>NC_141703.1:113883321-114483321 GCF_971803275.1 Cyanistes caeruleus
GGAAATGCCTCGAGCTGCTTGGGGCCAGGCACTTGAGATGGGGCAAGGGCTGGGAGGAGGATTTTTTTGGGCTGGGAGGAGGATTGTTTTGGGCTGGGAGGAGAACTCGGGTACCCACGTGTTGGGTGAGAGCATCGTGGCAGAGCCTGTCTGTGCTGAGCACGTGGTGCTGGAGGCTCTGTGGAGCTGCTGCAGCCCAAGCCCAGCTCTGGGCCAGCACAGCCTCTCCGTGGGGCTCTCCACACCCCTCTGGGGGTGGTGGGAAGGGGAAGCGCCCGGCCCGGCCCTGGGTGTCAGCGCAGATTTCATCACGCCGCAGCGACAGCTCTGCCCATCATTAGGACTCAGGCCAGCAGGAATTATGACTTCCAGGCTGATCTCCATATCCTTGGCAGGATAAAATTTCCCAGAAGTGTTGCTAATCTGCTGCTGCCTGCCCTGAGCTCCCTGCAGACCCAGTCCCTTGTGTGCCAAGCCCTCCTGGCTCCAAGAGGTGTGTGGGACACCCTGCGTCCAGCTGAGCTCCCGTCTGTTCCCTTTCCTGAACACACAGCTCTGCTGAGGCAAAGCAGCAGCCAGCACAGGAAACAGAAAGGGCTGGGTTGGGGTTGGGAGGGACCTTAAATCCCGTCTCATTCCAACCTTCCGTACTCTAGCACCAAGCCCTGTCCAACCTGGCTGCTGGGACAATCTCTTTCCCAGCATCATTTTTATGTTTGAGTTTTTCCAGGAGCTCCTTGTTGGTCCACACAGCTCTCCTGGAGTTCTTACCTGCCTTCCTGCTCGGAGGAGGTGATCCTTGGGTATTAACCAGGTTTTATGGGCCTTTCTTCCATCCAGGGCTTTATCCTGTGGGTCTCTACCAAGCAGCTCTCTGAGATAATGGTTACATCCAATTGTTGTTGACTTTTTGATGAAAATCCCTTTCTTTCTGGCTGTGTCTCTTCTTCCCTGTGAGACCCCAGAGCTGTACTTTACCTGCTGTAGAAACCTGGGAAATGCTGCTGTTTGTGTGTGGTTTGCTGGGAGAGGGGAGGTGTAGCTGTGACCCCAAATGATAGCTGGGGTGAAGGGGTGTCCCTCCAGGGGAGGTGACTGGAGGGTGTTGGCTTTGGTGGGTCCTCGTGGAGCAGCAGCAGCTTGGAAGCCTCTGTCTGAGAGCTGCTGTGTGGGGCAGTGCTGTGGGACTGGGGCTGCTGGCTCCTGGCAGCTCCCTCCTCTCTTTCCCAGCTCTCTGGCTGCTGGATTGTCAAAGAGCAGAAGACCATTCCCATGGAATTATGGATGGATAAAACAGCGGCGGCTGTTCAGAGAGCAGGTGTTTCCTCCCGGGGTTTCAGTTGCCAAATTCATCAGGACATTCCAACTTCTTGAATTTTAAATTCCCTGATCCCCAAGAACAAAGTCATTTTCTCAGCTTTGGAGGCTGACATCTGCTTACAAGGATTACGTGTGTTCCTGGAGCAGTGGGCACAGATTTTCTTTGTGGAGAGGGATATATTGGAGAGAGTATTAAACCCCAGCACAAGTTCCTGCTCTGGAATGGAAATTGCTGTGCAGGTTTGGAGCAAGGCATGTTGGAACTCGCTTATTTATTTGGCAGATGTCTGATGGTGTTACATCATCCCCAGCCCTCGGAGCTGCTAGTGCTCTGGAGGGCTCGGGGTGGTGGGCTGGCCACGGGATGCTCTGCTCTTCCCACTCTCCTGGTGTGGGGGAACAACCATTTTCCATCAGGAGCCGTCAGCAAGCTCTGCCTGCCACGAACCCGTGTCCTGAGGTGATGGGAAGCACTGGTCAGGGAGAAGAGCCGTAGGAAATCTCTGCTGGATGGTGCTCAGGAGTTGTCAATCCACTCATGTTTCCAATCTCAGAGCAGCATGTGGGGATGATATTTGCTGGGGATAAGTGACCTTTTACTGCTTTCATTGTGCAGGCATTCTAGAGATTTATTTTTTAAATACGTTCTGTTTTGCTACCTGAAACCTCTGCCAGTGCTCCCAGGTTATTGTTCTGTGAGATCCACAGTAACCTCGAGCATAATTTTGCTGAGAACATTCAACTGGGAGCCAAGCTTTCTGTAGAACTGCAGATCAACAGCAGTGTGGTACAATTAGCTGAACCCTGGGCCCGTGGAAAGAGTTGCTTTAGAACAAGTAAATGCTGCCTGCAGCCCTCGGTGTCTGGAGCTGACCGACCGCAGACCCAAGGGAAAGCACCTTAATTGGCTTCTGTGGCTTTGGCAAGATACAAACAGCAGCTAACAGTGAGAAGCAATGGGGATTTGAGTTCTTTCCCCCCTGCCCTAGCAGGTGGAGGTGGTGTCAGTGAGAACAGTCTGGCTGCCTTGCTTTGGCCGAGGTGTGTTTGGGGGGGTCAGGCAGCTGAACTGCAGCTCTGTGCATCTGGATGCTCCAAGCTGACCTTTTAATCTTCCTTTTGCATTCCAGGAGCTACGTGGGACAACCAATGTTTCCCTTTGGTCCTGTTTACTGCTGTGCCACCCTCATGTGAGTAAGGACTGGGGTGGATTTGGTGAGGGTGTGTGTTTGCAGCTCCTGCTCACCCTCCTCCTGCTCTGCTCGCCTCCCCTTCCCCTCCCCGCCCTGCAGAGCAGAACAAGGGCTCTCTTGGCAATAAAAATGTTATAAGGCCTCTTGGAGATGCAGAGTGAAATGTTTCTATGAGAGACTGTCAGTAGCTGCATGATTTTTCCAAGCAATCATGGCCAGGAATGTTTGTAGAAACGTGGCAGCACTAAATTGGGACAGTTGGTCACTAATCTGTGCAAAGATACAAAACTGATTAAATAAAAAGATTCCCTGAGGCAGCCTCTAAGTTGCAATATAAGGGTGACCCGGGCTTTTAAAGGCTCCTCTTTAAAACAGTGGGGAGGCCCCTGTTCCTCCCCACACTTCCTCTGTGTGGTGGTCACTCCAAATTGCTGCCAGCTGGCCCATTTGTCTTCTCTGGGGTTGTGCTGCTCCTTGGTTTTGACCTTTCAAAGAGACAGACAAAATCTGTGGCTTATGCAAATCTTTGAATTTGCAGCCAGCCTAACAGTGAGAGGGAGGAATACAGGGAATTTGAACTGCAGAGGGAAGAGATTCTGTTCTTCAGTGCCTCACTATTGACCACAGACCCCACTGTGCCCATAAATGAGTCCGAGTTCGCTTGCCTGTTGTGTTTGAGGTTTTCTTGCCTCTCTGTTGCCTTCTACCCTTGTTTCAGACATCAGGTTATGGTATGTTTCCAGCTAGACAAATATGAGCTGTTTTTTTGTTCCAGGGTAAGTTTTATTTTCCAGCCGAGTGGTTCCGTAGTGTGGTGCCTTCACAGACACAAAAACAGAAGAGAAAAACATGATTTATAAAAATGTCAGCATCATAAAGGAAGAAGAATGAAACCAGAGGACTGCTATATCATCAAAGTGAGGGTGCCAGTGTGTGAACATGTGGCAGGACAGTCAGTTAACAGAAAATGATAGTGAAATTGGGTGATATTTCCAGTCTCCCCAGGGGGAAAGCACACATGCTTTACGATGGATAATGAAACATTATGGTTTTTATGTCTAATGCGTTAATTCTGCCAGGGCAGTAATCCCAAGGTTGCAATCCACATTTAAGTTGGAAAGATATGCACAGGCTTTTATTGAGGACATAAACTACAGTGCATTTAAGGCAAAATAACAGAGAGATGGGAGAGGTTTCCACTTCCCTTCTCTCCCACTCTATTGTATCAAATACTGACTCGTGCCAGAGGGGCTGCTGTCCTGAAGCCAAGGGCTTCTTCCATGGCAAGTATAGAAGTTAATCCCTTTTCTTTTTTTCAGTTTTGGGAGGGAGATACCGTTTGTGATGTTTTTGTGCTCATGTGGGTTTTGTAAGAGCAAGCCTTGAGCACTTCTAGCTTGAAACACCTGCAGGGGCTGGTGGTTGTGGATCAGCCCAAGGTACTGATCCAGAGTGTAACCTGTGTGTTGTGTACCTGGTTACCCCCACTCCAGCCCCAGTTCCCTCCTGTGCTTCCCTGCCCAGTGGTGGAGATGTGGCTCTGAGAGCCTGGGCTGTCCTTCTAATCAGGGCCATGTGTTCCCTCTCCCCTCCCTGCAGCAGCACCGGGGCTTTGCTCAGTGCACAGTGAGCAAGTTCAGGGAGCCAAAATGGCCAGAAAATAAAACTGTGGTCTTTTGGCCAGCTGTGTTTTGGGAGCCAGGTTGCTGGGAGAGGTAGGCAGGATGTGGCAGCCCTGATGTGGTCATTTTTGGAGAGGTCTGAGGAGGAAGGAGGTGTCTTGGAGCCTGTTTAGCTCTCTTGTAGTCCCATCAGAGCACTTCATTCCCAAAGCCCAGGAACAGATGGTTTAACCTCTCCTTGCCAGCTCTGGGGTTGTGCTGCTTTGCTGTGGCTTTTAGAGCTTCTCCACTTGTGTCCTGATGTCCCAGGGGACACCTGCTGTAAGGACCAGAGTCACCCCTGCTGCAGGATGGGGACAGTGCAGGAGACCTGAGCTTTTCTGTGCTTTTTATTCTGCTTTCTCAGGGGTCTGTCCAGGACTTGGAGGACATAGAAAGCTCTGAGTTTGGTGTGTTACTGGGATGGGAGAGGAGCTGGATGCTCAGGCCCTCTGTGCTGGCCTGGCTCAGCCCAGGGGAGCTCAGCTGGGTTCTGCAGAACCCCCAAATGCGGAACGTGGCTCTTTGGCTCCAGGAGTTCCCTTATCTGCAGCAGGGGAAGTGGGCCACGTTAGAAAAGCCATTTCTCCAAGTGACCAAGCCCAGCGTTCTCAACGTGCTTCAGCACACGATGCCCCACTTCTGCTTTTGGGCAATCAGTGCAGCCCGTGGAACTGAGCTGTTCTGTTACTCTGCTGTGTATTTTTGTTCTCCCTGCCTATTTATTGACACTTTAATACCTCTCCACCACTTTCCATCCCAAACCCTGTGTATTAATCGTGTCTGTGCGTGTGTGTGGGGAATAGAATAAAGGGAAAATAGCTTTGGTCACACAGACTTACGCAGAGCAGGATCTGCCCTGATATCTCTCCGAGCTTCTTAGAGTTGGAACAGTGACAGCAGGCAGCATTGGAGTCCACCTCCCAAATGTTGTGTTTAATCCTAAATCAGGCTTTAGCATTCAAGTAACAGACAAATACTGAAAAGCCTCATAAGAAGTAGGAGGAACAGGCAGGACTTTAAAAAAAAAAATAAAAAGCACAAATGAGGAAAAGTAATCAGCAGTTCTGGAGCTGTTACGATTTTCAGAATGTGGGGCTTTTGCCAGTAAAAGGGACCAGGTCTCTGCCCTTGAGCTTGCTTAAGAAGTTAATCTGAGTATGAACTCTCAGTCTTGGGGACCACTCAGAGAAATGATGGATCCCCGAGCCTTCAGTCTCACATTTGTTCAAGAAAGAAGGTAAGGTCACATAGCAGTGGCATTAGAGGCTGGAGGCTCAGGTGGGACCCTAATGCAGCCCTTCCAGAGGTGAAGATGTAACCCATGGCTGCGGCTCTTGTCTGTCAGGGTTGCTGCTGCTGCAGACATTCAGGAATAGGCTCACAGGAGCTGGGGTTGGACTAGCACAAACCAGGTGTTCTTTGCCTGCTGTGTCTGTAATGAGCCATGGCCATCCTCCAAAAAGTAGCTTGGAACAAGGTTTAAGAGGCTCCTTATTTTCTTTTAAATGTGCTGGTACCAAAAGATAGCCAAAGACTTGTGACTGCAGTTTAGAGAAGATGCCTCCAGTTGCTTTGTGCTTGTTCTGCCTCTCCCCGCCTTGTCCTGCTGGCCATGGAAAAGAGTCATTGTTTAAAGGTGTTCCCTGGAACTGCTTCTCAGTTCCTGCCATTCCATAGACTCTGAGGAGGCTTCAAGGCAGTGGTTTATCTGCCCTGGATATGGAGGTTGTGTCCTCTCTGCCTTATGTCCTCTCTGCCAGGCATGGCTGGGCCAGGGCATTTGGGAATTGTTTGGACAGTTTCCCTGAGCTTGGGGTTACCGTGTCAGGTGGGAGGGAAGGGATGTGTGGGGTCCTCCCAAAGCAGGATCAGCTCTGGGACCAAACCAGGCTCCTCAGGGCTCTTCTCCAGGCAGAGCTTGAAAACCTCTCAAGGATGGAGCAGGCACAACCTCTCCTGAGAGCCTGATCCCATTTCCCTTTTTGCCCTGAGCATCTTCATGGTGGAGATCCTGGTGTATCCCAGGTGCTCTGCCACTGATTCCCTGTGTCCACTGAATCGTGGTGCACCTGGACTTGGCAGGGCACCACCTTTGGGGATGCCTGACAGAGGCCAGAGATGGATACAAACTGTGCTTTGAAATGAAAGCCTTCTTCCTCGTGAGCACTGGCAAGCAGATCTATGGAAATGGAGTTCTATGGGATATTGTGGCATGGCTTTGAATGGGGGGAGGATAAATAGGGAAAGCCTAAAATCAGCATTTACTTTCATATCAAGTTGTGTTGCTCTTTCAATTAAATAACTGGATGTGAGTTTTAAAAGGGAAAAAGACCCCTCGAGGCAGCTTAGAACAAGTTAATAGGAAAGGAGAAGCAGGGAAGGCACTGAGACATAGAGCAGAGACGTGGTCAGTCCAGTTGTGCCAGCTGTAATGTTTATAACCCTGAGTCACCCTGTGACAGTCAGTGCTGGTGGCCCTCTGGGCAGGACCTGAGGTCCAGATCTCTGCTTGCCCTGGAGGGTTTTGGGTCAGGCTGTGAGTGGGTCAGGGCCCCCTGAGAGAGGTGTTCACAGTATGGTTCCTGCACCGTGCTCTGGTCCGGGGAGGTTGAAACCAGGTCAGGGCTTCTTTTCATTGAGGTGACATTGAAGGGAGGTGTTTTTTTTGGTTTGTTTTTTTTTTTAACCATCTGGCTGTAATAGAAGAAATAAATTGGAGCTTGTTTTCTAAAAATGAGAACATGTGCAGTCAACCAGCATCTTTTATTTTTATGCAGCACATCTAAAATAGACGCGAGTCTGCCTCTTTCGGAGCGTGCATCCGGCACGAAGTCACAGCAGCGTTGGTGCTCCTGCCCCCTTTCTCTGTGCTCCCTCCCCTCACTTCCCTGCTCCCACCACTTGGCAGTGAGCTGTTGAGGAAGTGGCTTGGGTTTGGATGTGCCAGTCAGCCCCACGCGGCAGGGGGAAGGTGCCAGTGACACGGGGAGGGGGTGAGCGGTGCCGCTGCTCTGCTCCCTTCTCCCTTGGGAACCCTCTGTGGGAGGAAGGAGCAAGGACGCTTGTGGCAGCTCTCCTGCTCGGGTGGAAGGTAGAATTGGATGGGCAGGGAAGGTCTGTCCATCAGAGGAAGTGCTGGCAGGGTGCTCTCTGCCATGTCCCTGGAGCTGGCGGGCACCGAGGGTCCGTGCTCGAAGCCGTGCACTCACCCTGCAAAGGAGCAGCTGCTCACAGTTGTTTCTTTTGGGTCTGCTGGGAGTGGAGAGCATTTCCCCTCTCAATTCTTGCCTCCAGCACATGAGGAATCATGGAATCAGAATAATTTAGGCTGAAAAATACCTCTGAGACTATGGAGTCCAAGCTGTGCCCAATCCCTGCCTTGTCCCCAGCCCAGAGCACTGAGTGTCACATCCAGGCTTTCCTTGGACACCTCCAGGGATGGGGACTGCAAACCTCCCTGGGCCTCCTGAGCCTCTGGTCCCCCCTTCCTCTTTGATGTCCCTTCCCTGTGCTTGGGCAGCTCTGCAGCTGTCCAGGGCAGGAGAACAATCTGCCCAAACTGTATTTTTTTTTTTTTTCCCCATCAGGGCCATGCAGGAGATGGGGATAACACTTGCCTTGCAGGGCCATTGTGAAAGTTAATTTGCTAATTATTTACAAAGCACATCAGAGTGCTGCTTCAGTTATATGCAGGGTTATGATAACATCTAATTAGTAATTCCTTATGATGCTTCATTTTCTTTCTGCCATAAATATTGGCCTAATGTAGGGACAGCCGTGCCTGTGCTTGTCATCCCAGTGCCTCAGAGGGAATAAAAAAGCTGGATTTGATTTGTAAATGGTGCCTCTCTACCCATCCCCTCCTCCTGTTCCACCTGACCCACAAAACCACTGACCCCTTTGGTGAGCTGCTGCCTGGCTGGTGTGCATCGATGGGTCACTGCTTGGGGAGGGCTCTCCCCTTCCATGGAAATCTCATCCCTCTGGCAAAACCTCTTGCTTTTCCCTGCTTTCCCAGTCTCACAGGTGTGTGCCCTTTCTTGCTGGGCAGATAGGAGGGATGACAGGCAGGAAAGAAGGAGCTGCCATGGGAAGATCTCTGCCCTCCCTTTCCGTGGGACCTGGACCAAGAGCTGGGATAACAGGGTACAAGATTTTCTCTCCAAGCTTTTCTGTTTTTTTTTCTCTCTCTGTCTTTGCCTGGGTTTGCATCCCATATTGTGCTGCTCTGTTTCATGGTGTGTATGCAGCATCTTGTCTTTGCTTTGGCCAGCGTGGATATGTCATCCTGTAGTGTGTTGTTTTTCTCTTCTCCAAATAAGTAAAACTCAGAGACCTTTGCTGTCCATCACACATTGCTGGTTTTACTCAGCTGTGAGTGGCTTTGGGCGCTTCTGAGGGTGTCAATATCCTGTGTTTTTAACGCTTCAGTGCAGTGAGTCCAGAAGCTTGTGATACCTATTTTTAGCATTGAAAAGTTTTGACAGCTAAAGTAAACCTACATTATCCATCACTTGACAGCATCGTCATCAGCGTGCAGCTTGTCATTCTCGTTCAGAGCTGATTTTTCCAATGAAATTAAAACTATTGGCAGGGATGTGGTGGAAGTGTGTCAGAACGCAGCATGAAAATGACAGCAGCTACTGCCTGGTTTCAAAAAAATAAATGAGAGGAGGTGTTAGCATTAGAGGTCCTGAATAAAATGTTCCTTCTTGAGCCTTCCCATGGAAAAAGGAGGCAGTCTCTGTTTTGTTCAGCTCTGCTTGATGGGGGCTGCCAGAGCTCCAGGAGCCTTTGGATGACACTCTCAGGGATGCACAGGGTGGGATTGTTGGGGTGTCTGTGCAGGGCAGGTTGGGCTGGAGGATCCTTGTGAGCAGCTTCCAGCTCGGGAGGTTCTCTGGGTGTCTGCAGGCAGAGTGCCCACGCTGGTGTGAGATCTGCCAGCCACAAGCAGTGCCCTGAAACGCAAACCTTAAATTTCAACTCGTGCTTGGGCCAGAGGTGGTTCCTGCCTCTTGTCACTTGTCTTGGTTTCACAGGCAAAGGTGCTGGCTCGCTGCCAGCATCCACTCCCTGGAGCTCATTAGGAGCCTTTTTCTGCTCCCCTTGTACAGAAACAACAGGGATCAACTTTCCCAGGAGCTGATATATCTGCTGACCTCTCCAAAGGGAAAAAAACCTCCTGTAATTCATTACCTGACTTCTGTAGGGGCTGAAAGGGAACTATTTGTGACTGAACAATACTTTCCTTTCACAACTCCCTTCCTAAGCCCAAACAGAAACATAAGGCTGAGAAAATCTTTCTGATAGCAGGGAGTGTGGGTACATTCAACCCGGTATCATTTTTCATGGCATTAATGTTCTGTAATTGCCAGGGGTTGGTTTGCAGGTTTTTATTGAACAAAGTGAAGGCAGGCAGTGTTAAATGCCTCCATTTACCAATTACCCCATCAGTTTGAGGGGGTAGAAGTGATTCTGATGGTGGCATGATGGTTTTCCATCGGTGCCCTCTTGTGAGGTGCTGCATCACAGATGCACAGTTTGAAAGGTGAGGTTTGAAAGAAAATAGTACAAGCTAAGTCAGCTGTCTTCTTCAGTTTATGATCGACTACAAGAAGGCTTGAGTCAAACCATCCCCTGCTACACAGGGACAGCCCTTTGCTCCTGCCAGGTGTGTGGGGCTACACAGGCACAAAGAGTGGGATTCCAGGGTGAAAGCCAGTGCTTGGCTTGGCCACATCATCCACAGGGAACTTTGAAGGCCGGGTGGTTATATGTGTAGGACTGCAGTTTTTCCAGGATTCCATGGGAAAGGGCACCAGTGATGTGTGGCCGGTGCCTGCAGCGTCATCTGTGCTTGTGGGATGTCTGGAGAAGCACCCAAACTGGCTGTGGACATCAGCTCCTTGGTGTTCCCCTGGGGATGTTCCTGACAGATGATTAGTGCCTGCTGGGCCCCAGGTCATGTCCTGCTTCATCAGAGTGGGTGAGAAGTCACCCAGCATGACTTGCAGAAGGACCCGAGTGGCTCCAGTTGTCTGGATGGTGAAGACAGATCACTCCTCCAAGGCCACCTGTGTGTGCAGGTGAAAAATAAGACAGATACAATCATGAATTTTTGAAGCACCTTGGCTTTGTAAGGTAAGCCTTAGTTAAGGAGATACGGTCTGCAGAGCCCTGTGTGAGCACAGCGGATGCTCCTCATATCTCACCTTCCTGCTGTGCTCAGGGTGAGTCACTGTGCTGAAGTGACTCCCTTTTTTCTGCCCCAAGTGCTAATCCATTGTTAAAATGGTATTAACTCATATGTGCTAATTAGCAGGTGTGCCAGGGTGTGAGAGGCCCAGGATGTTCATTAGGGTTGATAAAAACACCTTTATGCAGGATACAGACCTGGATTGTGTCTCCCTTTCACCACAGGGAAGTGCTGTGTTGTGGGGGGGCCTTACTCCTCTGGGCTCTGTGGTGGGATCTCCACGTCTCAGCTTGATATCTGGGAGAGCCTGTGGGCTCCTTGGAAGGTTCACAGAATCACACAATGTCTTCCCTTGTGGGAAGGGCCCCACAAGGATCATCCAGGGCAGCCCCTGTCCCTGCCCAGACCCCCTAACAACCTCACCCTGGGCATCCCTGGCAGCGCTGTCCAAAGGCTCCCGGAGCTCTGTGGGGCCGTGCCCATTCCCTGGGGAGCCTGGACAGTGCCAGCACCCTCTGGGGGAGGAACCTTTCCCTAAAACCCAACCTAAACCTCCCCTGGCACAGCTCCAGCCCTTCCCTGGGTGCCATCCCTTTCAAAGGGAGCAGAGATCAGAGCTGCCCCTCAGGATGAGCTGCATCTCCCACTGAGTTCTGACCTAAGTCTTCTCCAGACTGGTGGGATTCATCCTGCCGGAAGGATGGAAGGAAAAGAGACTTTTCCCAGTGGTATCATTACTCAGCTGAGGAGGGGAGGGCCATTCTGTGCCCAGCTGCAGGGCAGAGCTCATGGCTACTCTGGAAGCTCCTGGAGGTGACGTTCCCCGCTCCGGAGCTGGCCCGGCTGTCTCCGCGCCGTGTCGGGCAGAACGTGCCGGGCTGTCTCAGAACAGGTTTTGGTAGTTCCTCGCCGGTGCGGGAGAGCCCTGCTGTTTACACAAGCTGGCTCGCACCCTCGGAGGAAGCCCACATCAAAAGGGTGGATCCCAGTGCGTCAGCAGGGCCAGGAGACGGGGCCAGGCCTGGAAATGCCTGTTCTCCCCGGCGGGAGCGGACACGCCGGAGCTCCCGGCGAGGCTCCCGCGGGACGGCCGGGACCCCTGCTCCCACCCAGCCACGCTTCCCTGCAGGAAACATCTCATTTCTCAGCAGGAGGCTGGGGTGGATCCTACACGACTCAGGAGAAGGCATCCCTTGTCTCTCCCTGCTTGGATCTCTCTCCATACCTTAGGCTTGCTGGTTTCTGCTCCGGTGCTCTGAGCCGTGATTGAAGGGGAAGTCACTGCTTTTCTTTCTCACATCTGCACTGAACCTTCTGGCTCTGCACAACTTCCTGACAGGAGGGGACAGCTGGGGGGGAACAGGGACAGGAGGAGAGGGAATGGCCTCGGGCTGGACCAGGGGAGGCGCAGCTAGACATCAGGGGGAATTTCCTCATGGTAAGGGTGGTCAGGCATTGGCAGAGGCTGCCCAGGGAGGTTTGGAGTCCCCATTCCTGGAGGTGTCCAAGGCATTCCTTGGATGACTCAGTGCTCTGGGCTGGGGACAGGGTGAGCATCGGGCACAGAATGGACTTGATGGCCTTGGAGGTCTTTTCCAATAAAATGGTTCTGTGATTTAAAACTCACGAGTGGTTACACCAATGTCTGGAGCTTTCTGCAAGCTGCTCATAGAACAGCTCATGCTCTCCTGGGGGTTCTGGCCATGCCAACGGTTTGCTTCTGGGGCAGGAAGAGATGCCCCATGCTGCTGTGGCAGGGTACAGATAGCCCCAACAGCAAGGCAGTGCTGCCTTTTGCCCTCTGAATCTGAAAATCGCTGCAGACAATCGCTGCTGATCTGTCACGGTAAGCACCTGTCCCTCCTGTGGAGTGTGGCTGCTGTGTCTGTGGGAGCTGTGTGCGCACACCCGTGTGTAGGGACGTGCCGAGGCTGCTCCGATGGGAGCGATCCTAGCTGGGTGTGGGAGCTCTGAGCTGTTTCAGAGGACCAGAGGTGGCTGTGCCCGAGTGGACCCGAAGGCAGGCAGCAGCAGCAGCCCCCATCACCCTCTGAGTCACTCATGGCTGGCTGAACCTGCTCGTCCGCTCGGGGTTTGCGAGTTCCCAGTGCTGAAAGCTGCTCTCCCGTTTGTTTGTCCCGCAGGTGGGAGCTGCTGGTTTGCTCATTCAGGGTTTCAATGCACCATAATGTTGAGGATTGTTTAGTGCTGCCCGCTCCGAGCAGTGTCTGATCCCACCCCTCCTTCAGCGCTTTGCTGCTGCCAAGGTGGAGCTCTCTGGTGCTTCTGGGGTGTGCCTGTGGTCATGGGGGACCTCGTGCTGAGCGTGGGTGGATCTGCCCAAAACATCTGAGGCTGCGAGCGCTGAGATGAGAGGTTAAACCCAAGGCGCCGTTTGAAGTGGGCTCAAGCTCACTGCTCACTCCTGTTCCTGGTCACGGGGGCTGTAAGGATGACTGTGCCACGTCAAATTGCTTCTCTGATAACTTGTCCCTGTCCCGAAATAGAATCCTCTCCTCCCTTGCTCTGCACCCGCAGCACCTGGTGTGTGGAGCCCCACAGCCTCGCTCTGGCTGTGAAATCCTTTCAGTCCCACAGCAGCGTGTCCAGCCCTGGGTCAGAGCTGGGCTCCTGCACACACCTTTCCCATTTTATTTTGTTCTTTTCCTCATGGTTCTGTCCTTTCCCAACTTGCGGTCACTGCTGGCTTGCAGAGGGTGGGACTGCAAGGGTACGGTCATTGCTCAATACTCGGTATTTGTGAAGGATCACCCAGAGCTGTAAATGTTAATTTGTTAATTAATTTGATTTCTGCTTGTAAAGAATGTTTACTGTGTTGTCTGCTTCCTTTTCAGAGCAGTTTCATACCTGTTTTTCTTGTCCCATATATGTGGTGCAGAGGCAAGGTGGGGGAAGTCGGGGGATAAACACAGATGGGCTGGGTTTTGCGTTGGTATTTCTTATTTATAGCAACCATTAGTCTGCCTTGGTCTGGAGGATGCTGCTGCTCAAATCTTAATCCAGAGACGGTTATGTGGAAGTAGGGAATTAAGTAAGACCAGATCTGTGCGTAATTCCTAATTCCCTGGAGTTCCCCATCCTGGGAACCCTCCTGCACCTGTGGGCATCTCGGTGGGAGCAGCCTCTGGCGTGTTTTTAACGCCTCCTCTCCAGAAGCACCATCCAGATACGAGCCCAGGGAATCCCTCGGGGTCGAGGGCAGAGGCAAGAGGCACAGAGTAGGTCAGAATGTTTTCTTTTCGGTCTTGCCGGCGAGCTGCTGCCTTCAAGCGCAGCAGAATCCCGAGGAGCAGGATTGCAGGAGCGAGTCGCTCCGTGGGCTGACTGGGGATTTAGTTCCTGGCTCCTCTGGCAGCGCTGGCGAGTTAAAGTCACCCCGGAGGGATGTCCTTAGGAATTCAGATTTCAGGAGCCAGCGGGGTTGAGTGGCAGCTCGTCTGAAGCCTGTGACAGGAGGAATTAACAGAAGAGGGAGGGAGGAAGAGACGGAGGGAGGGAGGGAGGGAGGGATGGCAAAACCCCAAACCTTCAAACACACCCAATTGACCCATCTCATCTTAGCGTGAAACTTCGCAAGTTCCACCCACTCCGGAGCAGAGGGGGAATGAAATGCTGGCGCTTCCTCCTTTCTGCTAGCGGCAGCCGTGGCTCGGGAAGCACGCGAGGCAAAGATGTTTGTGCTGCTGATGATGAGCGGTAAGAGCAGCTCAGCTGCACCTCGGATAAAGCTGGGCAAATGTGTTTGGGGCTGTAGTGTGTCCAGGAAGGCTCTCCTCTCCCAGTTCCATCTTTCCCCGGTGTGGATAGGGGTGTTGCTTTCTCTGAGTTGGGTTGTCAGGCGCTGCTTTGCTTTTCCAGGGTTTGTGCCCAGACACCGGGGGCTCGAGCTGATTGAATGGGAGCTGGGGCTTCATAGCTGAATTCCCTTAGAGGGAAAATGCAGTATCGTGTTACTGACTAGAGATGTTCCCTTCTCCAGCTGTCTGGCTTTATTTTCCGTAATTACAGGTTGCCACGCTCTTTAATTGTTGAAAATGAGCCCCTTGAAAGGTTTCAACTTGACTCGGGCTCTGTTGGGTGTCTCTGCGAGGTGGGGAGAGCCGGGAGGCTGTGAAGGGCAGTGCTGCTCCGTGAGAGGGGAAGGCTGGCTTGGGATTTGGGAACACTGGAGAGCCGGGACTGGGGGAACCTCGTCCGTATCAAGCTGCTCATTTTCCTCCCGGTTCCTTCAGCGATCGCTTATCGACTTATTTAATATCCCGGGTGCTATCTCTGAATCTAAATTGCCTAATTCTTGGGTTGGTGACAGGAAATGTGAGCACGGAGCCCTGGCTCTGCAATTACTGTGACTAAGCATCAGGGCTGAGCACCAAGCGGCAGCGCTGTCTCCTGGCCCTGCGCTCTGGGGGACGGGCTCCCCGTCCTGTCCCGGCTCCCCAGCCCGACCTGCTGTCCCCAGGGCTGCTCTGGGAATGTCGGGATGGCTCCTGCTTCCCGAGAGGCACGGGCTTGCCTTCCCACAGGCAGGGTTCAGCCCTGACTCAGAGCTGTGCAGCCCATCAGCCGTGAGTAATCCTCCGGGGCCGAGGCAAAGGATAATGCATACCTTTTTCTGGGAATTAAGTCACTCTGGAGCTGTTGGAAACGTGTTTTCATAGTTTTGTTTCGTATACCAGAGCCCCGTCGCTGAGCTGGCTGTTGGTTCCTTGGATGGTGTTTTAATATTGCAGAAGGGATTTGCATTTCCACACGTGATCAGTGCTGTGGAACGAAGCGAGCAGGTTTGGTGGGTGTCACTGGCTTGCCTGTTTTTCCCCAGCCTTTCGGAGTTAAAAGTGATCTCTGTGCAGTATGGAAAAGGGGTGGAAAATTGCTGTGCTAAGCACATAGGGCTGAGGGATCAGGTGCCCAAATGTGGCAGGCCTGGTTATGCTTCCTGGGGATCTTGCTCTTTAAAGGGTGCCTGTCTGCTTTCTAACTTGTTTTGAGGCAGAAACACTTTATTTTTCCAAAATGCCTGACAGAAAAAAATCTGCCAAACCGCAAATTTGCATCATTTAAGCGTTTGCTAGAGCTTTATGCTTTTTCTCTTGGAAATCAGTGGTAGGACTCCTGCTGGAATTGGTGTTGAGAAGAAGCATTGATTTTGCAGCGGCAATGAGTCTATTAGGCATCAGTGTTTGGAGCAGATTCATTTGTGTCTAATGAAGTTAGACATTGTGGCTTGGGTTGTAGGTAATGGTTGTTTGGAAAGGAGCCCCCAGGAAAACACAGCTCCTGTGAGCTCCCTGCAGGATCAGTGACCTGGACTGGTCTAGGGAATGCCTGGAAATCTTCCTGCCAGAAGCTGGGCAGGAATGGGAGCTCTGTGCTTGGGGCAGCAGGTTGGCTTGGGTCTAAACTGTGAGCTCACTGTGTGTGTTCAAGCAGCGAGACCTCATTGCTTCCCTTGGGCTCTGATGAGTTCCCCAGTGTTGGTCTTCTCTCAGTTGTGAGGGTTATTAGCTAAAAAAATTAAAGGGGGGCAAAAAAAGGCCACCAGAATAAAATGCCAGCTTCTAAATAATTAATTCTAAAGAAAAATCTAGTGCAAAAGTAACAGTGGCATCGAATCTTTGCAAGAATTCATCAAGAAGGAGGATGAGTCTCTACTGATGTGTCTTCCTGGGTATTATTTCGTTAAACTGGCGACTGTGCAGAGTGTTCCAGGGAGTTTTATGGCCCAGTAATCCATTGCTGGATGAGGGGAATACATTATTTATAGATTAGAGTGTTTTAACATCCTCGCATGGGGTTGTTTAAGGAGGTCAGAATGCAGAGCAGTGGGAATGGGATTAGCCCAGCTGTGCCAGAAGCAGTGCAAAAGCAGGGGGTGAAAGGGGAAGGTATCACGTAGATGTTTATGTTTTTATTGTGCCTCACAAGGCACAGGTCACAAAAGAGTTAGGGGCTTCTAGAGACAGATTGTATTTTTTATTGGTGGTGACATCTCAAATTCTAAGTGAACTGGAAAGAGACACGAACATCCTTTTGCCCGGTTCAGCAGGCTCGCTCCCGGCAGCGTGTTCGTGTTCCTGGTGGGATGGAGGCAGAGGACTTGAGGAAAGGGCAGCATTTGTGGGACCAGCCAGCCCCTCCTTCCTTCCAGGGGCAGCTGTTGTGTTGTTCCACGTGCAAAGCCTTTCTGCGTGCCCGTGTCCCAGAGGCACAGCCCCGTGAGCCGGCGCTCTGGCTGCCAGACAGGTACTTGATTCACTGCAGAGTGCTTTTAGTGTAATTGCTTTTTGAGGCTTCCAATTAGGCTTTCCATGAGAGTTGGGATGTGATGTTCTCAGGCAGCTCGAGAAGCTCTCATAAAGCCAAGCAAAGGAGTGGTCTGGGCAGGGGAAGGGGGTGCCTGGCAGGCAGGACCTGCAGGCTGAGCCCAGGGAAAGCTCTGGCCCTGGCAAGGGGCTCTGCTCCCGGTTTGCCTCAGGAATCTCCGGGGTCTCGCTGCTCCCAGCACCCACAGCAGTTCCCACTCTGCTCTCTGCCTTTGGTCTTCCCAGCAATGAGCTCTGGGCTGCCAAGCTCGTTTTTAATTATTTCTGGAGATGGGAAACCAGCAGTGGCCTTCTCTAGCAGTGTCTAGACAGATGTCCCATGGTGGAACCTGGTGGCCTTAGAGGTCTTTTCCTACCGTAACAACCTTATGAGTCCGTGGTTCTGGGAGTGTGGGGTAATGAGGAGCTCAGACTGCTGGTGATGTTAACAGAGTTTAACGAGTGGCCAGGCATTCACTGGCCTGCAGGAGCTGCGTGCCTGGTGTCAGAAGCATGGAAAATGTGCAGTGGTGCCGCTTCAACAGGACTGGTACGGGATAAAGTGCATCACCTTGCGTTGCCAGAGGTGCCCCTGAGTTGCAGGGAATGAGCAGCACCTCTGGAAGCTGATTTGGGGCTGACCACAAATCACCCTGCACACGTACATCCTGCTGGAGTGTCTGCAGGCAGGGACATTGCCCAAAAATCAGCCATGTGGACACAGGAATGTGGAAGTCACAATGGGTGTGCTCTTCTGTGGCTGTAAGGGAAAGAGGGGGGCCAGTGGGCAGCCATGGGGTTGGAAGAAGTTGTGTTTATTTCTGAAGAGGCAGAAACTGCTATTTTCTTCTGAAAGCTGCTCTACGTTTCTATTTCTACTTTCCCTTCCAAACAATCTGGAAGCGATGGGCTCAGTTTCTCCTGTGAGGTGCAGAAGAATGAGTCACTTGTTGAGGGGATGTGATACTGGATAGCAAGTGCAGAACCAGCTCTGGAGTAGCAGGGTCTTTGTGAAAGAGGTGTTCTTCCTGTGCGTGTAGGGAAATGTCCCCTTCAGCTCATGCTGGGGCTGTTGGGCACCGAGGGTGACCCCTCCAAGGATGAGGCTCCCTGAAGTTGGGCCATGTAGGGCACCAGCAAGGCAGAGCTGCAGCTGCAGGAGCTGGGGAAGTTGCCAGACCTTTCCTGTAGCATTTTGTCCAAAGCCAGAAAGTGCTTTTGGGGTCTCTGAAATAGCAGAAGTTGGACAGAAGAGGGGAAGTATGTAGGTTTTGCATGAATACCTTCTTGCCGTGTTTCTGGGAGATGTCAGGATCTCCCTCAGTACCTTACACTGCCCGGTGGCAGTGCTGAAATACCCTTGCAGCAGCTTGGCTTCACGTATTGGAAACTGCTGTAAGGCTCACAAATCCTGACTTTCCCAGGTGAGCAAACAGCCCTGTGTGCTCCAGTCCAGCCCCTCCAACAGGGAGAACAAAGAACCTTCTGCCGGCTGCTTCCCAGCTGGGAATTGCTTTGCTGTTCATTTGCATTAACCTGGGTGGGGAAGGTGTTTTCAGAGTGTGCCCCAGGCCCTCAGACACCCAGATGGAGACAAAGGCTCCCATTGCGCAAGGCCACCCTGGGAAGGGAGCTGGGAAGCTGCTGGTGCAGCAGCACTGAATCTTCTAGGTTGGAAAAGATCTTTGGGGTCAAGGAGTCCAAGCTGTGACCGATGCCCGCCTTGTCACTGAGTGTCCTGGTGTTCCCATGGACACCTCCAGGGATGGGGACTCCAGCAGTGCAGGAACACCGGCACAACCTGGAAGACCCAACCCCGAGGTTGTGCCTGATGCTGCCGGGCTTTCCCCATGGCTCTTCAGCTGTGCTCCTTCCTTTTGCCAGTGGTTTCCCTCCTCTCCTGGTGAAGGGATCCCGGGAGCGAGGGGCAGGAATGGGAGCCCGCAGTGCTCCAGGTTTGTGGGTGTGTGTGATGGTTGGGTGATGGCTGCAGGTCTGTGCAGGGACTGGGAGCCTCTGTCAGGCATCCCGGGCTGGAGGTGATGTGTAACACATGCCAAAGGTTGTTTCGGTGAAAAATGTCTGAGGTGCTTTTTTCAGCAGTAACAAAGGAGCCTTTTCTTTCTTCTTTTGCAACAATGAAAATCTGGTGGTTTTCTTTCTCCGAAGTGGGAGGAAAGTTGTGTTTTTGTTGACTCTCGTGGCTCTCCATGGTGAGTTAGAGGGTGCTGCTGTAAGAGGTGTGAGGTGGGCAGCAGAGGCACCAGAAACACACACAGCGAGTGAGACCTGAGGCACAATGCAGAGCTCAGTTCTCGGAAGCTGCAGGATGAAATTTATGACAATAAAAAGCCAGTGGGAGTCAGTTCCTTGCTGATTTTTTTTTTAAAAAAATTAATTTTAATGCTTTAGTAACATCTGGATGATTGCTTGGTAATCTTTTTCTGGGAAGGGCTTTTGTGTCTGTGTGTACTTTGTTGTGGAGTGATAAATCACTGTAATTTACCAGCCTGGTTTTTAAAAATTTGGAAAGTCATGCTGTGTGATGTGTCCCTTCGAGCTGTCATTCCTGGAGGCACCTGAATGAACCCATGACATTTCAGTTCCTGTTTACTGCTTCAAACTGGTCTTTATGCTTGACATGGTTACCTGAGCCTACCTTTAAGTTTGGAGTTTATGGAGAGTTTTTTAAAAGGGAAATTAAAAAATAAGAGATTTTTGAGGAGGAATTAGATGCAGTCACTTGTTTTAAGCCACCCAGAGCTAGGAAATTCATACAAATGTCCAGAGCTCCATGAGGACTAAGGTCCCATTGGGAGTACCCCTGGGAGCCCGTGGTCATGGGCTGTCCACTCCCAGCTGGCTCAGCCAGTGCCTCTTTCCTGAAATGTGCCTTGGTGCAGCGGGGGCTGAGCAAGAGAAGGGCAGAGTTGCACATCTGTGTAGGTGCTCCAACAGCTGAGTCTGTATTTCCAAACAATGTGAAGCAATGCAGGGAACAGGCAGTGACTGTCTGGGGCCATGAGAAACTTGCAGTGCTCTTGGTTTGTGCTTCTGGGCAAGAGGAAAGAGAGAAACCAAGGCTTTTTTGGGGAGCATGGCTTTGAGAGCAGATCCATCTGCAGGGTTTGGGCTGCTGGAGCTGCACCTTTGGGACAGGGGGCTGGATTATTTGGAAACAGAGGCATTGCAGGGACGGTGTGCTGGCAGCCTCATGGGGCTTCACAGCCGAGGGAGAAACCTCGTGTTTGCCAGTACCTTACAGCTGTCCTCGTTGGGAACTCTTCTTCCAGGCAGAGGTTTGGTTAGGGAGCACAGAGAGGCTGGCACTGAACAAGGTAAGGATTTGGGCAGGATGAAGGTCAGATGGAGGGCCTGGTCTCTTTGAATCTGCTGCAGGGACTGGGTTCTCATCAGGTATGCATTGGTTAGTTCTGCTGGAGAACAGGAGGCTGACCCACTTAGTGCATACCAAAAACCTGGCTCCACTGTTGGGTGGCACTGATCTCTGCTCTGGTGGCCAGGGACAGCAGCCATGGAAGGGCTGGAGCTCTGCCAGGGGGTGTTTATGTCAGAGATCAGGGGAAGGTTCTTCCCCCAGAGGGTGCTAGCACTGCCCAGGCTCCCCAGGGAATGGGCACGGCCCCGAGGCTGCCAGAGCTCCGGGAGCCTTTGGACAGCGCTGCCAGGGATGCAGGGGTGAGGTTGTTGGGGGGTCTGGGCAGGGCCAGAGGTTGGACTTGATGGTCCTTGTGGGTTTCTTCCAGCTCAGGATATTCCATGGTTCTGTGGTTCTGTTTGGTGCCATGGGCAATGGGAACTGGGGCTGTTCTGCTGCCTGAGATTCCCCCACCAGCACCAGATAGATGGAAAATAAATAATTACTAATCCCACATCTGTGATGACAAGAAAAACAGCCCCAGCTTTGTGTGAGTCCCTGGACCCAGGATCACATCTCCTCACGTGACTGTGGAGCTCTGGTTTCAGCCCACGCCGGAGCTCTGGGATACAACTGCAGGATAAATCTAGCAGGGCCCCTGAACAGCTCCCGAGGCAGTCAGGGTGGATGGTGTCCCACGAGGAAGACACTTGCAGACAGCAGAGCCCTTTTGTGTGTGTAAAGCACAGATGCAAAGACTGGCAAACCTTTAGGAAGCGTGTCAGTGGCGTGTGCTCTTTTTGCACGATGCAGCAGTGCAGAGCATGGGCGAAATGCGTCCTTTGAAGCTCTGCAGTAAAGGTTTGTTTGGTGCTGAGGACAAACACACAGGGCAAAAAAGGCTGAAGTCTTTGAAGGGACCCAGTAAGACTCCTTGCCAGCACGTGGTTAGGCAGGCAAAATGGCAAATCAGTATGTTGAGAGAAAAAATAATCCCTGCACACCAAAATGTGCGGAGCTCCAGGGACAGGAGGAGCAGCCTGGGATTCCAGGATTTTCCTGTGGGTGCTTTTGGCTGGGGGTGAAGCTGGCTCTCTGCTCATGTGGGGCACCAGCATGGGAGGGGGGGCAGGAGTTGCCATGTTATCCCATGGGGCCGTTCCTCAGGCTCAGAATCCCAGAATCACTGAGGCTGGAAAAGAGCTCAGAGAGCATCAGGTTGGAGCTGTGCTCGATGTCCCCAGCCCAGAGCACCAAGTGCCACATCTCAGCTGTCCTTGGACACCTTCAGGGATGGGAATACCAGGCCTCCCTGGGCACCTCCTGCCATTGCTTAAACATTCCAATGAAGAAATTCCTTCTGCTGTCCCACCTGAGCCTCCCCTGCACGTTTCCAGTGTGTTTTGCTGAGAGCCATTGTCTACACAGGGAACAAGAAGTCTGAGGGATTGCCTTTGGAGTTAATTTGGAGCCCAGCCAGCCTCATTTCTAGCACACAGACCTGCCATCCCTGTGACCACATCCTCCCTTGCGCTGAGATGGGGTCCTGGTCCAAGCTCCAGGGTTTCACAGGCCAAGGGGCTCGTCCTGCTGGTCCCCAGAACCTGCTCAAGCTGTGCCATTCTTATCCCAGGGTTTGGCCATCGTGTGTTTGAAATGGCTGCCCAGCCCGTGTTCCCTCAGCGGGGTTAGGAGGAGCACAGCTCACCTGGCATTCACACAAGATTGCAGATATTTAGCTCTTTCAGAGCAATCTTGAACCTGCTCATCAGAGTGTGCATCTCACTTGAAGCAACTCCAGCTGTGCAGAGCTATTTTTGTACAGGAATCCTTTGAAATTTTAATGCACTTTTTGCTCGTTGAACCCCAAAATGAGTCACTTAAGGGAGCAGCAGCAGTTTTTCCAAACCTCTGCCTACCTGTTGCTTCCACTGACTTTTCTGTAAGCTGCTTTTGGGCCTCAATTATTCATGGAAAAAATAAAACACATCCAAGAGAGGCCAGGTGTTTCTCAGGAATGGGATGGGATTGTCGGGGTGTCCTGTGCAGGGTCAGGAGTTGGACCCAATCCTCGTGGCTCCCTTCCAATGCAGGATATTCTGTGGATCTGTGGTTCGAGGGTTTGGCAGCGTGTAAGACCTCTGAGAAGGAATCAAGGACCAGAACATTTTCAGCAGGTATATAAAGTTACCCTTTCGTCAAATTCTTCTTAAAAATAAGATTTCGAATGGTTTCGAATACAGGAAGAGAAAACCTTGTAGGGGTTGTATTGCTCTCAGAGCTCCTGATTCATTGTCTAAATGGCAATGAAATGTCTTGCCTGGCTCAGTCTGCAGTGAGATGTGAGTCACGTCCCCACGTTGCTCAGAGTTGGGCACAGAAGGGACAGACTTCACGCCTCCCTGGCAGCTCCTGCTTTTCACAACCCCGCTCGCAGCAGACGGCACCGCAACGTGTTGCCGTGAGGTTCGGAGAGAAATTCTCCAGAGGTCTCAGAAATTCAATCCGTTTGTGTGGAAGCCTCTGCAACCTTTTTCTCAGCTCCCCCGCTCAAAGGGCTTTCAAAAGCTCGGAGTTCTCAAACTCCTGGAGCTCGGTGAGGCTCCCAGCCAGAGCTCTCAGGAGTCTGGAAATGGAAATCATTTTTTATTGCTCAAGCTGGACCAAATTTCACATTTAGAGTCTCTGCTGGTAAAACTGACAGAGCAATAAGAGGATTATCTTTGTCCAACCTCTCTTTTTAAACCTAGTAGAGGCATGCCAGGGAGAAGGGATTCATATTCTGCTATGCCTGACCTACAATTTATGGCAACGTTATCCCAAAGTAATTGAGTGGGTCCCAGAAGTCTGTGTAGCAGCCAAATTCTGGAGGTGCATATGACTCCTTTCACTTGATTTTAGAGGCCTTTTCAGTGCAGCAGAGTAAGTTTGAAGGTGCTCTGATGAAGTTGCACCGTGCTGAGCACAGCCCCTGCTGTCTAAGGAGATGCTTGTCACCACCACGTCCCCTGCAGGGGCACCTCTCCTGGATGAAGGGATGATCTCGAAGGTCCCTTCCAGCCCAAACCACTCTGTGGTTCTGTGATTTATTCTGGCTTTATTTTGGTGATACAGCAAAGGAACTTCTCTCCCTGTTAAAGGGGCTTTGAGACACAGGGAGATTCCAGGTGCTTGCCCGTGAATCCCTGGAATTAAGTTGAAGAGTGGAGGCCTAATCCAGCACTTTCTCTCTCAGACACAGCTTTTGCAATTGAACAGAATCCTCTGGAATTTAAAAACTTTGTGGGGGGGAAGAAAAGGAGGCCCTCAGCATGAAATCCCCCTGCCCATCCCTGATAAACACCCCCCACATCCGAGCTGGGTGTTCTCTGGAGAGGTTCAATACGTGGAAATGAGCGGCAGCAGGGAGTGTAGGAAAGCACCGGGGGCACGAGCCCGCCCCGTGTGAGTGCTGCAGGTTATTCCATGGGAATAATGATGGAAAATGGGCTCCCCCAGGGCCAGCCTTGTGCAGAGCGGGCTCTGAAATGCCACCTGTTGACACGAGCTGTGTCTCTGGGAATGGGGGGATGCTGATTCTTTCCTGGGCTGAGTGTGATTATCTCAATAGCTGCACTTGAAAGCTGTTATTTAATTTCCATTGTGACACCGTAATAGTACTCAGAGGATTACGTGGAAATGGATGTGAGGAGCTTGATCCCCGAGAGCGGGAGGCTTTCAAACCATGTGCCTGGGCTGGGTTATTGGGTTTTCTTAAGAAATTGAGCGGGGGTTTGGACTAAATGACCATTTGTGCCTCGGCTCCTCGCAGCCTGGTGCAGATAACCATGTTCTGTGGCTCCCTCTGCTCTCAGGGAGGCGATGCATGTTGGCTGTGCTGTTTTTAGTAAGAGGACGTTGAAAAGATTCTAAATACAACTCTGTGTTAGTCCAATGCACGACCGTTTTAATTTTAAATCAGCAAATATTTCAGCCGGACTTCCATAATGGGTATTCGTTTTTAATTATTTCTGGCATTTTCTCTGATTAAAAATGGAATTTATTACTCTTCTAGTTGTAATTTTATTTACTGACTTGGCAGGTAGTATTGCTCCTGGTTTATTTCATGAAAGGCCCTGTAATCTTGAAAAAGCTGGATGGCTCCTGTGTTGATGGTTTTTTTTCACCTGAATGGATTGGGAAAATATCAGTAGAATTTTGGCATTTTAAGACTGGTGGAGCTAACAACTTATTAATTGTTGTTGTGTAAGTATCAGGTTAGCTTTGTGGGACAAAACTTAATGGTCAGTCTGGTTCAGGATGTCAATATTTGGTCTCCCTTCAGCTAAATTAAAATTAATAGCTAGCTGTCATGATAGTAACTGGGATTTGATTTATTCTTCTCTGTGTGCAAATTCCAGCCCATTGTGGCGCACATAACCTGTTGTGCATCATCTTCTGCTGAGTAGATCCCTAAAAATTGTCAGAGGCATCCAAGGTCCTTTTGAAAGGTATAATTTCTGTAGGAATTTGTCAACTGGCACAGCAAAGGAATCAACAAAACTCCACAGTGTTTGGGTTTTTAAATTTGATGTTGTCATTAACAGCCGGTGGTGTTGGGAGCAGCGGGCTGGGCCCGGCCCTGTGGGACACTGCAGAGCTCCAGGCACCCGAGTGCTGGGATGGGAACGTCCCCACGCTCTGTAGGGAGCCAGTTCCCACCCCAGCAGCGCTCAGCTCTGCCCAGCTCTCACCTGGTGCCACTTCAGAGCCTTCCTTCGGAGCGTACAGCACGTTTCTGGGGAAGAGAAGAAGATGGATGCTGGAAATCTTGCATAAACAAATTACACTTGGCAGGAGGGATGCTGCCGGCTCTTCCCTGCTTGTTAGGAGTTCCAGTAAAACGGGCTCTCTGATACTGAAATATCCCAGAAGAGAGGCTGGCTCAGGAGAAACTGGAGCCAAAGCAGGGCTGTACCTTCTCCCTTTGAAGCACCATCCTGCCTGTGTTTGCCTTTTCTGCAGTTTTCCTGATGTATTGGCAAAGAAATGTCAGGGTAAGTTTCCTGAAAACAAAGGAGTGAATGAATGAAGTCTTTTTCTCTCTTATTCCTGAAACTGGTTTTGGGCTTTTCTTTTTTTCCCCTAAGCCAGTTAGGTTGGGCTTTAAAGAACAAACCTCAAACCCCAGACAATGCAGCAAAGCCAAAAGCTTGGAGCAGGTGTTGCCCACTTGTTCAAACAAGTCCAGGACTTGTTTCCTTTTCAGAACACAGTTGGAAGTCAGGCCTGAAGGAGGAAAACTAAAATGGAGCTATTGAGCATGAGCTCACAGCCCCAGCCCTGTGCCCCAAAATTGTGTATTTATGTGTGGGGCTGTGAGAGGAGCAGGTTATTAACCCTGCTGAGCCCTGGGAGCAGAGACACATCCTCACACTAAACCTTCCCAGAGTTCTCCAGCCTTTTAGTTTGTTGGGAGCATTAACTGCAATCCATTTGCCCTCTGTGTGGCTGCCCCTGCATCCCTGGAAGTGTCCAAGGCCAGGCTGGATGGGGCTTGGAGCCACCTGGGATAGTGGGAGGTGTCCCTGCCCCTGTTAGGAGGTGCCAGTGGATGAGCTTTAAGGTCCCTTCCAACCCAAAGCATTCCATGACTGTGATTCCCATGTTCCAGATGCTGGCTGCCTCATGGCTTGGGCTTTTCTCAGTGTTTTGGGTTGAACTGCAGTTTTTGTGAGCAGCTCCTCTGTTTGAGTGCACAGCTTCCTGCCTGTCCACAGCTGAACTGTTCCTGGCAAGGCTTTTCCCCCTGGCCTCTGCCCCACTGTGGCACAGCCACCCCGCTGGGGCTTTTGTGGTGCTGGAAGAGTTCCTTCAGAGTCTGGGATGCACTCGGGATCCATTTGGCCAGCGTTTGCTGCATCTCCCGCGTAAACAAACACTTGTTCTTCCTAATTCCAGCTCCATGTCCAGTTCCCATCGGGGCATGTTTCCTTGTCAGGAGCCCTCGGCCTGTTCCATCAGTGGAAGTTGTTTCCCTTGTGAAGTTTGAGGTGCCCATTGTGTAAAATGTTTCACAAGTCACCTTGGGCTGGGAAAAGAACATGGTGGGGCAGAGCCTGCAAGCTGGAGCAGAGAGGTGCCCTGCCAGGTGATTATACATTCCTTTTCATGGCTTGTTTGGGTTTTTTTAGGAGGCAGAGAATAAGTTGAGGCATGTTAAAGCCTGTGTGAGGAGCGATAATGGAGCGCTCTCTCCTTTCCCACAGCTGGGCGTAGGGAGGACGTGCCAAACCTCAGTGCCCGGCTCCTTGTGCTCGCAGCCCTGGCCCTGGGGGGCTGGTGGGAGATGGAGGGGGCTGAGGTGGCACATCCCTGTGCCCTCCTCACCCTGGTGCCTGCTGTTATCCCTTCCTCATCCCACCACCCCAGCCAGGGAACGAGGTCTGTGCTGAGTGTCCCCTTTTCCCCCTGTCCTGCTGCCCAGTGGGGTCATTCTGACTCCTCAGGTAAAGCAGAGCTTACGGGGGGTGGGGGTGGTGGAAATGGGCCTCAAGCCACATTTCCAGCCATCACTGGATTTATTTGTCTCGTTTAGTTTATTTGTCTCGTTTCAGAGCCATTCCACGGCTGGTTTAAATTACTCCTCCCTCGTGACCTGCTGTGCTGGTAAATGGTCAGGCTGAACAATATCCCAATATTAATTGGTGCAGTGGGATTTCGGGTGATGCTTGGAGGAGCTTCATTCTGCTTCTGAACATTAAGTTACTCTGCAAATGTTTTTATTGTCTTTAAATGGGGTTTACTGCTTGTTTACATAATTACTAATCTAATAATTACAGTGGAATTGAACCCTGAAAGTTGGTGGATCTTTGTGGAACACTGAACAAAGGAAACCAGTCAAGTTTTTGTATCTTTTATAAATGTATCTGGAACAATCAAACCGACAGAAATGCCACAAAAATGTCCCAGTTAATGGATTTTCTGTTTGCTACACTATATAGGGTTACCCAAATTCTGGTAGCTAATTGCAGCCTTACAGATGGCACCAGGAGGGATGGATTTCTCCAGACTGTGCTGCCTTCCTTTGGATCCCTGCAGTTCAGAGCAAAGAACACTTTTTGCAGAGGGAGGAGAGTATCTGGCTGCTTTTTGGGTGCTTTGCTGGGAGAATTTCAGGTATTTTAAAAAAATTATATGTAAGTTGTTAACAAGGGCTCTTTCAGAACTTATTGGGAGTGTTTTTGAAGGGCACTTTTTTGTTTTAATGGGAAAGTGAGGTGGGGATTGTGACCTGGGGTGGTGCTGGGAGATGACAGAGAACTGCCTTTCCTTCCTCCTCCTTCCTCCTCCTTCCTCCTCCTTCCTCCTCCTTCCTCCTCCTTCCTCCTCCTTCCTCCTCCTTCCTCCTCCTTCCTCCTCCTTCCTCCTCCTTCCTCCTCCTTCCTCCTCCTTCCTCCTCCTTCCTCCTCCTTCCTCCTCCTTCCTCCTCCTTCCTCCTCCTTCCTCCTCCCTGGCACTGCTGTGTCTCCTGGGGCAGAGCAGGGAGAAGGGAAGGAGGAGGAAGAGGAGAAGGAGCCTTCCTTGCAGCCAGGGTCAGCTCCTGAGATGGGCGAGTGGAACTGGCCTAGCTGCTGAGGGGGCTGTGAGTCAAAGAAAAGGCCCTAAAAATGACCCCTGAGGAAATGGTTTGTGGAAAAGCCAGAGAAATAATATCTTGTTTCTTTGAGATTTCCCCCCTGTATTTTTTGCTCCCTTTGGCCTTTTCCCTCTCGGTGTGAACATTTTGTGCAGGAGGCAAAGAGAAATTTCCTGCTGCGGCTCAGGGGTCTCAGAAGCCGGCCTGAGCTGTTTGTTTCCATGTGGCACTCTTCAAACGTCGTCACTTCTCGGGGGGCCTGATGCAGAGCCCAGGGAGTGCATTTCCCCCCGATTTCGGGGTGGCTGTTGGGCAGGGCGGTGGAGAGGCGCTGCCGTGCAGGCGGAAGCTCGCCGCGCCGCTCGTGTGCCGGCTTGTTCCCAGCTGCCCGGTGTGCAGAGGCTTGGCTGCTCCAAATGGAAGAAAAGGCTGCAGTCAGCACTCTGCAGGGAGGGAGACACTTCTCTTTCCTTCCTTCCTTCCCCTGGCAGAGCCCAGAGCTCTGCCCATCCCTGGTGCAGCCCTGCAGACGGGAAGCCATTGGAAAAAACGGGAGCGTTTGTGTTGCTGTGTCACACCAGCAAAGCAGTGCTGCTGCTGGAGGAGCTGATCTTGAGCTTGGTTTTCTTTGGGACTTAAAGAGGGATGTGTTGCTGTAAGTCACATCATGATTTTGCTCCTGTAACCCCATTGCAGTGGCCTCTGCAGGCACAGCCAGAGGTCGTGTCCCATCACAGCTGTGCTGGCAAATATTTGTAATGTGGATCTGGCCTCAGTGTCGAGGCCGTGCTTTGATTCCTGCACTGCACAGAGCTGTTCTTCTTCCTTTAACGTACAGGGAATAACATCTTGAGAAAGATTTTGTAGAAGTTGATTGAAAACTGTAAATACTAAAGTGAGAAATACAAGGTTTTTTACCTCTTCTGCCTCTTTTCATGTCGGTATGTCAGCTCTGACAAGCGGTAGAAAAAAACCTAAGGAAACGAGAAGGGAATTGTATTTGAAATATTTTGATATTGCTCATGGGTGACTTGTACAGCCCATCAGTGATGTGTGATAAGGAGATCTTTTCAGACTAGGACTGTTTTTGATGGCAAAACATCCAGAGGTCTCCAGAGCACCTTAGGGCAGACTCTGTAGTGGAGAGTGGAAAAGTTCAAGGTAAAAACCCCCAGAATTGGCACAAAGGTTATTGCCTCCCAAAAAGAGATGTAAGGGCTGGTGCAGAGCCAAGGAGTCTTTGTTTAGCTCTGCTGTAAAGGTGTCCTTTGCTTCTCTCTTTTGTCCCTTTGAAGGGCTTCCCTTGAAAAGGGCAGCAGCCACTTTGTGTCTGGGGTGCATCCACTCACTGCTTCTGGCCTGGATCTGTGGGATCAGTGTGGAGACGTGGCTGTGGCTGCTGGTGGAGTGGAATTCCGGAATTCCGCAGAGTTTTCACTCTTGAGTTTTTATTCAAGAGGTGTCTCTTGACACCAGAGTCACCTCTCCTGGTGGTTTTGGCTCAGGAGGGTGGAAAAGCATCTTTCAAGAGGAAACTCCTGGTCCCTGATGTTATTTTTAACACCCCTTTGAGTAAAAGCTGCTTTAAGCAGTAACACAGTGTGAGCTGTGAAAATGGGTCTGCCATGTGCATGCAGACAAAACCAGTGCTGGGAAGCAGTTGGGAAAGGCTGGACATCCCTGCAGCTCTGGTGGGGGACAGAAGCCATTCAGGTGAATTCAGGAGCTGTTGTGAGCTCAGGTGGGCTGAGTGATTCCCGTGTGGCACAGGCAAGGTGACTCTGGGCAGTGTTTCCACAGATACACTGAATGTGCATCTACTGCAGGGTTTGTTTTCATTTGGCCTGGGCATGATGCCACACAGAATACCAGTGGCTTTCACAGCCACTAAAACCATCTACTGCTCTTTAAATGTAAAGAGGAAACTGGTTATTTTCTTCCAGTACTATTTTGGGCTAATGTGAAGCAGTGAAATGATGGAATGGCACTTGCTGCTGCTGCTGCTGCAAGTATCAATCACAGGATCATTGAGGTAGGAAAAGACCTCTGAGGTCATGGGGTCCAGGCTGTGCCCACCTTGTTCCCAGCCCAGAGCACTGAGTGCCATGTCCAGTCATTAAAGTGCTGTGTAGATTTACTGTGTTTTTGTTTGATGGTGTGGCTGATACCTCACCAACCTGGCATTTGGAGGAGGCATAGCTGTTGTTTTATGAGGAATTTGTGTTTCTGACACATATTTTAGAATGCCTAAAAAAGAATCCCACTTCTTCATACTCTAGCTCAATGTTTTGTTTCTGTGACTATACCCGGCAGTAACTGCACGAAAAGGCAGCGAGAGCCTGGTGCTGAAATATTCCCACTAGGACTTGGAACATCTCTCCTTGCTCCTTCTCTGGCACTACTTTTTGAGTCATTTTCAAGGGAGAACTAAACTGGAGCTGCTTTTGGCAGCGTGCTGTGCAGGATGTTGGGAGCTCACAGGTACAAGCCCTGCAGCTGGTCACCTGGCAGCACTCACAGGCAGCTTCTGTGTGCCAGCAACAACATTCTCCTCTTATTGACCACAGATTGCAAAGCCAGAGGAGGACCTGGACCAACTGCAGTGCTGCCAAACTGTGGAGGATTTGTCACTGTTGTTTTCCTATTGCTCAGGAACAGCTCGAGTTTGGGAAAGACGAGCTCTGTCCCTCTGTGCAGCTGTGATCCATGGGTCTCACCGAGGCTGGCCAGGAGTCCAGGGCCATGCTCAGCCCCTGAACCCTCCAGCTGGATACCCTGGGGCTGCTTGGCCACCTCTCTGCTTGTGTTCCATTTGACAGCAGCCTTGTTCTGCACTCCTCTGGAGTGCAGCTTCACTTTGGCCTCGCTTTTGCTGGGGGTGTCTGGTCTGTGCTAGCCTTGGCAGCGATGAGGATTGCACGTGGTGTTCCAGATGAGCTTGGTGTCTTCTGCAGCATCAGTCACTGCTGCTTCTGCTGGGCAAGTCCTGCTTGTGATTTACATTCGCTTTTCTTGGCATTTCTGTCACACCAGGAGTTCCTGGCCCTCTGGGATCAATGTGAGACAAAAGGTCTGCTCTGTGCTCTGGCTTTATCCAGCTTTGTGTCCTCAGCACAAGTCACCGGCACATTTCATTTTTATGTCTCGGCACTGAAAACATGAAAAAACTCGAGTGAGGTAATTCTCTCCTCAGCACAACCTCTGTGTGAAGTTTCTTATGCAGATCATAATTCCTCTGCCAGTTTTTGTCATCTTCAGCTCCACTGGTAGTTTCCTGGAAAGGTGTCTTCTGCCTTTCCTCCTCTGGAAAATGGGTCATCTTCTTGCAGGGAGTGATCAAGGGTAGCAGGCAGAAATGAATTCAGTTTCCCATTTCTTCCCGTGTCATTCCCGGTTCCATCTCTCAGCTGTGCTCTCCTGCCTTTGACAGACAGATGGATACATCACTGCTGGGACCACTTGTTCTGCAGTCCTAGGCAGGATCCCGATCTGCAGGTTTTAATATAAAAATTCTTGCCCATGTCCCTGTGGTTGCTTCTCACATAGTTTTGGGATGCAGCTTGAAAGCTGCTGCTGACTGGCACATTTTAAACTCTGGATTTTGCTCCTGATAACCTCAGATGTGGTGATTCACATGCCTCCCCCCCATGCACTCCCTGGAAAAGGAGGCAAAGCCTTCATTTTAGTTGGAGGCCACACTCAGAGCTGATGGGTATCAGCTTTCCACCCTGAGCTGCCTTAGCCTGGCTTTTGGTAGTTCTGGCTTTTCCTCTCCAGAGCGTTTGCTGATCCATCCTTTTTCTGGCTCTGCTCCCTTCCCACCTCTTCCCAGGGTGGGGGCTCACTCCCTGAGCCCCGAGGGTGTCTTCTCCCGGGATTTCCATCCCTCATGGGTTTTGTCCCCTCTTAATTAAAGAAGCAACACCCAAGCATGTGGCCCTGGAGTTGTGCGTTCCTCCCTCAGGGAAGAGCCGTGTCAGGAGATGCGATGGACGAGTCGCGACTGAAACCGGTCAGCCCAGATAAACTGAAGCCATCAGGTTCTGTCAGGACGTGCAAGATAAAACCTGAATGCTTCATTTACCTTCAGCAGGACCAGGCTGGTGCTGACCAGCCGAGCTTTGCATTCGTGGTGTCTCCGTCTCTGCCCGCTGGAGGAGCGGGGCTGTGCCATGGTAATGCCCGGTGAGAGACCTGCTGCCTTGGGGACAGCAGCCCTTGGGCACCTGCTCGCCTGCCTCCTCCCAGGCCCTGATAAACAGGAGTCAGGGTTCCCAGGCGGGTTTTGGGAGGCTTGGGCTCCTTTTTGCTGCTCCCGTTGTCTCCGGCAGCCAGCAGGAGCGCTCGGAGGGTGGGAGGTCTTTGGGGAGTCCTGGCTTTGGGCCCGGGTGAAATGGCTGTCTCAGCATCTTCACCTGCCCCTGCCCCACCAGAGAACCTGTGCTGCCACCGACACGTCAGGCAATAAACAACTGCTTTTGGCAAGCTTAGGATGCTCAATGCACGCTTTCTGCTGGCTGGACACAGCTTGCTTTCCTCCTTAGCCACCCAGTACCCTTTCCCTCTGGGATGGGGCCGTGCTGGCTCTGTCTGCAGCTGATGAGAGCGCTGTGTTCACAGTGAGAAGGGAGCCCTGGCAGCAGGAGTCCAGTCCTGCCCTGCCCTGCAGTGCAGCTGCAGTGAAGGACGAGTCCTGAGCGGTGCTGATCTACGAGCACAAGCTCACAGAGAGATCCTGGTGCCAAAACTTGTGCAAGGCATGCTGTCATCTGCAAAGGACATCCTTTGCTTCAATCCTCTTTTTTACTGTGCTTCCCTTGTGGCCTCGGCATGGAAGTTATTTTGCTGTCCTTTCCCCTGCCTCCAAAGCAGTAATTGAGGAACCTTACACAGCTTTGGTGTTCAGCGAGGTTCCTCAGGCTCCCTCAGAGAGAGAGGGACCAGAAAGGGAAAGCTCTGCGGATCGTGCCTTTGCCTGAGCTGTATTTCACACCGGTTTTTCCGCAGACCTCTGGAATCCCTCCCTAGTACTTAAGTCAGGGTATCTAAAATTAGATACTTGATATCTCAGGCACCATCTTAATGATCTGTGTGAGGTCTTTGGCACTGCTTGAAAATCAGATTACTTACCTCAGTGTTTAAATAAGGAGATACACTAAGCACTTCCTCTCCAATTCCCCCTACCACAATTATTGCCCTTAATTTTTTTCCACAACATTTTAATCCTTCGCATCCTGTCTCGTCGGTCACTCACGCCAAGGGCTTCAGTTTTTATTGCTGGAGCCTGTGGTGCTGGGTGGTTCTTCTGTGCAGGAAAGGTCCCTCTCCTTGGCAGTACAATGAGAGCTCCCACAGATCAATTTGGAGCTTGTTCTCCTGGCCCAAACATTTTCTTGTTACTTCTCAATCTTTTTAGTGCATTTGGCACGTCCCACCCTTGCTGTGTATCAGCAGTTCTCTGCCCATTTGGCACCAGCAGAAAGCCCTTTTTAAGCAAAGTGTAATAACAATAACATAGAACCTAAAGGTAAACAAACAAGCCACACCTTATTTTTTATTCCAGCTGCATTTTGGGAATTCTTTTAGTTTTTCAAGTATCATGTAAATGTACATGGAGGCCAAGTGGGCTCCTCCTTCCCTGCAGTTCCCTCCTGGCTGGGCTTAGTCTGCCCCACAGGCTCCAGAGAGTTGCCCTGGTGGCTTCCCATAGATTTGCTTATGTCTGATGATCTGAAATTAGAATCCTTCCCCTGCTCTGCCCTTTGCTGGAAACGTGTAAAACCTTGCAGATTCCCCCCAGGGTAGAAAAGGGGATTTTCCCACCATTAAAAATAAAAGGGAAGGGAAGGAGAAAGAGTTAAAACATGCTCAGATAGTTGTAAAAATGATTGAAAAACAAACAAACCCACAACTGTGTCAATTATTCACATCCCCTCTATAAATAGAGAAACCCTGGAGAGGGGGCTTTGCCTTGGGCTACCTGCTCTGCTCTTCCATTGATTTATTGCCAAGGCCCCACGGTGCTTTCTCAGTGCTGTGCTCCTGGTTTTGTTCCCTTTAGCTGGAATTTGGGCATGGCTGGCTGTTGGCTCTGTGGAGGTTTAAGGTCTCTTGACAAACCTTCCTCCCTCCCTCTCTTTTTGCCTTTTCTCCCCTCCCTTGGAAATTGTCATAGGAGTGGTGCTGCTGCAGCTGGAGGAGCAGGGCTTCCCACACCTTCCCCTTTAGGAGTTCTTCTCAAAGGGAATGTGGGTTTATTTTTCTTTGCCCTCCTCTTCATCTGGAGGATCACCAGCATTGTTCTCCCAGCCGTGACAGACACGGAGGTTGCGTGTTAACAAGGCGCTTGCAAAGAGGTTTTGCAATTGAAGCTCTACCAGCCCATTCCTGGGCATGGATGGATGGATCCCTGACCTTTCTGGATGGTCACTGTTGTCAGACCCCAGTTTCAGGAGCAGCCATTCTCCTCAACAGGTAGTATAAGCTGTGGTTGGTTTGAAATTAATTTCTCTCACAAGCAGTGCTCAGTTTGGAATTAATTTTTCTCACAAACAAAAGGCTTCTATGACATTTTAAATGCCATCGAAAGAAAACACAGAGAGGAGCACGTTTGTAATTTATTTTCACTGTTTTAAAAGTCAACTGGTTTCTGCAGTCCTCTAAAGTTGATCTCAGGGCTCAGTGCTTGGATAGAGAGTGGGGAAGCTCAAAGCATTTCTGGAGTGCATTTCTGAACAAAGACCTGGGCACAGAGCAGTTCTCTCATCCATCCATCCCTCCCTCCCTCCCTCCCTCCCTCCCTCCCTCCCTCCCTCCCTCCCTCCCTCCCTCCCTCCCTCCCTCCCTCCCTCCCTCCCTCCCTCCCTCCCTCCCTCCCTCCCTCCCTCCCTCCCTCCCTCCCTCCCTCCCTCCATCATCCATCCATCCATCCATCCATCCATCCATCCATCCATCCATCATCCATCCATCCATCATCGCTGGTGCAGCCTCACCTCGAGACGTGGAGGCAGCTTTGGGCACCACAGTTTTAAGATGGATCTAAAGCTATTGAGGAGCATCCAGAGGAGGGACACAAGGATGGTGAAGGGTCTGGAGGCTTGTTGGGGTGTCTGTGCAGGGCCAGGAGCTGGACTCTGATCCCTGTGGGGCCCTTCCAGCTCTGCATATTTTACTCTGCCTCTCCTGTTGGTTTTATTTTGAGGAGGGCAGCCCAGGGATATGGGATGGGGAGAACCAGAGCTGTCAGGGCAGCAGAGCCCTGCAGCATTTACCTCGCTCTCAGGGCAGGGCACTGGCTGGATGGATTTCAGCAGCAATTCATGTTAGTTAACTAGCTATTAACTAACAGAATGTGGCCTCCAGTCACAAACCAAGGGCCTGATCCTCCATTTCAGGAGATGGGATCACTGGAGTTGAAATGGAACTGGGATGGTGGGTGGGGAATACAGCACAGAGCTGCTGCTGAGTATTGGATGGTTTCTGTATGGAATGCCTACTACTTCCTGTCTCTGTATGTGCATCCTGCTTGGTGGTAGAGTTACCGAGGGCTTCTCCAAACTGAATGAAGATTTACTTAACAACCAACTGATTGCATTTGAAATCTGACAAAAATAATGCCTCATAAAATGAAAAAGTAAAAATAGAATTGAAGAGAGCTGTCGTCCTTCTCGCCAACTTTTCCTGTTCACTGGACAAGGGAATATATTTGCATACTGATTTTTTTTCATACTGGAAAGGAAGGGTTGTGCTTTGAAAAGGAGGCTTTTAGAAAACTACAGCTTCCGTATTTTTCATCCATTAATGTTCCTGTCAAGTGTCCGCAAGCAAAAAGAAAACAGGTGTGCTGGATTTTTCTCCAGACTCTTGCCATTGCAAAATCCAGCATGTGGAAGTCAGAGCTCTTTGCTGTACCTGGGACTGCAGGTAGCAGATGTGAATAACAAGGTGCTCCTTTAATCTATTCTGCTTCCTCGCTCTGCGTTTAATCCATGCGCGGGGGCTTCCTGCGCTCCCCCGGCCGGGACCGGCAGCGCGATGAGCCCTGTGGGAACTCCTTGGCCTGCTTTTTGGAGGCACTGCTCTGTGGCTGTGCAATAAATACAGCTGTGCTGCTTGCAGGCCTTCAAAGGGCGCGGGGAGCTGCGCTGACGTGTGCAGGCGTTGGCTTGCAAACACCACGGATGTGTCTGAGTGTGTCAGGAGCAGTCGGTGCTGCCGGGGGATGTTTCGTCTCCAGTGCAGAAGTTTGAAAATCTTTACTTGATTTTTTTTTTTAAAAAGAAAAATCAGATCAGTTGTTCCATGAGTCAATGTTTACAGCTGTTCATCTCCCCTGAGAACAGACTGGTCAGCTTCCCCCCTACCAGTCTCCATGGGAGCATCCGTGGGAGCAAACGTGTCCAAAAAGGGCTCTGTGCTGGAAAGGAAGTGATGGGGCTGTGCTCGTGTTTGCTTCAGCCCTTCCTCCTGAATGAGGAGCATGGACATCACTTTCTGCCCTGTAGGACCTTCTGACATCTTGCTGGAAGGAGGGCTTTGCTGGAGGCTGCTTCACAACTCAAGAAATTGTGCTGTGGCAGAGCCTGGGCTGTTGGAGTGAACCAGGACGCTGAGGCTCGTTCCAGTGCACATTAATGTCAGACAAAGTATGAAAAACGGATGTTCTTCTTGAAAAGTATGAGTCAGTTTAACTTACAAAAGACTGGGAGTTGTAAAAGTTAATGGGAGCAAAACTGTTCAGGAAAGAGTTGATGGGTAATGATAAATCCTTGTCTTCTGGAGGAGCTGTGCGTGCCCAGTACTCATCTGTTCATGGCAAAGGATGTTGCCAGCCCTTCAGATGTACTGGAGCAGCGTGAGGGTTTGGCTAATGCAGGATCCAGCTGCAAACATCCCCTTTTTAGCAAAGGACTGCCAGGAGAGAAGGGGTTTTGCTGGAGGAGCACAGGTGGTGTGTGCAATGGGCTGCCTTGGAGCTGGTTTCTCAGGGGAGTGACCAGAGTTTGTGTCACCCTGGAGCAGATTTTACTGAGTTACAAACTACTCAAAAGCCATGTCAAGGTGGAAGAGCTGATAAAATGCTGGGCTGTGTTTTGTTCTTCTTTTGGTCAGGTTATTTTGGGGCAGTAGCAGCCGGATCTGAACAGAGATGGTCCCAGTTCCTTTTCCTGGGAGGTGAGGAATGCTCATGGCAGGGTTGCTCCCTGGCCAGTGGGTGCAGGTGGGGAGCCTCTTGCCTGTAGGACCTTTTTTGTCAGCAAGATTCCCCTCTTGGAAATTATTGGCAGCTGGCATGATAATGAGTCCATTTCAATATAAATGAGCTTCATTTTATTAATTTCTGCCAGCTCCTGAGCAATTCATGAACTGCTTTTCAGATCTCAACCAACAGCTTGAGGGAAGAGGGGGAGGTGAGGAGCAAAGAAGGGAGCATGAAGGAAGAGAAAGAAAATGGGAATAGTTTTAGTTTTAAAAAGAGCCAGTGATTCTCATCTCTTTTGAGAATTCAGCCAAGAGCAAGGATCACACTTTCCCCACCAAGCAGCTTTGAAGAACGTGAAGGGCAGCAGTAATCCCTCCCCAGGTTTTTGTTCCTTGGGACCTGTGGAGAAGTTTATAGCTCTCCCAAGTTTGTGTTCAGTGTTGAGGTGATGTTTTAGTGCTGGTGCTTGGCTGGGAGAAGGGGGAGTTGGGTGGCAGCTGGATTGGGAAGTGCATTCAGCCTCTCCCAGGCTGGAGTAGGGCTGGGCATTCACCAGTGGTAGCAGGCCTGGAAAGGGCTGGGATTTGGTACCCACGTGAGCTCAGTGTCTGACTTGAGGGCTGTCCTAAGGACTTGTCTCAGGTGTAGGTAAGCACAGACTGCTGTCTTGTGTCTGCGCCTTCCTGAGCACAATTAACTCGAGAATCCCTTCCTTGCTCACAAAACCAGATGTAAATGCTCTGCCCCAACATCTGATTCTCCCTTGGAAAATGGTAATGAAATCCCTGCCTGCAAAACCGCCCTTTCCGTAAATGAGGCGGTCTGCAGAGAAATCTCCTCTGAGGCTTTCCAGCGTCTCCTGGGCGGTTGGGTTCCCCTTGCTGCCAGAAATCGAGCCCTGCTTTGTTGGACAGGGCCTCTCTTGGTGGTCGTCTTCAGATGCAGGTGTGGTTTTGGCCCTGAGCTGAGACAGGCCGGCCTCAGCAAGGGAATGTTAAAGTCTGGGGGGATTTTGGTTCTGCGGAGCTGTGGGAAGAGGAACTCTGCACGTCCTGCGGTTGGGGCTGGCGGTGCTTGACTGGGTTTTTCATTTATTCTGCCACCATCAGATTTCATCACCCGAATTTGAGCACAGCATTCCGTGCTGTACTGCCCGGTGCTCCTTAGGTAAGTGCTGGTGACAGGTGCCGGCAGAAGATGCTCCTGTGCAGCCCTCTCTGCTAACCCTTTGTCTGATTTGTTTTTCTCCCCTTTCTCCCCAGGTTTTTGGCATGTAGTCATAGAGTCTGACGCGGGAGTAATGGAGCCGCTGAGTGGCAGGTGCTGACAGCTTCTGCAGTCCCAGTAACTGCTCCTTTCGGGGTCATTTGCAATTCTGTACCTCTAAATGCCACAGCTCTCTGGGGGAAGGTTGCGCTGGATACCGGGACTGCCTCGGAAGGTACACGTGCGTCCCTGTGGGGTTCTGGAGGGCTTTGCTCTGCTCTGGGATGCTCGGGGAGGGAAAGGGCATGAGCTGCATGTGCTGGGTACCCGGGCTGGGCTTTTCAGTGGCTGTCAAGCAGCTCCTGGTGACATCCCTTCCTCCTTCCCTCCTCCTCTTACTGGAATTGCCTGCAGGGCCTTTCTGGAGTCCATCCCGTGCTTTAACACATGGGAGAGCGGCTCACAAAAAAGAAGTGGCTGGTTAAGAGGTTCTGATGTGAAAACAATGAAATACGCCGCTGGAGTTTCTGAGAAACTCAAAGGCTTTCTGTGGAATTTCAGCCTCTCCATTGCCCTTTTGAAAAAGCACATTTTAATTACAATAAAATGTGTGTGTTCACACTTGGTTATTAGTCTTGTACATTTTTCTATGTGGTTCTGGTGAGATCAGTAAAAATCTTTGTTGTTGGCTGGCAGATTTTAGCAGAAGTTTATTTCTGTAGGCTCACTGCCCGCTGTGGATTTGATCATTGTTCTGGTTCTCACAGCCTTCGAGCTACGCTCCAGGAGAAAAATACAGATTTGTCACCAGGGCCTCCCACTAGAATCTAATTTTAAATTTGCAATCTGTTGTCTTGTGAGGTGCTTCAAATTTGGTTGGAAATTTAGTATTTTTTAGGTACGCTTCTGGAATCCAGTGGACCAACCTTTTGCAGGTTTAAGAGTTAGTAACATGGGTTTAATTGAAATGAGTATTCTGGTTTTGTAATTATTTTAAGAAATAATTTAATACCAGGGTTAGGGGGAGAGGAAGGAAAATTACTGTTTTTAAAGGAAATTATGTTCTCTGAGCGGGCCATCATCAGTGGTCATCTAGAATGTGATATAATTTATGTGTAACATTTCATATAAGAGTCATCCAGCAAAACCTCAGCAGTTCAGCTGGAGGTCAGTCTGCTTTTCCAGCATACCCAGTGTAGGGAACACTGTTTTTCCAAAGCTTGCCTGCAAAATTCACATTCTCTTTGCTAGCAGCCTAATCTTGATGTCAATCTGAAGTTTGAGCTTTCAAAAAACATATCTCAACCCCCTGTCCTGTCTCTTGATATGCAAGCTGGCTTAAAGGTGACTTTCTGGAAGTCACCACAATTCTGACATTTTCCCCGCACTGAAGCAGGAAGGAGCAGGTTTTTTGGGAGAGAGAGCCCTTTCCCAGCATGGAAGGTCAGGCCACCTCTTTGAGGTTGTGGAGGCAGAAGTTGCCACCCCTCGTTTGCCCAGCTTGGGAGATACAAATCTGGATCTTCCGCGTCTCCGGTGAGCGCCTGAGTCAGGGCGCTGGTGCCTCTTGGAGGAGACGTGCCTGTCTCCCTGCTTTGCTTTTCAAGCCTCTCCTTCCCAGAGAGAGACAGATTTCATCAGAGGCCCTCAATTCCCACAAAAAGTTTGGGTTCTGATGAATCAACATTTTCTGCTGAAAAACGTCCAGCCAGTTGCGCTCGCAGCACGCGGTCCGTGCTGATCTCTGCGAGGCTCAGGGTAATTCACAGCAGATTCCCAACACCACCACAGACCTGTCTAAAGCCTGGAGATGTGTCACACTTGATCTGTGTCATATCCTGGTGGTACCTTGATGGGTCTTTAATGGTGGCCTTTGCATTTGGCGGCTTGAGCTAACAAGGGGAGCCTTTGTCCTACCAGCACTTGCGTGCAGCTCCCATTAACGTTACTCATTTTCTTAATTTGATACAGATTTTTTTCATTGAGTGTGCTAAATGCAGTTAAGCCACAGACAGGCAGCATCTGGCAGTCCTTGCTGAGCAGTTTGAGACGCTGTTGCCCCAGGGTGTCTGCTGTGGCCTGTGGGAGGGGGAGGCTGGGGCTCCCCTCCCCGGCCCAGCTCCCGCTCGCTTAGGATGCCGGCGTCTATAGCAGTGCCAGTTCCCTTCTCAGGGCTGCCTTTCCACATCTGCCTGAGCTCACCTCGCAGCTCCCTGCTGCCAAAAACCAGAGGTGTCACTCACCGTCCCTCCTCCTTGCTGCTGTGTCACCCTCCAGACGCATTGTCCCATCCTGTCCCCACTGTGTCCCCAGACAGGCACTCTTGTGCTGCCTCTGGTGTGTGCCTGGCCAGCTCTCTAGCTCAGCAAAGACGAACTAATAGCTAAGCTCTAACTAACTAAGCTCTTCTTTTTGTTGTTCTTTCTTTTCCCACTCCCTGCAGATTTATTTTCTGCTGTTTTAGTGGACTCTGCTGCAGGAGCACTTGATTTGGTTCGGAGTAACTGGTGGAAATGCTCATGAAGAAGGTAGAATGGGGGTCCCTTTCAGAGGACCCCTCTCAGCGTGACCTGGTGGGGACGACTGTTCCACCTGAGCTGTGTCCTGCATCTCCCAGGGGAGATGGGCTCTGCCAGGGATGGTGCCAGACTTGGGGGATGGCGCTGGATCAGCTGCGCTGCTGCCTGCAGCCCTCTTGCACCCCCTGGGCAGCGTTCCTGCAGCCTTGCAGCCGGGAATTCCCTGGGACTAGGCAGGGCCTTTCCAGGGAGCAGGAGCGAGGTATGGGCTCACTGATAGCCGAATGTGGATTTACATACGTCCTCACCCACGCCCCCACCCAAAGCACCAATCCACAGAATTAAAAAAGGTCAGCTCTTTACTTTGAAGTCTGACACTTCTTGCCAGTCTCTAGCAGATACTTCATTGTGTGAAATCACTCCCTAAACATTCCTTCTGTGGAGAGAAGACTTCCCTCCTTCCAGGAGAGTGTTTTCCTCACTGGATGCAGCCGGAGATGCTGCTCCTTTCCTCACCAAGCCCACTTGCGGTCCTGTTGCTTCTCTGGCTGGGGGAAAGTCTTCCCGGTGTAGTTGGAAGGTAAAGAACCATTCCAGGTTTCAAGAGGACTTTTTTAACTGCTCAGCTTGTCCTTAGGTTGAGAAGGGATGGCTGGAGATGGGTGGGTGGCTGGAGACTGGGGATAAAAGGTTCAGGCTCTGCTGGGCTGTGCAGCCGGTGGAAATCCTGCTGGGTGGAAGTGCGGTCAGCAAGAACCACAGCAGGGAAAGCACTGCCCTGAAAGGTTTCTTCTGCAGGACAGAATGTTGGGGTCTGGTTTTAGATATCTGCGGAAGAAAAGATGTGGTTTTTGTGCTTTAAAATGTTCTATAGGCAAAAGCTGGCTGATTGTTTTTCAGTCTTTATCAAAGAGTGGTAGCTCTTAGGAGGTAATAAACCCTTGTCTGTGGATTGATAAAGCTGTCTTTTTCTTTTTGTGTTTTAAGATTTAAACCTGCCCTTTCTTCAGTGCATTTAGTTTTTTAAACAAGTCATGTCAGCCAAAGGGAGTTCTGCCATTCATTTCGGTAGATGTAGGGCATTTCCTGCTGTAGTTTACTTCACATGCAACTGTATTTATGTTCAGTACAGAAATGCTCAGATGTTTATGGTGTTGTCTGTTGCTCCAGCACTGAACTTACTTCTAGCCTCAGCCATGAGCAGCTTTGCTGGATGGAGGAGCAGAGGCACAGTCCTCTTGCTGTGGTCAGAAACGTCACTGCAGCGTTCAGTTCTGTCCCGTTGTTTAGTGCCATCGGTTCCTCACTTTCCATGTGTTTATGTAGGGCTGATTCAGTTCTGTGCAGCAGCAGCAGTTGTGCAAATATACATAGTGAGGGAAAACACCTGGGTGCATTCATTCTGCCAGCATCTGGTTCAGTATCCATCGGCATCCTGGCAAAGGAGAGGCAATTACCCGAAGAAATTAAAAACTCCAGATTATTTTACTATCAGGGCAGCTTTTTTATTTTCAACCAAAAGTAATGGAAATACCTGGAAAAAAAAGAAGTTTTGTCTTGGAATTTCTACTCAAGACTGATGGACTGTTTTTCTCTATGTAATTGTCTTGTGTGTAATTCAGGATCTCCTGTTTAATTTTGAACTTTGGCATTTACTTTTCTTATTCCTCTTCTTGCCGTCAGGCCAGAAGGAAGGACCTAATACTACTGATAAAATATTTCTGACATTTGTTGAGTGAGATCACAGACCTCAGAGTGTTTTCCAAGGTTGAATCAGATCATCACTCCCACCTCCTGGATGGGAAACCTGTTCCACGGCGGGACGTGCACAGCTGAATAATGCAGGAGGCTGGGGCTGGGGACACAAACCCTGTCCCTGCGTTCCAGCTCAGATCAAAGAGCTCAGATCTGCTTATCTGCTTCAGAGGGAGTGGGATGGAAAGGTTATTTTTGTATAGTCTGAGTCACTCATGCTAATTTATTTTTCATAATATGGCTTTCTTGTGTGGGGCTCTCCGTACCTGCTTAATGTTGCACAGGTTTTTGTTCCAGAAATCAAACCTGTCATTAGCTCGCTGCCAAATGGGAGGATTTGTACTTTGCTATTTGATGCTTCACTTCGCAGTTCCTAGCCAAAAAAAAAGGTGAAATCTCAGCTAAAGGTGTACGTCCCTCTACTTTTCAGCATCTGTTACTTGCAGATAAACAGGAGCTGTTGATTTTTAGAGTTTGTTGGCTGGAAGCACGACGCTGATGCTGAGAGTCAGGTGAATGTGTGCAGAGCTGAGATGGCACTGTGGTGCTAAACTGGTTCCAGTTCCCACCGAGCTCCAGGGTTGAGTCCTTCCCTCTTCTGCACTCCTCGTTTGCACCAGCAGAGCTGTCTGGCTGCTCGCTGCATGCCGATTTATCCGTATTTCTAAGTTCACCGGTACAGCCGCCGGCTCCCGTAATTAATTCTGCGGGATCATTGCCGCGGTCGCGGCAGTCCCCGCGAGAAAGCGTGGCGTGGGTTTTGGGCCGGGTTCGGTCGTTAATTAAGCAGGAGAGCGGCTGTGGGTGTACCGGGGTGTCCCCGTTCCTGCCTCCCCTAACGGCGCTCGCTGTGTCCCCCGCAGACCGTGACGCCATGGGCAACGCGGAGAGCCAGAGCGTGGAGCACGCCTTCTACGGGGACAAGCAGCCGGGGCTGGGCCGCAAGCACACGTCGCGCTCGCTGCGCCTCTCCGGCAAGGCCTCGCGCCGCACGCGCCACGCCTCCTCGGGCAAGGTCATCCACCGCAACTCCGAGGTGAGCACGCGCTCCAGCAGCACGCCCAGCATCCCGCAGTCGCTGGCCGAGAACGGCCTGGAGCCCTTCGCCCCCGAGGCCAACCTGGAGGACTTCGGCAGCGCCATGTGGGTGGAGCGCGTGGACATGGGCCTGCGGCCCGTGTCCTACCACACGGACTCGTCGGTGACGCCCAGCGTGGACAGCAGCACGGTGCTGACGGCCGCCTCCGTGCACAGCATGCCCGACTCGGAGGAGAGCCGGCTCTACGGGGACGAGCCACCCTTCCTGGGCGAGGGCGACGGGCGGGCGCTGCGCTACGCGGCCAACGGCAGCGCCTTCATGGATGCGGCCAGCTTCAAGAAGAAGCGCTCCAAGTCGGCCGACATCTGGCGCGAGGACAGCCTGGAGTTCTCGCTGTCCGACCTCAGCCAGGAGCACCTGACCAGCAACGAGGAGATCCTGGGCCTGGCCGAGGAGAAGGACGCCGAGGCCGTGCAGGGCCCGGAGGCCGGTGGCAGCCCCCAGCCCCTGGCCGCCTGCCAGCGGGCCAACTCCATGAGCGACCTGTATTCCCCCAAAACCCCCAGCGCCGCCATCAACGGCGGCCCCCGAAACGCCTTCGGAGGGTACTGCCGGAACCTGGTGTCCGACATCCCGGAGCTCGGGAGCCATAAGATGGCATCGGTGACCGCCGAGGATGCGCCTTCCTCCTACAGTAACTACAACACGCTGCCCTGCAGGAAGTCCCACTGCCTTTCCGAAGGGGCCACCAACCCCCAGATGAGCCATAGCAGCAGCATGCAAGGCAGAAGGGCGAAAACTACCCAGGTAAGGCAGTTTTCTTCTGTCATTTGGCATTTGCTGGGCTGGGTCTACAGATGAAGTTCTCCCAGGCTGTGTTGTCATTCAACACCCCCTTTCCAAGCAGAAAGCTGTTTCCAGGAGAGAGCTGAGCTAGCCAGTCTCCAGAGCTGGCTCAATTCCATCACTGTCCCTTCTTTATCTGCAGCTCTCCTTGGACCTTTTCCACTCCTCACTGCCTCTGGGACAGGGAAATCTGCATTTGCCAGCAGAAGATTTCCCTGCGTGTTTTGCAGTGCTGATGGTTCCTTTTTTCCAGGGTAGCTGCCAAAACTGATCACTCCTCTGCAGAGCTGTGTCCCCTCTTCTGCCCTCCCCACCTTGTCACCCTCCCCTGCCTGCAGTTGTAGCTGGAGGCAAAGAAAAAAACCTGTCAGTGTTTCCCCTCTGTGCTGAGCACTCACTGGGCTGAAATTTCACTCTTCTAATTAGCTGATGTTCGTGTCTGTGCTAAACATCTCCCCAAAACAGCACTGGCACTGCCAGGCCTGCTGTAAACCGAGAAGTGATGGGGCATGGAGATGTGTGGAGAGGATGCTGCTTCTCTGAGCCAGGGCCCGCGCAGAGTCGAGAGGAGCTTTGCTGTCAGATGCCTCTCCTGCACTCCAGGCCTGGCATCTTGGGCTTTGCTACATGTTGCCTTGCTTTTCCCTGTCCTGCCTGACGGAGTTCCTGCCTCAGGCTGCAGGCAGTGCTTCTGCTGGCACTTCAGTGGCAGATGACCTGTAGAGAGGGGCAGAAAGGAGTTCCAAACCCTGCCCTCGTCTCCCAGCTGTGCCTGGCATGTGCTTTGCGGGCAGACTGTGCTCAGTTGGAGTCGGTTTGGATCTTGTGCAAGCAGAGCTCCAGCTGCCTGCTGGAAGAGCTGGCAGCGGTGTTTTACTGTTCCCTAGAAGTGGCTCAGAAACACGGCCTGGGGACACAGAGCAGGGATGGGGCAGGGCTGCTCCCCTGCCTGGCTGACCCTGTGCTGTGCCTGACCCAGAGACGGGGGAGAGCTGCACACTGGTCAAGGCCAGAGCACATCCTGCTGCTCCCTGAGCTCTGTCTGAGATCCAGGACTGGGCAGCAAACTCCAGGCAGGCTGTGCAGGGCTCGGGGGAGGCTCCAGGAGCCTGTGCCCCATCCGCTGGCACTGACCCATGGGAGCTGCTGGGATGGGGCTGCTCAGGGGCTCCCTGGCCGTGCTCGGTCTTTGGAGATGAGCTGCTACTAAATATAAAACTGACGTGCTGAAACAGATGCTGCAGCATCCCACAACAACAGCTTTGTTCTTCAAAATCAGCTCTTTGCTCTCAGAGGTGAAAAGCCTCTGGTTTTGCACTGCCTGCACCAGCACAGGATAAAAACCTAGAGAACAACAAGCAAAAAAGAAAAGAGATGAGTTTTGGCAGCCTTGGACCTAACAGCTTTCCTGAAGATTGTTGGGTGCAACTGCTGCCTGCAGCCTGCTTTCAAGTGTATTTAAGGAAAAAGAGAATAGAGTCAGTCATGAACAGCCAAGCATTTGTTTTTCTTCTTGGTGCCTATCCTGGCATTCAGAAGATTCCTCTGAGGCATGTAGTGAAAGTCTGGAATTTAAGTAGTATTTTGTGAGGCCTCAGCCATACCCAGGGAAATTATTTCGTGAGGCTGGTTTCACTAGATGTATCTCCCGAGACTGGAGATGATGGCTGTAAGGAGTCTTAGGAGTGATTATTACCATGGATAAATTCAACAAAATTAAAGCTTTGCAAAGGTCAAAATTCCTCCTCCCAAGTCTTTAATCCCAGCAGCATCCTGTAAGTATAAGATAGTTGTCAGAAATGAAGTCATGTCAGCCCCAGCCTAGCCTGAGCAAGCTTAGGGAAATGACTGCCATTATGTGTTTAAAAAGGCAGAAATGAAGTCTGAGTTTGCACACAAAGTGAAAGGAGTTCCTTGGTGAGCCTGATGAGGTGGCTTTGGATGGGCTGAGGGGAGGGAGGTGACCAATCTGTGTCTGCAGCAGGTCCCCAGGCAGCAGTGTCTCACACTTTGCTCCTCTTTCCTTGGCACTGCTGACGTGGGGTGTGCTGGGAGCTGAGGTGTGGAGCTGAGCCCATGTCACTGCCCTGCTCTTACTGTGCTCCTTGGCACTCTGCTGGCCTGTGCCAGCTGGCACTTGGGCACCTTTTGGGCAGTTTTGTTTCCCTCTGCCCTCCCTGCCTTTCAGCACTTTTATCTTTATACTCTTGATGATCCCCTTGCCCTGGAGCCTGTCATGTGTGTCCTCGTGCTGGAAAACACTTCCTGATATAAATTCGTGTTTTGACCAGCCTTTTAAACTGCTTCCCCCATCCCAATCCCACAAAACAGTTGTCACATCTTAGGGCCCTGAGGGGACACACAAGGGTGACCCAGGGCCGAGTGTAATGGGGTATTGGACACTGTTTTCCCTCTTGGCCTTGGGGCCAGTGAGGTGTCACTGCTCCGTGGAGTCACCTAATGGATTCTCCTAGCCAGGAGTGAAGTTTCTGCCCAGATCCTTGTTGTCAGTCCTCTCAAGACTCTGGAGTTGTGTTTGCCTGTGGTTTGGGGTTTTAGCCCACTTTTTGGAAAGCTGTAGCTGGGGTATGCATCTGTTTCTTTAGTCTTAGCTGCCCTGGAAGGGCCTGATGATCACTGGTGGGTGACTTTTGACTAGTTTAGTTCCTAAGGGGGTCACTGCCAGAAGGGTGGCTCTGAGCCCACAGCAATGGCCTCGTGCCCTGGTGTTTAGTTCCTGAATCCAGCCACCATTCCACTGCATGCTCAGCTGTGTTCATGAACACCATCATGGTTTCTCTAAGTTAAATTTTCTGCAGGTTGTCACTAGCTGTGCTTTCTGGGCTCTGCTGACCAGTGCTCCTGGAAAAATGTATCCTAGAAACACGGTGCCAGAATCATGGCTGCACATGTTTTGTTCCAATGCCTTATCCACGGGTTCTTTGCAAGGATATAGTTTACATTAAAGGGAAAAACACCAACACACCAAAAACAGGGAAGAAAAGCTCACCCTGTCCAAATTTAAACCCTAAATTGAACGGTGGGAGTCACTTTCCACTAATTGAAGGGAGCTTTTTCCCCATGGAGAGACAGTTCTGTTCAATATGCACAAGTGATTAGTGCTCACAGGGTGCCTCTGGGGCACCCACGCAGCAGTTCTGCTTTTCCCAGCATTGTGCCATTAAGGGTTCAGCTCTGCTGAGCGAGACTTCCCGGAGAGCTCTGCTGGGATCATGTTTGGCTTTTGGAGCTGATGTGGTGTAGGTGGAAAGGGCTTCATTGGTTGACATTTGCACCCATTTTTCCTGGAAGAGAGAAAGCACAGGTTGGATACAGCTTGTTCTGGCTGTGGGTTGTGTGATCCCCAGGATCCTGCAGCCTGTTTTGTGGGATCCAGATTTTGTTTAGCTGCCCGGTTGTGTCCTGTGGCAACTAAACATCTGCCTGCAGGAGACTCCCTCCTCCTCCTTCTCCTCCTTCTCCTCCTGGTGGATGTTCAGGGACAAATGTACCCCATGCTCGCCTGCTTTTATGAGCCCTAATTGACATTTCAAGGTGGGAATTTGCCAGAGCAGCTGTGGCTGCCCCTGGAGTCCTGACAGAGCCCAAGGCCAGGCTGGACATTTGGGTCTTGGAGAAGCCTGGGATGGTGGAAGGTGTCCCTGCCCATGGCAAGGGATGGAGCAAGATGGGATTTAAGGTCCCTCCCAACCCAAGCCTTCTGTGATTCTATGAATTAAGGGATGAAAACCTTGAGATGTGGTTTTGTGCCCCTTCCAAGCCTGTCTTGCCATTTCTTTATTCCATATTCCTTGTGGAGCTGAGTGGGGGAAAGGAACAAACTTCCCGCCTGACTCACTTGGAAGCTGTGCCGGCTTCAGCGCCAGCTCCAGGCCATGTCCTTGGCGTGTTAAATCCCCTTTTGTCCAATTTTCAAATTTATTACTATTTTTAGGCCTCTCTAGGTAACCTGCAGGAATCTGGGATCTCAGACCTTTTAAAAAAAATAATCCTACATAAAAATTTTTGCAGAATATGCAGGAGATGAAAAGGGGCTTTGCAGGAATTAGATCAGGATGTACAGAGAAACCAGTCTAGAATTAGACAATCTTTCCAGTTGATATTTTCTTTTTACTATCTCAGGGAATTCTATAACTGGTTATAGTGTTTCATTATGTTCTGTAGGATGGCTAAACTCCAGAGAGCTGATACTTGGTTTTAAGTTGTGCGAAACTTTCTCACAAAATCGTTTTGTGGCTTGAAGGATACAACCCCAAAATGGAAAAGAACTACACTGGGTCAGTCCTATGGAAGCACCATTCAGCCCAGATCTTGTTCCCCAGAGAGAGTATGGGGTGAAATTTCCTTCAGGGCGTTTTTCCCAAAGCCAGCAGGTTAGAGACTGGAGTCTTCCTGTGCAAGGAATGCATCCAAAACCCTCCGGTTGACCTGTCCCCCATGGATTCTCTTTGCCGAAATCATTTCTGCTTCTGGCTTCCACTGCATCCTGTTCACTCTCTGCAGAGCACTTGTGGCCTTCCAGCCTGCTCCTCCAGCCCTCCTCAGCCATGCCTTTTCCAGGCAGAGCATCTTCAGCAGCTGAAGCTCTGCTCCTCTAAGGGAATTCAGCCTGTAGTCTGGAAAACCCGGCTATGTGCAGCCTAGGTGTGATTCCTAATGAGATGGTTATGGACCTTTAATCTGAGCTGTTTGACTCCAGATGGAATCAAGGACATAAAGACAGAGTTGACAATGTTCAGTGATAATTCCTGGCACACAGGTTAGTGAGTAGCTAAAAGCAGGGTGTTGCTGGCTGGCAGCTGCAGTGTGGGACTCACTGATTCCCGTCCCTTTCCGACAGAGGTTGTTCCCAAGGTCTCAGATGTAGCCTGAGCCACGTTCCCAGACCTCCAAAGCTGGGAACGGGACCATTTGGTTCAGCTGGATCCCACTGAGGAGCAGTGGCCAGCTGCTCACCCTGCTGAGCCCCCAGGCAAACCACCCCCTAACCCAAATATCTCTGCCTTCAGCCCCAGGAGAGCGAGGAGGGCAAGGAAGGGGTGAGAACGGGCTGGGGGAAACAGAATCCACTCGTTTTTGTGGCAGCCCAGGCTTGCACCGGGGCAGACTTAGGAATCCGCATCCTGGGTCCTGGTGTGGCAGCTCAGAGTGACCAGGCCCCTTGAAAGCCTGGACCAAACGAGCTGTTTATAGCCTGGCTGACTGGAAGTGGATTCAGTGAGGAGGAAGGCTGGAACAGAGAGCTTCAGACCCAGACTCAGAGGTCTTTCCTGCCCCATCACCCAGATGGAGGAGATTAGATCAGGTATTTCCTAGTCGGGATAGTTCAAAGCAAACAGCAGTCACTCCCTTCAGAGCACACAGCTCTGCCCCAATATTGTCAGGGAAAGGAGCATGTGAAAATTGGTGTTTTGGTCTTCACTGGCAAATATTTTGATACTCTTTCAAAGATCTTAATTTGTTTTTCTTCCATAGCTCTCGGCCGGAGGCCAAGGGAAAGCAAATCACCAGTCCTGATATTTGATCTAGCTCCACTCAGGCATGTTTTTTTAAACAGTAGGACTTTGTCATTTATACATCTGAAGTGTATATAACAATACTGGCAATAGCTGTATTCTCTGTAAAGCTATACACACTGCACGGTTTTAGCTCCAAGTATTTTGCACTTAAAAAATCACAGACAGGTTGCCCCAGCTGCTTGTTTGCTGGGCTCTGCTTACTTACATGTATGCAATTTGCAGGAGTGCTCCTTTCCAGTGAAGTGCTCCATTGAAATGCTTCTTTTCAGACACCCTCAGCGTGTGATGCTGTGTCTGGTTATCATCCCTGATGACAGGCAGGGAAATGCATTTCCCTGCTTCCTTAGGTTGGGTGGTTGTTCAGGTGAATTCCTCCCAGATGATGCTGTTCTAGCAGCTGGCCCCCATTTCTACCCTCTCTATTGCATTTCTCAGGAAGAATTGCTTGGCTTTTCTTCTTCTTTGCTTCAGCAAACAAAAAGTAACCCAACCCTGTATTTTAATTTAACAGGGAGGATTTTGATGGCACGTTGCCCTTGGTTTAACTCGAGCACAGTTCGGCTGCTTTTATTAGTTTATGATTAACTCAGCTCCTCTAGAAACTTCCTTCAGCTGGGTGGTCCACTGGGATGAAAGCAGGGTAGATTTGGGGGTTCCTCAGTGTATGCTTTGGGAACAGAGGCATTAAACACTGCAGCACCCGAGAACTGAGGGGACGGAAGGTGGGAACTCACCCCGGATCCGTGCAGGTGTCGGGAGCTGCAGGCAGGGATCACACTGCAAGAGCCTTTACTGGGTTAGGGCCAGATTCTCCTTCATGGAATTAGGGACTTCAGTACCCCTCCAAAGTCAGTGCTAGAGCCAGGGAGGAGCTGGTGGGGATAATTTTCATACATTTTATGTCTCACAGCTCCAGGGCTGTACTCTTGCTGCTGCAGGAGTCCCCGTGTGTCCGTGATTTGCCTTTAGGGCATCTAAGGTAAGAAAGCTTCCTTGGGGAAGCACAGGGATGATCTTCCTGCAAAGGCCCAGGTATTGGCTGGAAAACATCTGGGGAATCAGTGAACCAAAAATGCTGCCAAGCCTCGCTGCCTAGAGCTGAGGTGGCAGCTCGGCATGGAGTGAAGGAGCCAAGGGTGGTCCTGAGGGACCAGCTGCTGCCTGCAGATCTGGGCATTGCAGACCCCAGCACAGTGGTGTTTGCTGCCTGCTGTCCCACAGGAGCACAAGGCATGCACATCTCCTTCCCAGATCCCAGTGTCTCCTGGGCTCCTCTTCTGTCCTTCCAGGGTGCCAAATTACACTGCAAGCATTCACCACAATGAGCTCACGAAGGAATCCTGGTCCAGATCCACTGAAATCCGTGCCCTAAGACCTTCCCAGGGATTATTGCCCAGACACCTGTGGCTGTGATTCATCCTTTCGTAATAAGACTGCAGTTTATTGCCAGGAGAGGTATCTGGAGGTCTGGGCTAGTCCCTTTTTGTCAGGGGCAAATTCTATTTCAGAGAACCGTGACCCAAACCTGTTTGCTTATTAAACTACCCTGAGCAGCTTTAATGACACATGCAAGCGTTTGTTTATTTTGTTTTTTCTAAATTTAATTTCTTAAAAATTTTGACTCTTTCAGACATCTCAAGAGCTGCTGCCCCAGTGCAGTGAGTGCACAGAAGTAGGAATTAAACCATTTCTCCCACTCAGGTTTCAGTTGCAGTTTAGGATTTATCTTTGCCTCTTGACGTGACTGTGGAGAAAGGATTCAATTTGGGTTTGCAGCGAGCAAACCTTGACCATCAAATGATGGCAGAGTGAGTACTGAAAAGAAAGGAAAAACACTTATCAGGCCAATCTTTTTCCACATAGGAGCTTCAAAGGGACACCAGTCAGATAAAAGCATGCAAACCATCAGGCTGCTCGCCCATTTGAAATGTATGCTGAGGTGCTTGCCTCAGGAGCAGCCAGACAGGTTGTGTGCAATCACTCTTGCTGAGTGTGAGCATCTGATTGCTCTGTTGCTCAACAGGACAGGGAACAAAGGATATGCATTGGCTTGGAGGGAGCCCCTTCTGAGGAAAACCCCCACTCAGCTGTACTTTTAATTTAATGGATCATTTAGAAAGGGCTTTAACCAAGAGGAACTGTTTATATTTATGGAAGTAAGATTTTTCCTACTAAACCAGCCCCCAAGTGCCCATGAATCAGTGCTGTCGTTGGGGCAGGAGAAGGTGATTCACCAGGGCCTGTCAGTGTCCGTGGCAGGACTGGTGGTGGGAAGTGTGGGAAGTGCAGCTCTTGCAGGTGCTCCAAGTGTGCCCAGTCATGAGCCAGAGTTGGACAAGGCTTGTCCCATCCTCTGGTTCCTTCCATCAGAGGCCAGTGCCAGGTATGTTCAACATGGGGACACTTGGAACCTGTCCCAAAACTCCTCCCCTGATTTTTGCTAGCTGAATGTAGACATTTTTCCTAAAGCAAAGGGGTTTTTTTTATGCTTATCTTTTAAATTTAGCCAAAATTATTTAACAGGTATGGCTGCAGCAGAGGTATGGGTTACCATAAGAGCACATGCAGAAACTACAGCAGCAGGTGCATTAGCCTGATGTAGCTTTTGCATTGCAGTTTTATTCCCCACTGCCTTGTTTTGCCTGAAACACAGTGTTGATGTGAGGAAGAAACCCTGTATTTGAGTGGGTTGCTAATACTTCCAGTGGCACTTTCCCCAGATGGTTCAGCAGTTCAGTTGCTCTCTGCTCTTGATGGGGCTGTGATAACTCGTTCCACTTCATTGCACAGGGCTGCTCCTAGGGCTGCCCTGGCACGTGGCCTCGGTGCTGACAATGGTCCCACACGGATGGATGGATCTCTGTGGCACTGGGCATTCCACCTCTCCCTCCTCTGTCCCGTCAGGATGTCTGCTGAGCCTCCTGGGCGCCTCCAGGCACACGGCAGCACTGCCAGAGTAAGGAATGGTGCTGCTCCTCTGGGCCCTCCCGCAGTGCCAGGGGTCCCAGAGCCCAGTGGAACCTCTGCCACAAGTCTTGAGAAGTAGTGTTTAGAAGTGGAAAAGGGAGGGCAAGGAGCAGAGGGAGATTAGAGGCAGGGCTGTAACATTACACTGAAAAGGTCTTTTGACGAGTCCAGCCTATCACTCACATTGTGATAAAGATTGTAGAGATCTTTGCAAAATGTGCCATGGTTTAACCTCATGAGCAAGTGTAACAACTATATTTACTCTGAGATCTCCATCCTTGAGGGATTTTTAAAAGTAATTTTTTTTTATAAGCTGATACACTCATATGTTAGTTACAGAGTATAAGCCCCATTTATTGACAGGGAGACTGAGGCAGCTAAAACAATGTCTCACCAAGGTCATCTGAAAGGCTGTAACCTTACAAATCCTATCTCCCTTCCCCTCGCCAGATAGTCCTCCTTTGCACAGAGTGAGAAGGTAATTGGCCTCCCAAAACCCAGAGTGTTGGAACAGCAGGATCCACGTGTGGCTGTGAGAGCTGCTCTGGGTGGGGACAGGGCTGTACTTCCAGGAAACCCTACTCATCCCTTTCACACATGGAGGAGCAGAGCAATCCTGGCCTGGCCAGGGCAGCCTGTCTGTCACTGTGTGCTGCATTAAATAACCAGATGGACCAGCAGAACTGTGCTCATTGAGCGGGGAAGGAAGTGCTTATTCTTCCAGCTGGACTCCAAGTGTCCCTTGGGAAGCGGTGTTTATAAAGAACGAGCCCATCCATTGCAAATTAATGCCTTAAAAGTTAGTCAGCCCTTCCCCTGCCCCTAAGCTCTCCCCAGCCAGCCCTTGCTCCGCAGGAGGATGATTTCACACTGAGCTGATGGAGAGTTTCTTTGTTTCCACAGAGCTGCTCTTGGATACAAAGAAAACTGGTGCTTGAACCAACATCTGGAAGCTTGTTTTCTCTCAAAATAAATACTCCATTCTGCTACCTCTTCTCAGAGACCCATATTTTTTTATTTTTTTTTTTAAACTTGTGAATCAAGAGCTTGCTGCTCTTGCAGGAGAGGTAGAGGTTGAAATCACTGTTGGTTTTGGCCATATTTCTCACTTCTTTGCATCCTCTTTGCTCAAGTGCCTAAAATGTTTGTTTCCATTTACAGGGTTTGGCCTTTGTTTGTCCTCCAAAATCTGCCACAGATGCCTGTAGATACCGAGGCGGTGATGGGTATCCGCCTGGGGGGATTGGCCTTGTAGCAGGGGGCAGGCTGAGTCACAGGCTTCAAAACCCCAATTCAATGGGGTTTTCTCCTGTCTTGCTCAAATTGGCTGTAATCTTGTCTCTTCTGATCCTTGCACTGCAAGTTCCTGGGAACCAAGAAGGGTCTGTGGGATTTGGTGGGGAATATCATATGGCACATCATTACGGTTTGTGATGAGGACAGAAATAATCTCAACCACATTAACCTGTCAGGAGGAAAAAAAAAAAAAAGAACCTTTTTAGTTACATAATTTTCAAAGGTTGGCCTTGGGGTGTCTGAAATGTATCTTCAGCTGGAGGTGTGAATGCACAATATCAATGTTTTCTCCTCAAAACGCGTAGGTTGGGCGCTGCTTTTCTCAACGCTGCCAGTTTTTGCTACCATATGTTCTCCTTTTGCAAAACCTTTAGCACTGTTAACTTGGCTTAATGTAAACAGATGATGCTGCATCTTATATTCCAAATTGCCAAGGCCGCGGAGGCACCACCTGGAGCAGTGCATGTGTGACTGGTCTTTCCTAACCTGTTCTGGAAGCTCTGCCTCGACCCCACCTTTTCCTCCAGTTGTTGGTCTCCAGAAGGAAGGAATCCTGCCTTAGATGCCCCTGAGTCAAAGTGTGGACCCACAGGGACTCCTGCAGCAGTGGGGAAACACAGCCCTGGAGCTGTGAGATGTTAAATGTTGAGAATGCAGCTGTCCCCATGAAGCTGCAGGGAGATTCGTGGCACATGGAAGGTGATGAAGCCACCTTTCTCTCCAAGGTGGAGAGTTCTGTGCTGTCCCAGGACAGCTGTGGTGCCCTTTTGTCACTACCCCACCTTTTCCTCCAGTTGTCCTAGCGTGGAGAAGGGCTGAGGGATTCCCATTGCTAGGAAAAACGGAGGTGTGAAGAACCGCGGTGCCCCCGGGCAGGCCCAGGGCCTCGGCCATGCTCTCCCCTCCTCACCCCACGTCTCTCTCTCCGCCAGGACGTCAACGCGGGCGAGGGCAGCGAGTTCACCGACAGCGGCATCGAGGGCGCAGCCACGGACACGGACCTGCTGTCGCGGCGCTCCAACGCCACCACGGCCAGCTACTCGCCGCCCGCCGGCCGCGCCTTCATCGGCAGCGACAGCGGCAGCAGCTCGGCGGGCGATGGTCTGCGCCAGGGCGTCTACGAGAACTTCCGCCGCGAGCTGGAGATGAGCACCACCAACAGCGAGCACCTGGAGGAGGCAGGCTCGGCCCTGAGCGACGAGCAGAGCAGCGGCACCCTCAGCTCCCCCGGCCAGTCCGACATCCTGCTGAGCGCCGCGCAGGGCACCGTGCGCAAGGCCGGCGCCCTGGCCGTCAAAAACTTCCTGGTGCACAAGAAGAACAAGAAGGTGGAGTCGGCCACGCGCAGGAAGTGGAAGCACTACTGGGTGTCCCTGAAAGGTACCGGGGAGAGCGGGCTGGGGTCCGGTGGGGCGGCCAGACCAGGGGCCTGGACTCGGAACAAAAGCTGCCGTGATCTTCAGTATCGTTCACTTGGAGTGCGGGGAAGCGGCCCTGCTGGTTTTTTGGGTGCTGGTCGTTGATGTGCTCAGCCGTGGCACATGTGTAGTCCAAGGCATGGCAGTGAGGTTCATAGCTTACTTGGAGCCCTGCTGGCACCACCCAGGGATGGTTCCCTTGGAGAAGCGTGTCCATGGCTTGCTGGCAGCTGAACGAATGCCCGTGTGCCACCGCAGGCACACCATGGTGGTGACAATGACACGAGGCCTCTGCCACGCTCTGCGTCCCTCCCATACCTCTCCTTCCCTGGGAGGTGCTTCATGAGTATAAACACTCAGGGTTGCAGCACATTTGCGGGGTGGACAGGAGGCTGTGGTTGGTCATCAAGGCTGATGTGTGGCTCTGGCTGTGTCACCTGTACCCACCCAGCTGCCCCGCTCCCTCCTCGGCTGCTGGGCCACAGACCCTCTTCTCTCCGGGTTGTTGCAGTCGCTGTTAGGCACATGCTCTCAAACTCACCTTCATGTGCTTCATCAGCAAGGAAACTGGAAGCCACAGTTTTGGGGCTGGCCTCCCTCTGCTCTGCTGTGGCTGGAGCCAGCAGAGGCAGAGCCGTGTCTCCTGCTCTAGGTGGGGTCACCCAAAAGGCTCAGTGTGCTCAAACCCTGTCCTCCCCACAGAGAGCTCTTCCTAGAGCGCTTGTTTATTTTTTATTTGCAGCTCTATTTTAAGGCCATCAGCAAAGTTTGGAGCCAGCTCTTGCTTGGGGTGGCTGGAGAGCTGGGGAAATGAGAGAGGGGAGGTGAGGGGCAGTCCTCATCTCCTGGGAAGGGGGCAGGAAGGTCTTGCTGTGAGGAGCAGGCAAACAAAGGGCCATCTGGGAGAAGAAAGGGGAAGGATGAGCAGGGGAGGGATCTTGTTTTGAAATGCTTTGGCTCAAGTGGAGTGTTAACTCCTTGGATTGCTGTGCCCTAGTACTGGCAGTGTTTAACTGAGGCTTTGAAGTGAGCAGCTGCCATTGTTTGGCTGCAAATTGTTTTCTGAGGGGCTGGGTACCAGAACATCCCTTTCCAGTGACACAGCAACTACGTGCCAGCCTGTAAATAACTGGATATAATGTGGGAAGGTGGGAGAGGTGGAGACCCTTTTCTTTTTGGAATCTCCCAAATTGCACACTTGCTCTATACTTTGTTTTCCTTCCCCGGGAGGATTGTAGAGATTATTTTGCAACACCGAGCAGGTTGTTTGGTGTCCCCAATTAAGTTTTTTTGTCCATCAGTCTTTCAGCAAGCACAGCTCACCCCAGCCCATTTTAATTCCAGTTACTGTCTGCATCCAGTAATTAAATGGCTTGATCTTAGCCTTGCAGGGACTGTAGCAGCAGCTGCAGAGGCTGAGGCTGGGCCATGCCCGGGGGCCTGTCTGCTCCCAGGGCTGGCTCACAGCTGATTGTCACCCTCAGGGGACCAGAATTTCAGGCATGGGGTGGCCATGAGCCCGAACTTGTGATTTCTTATGATGTTACTCATCTGGGAGTGTATTTTACTGCCTGTGACCTTCTGTTTTGGCAGTCCTAGGGAGAACAAAACTCAGGGGGAACAAAACAGCCCTGGGTCAGGGTTCACTGTGCCCTGCGGCTCGTGGTGTGCCTGCTTGCCATTAAAACCAGCAGAGCATTTGAATGTGCTGCTTGTTGTCCCTTGCAGGCTGCACGTTGTTCTTCTACGAGACTGATGGCAGGTCTGGCATTGACCACAACAGCATCCCCAAACACGCTGTCTGGGTGGAGAACAGCATCGTGCAAGCCGTGCCTGAGCACCCCAAGAAGGACTTTGTCTTCTGCCTCAGCAACTCCCTTGGGGACGCTTTCCTCTTCCAGGTTGGTTTTTGCCAAGTTTTTTTCTGTCTCCCAGACAGGAGGACATCTTAGCTCTGGTTGAGATCAGTGGAAAGTCCTGCTGACTCCAGTAGGTTTGGGGTTTTCCTTTGGAAGGACACAATCTGAACATGATCAGTGTCAAATCTGCTTTTTTAATAACTGGCTGGACCCTCTTTGTGTGGATGGCTGGGGCAGAGAATGAAGAAATGCCCCAGCATCGCCGTAAGATCTGTTTGGGCAGCATGCTTCAAACACACAGACCAAGCCTGTCACCACACAGGACATCCAGCTGGGCATTAAATGTGCTGTGCCACTCTCTGTGTCTTGTAAAAGACCCGTGTCAAAGGAGGGCCTTGCAGAGAGGCTGGAGAGGATGACAAGAGCAGTAGGAAGTGCAAGGGGATGTCTGGATCTGCAGGTGCTCTCCCAGAGGGGCTACAGAATCCAGCTGCCCCTTGTTCATGCATTTTGCTGCTGCCCAAGAAGAGACTGGAAGTGCAGGAATTTAATCAGGAAAGAGAAATGTCTTAATTTTGCTGGGTACATTTAAAAAAAATTCCCAGGACTTACATCAAAGACCATCCATTAGTTCGTGTGTTTCACTTGAAAAGATTTCTGTAATTTGGTAACCACTGCTTCCCTGAGTGATTTTTAGGTTGTCATCCCCTTTTTTATGTCAAGCTGGCACTAAGCAGAGTGTGACATTCTGTTATTTGCAATTGGCAGAACATGCTGAGGTAGGTGCATTTCCTCTGGAAAAATTCCTTTACTTCTCTTTCCAATGACAATGGAGTTTCTTGCCTTCTCAAACCAGAAGCTGCTCTGGGGTAGGATGTGTCCCCACATCATCACTCCCCTGTATTCCAGAGCAAAAAAATTAAAATTACGCTGTGTTGTAGGCCCTTGCAGCTGTACTTGCAAAAGGCTGGATTCTTAAACTCGTGTAAAAAAAAGCCCTTCTGATTCTTGGAGGGACTGAGTGTCTGACCCATCTTTTTTTGTGGACTAACTTCTCTGACACCTCAATGGGATTTTTCCTCAGCTCCTTCTGTAGTAGTGCCCCTGTCCCTCTCTCCTTCACGTCTTCCCTGGGAAGGGGATGTGTGTTTTGGCACCTGCACACCTTCCTCCAGCTGAGAGGGAATCACAGAGCCTCAGAATGGCCTGGGTTGGAGGGGACTTTAAAGCTCATCCAGTTCCACCCCCTGCCATGGGCAGGGACACCTTCCCCTGTCCCAGGTTGCTCCAAGCCCCAGTGTCCAACCTGGCCTTGGGCACTTCCAGGGATCCAGGGGCAGCCACAGCTGCTCTGGGCACCCTGTGCCAGGGCCTGCCCACCCTCACATGTGGAATTCCTTTCCCATATCCCACCTAATCCTGCCCTCTGGCAGTGGGAAGCCCTGTGTCCTGTCCTTCCATGTCCCTACAAAGAATCCCTCTCTGTCTTTCTTGTGGGCTCCCAGACTGGAGGGGCCCAGTGAGATCACCCCAAAGCTTATTCTCTAGGAGCCTGGTGTCGTTATGCCACAGGTAGGTTTTTGTGTAGGGAAGAAGCAAAACTGAGCCTTTTCAAGCAAAACCCAGTCATTTCTATTGCCAGAAAGGTTCTGTGATGTGTCCCCTCTGCCACGGGGCAGAGAAGGAGGGGATGTCCCGAGAGTGCCCCCAGCCAGCACAGAGCTGTAGGAGCGGGTTTGGCAAGGACAGGCACAGCCCTGCAGGAGGCTATTTCTGCACTGTGGAAAACAGGGCTGGCTGTGATCTCACACATCCTGGAGAGCTGGTAAGGAGCCTGCCCACTGCAGTGCCCCCAGAGGCACCCCCCATCCTCGCACAGCGCTCAGGCAGCTCCGGCTGTGCCCACGCAAACCCAGCCTGGCACGTGTCGCTGTGTGTGCTGGCAGCTCACAGCAGCTTGGGACAGCACCCACGTGTGTCAGGTGCTTGCAGCCTGCTTGGGTCATCCTGGCCCTTGAGAAGGGCACTGATTCCCATCACCCACCTAGGGCTGGGTCCAGCTCCTAAAATCCACTCCAGACCCCTTTTTCCCTCCCTCTCCCCAGGAAACCCAGAAGAAAAATTAATCTAATTGTATGCAGATAATGCTTTGAAATGTAATAAGTCAGCAAACGCTGTTAGGATTTTGCTAGGAATTAACAAACACAGCATCTCATTCTAAGCCCAGTGCTGATCTCTTCTCTGCTGGGGATGAGGTTTCACCACCTGACTGTGGGCAAAGTGTCTCCTGTTCTGGCAGATAATTCCAGCTAGAGGGATTCACAGTATCCTCAGCAGCGGAATGAGAGCCTGCTGGTGCTACTGCCTGGGCAGAGGGCCTGACCATTTTTCAGCTGTATCCTGTGTACAGTGCCAGCTAGAGCCGAGGGAATTGGGAAGGAGGAGGTCAGTCCTGGAGCAGGTCCTGTTTGTGCTTAGGGCTTCTAGCCTGAGTGAGGAAAGTGGTGTCATTCTGGGACAGCTGTGTCCCACTTGTTTCAGCACCACAGAAGTTTGGGGAGCATCAGTCTGAAGGCCAGCTGGGCTTCTCTGGGAAGCTCTCCTTAGCTTCATCCGTGGCTGTCGGTTGTGACCTCAGTGAGGGTGACCTTCCTCATCTTCTCCAGCAAATGGTGGAGTCATGCTGGGCTGTCTATTAATAGATCAGCATCATCAGAAAGTTTAATTAGAACAGGGTGTTTTGGCACCTTGCTACTTTTCCAGCCAGGAGCCAAATACCAGTGTGATTATTGCCACAGGCTGACTCTCACAGAAAGTCCTCTGCAACCCTGAGCTGGCTGGAAGGTTTGTTTTATGACCTACTGTAAAAAGGAATGGAGTTTAGTAAGAGGCCTTAAGAGGATTGACTTTTTATTTTGAAAATCTGGAAAGAAGAATCTGGAAAGATTCTTCTTTGTATGTCAAAAGCCTCTAATCAGAACAGTTTTCTTCCAGAAAACACTACTGGTGTCCCATGCTCCAGCCTGGTGTCTCATGGAGTGCTTTGGGCTGGAAGGGACACTAGAGATTATCCAGTTCCACGCCCTACCTTGGGCAGGAACTCCTCCCACTATTCCAAGTTGCTCCAAGGCCTGTCCAGCCTGGCCTTGGACACTTCCAGCACGGAGAAACGTACCCTTTTCCCAAACTGCCATATCCATGCTTGGGAAGGGACACAGCCAGAGCTGTGAAAATGAGGATGAGCCTTTAATGGTAACAGAGGTGTCTCCAGAGACCTTTGGGACCTTCAGAAACAGAAAGCTTGTTTGTCTGTGCACCATAGTAGAGCTACTCGTACTTCTCATGGTCACCTTTTAATTTATTATTAATTTATGATTAACTGCTGCATGCCAGAAAAGCTGTCCATCCTGGGAAGAGCACAGCGGTGGTGCATTCCCTGCCTTAAGGAACTGGAGTTTAGAAATCATGGTAAAATGCCAAGCTAGAAATTATGGCAGCACTGAGCCAGGGAGCTAATTCCTGAGGCCTTGCTGGGAAGCACCCACAGCTGCAAAGCACAGATAGAGGTGTAATTCCAAGTGCTGAGTGCCTGGTGCTGAGTTAAAAATGCCCTGCTTATGGATGATGGGGGGTGATTACTTCGACAGGAGTAAGTGGATTTAAGGCTTTGAATCTTGAGATCAAAGGGAAAGGAAACTCCTTGGAATTGCATTTGTTAATCTGCAATCAGTTTCAAAGAGGATCCTGAGTGCCTCTGCCCTCTTTCCCTGCGTGCAGACATGCAGCCAGACAGAGCTGGAGAACTGGATCACGGCGATCCACTCGGCCTGTGCCACCGCCGTGGCGCGGCAGCACCACAAGGAGGACACGGTCAAGCTGCTCAAAACAGAGATCAAAAAGCTGGAGCAGAAGATAGACATGGACGAGAAGATGAAGAAAATGGGTGAAATGCAGCTGTCCTCTGTCACAGACTCCAAGAAGAAGAAGACCATACTGGATCAGGTAAGCTCTTGCTCATGTGAAATTAGTCCCTAGCGAGGGTTTAAGGCCTTTCAGAGGTTGATGTGAGCTCCCTGGAGCCAGGTGGGAGCAGGAGAGCTGGGCTGGCTGCCTTAGCTGCACCATTTCCCCACTAAGATCCAGAATGGGCTGTTTTCTGCTGGCCTCCAGGAGATTTGGATAGCAGGAGGTTGACTGAGGAGGCTGCCAGGCCACAGCTGGAGGGTGCCGTGGGGAACAGCTGCTCACACACCAACAAACACTGCTGCTTCTGCTGGCAGCTGGCCTGAAGAAGCCATGCCTGGTTTCTGCTTGTCACAAGGGTCTGCCTTGACCTTGTGGCTGCATCCCTGGCTCCCCCTGGGCCCGCTCCTCCTGCCATCAAGTGGACAGCGTGGCTGGGTTTCAGAAGCAGAGAGCCTCGAGCAGATGTCTCTCCCACTGCTGCAGCAGCGCCTTATTTTGGGAAGCTTAACATATGGCTCCTGCTTCCCTCATTTGGAGCTCTGCTACCACGGCTGCCAAGTGTGTAATGTAAGGCATGGAAAGTGTTTGGGGCTGAGCTAAAGAGATTTGTACCCCTGGAAGCCCGTGAGAAGGGGAAATAGGGGAGAAAGGGGAGGGAGATGCTAAAGAGCTCCACTCAAAGCTGTCAGTCACAGTGAGAGGGCAGAGCAGTCTCTTTATGTAACTGAGTTTGTCTGGATGCTTTGAAACTGCTTCCTATAAGCTATTTGAATTATTTAAATAAGTCCTTCCATAGGCTGATTACAGCACTCTTCCACTGATCAGATTAATTATCCCCAGTGTATGGCACTTTTTCAAGCTCTGTTGTTGCTCACAGCAAAGCTGCTGCGGTGGCTGCTGATTTGGGATGCCCTGTGCCTGCAGTTTGGTGGGGTTTGCTCTTCTGGTTCCTCAGATGCTCTTGATGCATGAAAAAAGCCTCCTAAGGGACTGCTGAGCAGAGAATCCTGGAAATACAAAGAAAATTAAAAATGAAATTTTAATCCTGTTAATTAGCATTGTATCAAAGGAGCGGTTGTCCCAGGAGGAGACTTCTGCCATGAATGTAGAAAAAGTTGTTTTCCATCTAATGAAAACTCTTAATATTTGCATCCTTTGGGGGCTTGGGAGGGCGGGGGAGAGTGGGAAAATCAGGAATCGGGGTTTGTTGAGTGAGATGAGTGTTGGTGAAAAGGATGTGCTGCTGGGAATTTTTTCAAGGCATTTACCAGCCTCTTCTCCCCTTCTCTCCCCTCGCTCTGGAACCTCGGCCGGACCCAGATCTTCGTGTGGGAGCAGAACCTGGAGCAGTTCCAGATGGATCTGTTCCGGTACCGCTGTTACCTGGCGAGCCTGCAGGGCGGGGAGCTGCCCAACCCCAAGCGCCTGCTGGCCTTCGCCAGCCGCCCCACCAAGGTGGCCATGGGCCGCCTGGGCATCTTCTCTGTGTCGTCCTTCCACGCTCTGGTGAGTGGGCATGGGCAGGGCTGGGCGCTGCAGGGTCAGGGATCAGAGATCCTGCTCCCAGAGGGGCTGGGGGTGGCTGAAGGAGCTGCTGCTTGCTGCCTCTTCGACCTGTACGTGTCATTTTGCATTTCCACCATCGACAGATTTTCCTGTTGGTGCCTAGAGAGGCTACCTGGAACAGAGGCAGGACGGAATTAAAGGAATAAAGTAGGTGTTTATTAGAAAACCTTCAAAGGATGCACCTTGGGCTGTGGCTCCAGCCAAGATGGACTCTGAGTCATGAGTTTTCACGCTTTTAAAAGTTTTGGTCCATTTCCACATTTAATTGTCCAATTACAGCTTCAGGTGATGGAGTCCCATCCTCCCAGATTGCTCTCCTCAGTTCACTGCTGTTTATACATTTTGGGCCTGAGGCTGCAATGGTGTCCTTGGTTCTGGGGCTGGAAAAGGATTGTTGTGTCTGCCTGAGCCGTGAGGAGAACTTGCTGACACTCTATATGAAGTTCAGAGTCACACACAAATGCAGTGCAGAATCTGGGAGAAATGAAAGCTAAAACTTAAGGCATGACTGTTAAAAGAGCAGGGTCATCTCAAGTGCCCACGAATTTGGGCTTGATCCACACATCCTGTGAAGACAGTGGAGCTGCTCTGAGACCCTCAGCCTTTGCTGGCTGAGACCTTCTCAAGTATGTCTGACTTCCGTATGGATGGAACTACTGACCATTACTCCACTATCCACCCTCTGGTCATCAACACCTGATGCTCCTCCAGGGAGGGGAAATGTTCTTCTCTGCTACCTAAGGTGTGGCAAATAATGGTTGTTTAAATTGAAGTATTGTAACAACTCAGCTCTTAAAAGTACAGGGAAATGTTCTGCAAAGTGCTGGGGTTTTAATGAATTTAAGTTCTTGTAGTTTCAGCTTGGACTCCTGGAGTTTCTCAGAAATAGCTGAGCTCCACTGTTGTCTTGTAGATGTCAGCTGTACCCTTCAGCTGAATGCAGAGCTGTAATTCAGTTAGGGGCGTTTTTATTCTTTCCTATATGAAAAGATTAGCGTCATCATCTGCTAATTGCTGGTGGATTTATTATATTTTTTAAGTGGCGGGCTGTAATTTGCATTTATGCTGGGGGTTTTTTTTGCATCAAGCAAAGCACTGAGTGTTAGGCTGAAAAACAGTCTGTCTCTTCATGCTGGTGTCTCTGGAGAGCCAAGGGAAAAAATATGTTTTGAAAATGTTGTGTTGGAAGAGACACGTGTTCTCTTCTCAGCAAACTCTCATGTCCTCCTTTGCCCCCAGGAACGAGGGGAAATGCAACCTCATGTTAGAAACCCTAACTCAAGTTTCAGGGAGGGAATTTACCCAGAGCAGCTGTGGCTGCCCCTGGATCCCTGGCAGTGTCCAAGGCCAGGCTGGACATTGGAGCTTGGAGCAGCCTGGGACAGTGGGAGGTGTCCCTGCCATGGCAGGGGTGGGGTGGGATGGGCTTTGAGGTCTCCTCTGTCCCAAATCATTCTGTGATTCCATGAGCCAAATCTCCTGCAGATGTTCCTCAGTACATTGATCCAAGGCTGTGCTAAGTTATCCCAGGTAGCCCTGTGTAAATGTCCCAGGTGGAGCCGTGGGAGCTCTCACGGTCTGGGCTATGGGAATGGAGATGTCGCTGTGGAGATGACAAAGTGCCACTCTGCTGGGCTGTGGGAAGGCAGCACTGAGGTGCTCAGGAGGTGCAGTCAGCAGGGTGGGGCTGGCTGCTTGGCTTGGCTGTGCCTCCCGTTCATACCTGCTGTTCTACCACTCCCTTTTTGGCCTGAGGAGCTCCTCTCCTCAGGCCACCTCCCCATGGGAAATCTCCTTCGACTTGGGCCTGACCACTTCAGCTCTGAGTAATGTCCCACCGATCTCCTGCACAGCTTCCTGGCCTGGGAAACGCTCCCCAGGTAGCTGGGATCAAAAAAGGCAAATGGCTCTTCTTGCCACAGGGCATTTTGCCGAGTAGTTGACACTGCTCTGATGGGAAGGGTCATTTCATCTCACTTTTCCCCTTCCTGTGCCTTGCTCAGCCCTTCAGATGTCACTTATCTTTAAGGAAGTGCAGGTTTAAATGCCATGACCTGCCTGCAAGCTTTTATCTGGCCTTGCTGCTCTTCTGAGTCAGCACCAGGATGCCCAGAGTGCTTCCACAGGAAAGAGCAAAGAGGAAAACCGAGTTTTTGGGAAGCAACAGATAAGTCTGGGAATCTCAGGTTTCTTCAGCTTTGAAATCTTGCTAGGAAAAGAAAAATAAAAGAAAAAATTCAAACCCCTCACAGATGTTGAGGTTTTTCTCTATGTTGATTAGGCTGCTTTAAAACATCTCACATTAAATGCCAAAAAATGATGGAGGTGGCGTGTAGTGTCCATTTCAATATTTGATGTTGGGAGAAGCCAGTTAATTTGCAGTAAGACAGCATCCCCACTGTCCCAGCAGTGAGAGCCCTTGGTTGCCATAGGATTTGCCCTTTCCCCCAGCCCAGCCCCCAGTTTGGTGTGGGGTGTGTTGTGGGGCTGCTGCTGATCCTGAAGCCATGTGGCATCGACAGGTGGCGGCTCGCACGGGGGAGTCGGGCGTGAGGAGAAGGACACAGGCCATGTCCAGGTCTGCCAGCAAGCGGAGGAGCAGGTTTTCTTCTCTCTGGGGGCTGGACACTACCTCGAAGAAGAAGCAAGGGAGGCCGAGCATTAACCAGGTAAGCAGGTGCAGGTTCGGGGTACTGGTATTTGCAAGGTCGGTTTGTTAGCGGGCAGAATGCAGCGACAAAGAGTCACTGGCACAGAATCACCACATTCCTCATCCCCCTCACAAATCAGGGGCTGCAGCTGCACATCAGTGCACAGCAGCTCCTATCACAGGTTTGGAATTTGCCCTTTCTTTAGCTGAATTCTGTTGTTGCATTTCTGCTGCTTCTGCTTTTCCTGGAGGTGCCTTCCCCAATCTCAGGAGCAACAAAGCAGCAGTGTACAACAGATACAGCTTTGAAGAGAAAAAAACCCCAAAACAATCCAGACTTGCTTGGTTGTTTTTAATTTAAAATGATTAATTTGTACAATGCTTTAAATATAGCTGAGTTTTCTGAAAACTTCCTAAAGTGACAAGAAACTTTGCATTCAGTCAGGACACTCCCTGTTTTGCTTCAGATTTATAAAAAAGGAGAAGTTGTGCTGTTTCCACCCAGTCACTGCCCAGATCTTTCTCTGTGTTCCACTGTGGTAGGAAGGTGCTTCCCTGTTATTCTTCCCAAACATCCCTAATTACAGCTTTCACTTTTTGAGAGCCATACCTCATCTAATTGCAGGAAATGTGGGCTCTGCCTTTCTTTCTCTTCTCTCACTTCTTGGAGAAAAGCTGGGGACACACGTTGTTGTGTGCCCTGTGATTTCTTGTGCTGTCTGTTCAAGCAGCAGTGGGTGTTTGTTTTGTTCAGCAGAGGATGAAGGCTGTGGAATTGTTCAGCTTGTTTGGAGCGAGACACTAAAAGTTCACCTGATATTTAGAGGCTGAGCAAAAGCCCAGGGTTTGGCTGGAATGCAGCTCCGTGAGCACCTTCCCAATTCCTTGTGCCAGTGCTGCAGCATCCCCATCACTTTGTATTTTCTTGCCCCAAATCCCTTGTCCTGAGCTGGGATCCTGCCTGTGCTGTGTTTTCAAACCTTTTTTTCCCTGCCCTGAGCTCCCCCTTTTGTTTTTCCTTTCAGTGGGGATAATTGCATTCTTCACGCTGCCTCCCCTGCTCCTGCCCCCCTCACTCCTCCACAGCACAGGCATGGAGAAGGATTCTGTCCCAGGTTAAAGGAAAGTCTTTGTGAAGAGAGTTGTAAAAAGTGTGAAGTTTTGAGAAAGTAAATTGAGAGTGTCTAAATGCAGTGCCTGAACACATTTCCCTCGCTTGTGCAAAGTGTTGCCTATTGGAAGCAGACAAGTGTAAGTCCCTAAAAGGCAGAGACCTTTTCCCATCCTGCCTGGTCCCTGCTTCATTTTAGCCAGGGAATAATTAAACAGCCCAGCAACTTGATCCTAGAGCTGTGCTGATGTGGAGCTATAAAACTGAACTTTTCAGTTTTTAGTACTGGATTCTGCTGCAGCTCCAACCCTGCCTGCCCATCTGATGCAGTCCTGTGCTGATTTGGGGTGGATGCCGCAAATATTCCTGTTTGGTCATTCCTCCTGCATGGGATGCTGTTGATTTTGCCTCTCTGGCTCATGCTGGGTTACCAGCTCCTGTTTCATTAGAGAAGGGTTCCACTGACTTGTGCTTGAATGTTTGCTCAGTACATTTTGGTAGCTGGCTCATTAGAAAGCCAGCCAGAAGCAGAGCCCTCCTGAGTTCTCAGCGTTGGCAGAGGTGGGGAAGTGTTCATTTCCCACTTTTACTGAGGGGGAAACCCAGCACAAGGAGAGATAAAATTAGTCCAGTTCCTCCAAGGAAGTCAGGACAAACATCCAAGCAGAAGTGGCCTCTAATCTTCCTGTACCACCCCATCAACCAGGTGTTTTTCACCTCACCTTCTCTTCCATCCAGCTGCTGTTCTCCTTTTCTCCAGTGCATCTGCAGCAGAGAGACAGGGAATGTTGGAGAGGTCCCCCAGCTCAGTGCCCTGCAAACCTTTGTGGAGGTCTTTGTAGGTCTGGACAGAGACTGGTGCAAAGATGTGCCTGTGCCAGTAAAGCCACACCTGTGCTCAGGAGCGGTGCTCCTAGTGAGGAACTGGGGCTGGGGGACACAGGACAGCACTTCTCTTTATTTAAAACAACACTTGGAGTGAGCTGACCTGCTTGGGATCCCCTCTCTGCTGAAAACACCTCTTTGTTCTTGTGTTATTTCTCTTTGGATGACAAGCTCAAGCAGAAAGAGGTTAGAGGGGCTGCTGGATGTGACCTACCCACCCTGAAGAAGGTTTTCCCCACCCCAAATTTCTGCAACAGTGAAAAATGTCTGCAAGCAGTGTGTTTGGAGATGGATGTTCATATTTCTCAGTTTGAATTTCATGCTGGATGTTAGACAGACTGTTCTGCCCATGGCATGTGCTGCACACAGGGAGCCAGGCTCCTGTTTTAAAGCAGATTCCCTCTGTTGTTCCTCAGGTGTTTGGAGAAGGAGTTGATTCAGTGAAGAAGTCTCTCGAAGGGATCTTTGATGACACAGTCCCGGATGGAAAGGTAAAACCCTCTCCAGCTGCCTCCTTCACCCACGTTTGCAGGCAGTAAATTCAGAATAAATACTAAGATTTGCTATTTTGCCATTTCTAAGCATAGTACCTGTAGTACCTACGACAGTTTTTTTGGCATTGGTTTGCCCAGAAACAGCACGTTTCACTTTTAAATTTAAATCTGCTTTCATCCCTACTATTTTTTGTTGCATTCCTAGCATTCCCAGTGGCCATAGGGTGAAATCCCAGGAGAAGCACACTGCAGCAGTGTAGCTGTGTGGGTGGCACAGGAGGCACACTCTATCCTGCTCAGGGAAAACTGCAGGTTCCTGTCCAGACAAGCCTTCAACCTGGGCTCAGGAGCAAAAGATCTTCTGTCTAGGAGGGCTCTGATGCAGCACATCATGCCCTAGTTATTGATGAAGAGGGAGCTGAGTTGGGCTGGGATAGGCATGATGGATTTTTGTCTATTTAGAGGGAGAAAGAAGTGGCCCTGAGCAGTGTCCACCAGCACAACCCCGACTGTGATATTTGGGTGCACGAGTACTTCACGCCCTCGTGGTTCTGCCTGCCCAACAACCAGCCTGCCCTGACGGTCATCCGGCCTGGGGACACCTCCCGGGACGTGCTGGAGATGATCTGCAAGGTAAACGTGTCCTGGGGCCTGTGGGAAATCGGTGCAGCCTCTGTGCCAGTGCTTGGACTGCTCTGCACTGGGACACCAGCTCTGTATGGAGTGAAAAGCACAAATTGCACTGCAGCAGAAAATCCCCTGCGGCTGGAGCGAGCTTGGCGTGGCTGCAGGGATGGGCAGCAGGCTGGGGTTTGCCTTCCCTGCTCTGGCTGAGCCTGGGAGCTCTGCCTGTGCTGCTGCCTTTCCCAGAGCCAGCCATCCTCTGTGGCTCCAGTGGGACCCAGCTGAGTGTGGGACCCCTCTCCCAGCCCCTGGGCTCCCCACACTCTGGTGGTGCAGCACCCTGGTGCCCCCAGCATCCCTCCCACAGCCCCTTCCCCCCTCTGCCAGGCAGGTGAGGTGATCTCACCCCTTCCCAGGAGCCAGGGGACCTGTTTGCACGTGCCATGGCTCCTTCCTTCCCCTCAGGCTGGCACTGGGGAGAGTGTCAGCACCGTCAGCAAGAAGGTGCCTGTGTTTGCTGCCCGCGCTGCAGAATCAGACCCGACCTCGTGTGGGTGGCAGGAGGGGACAGGGGAAGGCTTTTATCTACATTGGAGTTGGGGGGAAGAAAAACCACCTGGATTTCTTTGCCAGATGAAGTATCAGAGACATTGGACCATTAAAAAGAGTTACATCTCTAAAGAGTTGGAAACTTTGACAAATTAAACACAGGCTTTCAGATCTGGCAGCTACATAATGTGTGTTTTCTGAGCCAGCGAGACCCAACTCCTGTCACGTGCTGCTCTGAAAAGTGAGTCTGCTTTGTACAACAACAACAGCAGGAGAAAAGAAAACATTTATTACTATTGAGAGCTTAACTTTGGGGACTTTGAGAACGTGTTGCATTTGCTTCCAAAGAGAGGGAAGGTGAGAGAAAGGCGTTTGTTTCCAGTAATTGTACGGTGCGCTCGTCTCTGCCAGGTGCGCTGCAGCTTGTGAAAGCTCTGCTTTGTGCTCAGCAAAAGATGACATTTTTGGAGAGAGACATAATAGGAAGCTGGATGACACATTATTAGTAATGATTTATTTTTAGGATGTATGTTTTCCTTTGGGTAAGGATGGGTGACTCAGTGGACTGAATCCTCGGCTGGAGTAAGCTGGTGTAGCTCCGTGGGTTCAGCAGGTGCCTGCTGAGGGTCTGGTCTCTCACTGTGCTTTTGCTGCGGTGGGTGGGGGTGTGTAAGGAAAAGGGGAGGTTGGTGAGTGTTTTTGCAAGAACTATTATCTGTTTCTTTCCTTTCTGTAAGAGTTTTCAGCCTGAAAAACACTGTCGAGATGCCTTTTTTCTGTAGCATTTAATAATCAATCTCTTTCTTCTGTCTCTTGCATTCAGCTCATTTTCCCCCCTTTAATATCTGATCCACATCATTTCACATCAGTTTGCCATCTGCCATCTGAGAACCAGTCAAGTTCTGGTACAGTAAACATTTCAAGCTCTACATTTCATATAAACCTCCTCATGTTTGTAGATGTGGTTAAATCTGTGCTGCTAAACTGAGCTTGATTTTTCTGTTGGAGAACATTTAAATGCGCTAAAGTCATTGTGGAAAATGTGTTCTTAATGCTAACATTGCTGCTTGTTATTGTACAGCAAGTTAGGCTTTGGAGGACGCTTTGTGACACTTCTATGATTCAAGATTGGTGGGAGGAGTGTTTAAAGCACTTTAAAAGTGGTTTCTCAAAGATTTCTCCCAAGATGTAACTGGCAGCATCACTTGGAAGGCAGGAAAACTCAGTGTATATGCATTAAAATTGCTTTCTATGGCTGATAGGAAGTAGTTGGTCCCTTCCAATGTTAACCGTCCTGTGATTCTGTGATGACACTGCTCAGTGTGAACCAATGTATATGCATTACTAACATTTGCATAATGGTATGTCTTAAAATGGAGGAGGAAATCACACTCTGTCTATGAATTTAGGCAGAGCCAGCGTGGAGATAATAACACCAAAACCCAATATGGAGATAATAGCAGTAAAAAACAAGCCTAGATGACTACATGGCATTTTGTCTTTTGACTGCATAAAAAGCGAGGCTAGAAAAGTTTGGGATTTTTTTTCCCCTCACAATTTACATTTTTCAAAGGGATCTGCATGAGGGGTGAGAAGCAGGTCCCCCAAGGTCTCTGGGTTTGTGCTCAAAGCCTCTGAGAAGGTGCTTAAGCCTGATGCTCTGGGGGCTCCTGAATGGGATCACAGCCTGCCTGTAAATTCTTCTTCTTCTCGAGCACCTCAGTTAAGCTGTCAGGTTGTGCTTTAAACGGGGTTAGCTGCTTAATTTAGTCCAGACATAGCCAGAATTATTAGGAGAGAAATAAATGAACCAAGGAGCTGATTTGGATGGCTGAAAGGTGTTTTGGGTGGTCTTGAAAGGATATTAATATCATTAAAGCTGCCCTGTTTCTGCTCCCACCTCCCCACAGATGGATGCAGCTCCCAGCAACAAAAAGTGGGTTAATGGTTTGGCTTTTAGGGCAGCCTGGCTGTGTCCACGTTCAAGGGACCTTTTCCTTTCACTTCAGTAGAACATCATGGCCCTATTTGAAACACTTTAGCCAGTGTCAGATTTTGAGGTAGACACAGCCTTGGGGCAACTGTAGGATGTTAATTAGCTAAATGGGGTGGCTCATGGGCAGCACCTCTCATTCCTGACCTGGATGGGATTGCAGTGTACTGGATTGATGGCATCCATCTGGGTTGATGTGGTTTGTTTGAAGAAATCCTCTCCTCTTGTCCCTGTTCCCTGGGAGCTGAGCCTGGCTCTCCTGGCTGTCCCCTCCTGGCAGGGAGTTGTGCAGAGCCAGAAGGGTCCCCTGAGCCTCCTTTTCTCCAGGCTGAGCCCCTTTCCCAGCTCCCTCAGCCCCTCCTGGGGCTCCAGCCCCTTTCCCAGCTCCCTCAGCCTCTCCTGGGGCTCCAGCCCCTTCCCTGGACACCCCCAGACATGGGGGATGCCCTCAGTGGGTTTAGGTCTCCTCTCTGTGTTTTTGTTTAAGACGCTTTTGTGTCTAGGGACAATAAACTAAGCTGGCCAGAAATTAACCCAGGATTCCTCTGTGCCATTTCTGAACCTTTAATGCCAATTCTGCTTCCCTTGTTTTCTGAGGTGTTTGTGAGGTGTGTGTCCGTAAAGAGAAAATGACTGAAAACAGCAGTTATCAGGGAGGAAAGCAAGCAAGAAACTTTCCAAAAAAAAAAAGAAAGTGAGGTAGCAAGGATATCTCCTACATTCAGCTGTTTTTCTTTTGGCCCTTGATAGACTTCAGTCATTATTTAATTAACTAAGAATTTGCCTGGATTACAGAGGTTATTCCATTTCAGGTACTCCATTTCATCCAAGGATAATTTGATCTTTGGGTTGGACATATTTGAACTAGAGCACTGTGCAGAGTGCAGCAATAGATCTGTTTCATTTTCCTTCTTATTATTGGTAGCTTTTTCTTTACTCCTGGGCTAGTCCAGGCTTTCCAAAGCATTCCCTGTTCTCTGTGTGTTTGCTGGAGGGCCAGGGTAGGATGTTTTCCACAGGTCCCTTGGTGTACATATGAGCATGTATTGCTCATCACCTCAGTGCTGCTGTATCACGGCTGGAACTGGAAAAGCCAGGCTTTAAAAAACAGGACAAACAGGCAATAATGATGCTCCTGAGTGAATTTTCAGATAAGCCATTGTTTTCAGCACAGCCTGAGAAACCTTGGTAATATGCTGGTTTAAAATGAAAAGGCTGAAGGTATAAAAGCCTTTAATTGTGGGATTTCAGAAGTGACAGTGAGGAGAATTTACCTCCTGTATCTGTGAATCACTTTGGGGTTTCACATTAGATTTGGTTTAGGAACTTTGGAAGTAACTTCTGGATGATATCCTTTGTGTTTATCATACTCATAATGTGTTTTGATTACACACTGCATTAACCTCTGCTTAAATCAACCTTATTAATCATGCTGAGAAAAGGTCATTAACATCTCCCAGACCAAATGCTGTATCCTCAGCTAATTATAACTAATTCATTAAAATGGTGTGACCTGTTTCCACTGGGATGCAATCCAGGATGCAACTCTTGGCTTCTTCTAGCCTCATAAAGCCAGTGTATCCTGAGCTGCTTTGAATTTAGAGGACAGACAGATTTTTGGTGTTTATTAACCTTGCTTGAAATCTGCCATATCATATTTACGTGCTAAATTATGAAGATGCTAAAAAAACCCAAACCAAACTGAAAACACCTTTCCTGCTATATTTTGCTCTGTTAGCAGAACATTCAGTTAAATATCGTTTTATCCAAAGGCATACTCTGAGATTTCTGTTCCAGCATGGGCTTATTTCTGGAATGGCTTGGGAGGGAGCAGGGTGCCAGGCCAGCAGAGCCAAAGGAGGCTGCTCCCAAGTGCCCTCCGTGGGTACACAGACTTTATTCCTGGGGGAGAGCAGGAAGGCCAGGTTTTGCTCAGGTTTCAGGGCAGGAGGCCGTGGTGGAAGGTGGTGCTGGGTCGTTTTTGTTCCTGTGAGGCTCAGAGATGAGGGGAAGACTGCTCTTCTGTCTAAAGGATCTCTGTCTCTTGCAGACACACCAGCTGGACTACTCCGCTCACTACCTGCGCCTGAAGTTCCTCATTGAGAACCAGATCCAGTTCTATGTACCAAAGCCAGAGGAGGAGATCTATGAGCTGGTAATGCTGCCCACTGGGCAAATGACATGACACTGGGAAGGACGCTGTTAATTAGTGTTTATCTGACATTCTGGAGCAGGCAGAGTTATGCTTTTTGCTTTGCAATTATGGTGCTTTGCAGACCATAGCAAACTGACCTTCAGCAAAGGGATCTCTCCAAAGGTTTCATCCTGTGTTGGTGTTTAGCTGGTATTTGTGTGTGGATGTGTCTGGGGAGAGAGGAGGGACAGCCACAGGCAATGTGTGAAAGTCACTCTAAGGTCCATTTAAGCTTAACTTCCCTCCAAGTTGTCTTTTCCTGTTGTTCATGTTGTCCATGGAGGTTTTAAAGACATGGTGTGGAGGCCTGAGCACTTCATGTTACAGTCCCTGTCTGAGCTTCAAAGAGGGGAGAAACACACAAGTTGTTTGGTGTTTTTTGCATTTTTTTCCTAATGATGAGGTAAAGATTGAGGTCAAGAAGGTCTGGAGTTCTGTGTGAGAATATACTTCCTTAATTGCCTCAGCTGGCTGTTTTCATCTCGTTCATCTCAAAAGCAGACTTCAAAGGAATTTTGCCATGAGAGATTAAAAAAAAAAGACCAAACAGGATTAGTGTCATGCTTTCACTCTGTGATTTTACACAGGCACGCTGTAAACCTTTTTAAAGTCCTTCTCATTGGTGGTTAGCTTACTTATAAAAATAAAACTTTGTTAGTTATGGAGGCTTTTGCTCATTTAGCAAAGAACTTCTGGGATTTTCCATTAATGCTGTCAACAACAACAAAAAATAGTGAGAAAGTGCTAGAGGAGTGCTAGGACTGGGAAGTGTGATATAGCTGGGGAAAATTAAAACTCAGAGGAGACAGCTTTTAGCTGCGTTGTCTGGAAGGACTTGGGGGCCTTGTGTTGAGAGGGCGTAGGATTGACAGAGTCATCACTTACTGTTTATTCTGAAAAGCTGTAATTAACCCAAAACTCTGTCCCTGGGACTGTGCAGATGCTGGAAGGGAATGGCAGGATGCAGGATGATGTCTAATGTGTGGGTATTAAACCAACACACTTTGTATGTTTCCTTGTCTGTGTGGGCTTGTTTGGGGAGAGCACTGGAGTTACTTCCATGGGGCTGTAGCTATTTTGTAATACTGAGTTTTGCAGTGCTGATAGAATTCTATTCTATATTCTATCAGGAGATAAAATTATATTTTTATTAGGGAAACCTTTTGCAAACGAGTTCCTCTTCTTTTCTAAAGGAATAGCTGACATTCTGCAGTCCAAACACTGAGTTTCAGAATGTTAATTGTTGTGAATTGCATTTTTACACGCTCACAGCAGCATGTAAACAGAATTAATATTCACCCGTGGGCTCTCGTTCACCTGGGGCTATGGTTTTTTTCCGAAGACAAAGGGCTGGTTTGTTACTTCGGTGCTGAAAGGCAGAGGGATTTACAGCTGGATGGAGGGACTATTGCCTAGGTGTGAATTTGTGCTGCTCTCCCAGGAAGGATGTTAATGACCATTTCAAAGACTTGGGGGTTTTCCTTGGTACAAATAAACATCCAGGTGTTAAAGGTGAAACGTCATGCTGAGGTATAGCAAATCTGATAGTCTGATAATGAAGAAATGTATTTAAGAAACAAAATCACTCCTTGTGATTTTAGTGCTGTCGGATAATTGAATTCCTGCAATGTCTTCATTAAAATAATAGAAAACCATTCAGCTATTACTACCTGTAAATGAGGAAAACAGGGGCAGAAACTGACTCAAGATGGTACTGACTGAGTGAAATAGATGCACGCTCTGTTTTGTGATGGGGGTGGGAAAACACTGCTTCCTCCTCTCTGTGTTCTGACAGCAGAGCTGAGTGACACTGCTAATGCCTCTCACACAGGTGGAGAGAAACTGTTTGATAAATAATGACCACAGTCCCTTTCTTCTGCCTGTAATTAAAAACCAAAAATCTGTTCCAAACGGTTACAATTGATGTGTCCTCCCACAGTAATATACTTTCGTGTTTGTTTTTTTTCCCCCTCTATTCAGCTATACAAGGAAATTGAAATCTGTCAGAAAATTACCCAGCACATTCAGATGGAGAAGTCTGATGCATCCTCTGATATTTATGGTGAGTTAGTCCCCGACTTGTTTTGCTGTTTCTCCCCAGTCAGTTCCAGCGCTAGCAGGTTCTTGAGTGCTGTTTACTGATGCACCTGAAAGGTCTCTTGAGCACAGTGAGAAAAGTACTTCTGATTCCTGAGCCACCCACAGGAACATTCACCTGCCCTGGAGGAGGACAGCTTTGTTTGGAGTGCTTTGAACGTGGCTTTCCTGGAGCTGGAGGATGCACAGGGAGTTTGCTTGTTGCTGTAGTTCCTCCCATTGCCACCCACGGAGGGTGTGGGTGGGAGCAGCATCCTTTGCCAGCTGTCACATCTCACACAGGCTCTGCTGGGGGCTCTGCTGGGGCTGCCACACTGCCCACAGCCTGCAGGGCTCTGCAGCTCCACTGCTTCCTCCTTGTCCCCTTCCTCACTCCTTCCTCCTTGCTCCCCTCCTCTCTCCTTGGCGCATCGCTGTGGGTACGAGGCATCTCAAGTTCTGTGGCCAGGCAGCTCCACAGAGGCTCTTTGGCTGCTTCTCACCTGCCAGAGGCTACCAAGGTGGGTTCCTGGCCTGCCTGCCATTCCTGAGGCTGGGGATGCCCGGCTCCAGGGTGTCCCAGGGATGCTCCAGCCCTCGAGGATGTCCCACAGAGCCAGGATCTGGCACGTGGCAGATCTGTGTGAAACATAAAGCAGGGGAAGGCTTCCCTGTGTAATTTTAGCAGAATCTCTCATCTCTGTGTAGTTCATACTTCTCAGCTTTCAGGTATTTCAGGTTATAGCCCTCCTGCCTGGTGAGTTTGCCCTTTGGCCTGGCAATTACAGTTCTGGGGTGTATTTTAGAGTTTTCAGTGTAACCTCCCCCACAGGAAGCCAATCTGCATCCTTTTGCTGTTTATCTAAATATTCTGTTTTAATGAGTGGAATAATTCTGAATCCCCAAACTCCTTATTATACAGCTGCAGGCCATTGGAATACTGAGCTTTGCCACAAAGCAGTGGTACAGAATATTGTAGGCCTAAGAAAGAAATATTCACCATCCCAGTGATGGTTCAGGGTTCATATTTATGCAGTGCCTGAAAGCACTGCAGGAGTTGGGGCTGTCATAGCATTTCCTGTTTATTTCTTTTTCTTCTTTTTTACTAAGTGATAAATGGGAAAAAAATGTGAAATGCACTGTGGTGTCCTGTGAGATGAGATCAGCTGTGTGAGGTGTGGGATGTAGCTGTGCAGTGCTCTGACCCTGCAGGGAGGGAATGCTAAAAGCCCCCCAAATAAGCTGACTTTTCTCTCATTTGAGGGGAAAATAGCCAAGTGTGGTTTGCCTCCAATTGGCAGAAGGATTTCTGTGGTCTGTATGTGTCTCCTTGTGTGTTTGTCCAGTGACAAGTGTGTACTGAAATCACACAGTTCTGGAGTAGTTTGGGCTGCACAGGGCCTTAAAGATCACCTCATTCCAACACCTCATCTCGGGGAGAGCTCACTGGGAACATTCTGTGGTGCTTCTGCTCCCACCGGGGTGTCTGTGGTAGGAAGAGGCACTCCTGGAGCAGAGTGGTGAATCTCTCAGTGGGATGCTCTGCTGATGCCTGAGCACAGATGTTCTCACCTCTTTGGCTGGTACTTTCCCTCTTTGCCAGGGCTGTGAGGGCAGAAATCGGTAAGAATCCTCGGATTCCAGTTTCTGGATGTATCAGGTTCACCAGCAGCTGGTGTGCCAGGGGCTGTGGGGATTACCCGAGGTGGATTTGTTCAGCTGTTGAGCTGCTTTGGCCACGTGCACTCAGAGATGCAGATTTTTGTTCTCCTGTCATCAGAACTTTGCAGTGAGGAGAAGGCTCTGCCTGGGTCACCACCCATCTCTTCCCACCTGTGTTTCAGAGTCCGTGCACAGTTTGATGATAATGTTTTTGGCAGGAATGCCAGCTTATGCAATCACTGTGGCTTCCACCCACTCCTGCCCTTCCTTTCCACCCACTCCTGCCCTTCCTCTCCCGCGATGTTTGTGTGGAGCCCCGTGGAAGCCAGGCAGATGGGAGCTGTTCATTCCTGCTGTCCACGTGTGTGTGCAGCCTGCACACGCACTGGGACGAGGTGTTTCTGTCCCGAGTGCAGGGCACTGAAGGCACTGCTGCAGCTGGTGTGAGATCCAGCCTCTGTCCCAGCTGTGGAGGTAAAACAGGGCAGGGGCGCACTGTCTGTCTGTGGAGGGGTTAACTGGGGGTGTGAGATGACCATTTCCAGGCTGCTGCCAGCTGCCCATCTCTCATCTCTTAAAGCTGGTGACAACCTGTGTAATTGCTCCTTGCGCCCTTTCTGCCAGGAATAACTGCAGGATTTATGGGTATGGCTGAAAGATGAATTAAGAAGCAACTACGTGTGCATTTAGGTCTGATGGATTGAAGGAGGCAGATGTCTTCTCATGGAGGAATCACAGAATCCCAGAATTCTATGGTTTGGGTTGGAAGGGACCTTAAAGCTCCCATTCCACCCCCTGCCATGGGCAGGGACACCTTCTACTATTCCCAGGTTGCTCCAAGCACCAGTGTCCAGCCTGGCCTTGGACACTCCCAGGGATCCAGGGGCAGCCACAGCTGCTCTGGGCACCCTGTGCCAGGGCCTGCCCACCCTCCCAGGGAACAATTCCTTCCCAAGATCCCATCTAAACCTACTCTCAGTTTGAAGCCATTCCCCCTAGTCCTGTCACTCCAGGCCCTTGTAATGAGTCTTTCTCCATCCTTCCTGTGGGCTCCCTTCAGGAAAGCTGCAATTAGGTCACCCCATAGCTTCTCTTCCTCAGGCTGAGCAATCTTAGTTCTCTCAGCCTTTCCTTGTAGGAGAGATGGAGCTTGGGGCTGCTTGGATGTGCTGATCTCGTCCCAGTGAGAGCCTGAGCTGTCCCTCAGCCTGGTTTTAGTGTGTGGTGGTTGGCCCAAACAGCATTTCAGCTGAAAGGGCGACGCTCTTAGCAACTGATGCTTTGTGCTGACTCAAACTGCAGCCTTGGGCACACTCTGCTGTTTCTCTGGATGAGAGTTTTCCAGGTAGGCTTCGTGGTGATGACAACCAATAACTACTATATTTTACAGCTGCTCTTTTAGTCTAGGGCTCTTCCCTCTGCCAAAACGGGTGTGTTGAGTGAGCTTCACAAATTTAATTTGATTCAGCCCAAGTAGCTCGCATGCAGGTTCCAAGTAGCTCAGTAAGTCATGAAAGGCCATATGCTTCTCACTTCCGAGCTGCCATGTTCTTCCCCCTCTTTTCTTCTTCTTTTTTTTTGTTTTTTATTTTTAAATCATGGAATAAAAAATAACTCTCAGCCATAAGGATCAGCTTGAAGGGAGTCCTAAAGTCAGGATAGGCTCCCAGCACATCTGCACCGCTTGGTTGGTGGCTGATTGCATGTCAAAACAAATGACTCCCCCCAGAGGTTTGTAAATGTTTTTCTAGTCTCTAGAAAAAGAGAGAGCAAATGGCTGCCTGCACTCATTTAGGGCTTAATGAAGTTTCAGAAAGGCAAATGTTCTGCTTTAGATAACTCTCCACAGTAAATAAACAACCTGCATTTAACTTGGCACGTCGTTATCTTACTGTGTCACCCACAAATGGCAGGAGAATCCCCCAGCCCAAAGCTCCCAGTCCCATTTGCTCTGTTTAAAATGAGGCTGTGTCAGCACTTCCACTCCAAGACTGTTCTGTAGTGAAATGCTGAGCTGAGACCTGGCAAATGACAGGTTGTGCCAGAAGCAGCTGAAAAGGGGAAGGGGCAAAGGGGAAGGGGCATTTTTACAAAAGTGCCCAGCCCAGGAATCTCAAAAAGCAGAGGTCAGCTCTCTGTTCTAGCAGGAGGTGTTGTGCTTTGCCTGTGTTTGGGGCAGCACATCAGCCGTGGCTCCCAGATTCGCAGCTTTTGTCCCGAACCATGGCTCTGTGCAGCTTTGGTCTGCAAACAGCAAAACCTCCTGGAGTGACCTTTGATGGCAAGAGAATTGGGAGTCTGTTCCAAGGCTTTGCAGCTGTGGTATCCTCAAACATGTAATTGGTATATGCACTCAGAAATTCAGTTTGGGTTTTTGTTAGAGCCACTTTCATTGCTGAACTTCCCCGTTGTGTTTGTAAAGGTTTGAGGGAAGGGAGAGGGGAGGAATTCCCACCTGCTCATAGCAGGGACAGCACAGCCTTGGTGGCTGGGACACTCTGGAAGGGGCTGGCTTCCTCTGACCATCTCACTGGCTCTCTCCCCAGGTTTCTCTCTGTCCTCCGTGGAAGAGGAGGGGATTCGCCGGCTCTACGTGAACGGCGTCAAGGAGACGGGCCTGGCTTTCAAGAAAGGTAAAACACTTGCCAAAGCCCTCCCAAGTCAGTCACTGCCACACAAATACAGCAGGAGCATTGCTCTGGCTAGCATTACTGCCTCTGCTTCTGCTTCCACCCTTAGCAGGAAGCACACACTTGCAGCATGAGCCAGCAGGGATCCCCAGCTCGTCCCAAGGCAGAGCAGGGTCTGGTTTAGTGCAACTTATCCAAGCTGAGGCCAACCATGCCACTCGTGTGCCAGTCACTGCCTCCCCTGCTGCACAGACATGGGGTCAGGCAGCTGAAGCCCAACCACACTTTGAACTAGAGCACGGGGACCATGAGGGGTGAGAAGATTCTCATCTCTTCATAACCCAGTGGTGCATGCAGAGTCCTCAGAAACACCTTCAGAGTTCTCCTGCTGAGGGCTTATATGGCCTTGCAGAGCTTATTCATCAGCTGGCCCTTGCCAAAAGCTGTTCCAAGGCTGCTGCCCCCACTTGGCCTGGTGCTGACTCTGGCACTCCACTGAGCCAGAGCCATGGGAAAGTGCCCTGGCTGGTGCAGCTGGCTAGGGTGCTTGGGAATGAGTGGCCAAAGGGCCAGTGGGGGCAGAAACAGGGAGGAAGGAACAGTGGAATGGGGGAACAGGGAATGGGAGAACGCCTGGAGTTGCACCCCAGCTTCAGAAACCCACGCTGGTGTGTGTTAAACATGAAAACATCTTGCTCTTTGCTGTCCCTCAGCCCCACAGCATGCCCTGCTGAACAGGATAGATATCCTGCCAAAAAGCCCTGAGCAGAGCCGTGGGGGGCTCCCTGCCAGGCTGACACAGGGAAATGAAACCCTGCGGGTTCCTGTGGGCTGGATGGGGGTTTCATCAGGGTCTGATTTTAGGTGCTGCTGGAAGAGCAGTTGGGGTGGATATGTGAGCACAGAGTGCCTCCTGTGGGGCTGCAGTGCAAGGACAGGCAATGAGAACTCACACTGCTCAGAAGAGACCTGAAACAGCACTGCTGAATGAGCAGCAGGATACCGGGACAAGATTCCCTGAGGTGGCAGCAGGAAGGGAGGAAAACTCTCTGTGCCTCCCATTATTTACATGCAGTGTCTGCTTTTGACTGCACTCCCTCAGATATGAGATACTGCATTTCATTTTCAATCTTTCCTCCAATTAGAAGACTTTTATTTTCTCCTGGTAATTTTTATAATTTATCCTTTTGTTTCTTCTGTTGGCCTGCCTTAGCAAGGCAGGCATTCCTTATTGGAACGGGAGCTCCTTGAATGCACTGAGATAGACGTGATGCTTTATCCCAAACGATCCAAAACAAAGACTACAAAGAGTAAATGAAGCCCCAGATCCAATGGTTATGGTTGCAGGCCTATTAGTGTGCTACTATTATGCCACAGAATCACTAAGTAGAATAAATTAAATAATGCGAAATGCTTGACTTGCCTTCTTTTGTCCTTCTTTCAGATATGATTTTACAGTCCATTTACTTCGTAGCTACTCTATCTAGTTCATTTTATTCTCCCTGAAACTGCACACCACACTAGTTTCTGGGCACAATTACGTGCATTTAGGGAGATCTCCATTTTCCTAAGGAAGCTCTTTAGCCTCCTTCCTTCCACCTTTCTTCCTGGAATGTGGGTCAGTACTCTGAAGGATTCATCCAGGCTTTCAGGGTGCCAGGGCTCCTCCTTGGCATGGCAGGGATGGTCACCCCAGTTCTTTGGCTGCTGTCGGTTCCAGCTCTCATCCCTGTAAATGCAAGGATGGAGATGGGGAGGGTGCAGCAGCGGGGGGGCTCTGGGCACTGCTGTTCCCGGTGTGCTGCTGCCTGCCAGGCCCCAGGGATGGTTTGGGATCAAAGCCCACTCCAGCTGGCTGTGGCTGGTCAGGGAGGGCCGGGCTGGCCGTGGGGAAGGTCAGGATTCCCGTGTCACCTGTCCCTCAGCATCCCGGGGAGCAGGAGGCAGCTGCTTCCCTGCACATCCCCTTCTCCCTGGGGCGCTGCTGCTATAAATAACTCCTGAATGAGGCTGGGAAAAAAGCCATGACTAACTTAGCAAGGGCTCAGCTCTGCCTTCTGAAGATCCCTGTGCTGCCATGGGGTTCGGGAAGGGTCGTGGCGGGGCTGGGCTCTGTTTGGTGCAGGAAAAAGGGGATAAATTGTTGCTGAGGGACTTGCTGGGCGCTCTGCTCTTGGGGTGGCACTGTAGTAGCAGCCAGACAGCAGGTCTCACAAAGGCCATCAATTCTCAGTGTCGTTTGCAGTCATTAATGATTATGTCTAGACGTAAACACCGTCAGAGCTCCTCCACATCTGTGGGGAACACGGCGGCGCAAGTCTGACCTGTTCCTCCGTGTCACAGGCCTGAAAGCCGGGGATGAGGTGGTGGAGATCAACCAGAGAGCTGCAGAGGAGCTGGACTCGGCGCTGCTGAAGGACGCCCTGCTGCAGCCCGCGCTGTGCCTCACCGTGCGCACCCACCCCGAGCCAGAGGAGGAACAGAGGCTGAGCCAGCCGCCCCCACGGCGCCCAGAGAACCCCTCAGAGCCCGGGGACGGTGCCCTGGCCTTCTCTGGGGGCAGCCAAGGTACTGGGGTCGGGACAGAAATGGCTCCTGCCTGCAGGTTCCGTGGTGGGATGGATGGGAATTGCAGCCTGAGTGGGGCTGGGGAAGCTGTGAGGTGTCACAGGGCTGCCGACAGCCTGGGACCCTGTCAGCACCAAAGGCACCTCACGTCCTCGGGATGTGCCCACAGACACTCACAGAACCAGCTGCTCCCTTCTGGGCAGCTCAGGAGATGCTTTGTCATCTGGATTTGCCCACAGGATCTACACGTGGCAAGGGGAGTGAGGGTTAAAGCGTTCTGTGTGCACTTTGGGGCACCACCACGTCAGACAGGTCTCCAGCTGCTGGAGAGTGTCCAAAGGAGACACAGGGAGGATGGTGAAGGGTCTGGAGGAGTCCTCCAAGGAGCAGCTGAGGGCACTTGGAATGTTCAGCTGGAGGAGAGGAGACTGAGGGGAGTCTCACTGGGGTCTGCAGCTTCCTCCAGAAGGGCAGCTCTGATCTCAGCTCCCTGGGAGAGGGAAGGGCTGGAGCTGTGCCAGGGAGGTTTATGTTGGATATTAGAGGGTGCTGGCACTGCCCAGGCTCCCCAGGGAATGGGCACAGCCCCGAGGCTGCCAGAGCTCCGGGAGTGTTTGGACACCACTCCAGGGATGCCCAGGGTGGGATTGTTGGGGGTCTGGGCAGGGCCAGGGACTGCACTGGATGATTCTGGTGGGGCCCTTCCAGGTTGGGATATTCTGTGGCTCTGTGATTCACCCTCTGTGGGGTCAGCCAGCAGCACAGAGCCCTGTGTGTGTTGGATGAGATGCACGAATAACTCACAGGGATTTTTTAAACCACCTGAAGATGGGGATTGCCATTACAGTGTGACACAGCCAGGTGATCCCAGAGCACACTGCTGTGGGAAGGGACATTCCTGCCCAGCCTGGAATGAATGACATTGCCCTACTCAGAGAACCCAACCAGCAGAAGATTAACCTATAGCAACTGGGAATTGTTTGCCACGAGTTTGGCTTCCTGAATTTCTACTCAGTGCTCCTTCTAGATTTGACAGCAGAAGATGACCTCTTGCCTCATTTTTTTGAATTTAGAATACAGGAGAAATCAGTGGAATTGCTGGAGTGAAGTAGTTTCTAGGTAGTTGAAACTGTTCTGAGCTGAGACTGGCTTTGGGGAGTGTAATATTCATAGCAAGTGGAAAAGAGGGAGCAAGAAAACTTCCACACAGCTTATTATAAATCTCTCTTAGGGGGACTGCTAAAAGCAACCTTGTGTAAAATGTGGACTAAAACTACACAGGCAGTTAAAATTCAACATTTTCAGGAAATTTTCCCTTTTTAATTTCCATGGCAGTTTACCGAGTTAGGCTTTTGTGCTGGAAAACCGAGATAGTCCTGTACATTTTCATAGCTGGCCACAAGATGCCCCCATTTGCTGCTCAACACAGCTTTTCACAAGCCTCTTGTCTTTGCCTGTGATTTGTCACTGGAACCCTGAGTGCTGGCTCCTCGTAGCTCAGCTTTTCCCCGAGGTGAGCGTCTGCCCTGGGAGCAGAGGGTTGGGAGCTGGCATTTCTGTGTTCACACAGAACCTGGAGCTCTCCCAACATTCCCATTCCTTCTAGGCACAGGGAATGCTGGGCTGGGATCTGCCTCTGTTCCCCCCAAAAGGAGGGGAATATTTCTGCAGGAGGAGTGCAGCTGTCCCTGGCTGCTTCTGGAAGCACCTATAGTTGCCACATGAAATAATTTGGGCTGGCTTAGCCCAAGGTGGGAGTGAAATCAAGGTTCTGCACCCATGTGTGTGACTGGGAGGCAGGTGATCTTCCCCACCTTTCCCTCTAGTTAGGTGTTTGTAGAACATCCTGTATTATTGAAGCCTTTCTTCTTCTGCTCCTGTGCTTTGTCAGGGATCCGTTACCTAAAGTGAGATCCACGTGACATTTTAAAAAGTGGTCTGTGCTCGTATTTGGGACATTGTGGTGTTATCTTAGATTTTTGTTCTTGGCTCTGCAGCTTCTTGCAAGAGCAGTCAAGTATGAAATACCCACTGACCTATTTATTTGTGTCCTTGTTGATTCCAGGCAGTTTGGCTGGCCAGATGAGCTCCATGATTTCTGCTGAATGCTTTATTTCTAGGACACAGATTCTGTGGCTGGCCCTGAGGTGCTGCAGGCCTCTCTCAGCAGGGTCACAGTGCCAGTGGGCACACAGCACCTGTGGGCACATCCCTTCTCCAGGAATCCAGGATCATGCTGGTGTCTTAGCATTATCTTCTTCCCTAGCAATTCTTCATCACATGTGAAAGCTGCAAAGGGTCGACTTCATTTTGCGGCAAATGATACAGTGTATTTTCAAAATAGGAAAGATGTATTTCTTAATGAAGCTTTCCTGGTGCCTTGCTGCTCATTGGGAGGTCTAGAGGAGCAAAGCAGGGTGGTGTTTCTGGGAGTTGACCTCCCTGGAGAGCCATCTGCCGGAGCTCCTGTTAAATCCAACATCTCACAGCCCTTTCATCATCTGGAACTCCCTTGCACATGCTGAGCTTGGGGCTGGAGCTGCAAATCAGCTCTGTGGCCGTGGTTACTTCAGGGTGTTCGCTTAGCAGGTTATTCTGGAAGTGACCTTGTGTTTTATATCTCTGATTGATGTGAGAACTGCCATCCTGGGCACGATGGATGCTTTCCCCGTGGAACTGCGCTGCCTTTGCAGAGCCACGAGTTTTCTTCCTCTCATCTATTATTGCTTTTCCTGGCTCTGGGTTCTCTCCTGCTAACACAGCCTGCATGAATTTGGCTGAGGAGGATTAGCTCTGGTTCTGTCTGGAGCCCCACAGCAGGTTTTCCTTATTGCCTAAAAGGATCAGTGGGGTCTGTCTCCCCTCCCCACGAGGAGTGTTCTGCCTGCCCACTCTGCTCCCCTCAGTGCAGGGAATGAGAGCTGGGGACACAGCCTTGGATCTCTCCCAGATCGCCAGCAAGGCATTCTGCTGTTAGTAGGAGATTTGGGAATGGGGGTTTATCACCTCCATACCCAGATTCGTTTGTGGTCTTCCCCACAATTCACTCCCTTCTTTCAGTGTGAGGCAGAGTCTCTGAGGTTTGGGCTTTGCCTGCCCCTGTATTTTGGAGACCTTTAGCATGGGGAATGAAGTGGAGCACATAAATCACCGTGCAGAATGGATAAAGACTGAAAAAGAAAGTGCCCCCCTGCTTGGAACAGGTGTACCAGTCTCCTAGATAGGAAACACATGGGTGTTTTAGGGAGTTTGTAATTTGGAGTTATTAACACACAGGCTAAATGTGTGCTATAAAACTGAAACAAACTTCTACTGCACTGTAGCCACTGGTTTTTATTCCAACCTCATCTGTCACAGGCCCCCTCGGGCTGAGTAATTTGGATTTCAGAACCAGCTGAGGCCAGCAGTGACCCTAATCTCTTCAGGGTTATTTTCACGAGGCTGATTGCAGATTTCATTCATTGATGTAACAATTCCGGGGCGCTTCCTGCAGCAGCCACCGGAGGGGTTTGGGATCGGATTGCATTTTTCAGTTCCCCGAATTGCTGCGGTGCTGCCTCGCCCTCTGGCGGCCGCGCAGGAGGCCAGGCTGGGGTTCCCGATTTCCCCATGGAAATGAACCCCTCGCTCCCGGGGCTTTCACAGCTAACCAGAGTTCTTCTGCAAGGAAGAAAAAAAATACATACTCACCCGTTTTACTGCGGATTTATAGGTGAAATGTCACCTGAAATAAAAATTTAATCCGAGACACCATTCCCTAACAACTTCTGTCAAAAATGATATTTTTGCATTTAATGACAGAGCCTTTCCAGCCAGGCGTTCTGCTGTCATAACGGGGCCATTCCCTGGCAGCATGTGGATTAAGGAAGCTGCTGTTAAACTGCCCAAAAAGATGATATTGGGAAGTTTTTGAAGGATTGCAGGATTCCTGGTTCGTATTTTGTGTTAGCGGGATGCACACTTGGAGCTTTGTGCTGCAGCTGGCAGAGCTTGGCTTGGGATATTTATTCCCACTGCACTGTAATAAATATATAAATAGCAATAAATAAATGTATAGCCTGGCAGCAAGACGGAGGCTTTAGGAGACTTCCACATATTGTGGAAGTCTCATTAAAACCTTGAGTTACACCAGCCCTGCAAGCTGGAAGCAGCAGTCATGGAAAATTCTAGCCAAGTGCTGGGTGGTGCTGAAGCTTTCTGTGATTCTCCAGGCCTTTAAGGCCCAGCACCTTTGCTCCAGTGATAGACTTCCTTCTGTTGTGCTGCTTGTGGCCACAGATGGGAGTTATTTAGCGGGCATTGGTCACACTGTCCCAGGATGACACTGCTGGGGCAGCCCCTGTGAGCTCCCTCTGTGCTGGGGCCACAGGGCTTTCACCCCCTTTTCCTGCTGCTTTTTTGGATTTCCCCTTCTCATTCCTTAATGCCCCGTGAGGGCAGCAAATGGCAGTGGTCAGGAGGAAGGAAAGCAGCACATTCTCCTGGCAGAGCTAAATAAGGATTCACAGGGCAAAAGGCAGGTGATGGAACGATCCTGACAGAAGTGGGACGGTAACTGGGCGGTATTAACGGGCAGGAACGTGCAGCTTTATTGCTCTGATTGCATTTAACAAGCAGCAGATAAACCTGCTCAGGTCCCTGCTGGCCAAAGACATCAGGAAAAGCCCGAGCACACGTGCTGGGTGTCTGCTCCAGTGAAAGATCCCTGGCTGCTGGCTGAAAGAAGCGCAGGAAACAGGGTAAATGGGGCTTTGACATACAGGAAAAGAAAAAGGGGTGGTTTAAAAGTAATATGAACAAATATTATTGCCTTGGTTTGGGGTGAGAAACAGCTGCAAGGTGCATTGTGCTTGAGAAGGGAAATTAATTGCAGTGGAAAAACAGACTGCTCCACACAAATTAAGGCACATAGCACGTATTTTTCCTGTTTTTTTTAAATGGACACCTTGAAAATTCTTTCTCACATGTTAACAGGGAGAGCAGAAAGCTGATAGTGAGATTTGATAAAATCTGGGCAAGGCTCTGAAAACTGAACTTCTTACAGGGAAAACACTTCAAATAGACTCTGTGTTGTCAAACAATCCCTCCAGGCACATCCTTTTCCAAGGTAAACCCTCCCTTTTCAGGAGAGAGGCCTTTTATGTCCTTTCCATTTCATCAATGCCCACCTTGGCTCCATCCCAGTGTGCAGAATATGTTTTGAAGTTATTTCCAGATTTCTGAATTCTGGCTTTTCCAGATGATCTCTGGACATAACAAAGTGGCAAATCTTGCACAGTCATGCAAATTATTTTTAATAATGGGGCCCAAAAGCTTTCAGGAACAGCAGCTGAATGCTGGGTCCCACCTCCTAAAAACATCTAAAACTGGGTTTATTTCCTCAGCAAGTGAGTGTGTCAGGCCAGAAATGCAGGCAGTGGAATCACCATGCACCAGGAGCTGCATACCACATTTTGCACGTGAAACCACTGGGGTAGAAAGGTCCTTGGCACTGCTCACCAGCCAAGCAATGAATGCTGGATTGTCAGAATTTCAATGTGCTAAATGACATTTTAGCCTTATCTCTGAATCTGTAGTGGCCAGTGAAATGATGTCTGGTCGTAACCTGTTTGGTTTTTACAGCCGTCCTTAAACCAGAGGTCGTCGGGTGCCTCCGGCACAGCCTCTTGTTGGAAGGTGTTTGTGTTCCCTGGGAGCTCCATGGTTGCAGCCAGCTTTTCTTGGGGATTTTGGGGCGTTGTGGCCGTGTTTCACACCCGTGTCGCTCTCGGCAGGGCACTCCCTCTGCAGTGACCCCGACAGCTCGGCCGAGGCGGCCCCGGAGGAGGCGGAAGCGCAGGACCTGGAGTCGTTGGATGAGGCCGAGAAGATGAGCAAGGTGAGGAGGTTCCATTTTCACCTGGCAGGGAGAGCAGCCAGACTAGAGCACCCTTCCTGGGAAAACGCTGGGTTGGGTTTGAAGGTGTTTATGGATGATTCTGAATGGAACAGGCCTCGTGGCATGTCACCCGCTGCCTCTTCAACAAGATTTGTGCTCTTTCTCCAGGCTGGGTTCATCCCTTCAGTACCCTGTGAAAATGCTCCCCATACAGTTTGTGAATGGGCTGGTTTATCACCTCCATCCCCAGAGCAGCTTCACTAAACCGTGTGGATTATTAGGATTTCTTACTCTTTCTGGATTGCTAGGCTTAGGACAAACATAAGCTAAACTGTATTTTCTTAAAGCAGTGGCATCGCTCAAGTGCAGGTTTCTAACTGCAAACTAATCTTAACCAATCTACCTCAAAGCAAAACTGTTCAGTTATAGCTAGGAGCTCGTGCAAATGGGTTGCTAATTGCCATCGATTCAGGGACACAGCTTGGTGGTGACAGAAGTGATGATGGTGGCTTCTGAGGCACAATCCTGCAATATTACCTTGATTGCTTTTGGGTGTTTGTGATACAGGTGATGCTGAGAGCTCACAGCAATTTTTCTTCACAATCAATGATCTAAGGAGAGTTAGATCTCAGTCTGCTGGTGTTTCTGCTCTGTGCATGTTTTCTCTCCTGTTGTAACCAAGCTGTGTTGTAGCAAGCTCTGGGCTGGTCCCTTGCTGCTCTGCTGCAGAGAAAGGAAGGAAAAGACCTTGGCCTCTTGTTTCCTGATCCCTTGTGTCACTCTAGCCTGGAGTTTTGTCCTTGATAACCAGGCAGTGGAAGTCAGATACAGGAAAACACTAAATGCTTGCAGAGAAGGTGGTTACTCATACAGTTTGTTTCCAGGTTTTATTGAGGAACCTTTTCTTGTAAGTAGAAATAATTTCTTCTTCGGTCAGTGGATGTGTTTGTTGGTACTTTGGGATTTTTAACTGTAAATTTCTTCTCCAGTAAATGGAGATGTTTGTTTAGATAGTTTGGGATTTTTAACTGTCGATTTCTTTGTTAAGTGGAAATGTTTGTTGATACTTTGGGATTTTTAACTGTAAATTTCTTCTTCTGCAAGTGGAGGTGTTTGTTGATATTTTGGGGTTTCTAACTGTAAATATGTGGGATTTTCATATGCTCTGAGCAGAGTCTGTTCTGTCAAAGGAAGCTGTGGCAGAGCAGTGAGCTCAGCACGTGGCTGCTGGGGAATCAATGCTCTCCATGGGTTTTCCAGGGCTTTCTGTCCCTTTGCTGTGCCACAGGCTGGGGTGTTTTGCCCCTTGTCTCCTGGATGCTCAGAGCTGTAATTGCCTGCACAAGGCGTAAGGATTACCCGATTAGCTCTGCAGCTCAGCAGATTTAGTCAAACTGAGAAATGGGTGTTAGCAGCTTTAATGCTTAATATTCCATCCTGGGGGAGTAACTCCCAACTCCAAGGAGCCCTGGTTTCCAGCAGGAGGAGCTTCTGCCTGTCTGGCATTGAAATGTTGACATCACTGAGTGTTTCCTTTTGGGATACAGAAATATGTCTCTGTATTTGTGTGGGGTGAAGGGGAGTGAGGCATTTTTTTTTTCTTTCTGTTTCCAACTGCTTGAAATGTTCTCCCACAAATAAAGGACACAAGTAGCTATGGAATATATATAACCTACTCAGTGTGGCAATCTCAGGGATGCTGCTGTCCCTGCTCTGTACTCGGTGTCTTCCTTCATGACTGCAGAAACCCCCAAATTATTCTGCAATGCCTATAGAAAATTCCAGTATGTGGTAGTGGGGGAGAAAAAAAAGCTCAGCGGAGGGTTTTTCTAATCCCTTGGCTTTTCTCTATGCTTGGGAAAGCTGATGTGCATGGGAAGGAAGGATTCTTGCAGTGTGTGTTTTCCCATGGGAAATCACGGACACGAGGAGAAAAACAAAGGTGTTTTCCTGTCCATGCACTCCCACACCTTTCCATGCTCCTGGGATTATGGCACAGGAGATTAAGGTGGTGTCCTCAGGGCTGTTTCAGGGGGGTTAGTTATTTTTGTACGTGGCAAGGGGAAGGCTCTGCCCTCGTGCCACGTTCCCTTTTATCCCATCTCTGCCACAGCTCCCAGCCACAGATGGTGGAGCTCAGTGGAGACTTCCCCTATTTTTCTTATTTTTATTTCTCTGCCCTTCTTGGCTACAGCAGGGCAGGAGCACTCCCATCCATTCACCACTGGTCAGCAGGGGAATGTTCCCATGTTCCCAGCATCAGAGCTCCCCAGCTAAGCACAGAGCTCCCCTCCTTCCAGCACAGAGGCAGCGTTAGGAGCTGGAGATCCCAAAACAGCCTTTGGGGTGTCTTGTGCCGGTCCCAGGGCAGGGTTCCATCCAGAGAGGGACAGTTGCCAGCTTCCCCAGGAAGCTCCCTGGCTCTCCAGCCAGCAGAGAGATCCTAGGGCAGCATTAATGATTGATGGGAAGAGGAGAGGAGAGGAGTGAGGCACTCGCAGCCTGTGTTCATCTGCTCTCATAGCACAGGCTTTGCATGAAGGTAAGAGGGGGAAATCCCACCAAAAGCTGGGCTTGGTCCCTTTTACCTTTGCCAGGCAGGTGGCAGGGGGCTGTGTGGCACAGGAGGCATTAGAATGTGTCCTCTCTCCTCCTCCTCCTTCTCCTCCCGGTGGCTGCAGCCGCCTCTGTCCCTTCCCCCAGCCCAGCATGTGTGCACGTGGGTGTGTGTTTCCTTAGGAGTGGTGCTTCTGCTTCTTAATCTGCAAAAGCCTCCAAGCTGTGGTGGTACTGAAGGATTTGGAGGTGCAGCAGGAGCTCTGAGGATCCCTCCCTTTTCTGAGAAGCTTGTCTTCTGTATATCCTAAAGGCCTGATAATGCAGATCTTTCTTCTCCATTGCCGTTGTCAATGATTCCATTATCGAGAATAAGGGAATAAGGGAGGTGTCTGTGTCTGTTCTGGTAAAAAAACCCATCTCCAAGGTGGGCTGAGGTGTCAGTGGTGTGGGATAGCTGCTGTTCTCTGAACTCACTCCCTATCTAATTTCACCCTCTTATCTCTAGGGATGGACATCTGTGTGAAGGGTGGCAAGCAAGGCACTTTCCAGGTGCAACCCTTTGCCTTAAGCCATGCAACTGGCCCTGGCCTGAGGTTTTCTACAAGTTGTTTTTGCTCTGGGGTGGACTTCTGGCTTTCCTTTCTGTCCCCATTTCATGTAGGAGCCAAGAGGAAAGAGCTGGGAGGGAGAAGAGTGGGGGAAAGGAAAGCCTGCTCTCTGCCACCTTTTCAGGCTTGTTTTCATCTAGAACCAAATTTCAGGCTGTTTATGAAATGGGGGGCACGCCCCTCTGTCGGCCTCTATTCAACAGAGCATCAGAAACATTTCACATCAGAGTAATTTCTTCAATGGTTACTTGCCCCTCTGGTGACCTGATTATTTTGGCCTTTTCAATAGTGAGGTTCCAGGGGGGTAGCCAAAAAATCGAGTATACGAGTTCCTGATGTTGCAGGTTGCCAAAGGCTAAAATAGGTGTTGTATTGAACATCAAAATCAATCTCTGTGTATTTTCTTTTCCTGCCGTGGTCCTTCGAATTTAACTGGGGATGTGTTGTAAGAAGTGTCAGCAGTTAAAATTGCTGCGGGCCACCGGTTTCTCCGTGTTTCTAATTGCAGACATCTGCCTGTGGCAGTGAAGGCCAGTTACCTGGCAGCCTGGGGGAGCGTGCTTGATGGGCTCTGTGTGTGCGCGCCTCTGCCACTCGGAGGGATTTTTTTTCCAAGAAAAGTAGGTCGGCTGCTCTCTGCAGCATTACTCCAGACCGTCGTAAGTCTCCAAACCTTCAGTGTGTTGCGGTAGACGTGAAAGGATTAAAAGGGGGATTGGCGGGGTCGGTTTCCCAGCGGCAGAACCGGCTCTTTTAAGTTCCTTTCATTCGGTGCCGCGTCCCTGCGCTGTTTGGTATTCCCGAGCAGCGCCGCTCGCAGCCAGCGGGCTCTGCTCAGCCGCCGGCAGCTGATATTCCCCATATTCCCCATATTCCCCATATTCCCCGCTCCTCTCCATTGCAGCCCACGGCAGCACCCGGCTCGGGATCCGCGGTGAGCAGATGGCACGGGAGGGGAGGCTGTGCTGCCCTGCCCCGCTCGCACGGAGAGCGCCGGGGTGCCCGGGAGGAGCAGGAGCAGCTCGGGGTGCCCGGGAGGAGCAGGAGCAGCTCGGGGTGCCCGGGAGGAGCAGGAGCAGCTCGGGGTCCTTGGGAGGAGCAGAAGCAGGAGCAACTCGGGGCTCCCAGAAGGAGCAGGAGCAGCTCGGGGTGCTTGGGAGGAGCTGCCTGGGAGGAGCAGGAGCAGCTCGGGGTGCCCGGGAGGAGCTGCCTGGGAGGAGCAGGAGCAGCTCGGGGTGCCCGGGAGGAGCTGCCTGGGAGGAGCAGGAGCAGCTCGGGGTGCCCGGGAGGAGCAGCTCGGGGTTCTCGGGAGCCCTCGGAGCAGCTGGGGATGTGCAGCCCCGGGCCCGTGCCGCCGGCTCGGTGACAGCCCCGCAGCCTCTCCGGCCATGTCGGCGCTCTGGAGGGGGAACCGAAAGCTGCGGAGCGAGAGCGCCGGCAGGGACGGGGACTCCCTGTTCCGAATGCTGTACCTGGTGAGCAGATGCGAGGGGATGGGCTCAGGAGCCGGCGCTTAGGGGATCGTGCGGGTTCGAATGGCTGAGCTGCGAGGTGTGTGCCCTGCGGGGGCTCTTTGTTGCCGTGCTGCAAGGATGCGGCTTGCCTGGCTTTGTTCGGGTGGGCGCTGCTGGCCAGAGGTGAGCTGTGCCGTTCCAGGGGAGAGCTCCTGATGCCCAGGCACCCGGCATGGCAAACACGGGAGGAAAGGGCTTTGGGCAGCCAAAGCTCCCCGCTGTGCTTGTGGTGGATGTCCTTGATCCTCCTCCGCGGGAGGGATGTGATCTTGGCTCCTCTGCTGAGCCCCTTCCCGAGCAGGGGGTTAATGTTTGTGAACTCCGCTTTTCAGCCCGGTTGTGGCAGCCCTCGGTCTCGTTTCCAGCTTGCTTGAAGGGATTGCCTGTGGGATTGTGCCTGAAGTGTGATGCTGTAATTCTCCTAGAGAAATCCTGGTTTAGTGCTGTCATTGTCACTGCTGGCAGAGCTGGTGCAGGGAGATAAAAGGATCTGTTTCTCTTCCAGACCTCCCCTACTCCATCCACTTTCTCTGGGAAAATGGGGGCAGAGGGGTTTTTGTGAAATCTGCTTGAGAGTTTTCACCAAAGTAGCTGTGCCCTGAAGCCCCCATGTGCAATGTGTGTCTGCTTTGTGTCTGGAAAGGGACTTTTTAAGGGGAATACAGGGTTGTGCTCGGGGATGAAGCACAGCAGTTGTCGCAGGTGGACTCGTGCATTTTAGTTCTAGGAGAGAAACAACAATATTTTTATTGTTAGGGTCTGATAAGGGAACCAGGTTTGCTGGTCAATACGATGATGGTTTAACAAGGCTTGATGGTGAGGCTCACTCAGTTGTTTACTGCAACCTGCCATTGAGGCATGAGGGTCAGAAGGGACCCTCTGAATGGCTAAATTCAGGGTTTAGGTGCAGCTGGATCTGCTTTAGTCCCAGACTTGGTCAGTGGTTTATGTCTGAAGGATGATATATGCACAGCTTTATAGCCCTTGGCTGACAATACAAAGTGTCCTAATCACTTGCCAGGGCTCTGTGGTGGCCAGGAACCCTCAGCCTTGAGGAGAACACCTTGGGAGACCTTCCCACTCAGGTGTGGTCACACCCAGAGCCATTTGTTCCATGGACAAGCACCAGAAGAGGTTTGTGAAGATGAGTGAGCTGGAGACTGCCCCAGGGGTGTGCTGATCCGGGGGCGGTTCCCAGGAGGTGCGGGGCAGGGCTGTGGCTGGAGCCACCAGCGGTTTATTGAGTGTGCACAAGTGGAGATAAGGCTTTGGGAAGTCCTCCCCACTTCCTTCCTGCCATATGGGTGTAACTGCTCCTGCTGGGGCGCACCACATGTCTCTGGGAGTTATTTCAACTTCAGCGCTGAGCTGGTGTTTCACACCCCGAGCAGATTTTCGCTCTCTCTTTCTGGGTGACCCATCTTTCCCTGCAGGAGCGTGCACAGGATGGGGTGGCAGGCAGGAACTGCTTAAAACACTTGGTTTATTCTGGGGTTTGATTCCAGATTGTGCTTTATGCGTTACAGCTGGTGTTATTTGTACATTTGGATCTTAAAGCAAAACACCACTGGACACGTCTGCCTTAAGCAGTGCTAACAAAGCCAAATGTTGCTGAGCAAACCCTTGCCTGTCCCAGGGCTCTGCAGGCTCACATTTTTGTAGCTGAGCTGTCAGCTCTCTGTGCCTTCCCAGCAGAGCAGGGGACTTGGGAAGGTGCTTTAACCTGTGCTGCAGCCAGGCTTTCACCTACTGCCCTTGGTGGATTTGGGGCTGTTGGGATCAAGGTCACAACTGCTGAAATCTGATGCAGATCTAATCTAAAAGTTTGGGTGTGCTTTATACTTAAAAGCACAGCAAGTATAGGTGGAATCTTGCTGAGAAATAACAGGAATTATTGAAAAATTAAGATTAGTAAATCCCAAATCTCAGTGACGCATGCCAGGAGTAGAGTGAGTTGGAGATGGACTGGTCCAACTCACAGCTTCCTCCTGCCCTCAGCTTGCAGTATTTTTCCTTTCTTTCACACCTGAGTTAAACCTCAGGAACTGAAGGTGAATAATTTCCCTGTAATAAAGTGTATAGGCAGTTTTGTGTTGACAGCCAGTTACAATGAGTTCCTGGCTTACTTGTGTACTGAAGAAAATGATCCATTGTGTAATGAGCATCTTTGCTCATGTGCTGTGCAGAGACCTCAGGGGAGCATCTGCAGTCCCAAGAGACCTCTAAGGAAAGGGAGTAGAAATCCTTCCTTGTCCTAACATGGCTTGTATGTGCATGGAGAGGAAATAGCTCTGTGTGAGCAGATTGCATGGCTTAAAAAACATGGAGATCACAACTACCAGTGGGTGGGAGTGAAGTGATGTCCCAGGGGCAGAGCTTTGTCTCCACTGCAAGGTGGGGATGTGCTTTATTTTCTCTTTTTTTTTTCCTCTTTTTTTTCCCTTTTTTCTTTTTTCTTTTCTGTTTTGTTTATTTGGGGCTTTTTTTTGGGTTTTTTTGGTTAGTTTTTTTTCTCCTCTGCTCTCTTTACATTTTTCTGGTTGAACAGGCTGATTTTGAGTCAGTTGTTTCACAGAATTACAGAGTTACCCATATTGGAGAACACCGCTGAGACCATGTAGTCCAAGCTGTGCCAAATCCTCACCTTGTCACCCAGCCCAGAGCACTGAGTGCCTCTTCCAGGTATTCCTTGGACACCTCCAGGGATGGGGACCCCAAACCTCCCTGGGAGGCTCTGCCAGTGCCTGTCTACTCTTTCCATGGAGAAATTGCTGAGCTGGGGGTTGTAGAGGCAGTGCTGGGAAATCACTGAACCTGGATTAGATCCTCTGGCAGGATTGTCAGGTGTGGTCACTGGAGCAGCTCTTTTCCCTCCAGGTCTCTGGGAGGGATGGAGAACAGCCCACGGCTGCCTTGGCAATCCTGGAAGCCTGGGGCTGTCGTCACTGACACCAGAGACTATTCCTATTCCAAACTCTTGGGTGTAATGAAAGATGTGAGGAAATGATCTAACACGAGGGGGTGAAGTGAGGATAACTGGCTTTTTATATAGGCAGCTGATTAAATATTAAAGGAAGCGGCGAGATGGAGCAGCTCTGGGAAGCGGCACTTATGGGGAAGGAGTTCACCCTGGGAGGCACATTCCCAGACACAGCTTAGGGATCCAGCTGCTTTCCCAAAGAGCTCGTGCTTGGTGCCTGGAGGGGCTTTAGCTGGGAGGCTCTGCTTGCCCAAACCCCAGCAGGAGTGGTTTGTGCCAGTGTGTCACAGGATGCTGCAGCCCTGACTGGAGAACTGGCAGGGGGCTGGGGTGTGTGTTTGGTTTGCCCAGGTGTTTTTGGTTCCCCATTCTTGGCCCTTTCTGTGAGTTTGTCAATCTTAAGTGCTGGACAGAGCTGTTTTAATGAAAATTATGTGTCTGAAACCAGGAATGGAGGATTTGAATTCTGCTACTCCTTTCTTTTCCTTTATCCCCAGTTACAGAGAGACAGGATAGACACTTGTGGTGCCTGTTGAAAGGTCCCCAAGCTGCCACTGCCCAGATGCAAACCCTCCCAGCCCCTTTGTTCCTCTGGCTCTGATTTCCAATGTTACCACTGCTCTTTCCTCTCCCTTCTCTCCAAAGAGCACAGAGCAGGTCGCAGCTTTCTGTCGCAGTCTGCATGAAATGAACCCCTCTGACTGCAGTGCTCCCCCCCAGGACTGTGCAGGGCCCCAGCTGAGCACCATGAGGCAGCTCACGGACGCAGACAAGCTGAGGAAGGTCATCTGTGAGCTCCTGGAGACCGAGCGTACCTACGTCAAGGTGAGGGGGCTCAGCCCCAGCTTTCCTGCAGAGCTCTCTTGCTTTCTGCTCTGCTGCTTCAGGCTGGGTGTCGTGTCCGTGTCTGCTGCTGAACTCAGTTCTACAAGCTGTGCCTAAGGTACAGCTTCAGCCACTGAAATAAGGCATCTCCAAGTGCTTAGGCTGTTTTCCTTTTGAAAGGGCTTAGCTGGTGAGCAATTACTGCTCGCTGAGATCTGCTATTGGCTTTGACTAGAAGTGTGTAAACATTTCCTTTTGCTGCCTGAAATTGTGTGCGATCCGGCTATTTCGTGTTGTATGTAAAAAGGAAAAAATTCTCAGATTAGGTAAGCAGCATTTGCCACCTCAGTAAATATCCAGAGGGACCAACGTGGGAATCTTTTTCTGAATTTTTAGGACTTAAATTGTCTGATGGAGAGATACCTGAAGCCTCTACAGAAAGAAACCTTCCTCACGCCAGATGAGGTATGCTGACCTTCGCTTGAAGAGAGCTTTTGCCTGCCCCTCCACTCTGCCCACCCAGCTGGGCTTGTTTGACTGAAATTAATTTCACTGAATTCCATTTCCTTCAAATAATGGATTAAGTAGAGCATTGAGGTGCTGCTCAGTAATGTCTGCAGCTTGTTTCTTCCTGACACCACATTGATTATACAATTGGACTGAGAATTGCTGCAGTTAGAGAAAACACAGTTTAGCCTCAAAGTGATATTTTCAGCATTCTGCTTTTTTTTCTTCTTTATTAGCTGGATGTTCTCTTTGGGAATCTGACTGAAATGGTAGCATTCCAGGTAGAGTTCTTGAAGACTCTGGAAGATGGAGTAAGGCTGGTTCCAGACCTGGAAAAGCTTGAAAAAGTTGAGCAATTCAAGGTAAAAAATGTTTTATTTTATGTATTAAAAACACATTATTTGCACTGTCTTGTTTAAATTTTGAGGAGGCCTTTAACATTCTTCATCACATTTTTCTGACTCTTGCCACTGTTCATGTAGAAACCTGCATCTGCTTCAATTTAAGATTAATTTTCAGCTGATGCTGGTGCTGCTGAAAAATTTTCCTGCTGCAATTGTAGTTTATGCTGCATTTAGCCATATAGAGCACTAGAAACCATGTGCTTTTTGGTTCTATTCTTGCCCTTCTGCCAGATTTCTTGCCTTGAGCTGTCAGGAAATGCTAGAAATGGAAAGTTACATAAAATCTTTGTCCTGACAAGTCTCATGTTCAGAAGCCCTCTGGGGCTGCAGATCAGAACAATATGTGGAATTTCGTATTTTCACTTGCACTCCATGGTGGCAAATACTTCTGGCTTGCAGCAGGTGTGCATCTTCACAGGTAGAACTGTAAACTGTGCCTCTGTGAGCTTCATTTAAAACCCAGAGAAATGTAGAAACAAATTTCATTTTGCATCTAAGGCAGTGGAGGCATGGCAAGGAGATGATAGAATGTTTTTCCTTTGGGGAATTCCACTCTGGCTCTGAGCACCACTCACCTTGGTAAAGGACAGGATAAGTAGTAACAGTAATAATAATAGTAATAATAATAATAATAATAATAATAATAATAATAATAATAATAATAATTCCTCTGGTGCCTGTGTGCTCTATAAGAGTGCCAGTGAAGGGTCCTTCCAGAGAAAACTCCATCTCCTGAATGCTGCTGCTTCCAGCTCTTCCCATGAAAACTGCACTGAGCTCGCTTTCAGTTCTGCCCCTGGGCCCTGTCTGAGAGCAGGGTGTGAAATGTGGGGTTCTGTGGTTTCAGTTCTGCAGTTTGCTTCCCCCTCTCCCGCTCACTGTCCCCAGGCTGCCACGTGTGGTCTCAGCCCCTCAGTGGGTGCTGTCTGGTTCCCAAGACATTTTGGGACTGTGTCTGGCCCTGAGCACCAGCTCACTTCCAAGCAGGTGAGCCCCTTGGTGTGTTTGTGAGGGATGAGTGTTGCTTGCAGCTGCCCAGAGCCCTGATCCATTGCAGGGTCAGGCACATCCAGTCCTCTCTGTGGCCTCTGGCCATTGCTGAGGTCAGTGGAGCTTTTAAACAGAGCTTTGGAGGTGGAAGCCCAGTCCCTGTGGAGTTAGTGCTGCCTCCAGGATGGGACTTGGCTGATGATGCTAATTGCAGAGGCTGAATCCACACACCTGGGCTAGCCCTGTTTCATGGTGGATAAAAACCATCAAAGAATGGTTTTGGTGGAAGGAACCTCAAAGATCCCCCAGTTCCACCCCCTGCACTATCCCAGGCTGCTCCAAACCCTGTCCAGCCTGGCCTTGGACACTTCCAGGGATCCAGGGACAGCCACAGCTTCTCTGGGCACCCTGTGCCAGGGCCTTCCCACCCTCCCAGGGAACAACTCCTTCCCAATATCCCATCTAAACCTACTTTTCTTTTAGTTTGAAGCCGTTCCCCTAGTCCTGTCACTCCAGCTCCTTGTCAAGAGTCTCTCTCCATCTTCTTTGCAGGCTCCCTTCAGGCACTGCAAGACCACAAGGGTGGTCACCCCAAAGCTTCTCTTTTCCAGGCTGAACATTCCCAGCTCTCCCAGCCTTTCCTCCCAGCAGAGCTGCTCCACCCCTCTGATCATCCTGGTGCCTCCTCTGGGCTCACTCCAGCATTGATGTCTTGGTGTGCAAACACACTAAAACTGCGTTGTCCTGTCCTCCAAAAGCTGGGTGGAAGCCTCAGATGACTTGGCTGAAGGCAGAGTAACTAAATACCTTTTTCCTAATGCTTTTGTTTTCTTTTAATCCCAGAAAGTGTTGTTCTCCCTGGGTGGATCCTTCCTGTACTACGCTGACAGGTTCAAGCTGTACAGTGCCTTCTGTGCCAGCCACACGAAAGTCCCCAAAGTCCTGGTGAAAGGTAAGAGCCCCTTTCAGAGCCGTCACAGCCACATATTGGTTGTGCTCACGGCACCCCAAACCTCTCAGGGCAGGAATGGGGGCACACACGTGCCTGGCTGCTCTCCAGGAGCCTTTGGAGTAGGGAGATAAGCTTGGAGAGGCTCCCGGAGCGCTCTGTGCCGTGGGTGTTGTGGGACCACCCCATGGTGACACCTGAGCAGCTCGTTACAGGAGGTGGCTCACCTTGCTTGCAGTTTTTCTCCTCCCATGTTTTGTTCCTTCTCCCTTGCTGTGTTTGGTTTGTTTTCAGTCATGTGGGAAGATTTCCTAAATGGGAATCCCATCGTGGCTCTGTGCTGATGCGTCACTGCGTGCTCTGGAACCAGGAGTGGTGGCTCTGCAGTGACCCCTGGATCCTCCTGGAGGCTGTGCCAGGAATCCTTGCTGGTGGCAATCCCATGGAAGCCCCAGCCACTAGGAGAGGATCAGCCTGGGAGAATGTTTCTTGGAAGCTGGAGAAATATTTTAGTCCTCTCTCTCCCTCCTTCATTCCAATTTGTCTGAGAAGTTCCCTTGTCAGAATTCCTAGCAGAGCTTGGCTTGCTGAGTTGGAGATAAAAGCCCTGTGGTCTGGCTCCTGGGCCAGCTTGTCTTGCAGGGATGTTTTCCCCTGTGGAAGTGTAAATCTCCTGGAGTTACCAGTGCTTCATGCAATTCCTTTTTGGCCAAGACATTAAACAAACAAATGGCTCCAGTTGTAGCAGCAATGCCACTGAAGGAGGAACTCTTGTTTTTCAAACAACATCTGGATGTCTGACAGTCAAAGATTTTGAGTCCTTTTGCTTCTTGGTTGGTTTGGGTTTTTTCGGGTGGTGTTTTTGGTATGTTTTTTTCTGTGCACTTTTCCTTTTTTCATTTCTGCTTGTAAACTTCTTACTCCCTGTGCTGCAAAGTATACTTGGCAGTTCTGTGGAATACATAAAGAAATGATTTGTTGCTAGTCACATCCATGCTTTCTTTTGGTGTTATTTTATTGGTAGACTAGGTAGATCTGTTTATTTTGCTTTTCTTTTCCATTGCTGACTGTGTTTATAAATAAGAAACTGTTGTGCTTGAATTGTGGCATAAACAGAATTCAGAATTCTATTCCAGAGGTAAATCTCTTAAAAAGCCTGGGAGTGTATTTCAGGTGTCACTTGGTGTCCTCAGCTGAGGTGCAGGTGGCTTTTGCATTTGAAACTCAAGTTGCTTTATGGAAATCAGGGGACTGCCTGCAAAAATCCCCCAACCCCAGCAGGGGACACGACTCTAATAAAAGCAATTGCTCCTGTACTGAATAATTTGTATGTCTATAAATACCACCTCCTCCTTCCTTCCCTCCTTATGCTCCAGTGGAGGGAGCAACAGAAAAAATGGCAGTTTTGTAAATTTACAGCAGTCAGGTAGAAAAGATGATGGCAATCAGCTGTCCAGTCTGCCCATGTTCCCAAAATCCGGTGCATTAGAAGCTCCTGCCTCTCGCCAGCTCCCGATGGTTGTTGTGACTCAGTGCTGCATTTTAAGGTTTAATGAGGTAACAAGAGCCAGACTTGCCAATATTGTGGGTGCATCATGGCTTAGAAGTAGTGACTTCTCACAAATGTCCAATTTGAGACTTTGCTGAAAGGGAACAGATGATTAAAACACTTCGTGCTGCTCTAAAATAGTTGCCAGAAGTACTTAGTGCTGTCTGCAGCTCCTCCCAAGAGACAGCTTCAGTCTCTGCTCCCTGGGACAGGGACTGACCCAGGGAAGGGCTGGAGCTGTGCCAGGGGAGGTTTAGGTTGGGTTTTAGGGAAAGGTTCCTCCCCCAGAGGGTGCTGGCACTGCCCAGGCTCCCCAGGGAATGGGCACGGCCCCGAGGCTGCCAGAGCTCCAGGAGCCTTTGGACAGCGCTGCCAGGGATGCCCAGGGTGAGGTTGTTGGGGGGGTCTGGGCAGGGACAGGGGCTGCACTGGGTGATCCTTGTGGGGCCCTTCCCACTCAGGAAATTCTATCATGGATAGTGAAATTAAAAATTGCCCGTGCTGGAGGTGGATGCCTGCTGTGAAATCCTAAATAGCACATCCGGGGAGAGTGTCAGTGACTCAAATCCTGGAGGGTGTAAATCTAATTCTGCAAGCCCAGTAAATCTGCACTTCCTTACAAAATGTCTCCAGATAAACCAATTTAAACCTGGAAAAGTCACTTTCTCAGGGCAGCAGTTAGGCTTTTTCATTGATCCAATGGCTTCCTTTGAATCTTGCAGCCAAGACAGACACTGCTTTCAAGGCGTTCCTGGATGCCCAGAACCCGCGCCGGCAGCACTCCTCCACCCTGGAGTCTTACCTCATCAAACCCATCCAGAGGATACTCAAATACCCCCTCCTGCTCAAGGAGCTCTTTGCTCTCACTGATGTGGATAGTGAAGAACATTATCACCTTGATGGTAAGGACCTAACCCCACTTTTCTCTGGTTCACCTCTGCTCTTGAACCTCCTGCCCTCCTTTCCTCTCAGAGAGTTAAAATTCTGTTTTGCTCATCCCCTGTCTCTCTTCCAGTGGCCATCAAAACAATGAACAAAGTTGCCAGCCACATTAATGAAATGCAGAAAATCCATGAAGAATATGGGGCAGTGTTTGACCAACTCATAGCAGAACAAACAGGGGAGAAAAAAGAGGTAACAATCAGATGTAGAGTGGAAAGGGCTGTTATTGTGTTGCCTGCTAAACTGGATCCAGTATTTGCCTTTCCTGCTGTGCCATTGAAGTAAATCCTGGTGCAAACAAATAAATCCCAGCTCAGTTCAAGATCTGAATTGCATTGGATTGAATTCGGGCTTCACTGAGGGGAGGGTGGAGGGATGGGATAACATCCCCCTGGCCTAGGGATGGCCCTCAGTTTGTCACTCTGCAGGATCATAAGGAGAAAGGTCTGCTTGCTGCATCCCCCAGCAGTTGGGCACTCCTTTCTTAGTCTGTTCCCAGCAATGTGGTGTCCATAGAGGAGCCTTTGGGCAAAGTCAAGAGCCACAGCAATTGTGGGAAGGGGGTGCTTTGGCCACTGCATCTGATGCAGTCCCTAAACTTTACCCCAAACTGAATACGTGCTTAAATATTCCAACAAAATACTAAGAAACTGGTAGGGAGAGAAATGGACAAAGGGGAACAAAAGGCAAAAAAAATACCTGGTTTTGACCCTGGCTTCCAAGAGCTGGACTCTTGAGTTTAACTTAGCCAAATTTATGCTCATTAATTAAGGGTTTACATGCATCTGTTTGTAGTCAGCTGATGAAATACTCCAGAAGTTTGCTGGGGGGAATTTTGTTCAGGACTAGACTTCATGCAGGTTTTCTTGAGCTGCAAACCCACATCAGATTCCTTGAGCTGATTAAAACCCTCACGTCTGTGCATGTGTTGGTGTTGGCAGGTCGCCGACCTTTCCATGGGGGACTTGCTCCTGCATAACACAGTGATATGGCTGAACCCTCCTGCTTCCCTGGGCAAGTGGAAGAAGGAACCTGAGCTGGCAGCGTTCGGTTTGTATCCCAGGACTTTTATTTCAGATGCCTTAAAGACTGACAGCTATGCCTAAAAAGTAACTGAGCATCACCTTCCCCAGGGTTGGCTGGAATTTAAACATGGGCTTGTCTCTGTGCTGCAATGCTCAGTTCTGCTCTCTGGTAGTTCTCCTTCCTCAGGCTAAAGGTTTGGGAATAGAGGAGACCCATTCCAAGCCTTACGGATGCTCTTGAGGAGAGGCTGGGGGAGCTGGGCCTGGTCACTCTGGGCAAGGGAAGGCTGAGAGGGGATCTCTCAATGCACACTAACATCCCCTGAGTGCACACCAACATCCCCTCAGTGACACCAACATCCCCTCAGTGACACCAACATCCCCTGAGTGCACACCAACATCCCCTGAGTGCACACCAACATCCCCTGAGTGCACACCAACATCCCCTGAGTGCACACCAACATCCCCTGAGTGCACACCAACATCCCCTGAGTGCACACCAACATCCCCTCAGTGCACACCAACATCCCCTCAGTGCACACCAACATCCCCTCAGTGCACACCAACATCCCCTCAGTGCACACCAACATCCCCTCAGTGCACACCAACATCCCCTCAGTGACACCAACATCCCCTCAGTGCACACCAACACCCCCAGGGCTCTCAGAGGATGGTGCCAGACTCTGCTCAGTGGTGCCAGTGACAGGATGAGGAGCAGTGGCCGTGACCTGAAACACAACAAGTTCCTCCTCAGCCTGAGGAAGAACTTCTGGCCATGGAGGGGCAGAGCCCTGGGACAGCTGCCCAGGGAGGGCCTGGAGTCTCCCTCTCTGGGGACATCCCAAATCCCAAATTCCTGTGTCACCTGAGCCAGTGACCCTGCCTTGGCTGGGGGGTTGGACTGGGTGAGCTCCAGAGGTCCCTTCCAACCCCAGCTGTCCTGAGATTCTGGGATTCTGTGACTCCATAGCTTTTGTCTCTAACTTTCTCCTCCAGTGTTCAAAACTGCCGTGGTCCTTGTGTACAAGGATGGTTCCAAACAGAAGAAGAAACTCGTAAGTGTGCAGGGACTGTGTGGGTGGGCGTTTCTGGGGCTGTGATGGAGTTTTGATTTCCACAAAGCTGTGGAGCTGGAATGTGTTCTGGCACATGTGGTCCCTGGTGTCTGAGGAGCTGGGTGGGCACAGCAAGCATTCCTTTATCCTTTGTTGCCATGCTTACCACAGCCATTCCCTGCTGTGGGTGGATTGTCCTGGATGAAGATGTACTGCCAGTGTGTCTCTTGGCTTAGGTTCTTTGGTCAGTGTGTGTGAGTGTCTGAGAGCTGATTATTGTCTGTCACCTCACACAGTGCCCTGGCTGTCATGTGCCACCAAGCAAGTGCTGGCTGCTCTCAGCCCCCTCAGGAGCGGCTCAGGGATCCCGCTGGAGTTTGGGATTCCAAGTTAAAGCTGAGCTTGGCAGTGCTACAGCAGGGGCACAGTCTGTAGTGATACAGGGAAATGAGCAATCCCTGCCCATGGCATAAACCAGAGAGGGCTTTGAGGTGCCTGCATAGGAAAAGGCAGCAGGCACAGGGTGACTTCAGGGTGAGAAGCAGAACTCTGACATATTCCCAAGTGTGTGTGCACCCAGGGCTGGGCTGGGTGGCTTTGGAGGATGTTGCTAAGAGCTGATGGGCCTTAGGGCTGCTTTAATCCAGATATCAGCAAGGTCTCCAGAGAGAGGCCCCCCAGGGAGGTGTTGGGATGAGGAAACCAGGATTGCAGCAGGGAGCCCTCAGCACAGAGCACAGGACTGTCTGCCTGCCCCAGGGTGTCATTTCCTGACAGTGTCTGAAATTCTTCCAGGGAGGATCACACAGAGCCTCAATCTACGAAGACTGGGATCCGTTCCGGTTTCGCCACATGATCCCTTTGGAAGCGCTGCAGGTGCGGGCCCTGGCCAGTGCAGGTAATGTTCCCACAGCTGGAGTCTGCCAGGCTTTGAATGTGTGGCCTGGGGGCCTTCCCTGATCATGCAGTAAATGCTTTGGAGTTCAGCTTGAAGGTAGACATGAAGTTCTGCTTGGTTTTCCCTTTAGATGCAGAGACCAATTCTGTGTGTGAGATTGTCCACGTCAAATCTGAGTCTGAGGGCAGGCCAGAAAGGACATTTCACCTCTGCTGTAGGTAAGTGGGTTTCCCTGTTTTCTGTGGCAGTTGCATCTCTGCATCCCTGCTTGTCTTTCCTTGGAGGCAATCTGGGACCAGCCAGTGAGGGAGAGTGGGGAGAGGGTGTTAAAACCTTGCTTCTGGAAGGTAGAATTTTGTACAGTCTCTGAAAATAAAGGCATATAACTTGATTAGCTTTGCACCTTTGTAGGAAAAACCATATTGCAATTTTCCAGTGGGTCTTTGTGGCAGGTGGTGTGTTCAGGTGGTTCCTTTGATGGCACCAGGTCCCAGCCTCTGCACTTGGGACACTGCCTTCCCTTCAATAAACATCCATTGTTGTGGTGGTGGTTGCCCTGGCATGTTTTTCGGGTTCAAGTAAAGAACTTGGAACACAAGTTCGTCAGGATCCAACAGAGCTGATGCCAAGGCAGTTCCTACTTCTAGGGAAAGTTGCAGGAGCTGTGGGGTGTGCTTGCAGGGACAGATTGAGCACCACAGGTCACTGGATGTGTGTCAGACACAGCCACGTGTGGGTGGCACTGCAGGGAAAGGAAACCTCAAGAGGGTTGAAAGGCTGAATGTTTTATTAATGACCTGGGAAATCTGGTTTCCTTGGATGCCCACTGCAGTGACCATGGATTTAGCTTTGCTTTGAAAATACTGAGTTCAGTGGAGTCTTCTCAGGGGAAGTGCCTGCCAGTCTATTTGTACTGTCTTAAATCACAGAACTGGCCATGATTTACCTCATTTACAGCCAGCTTTTAGCAGTTCCCAAGGAGTAACTCTGCCTTTTGTATTCCCACCTCTTTTTCAGCTCTCCAGAACACAGGAAGGACTTTCTGAAGGCAGTGCACTCCATCCTGCGGGACAAACACAGAAGACAGCTCCTTAAAACCGAAAGTTTGCCCTCATCCCAGCAATACGTTCCTTTTGGTGGGAAAAGATTGTGTGCTCTAAAAGGTGCAAGGCCAGCCATGAACAGGGCAGGTACTGTAGGGCTACAGACTTTCAAGATCCCAGTAACCCCAGCACCGTTGTAGGACGCGTGGTGGTGTCTGTCACTTGTATATTAGGATTAGCGTTCTCTCCTGTATATGTAAAATCTGCAGGTTTTTCCATGCTTCACTTCCTTGAGAGCCTTAAATTGCCTCTGTTTACCTTGCTTTGCACTCAAGGCTCAGCTTCAGAGCAGTGCTTCTGGCGTGGAAGGGAAATGGGATTCCTGACAGTACCAATGGGCTGTGCACTTTAATCTGAACTGGGGGTCAGCTGAACAGAGCAGAAGCTGTGTGGTTCTTAAAAGCATGTACAGAATTTTGAGGTAGCTCGAGCACTTTTGAACTAAAATGCACAAGGGAAAACAGCTCCCCTGAGCTTGGTTTGAAGGGGCAGCTGTGGGTGTCCTCCACCTGAGCCTTTTCAGCTCAATTGCCAGAGGGCACGTGCTCCTCCTTCCCACATTTGGAGGTGCACTTGGTACTCTGATTTTTGTAATGGCCTGTCCTAAACCATGGATTTTCCTTTTCAGTTGACTTCAGGCAAAAGCAGTGAAAAAATCCCAGGGAAAAGCAGGTTTTCATTTTCAGAACTCTAGATGCTGGAGGGAAGAAGTATTTGCTTCCAACTGCAAAGTACACGGCACCGCTGCGTGTTTTGTTCTGGTCTGTTGTTTATTTCTTGTTCTGCTCATTAGATCCAGCACTGTAGACAGCCAAGCTTTCTGTTCCTCCTCTGACCAGGGCAGGCCAGACCAACAGCAGCTGAGCCCAGCTTCTCACTCGGGGTGAGCCCTGGCTCCAGCTGGCCCTGGCTGCTGGAGATGCCAGACCTCCTTTCAGTGTGCCATGAAAATTCTGCAGGGATTGAAATCCCACCTTGCAGTCCAGGCCTCCCCCTACAGATAAAATTTGCAATTGCTGAGCCATTGTACTTAGTGCACCTTGAGGCTCAGGGACACTAAAATGACCTCAGCCCCAAGGCAGAGCTGTATATTTGTCAGTGCAGGGCAGCAAACTCCAACCTCAGAGCTCTGTGTGTGCCCCTGAAGCACCGCAGTGCCTGCAGAGCCGCCAGCTGCAGGATTTGCCCCTGCTTGGGAAGATGTTCTGACACACAAGATGGGAATTTGCTAATTGGGCCAGTTGCTGAGTAGATGCTGAGGAAGGAGCTTCTGCTAACTCTCATGGGTTGGGGGATTGCTTTTTTCCTCGCCCAGCAGGGAGGGAGAGAGGAAGGGAGTAGCAGAGCCTGAACAGGGAACGTGATTCCCTGTCTTTGACGCAGCATCCTCGGCACTGCTGTAGCCACTGGGAAAGCCGTAGTGCTGCTCTGAGGCCGGACACATTTCCCTCTCCGAGGTGTGAAGCTGTTGGATTTTGCGGGGGCTGCGAGCGAGAAGCTGAGCTGAGGCCGCTGGTGCTGGCCAGGACTCAGGAGCAGCAGCAGTTGAGGGCTGTTGTCTGTCACACGGTGGATCTGAGCAGCAGAAATTGCCCGTGCGGGCGCCTCGTGCCGAGGAGCTGCCGGGGGTGACCGGGCCGCGCTGGGCCTGCCCGTGCCGGACGCGGGCCCCGACAGCACTTAGCTTTGGCCCAGAGTTGTGCCGTGTGTAAAACACCTGTGGGGTTTTATCTTTGTGTGTGCAGTGTCAGCCCCGAGCAAGTCTCTGGGGAGGAGGAGACGGCGGCTGGCCCGAAACAGGTTTACCATTGACTCGGAGGCCGTCCACAGCAGCAGCCCCGAGAAAGAGCCCGCGCAGTCCGCGCAGGGAGGGGACACTGACCGCTGGGTCGAGGAGCAGTTCGACCTGGCGCAGTACGAGGAGCAGGAGGACATCAAGGAGACTGACATCCTGAGCGACGACGACGACTTCTGCGAGGCGGCGCGCGGCGCGCAGCGGGAGCTGCGGGAGCGGCTGCAGGCCACGTCCCTGGCGGGCGGCCGGCGGCCCGAGCAGCGGCCCTGCCCGCCCGGGGACGCGCACGCCGCCAGGATGGCCCAGCTGAGGAAGCAGGCGACCCTGCCCGGCGTCAACGGTGCCGCCGAGGGCCACGGCGAGGAGGTCATCTGGGTACGGCGGGAGGACTTCGTGCCTGGCAGGAAGCTCAACACCGAGCTCTGAGCCGGCCCCCGCAGGTGTCCCCGGCCCCCGCAGGTGTCCCCGGCCCCCGCAGGTGTCCCCGGCCCCCGCCGTCCCTCCCGGGGACCCCGCGGATTGCACACTTGCACACACCATTGCGGCAGCTCAAGCGGTCCGAAGCCGTGCGGCCACGCTTCAGGCGACTGACAAACGCTCCAAAACCGGGAACGAAACGAGCTCGAGGTCCTGTCTTACGTTAACCAAGGGCTTTCACACTATTTTATTTATTCTAAAACAATCAGGGGCTGAAATGGAGTAACGGAATCACTGGAAAACAAATCACTCTGGATGTTGTAACCTCTGTGCAGCGAATGGGCTCCGGCAGGAGCGCGAGGACAGAGGGGCCGGTGGCCGTGAAAGCCGTCGGTCGTAGGCTCATCTCCTTGGCGAGGAAACTGCCTTTTTAACCTGTACAGTCGCAGTATTCTGACCCCCTTTCCCCCCTCTAAATGTAAGAGAATATTCATGTACTTTAGGAACGTGTGAGGAAAGGTTTGGGATTTATGTTGTGTTCAGTCCTCTTGGTCTGTGGCTGGTCTAATTTAACGTCGATGTCGGAAGCTCTAGTTTTACATACTCTTGTAAAGATGCCAAACTCTCTTAAAAGAGATCCAAATTTAACACTTGAAGAAATATTTTTTTGTATTTTACCTGAGATGCAGGGGCACAAAGAGGTAAGAGATTTAGGGTAGCTCCACGTCTTGGATACGAGGCTAGCTTTTTGCAGAGGGTTAGGAATGGTGGTTTTATATTAAAATATGAACTGGAAACTCTTATTTAGGTATAACTTTCTTCAGGAAAAGGTTTATTGTATATGTTTGAGACTGGAGTTTAGTTAGCTAATAAAAAGAATAATAAATAAAATGACATGGCTGAATTGCAGCGGGGCAAAGGGATCTGTGCTGTGCCCTTGCTGGAACCACAGATCCCTTTGCTCCTCTCTCTCTGGCAGAGTTTGGGCTTAGGGGACAGGGAATTCATGGCCAAAAAACTGACCTCACCCACTCTCCTACCGTGGGTGAAACTAGTGTATTTTAATTCCTTTATAAAAGCTTTTCCACTGCAATAGAGGATGAAAAAAGTTGTACACAAGTAAAACTTCTTTAACATTTTAAATCTTTTATTTAAATATCTAAAACAGGGTAAAACATGACTAAAATCTCGTGGTTTTTAAGTAGACTTCCAAATACGAAACACAAAATAGCACTTTTTTTTTTTTTTAGGATTTCTATAGCTTTCCCCATTGCAGTCTCACCTATAGGAATAAAAAAAAAAAAAGGAAGATTATATGAAATTTTGTTCTGTTTTGCTGGTATCTATTGATGTTTGACACATCACTAGGTACTTTGAGAACCTGAAATTTTATAATAGCCTTAGGATTATATTTTATAAAATCCACTCTGACTATATTTTAAGACATAACAAAAATTATTCCCACTCCCCCCCAAAACATCCATCACTGTCTGTGTGTCCCAGCTGGCATCCTCCCCTCGCCCCCTCCCTTCCCTGGTTTCTGGTGCACTATACTTGACTTACAAAAGCTTTCTCTAGTTAACTTTTTGCTATCTCCTGGTTTCTTTTCATAAGAGCTTTAGAGGAGTTTCTACCCCCTTTGTATGATCACATGGTTGTTTTTTGTATCATCACCTGTCGGTCGTGTCCCACGTGCTGGAGGGTTTGGCTGTCCTGGGCTGCTCCCAGGGACGCAGTCGGCACTCGGATACTGGAAGGCTGGTACTGGGAAGGTACCGTGGCTCTTGTACATAATGTCATGACATGTCTATGTCAAAGGTTCTTATATATTTCTTTTATAAGCTGAAAGAAGGTCTATTTTTATGTTTTTAGTTCTATGAATGGAACGTTGTAAATGCCTGTCAGAAATAAAATACTGGGAAAAAAAACAACAAACCAAAAACTGCGGAGAGTGGTGTGTGGAGGCCACAGGTCATGTGGAGCCTGTTGCAGGAGGGCTGGGAGGTGGAAGGGGGGTACCAGGGAGGAGGTCCTGCATTCCCAGCTGCTCTAGCTCGGGAAGGAGCCCTCAGGTAAGGCTCTGCTCGTGTTTTGGTGAGGGGGCAACTCCCATTTCCCTAATGGCAGCTGTAACCAGCCATTCCTGCTGCTTTTCCAGGCTGCTCCCAAGGAGCCTTCAAGTGAGTGTTTTAAAAAACGAGATAAAAAGCAGCAAATTCCAGAAGAATTCCAGTTGCACTGGAAAAGCTCCCCAGTGTCTCTGTGACCAGTTCCTTGCCTAGTCCCTGTCCCGTTGGGGTGCTGGGTTTAGCACCCCAAAGATTTTGGGTTTGGGCCCAGTTCTGAGTGGGGGAAATGAGGGAGTGTGGCCAGAGCTGCAGGGAGAGCTGGCACAGGCACCCCACAGCTGGGGCTGGCGCTGGCTGAGGGGTGACAGAAGTGACACAGGAGGGAAACGGCACTGAGAGATGGGGTGGGCTGTGTGCTGCACTTGCTACAGCATCCCTTGCAGCTATGCCATGTTTGCTGCTTCAGGCAGGATTATTTTCAGCTTGTAAGGCTACCAGGCTAATCCGAGCTCCTCAGGAATCGGGGAAATGAAGAGTGGAAGTGAAGAGAAAGCAGAGCGAGGGCCTCAAGAAGAAAGCAGCACATGAGAGGTGACAGTCAGTGACACGTGTGGCAGCTCCACAGCTGAAATGCTTTGGCTTTCAAGCTCTGTGCTGCCACCAGCCAGAAACAGAGGATGACAGAGGGAAAATTCCTCCTGCAATTCCCCATGCAGCTCAGAGAGGTGAGCAGCAAGACCTTGTTTTTGTGCCAGGAGGGACTCTGGTGTCCCCTGTGCCAGATCCCCAGCTCACAGTGTGCAGGTCATTGGTGACCCCTCTGCAATCACACCTTGGTCCACCAGCCAAACAATCCCCTTCTGGGGAAAAAATACTGCTTGAAACAAAGCAGGGAACTCAAGGAAGCAGTTAGAAATAGCGAGTTGGAAAATAAAGAGGGCTTGGAATGAATTAATGTTGCGGGAAGCAGATCAAAGGCAGAAACTCGGAGCCATAAAGCTGCAGAGAGGTGTGAATAGAATATTAAATATGTTCTAGGCTGTCCATGGATGGAGGGCAGGCTCTGAACCAATGCCTGGGGGCTCCGAGTGTGGCAGGAGAGAGCATTTTCCCGTGGCCAGTGCTGGGGAGGCGGAGGGAACTCCAGAGAAGGACACAGGCTGTTCTGGATCAGCATTCCCAGCGCCAGAGGAGCCTCTGGCACTGCCTTTTAAACCAAATTGCCCAAGCGTGCTTCCAGCAGCTTTTCCTTCAGCTCCTGCAGAAAACCCTGTTGCCTTCTGGGTTGGTCCAGCAGGAATCATTGCTCCTTAAGTTTCCTGGAGGCTCCTTTGGCTGCATGGGGTTGGGGTTGGGATGAGGGATGGGATGAGGGTTGGGATGAGGGATGGGATGAGGGATGGGATGAGGGATGGGATGAGGGTTGGGATGAGGGATGGGGTGAGGGTTGGGATGAGGGTTGGGGTGAGGGTTGGGACGAGGGTTGGGGTGAAGGTTGGGGTGAAGGTTGGGATGAAGGTTGGGATGAGGGATGGGATGAGGGATGGGATGAGGGATGGGGTGAGGGTTGGGATGAAGGTTGGAATGAGGGTTGGGATGAAGGTTAGTGTAAGGATCAGGCTTGGGCAGCCCTGTGTGCCTCCCCAAGATGTGCTGAAGGCTTTTTCTCGCTGACACCCGCAGCAGCTCGGGCTGTGCCTCTCCCTCCGTTCCCGAGTGTCCCGGTGATTCCTGCGGGGCTGGCTCGCTCCGAGCTCCGGGGTGCGGGGGCAGCTCCCGCCCGGTGCCGATGCCGTGTCCCGGCAAACCCGGGATCCATCCCGCTGCCCCTGCTCCGTTCCAGCCGCGGCCGGCGGGTGTCCCCCTTTCCCCGCAAATCTCGGGAATGCGAGGCCTTTCCGCTGCCAAGAAAAGCCAGAGACAGCCCGAGACAGCGAGCCCCTCCCGGGCGGTCGGCAGCAGCATCCTCCGCTCCATCCCGGGCTTGTGCGCCATTCCAGCAGGGAAAGGAATGCCCAGGGATGGACTCGGCTTCATCTCAGCGGAGATTAAACCCCTGTAATGAAGTCCTGAAGGGCTGTCAGAGAGCCGAGTAACTCTGCGGTTGTTTCAGAGTGATCTCAGTGCTGGAGGAGGCATTAAAAGTGCACTTAAAGAGTCCCCGTGCCGGGAGAACACCGAAAAAGCCCTTCAGATCTCCAAGGTGAAATTCAAAGACTCAGCCAGAGTGAGAGCATCAGCTTTCTTCGAGGTCACTGCAATAGCAGACTATTAGTTGAATTATACACTGGAATACTCCAGGAAAAGGAGATTAAAAGAAAGTCACTTGAAAAGATAAGAAAGTCCAATCCTCTGCCCCCTCTAACCCTCACGAGACAGGAGTAAACGAGCAGCTGGTAATGAAGAGGTTTTTTAATGACTCTTCTTTGCCTGTCTCCCGTGTAGAAAAAGCAGTGAAAGATCTGTTGCTGAAGGTAAAATATAGCAGAGAGCGTGGGGATAAAAGCTGTAATAAAAACTTTTGAAAGCAGTAGCTGAGTCTGGGAAGATTCCCCCCAGTGTGGTACAGACGAGTTGGAGCTGTGGGCTCAGCTCTCTGCACTTCCCCAGGGAGCTCAGGACCGGATTTCCAGGCAGTGCAGGGAAATAAGAATTCCTGGCATCACTCCTGGGGTGGTGGCCCAGGGAGATGCTGCTGTGTGCTGGGGCAGGAGCAGGGGAAGCTCAGGAACATCCTTGTGGAGATTTGGAATTGGACTGGGACAGGGGGCAGAGGGAAAATGGGGTTGGGAAGAGAGGAATGAAAAGGAAGCACCACAGGGCAGTTTTATTCAGTTGTGGGGGAGTTAGGGCTGTTTTATTTCGGATATTTAGGCTGCATGACTTGAACCTGCCAGAAATTCTCCTGCTACCAATAACAGCAGTTACACCTGGAGTGTGGGACAGATCTTTTTGGGGAAGCACATTAGATTTCCTCTTGGATTGATGCTCTCTGGTCCTGAAGGCAAGAAAATCAAAAAGACATGAGGGAGGGCTGTCCCCATATTTAATCATGTTGCTTTTACATGGAACATGGGAAAGGGCTTCTCTCTGTCTCATAAGGAACTGGGGTTGTTCAGAGGTAACAACAACAGTTCCACCGAGCTGAGGGCTGCATCCCTCACCTGTGCTGTCAGGTTTTGACAGAGCATTTTCTTCCTAGGATTCCTTCAACACTGTCCAAGCAGCCAGAGCCAGCCTTGCCTGCAGGTTATTGACTGAACACCCCTGGGACATTGTGCGCGTTTCCACAGAGGCAAAGGGACATTGTCACTTTGTCACTTGGCTGATAGAAGGAAATACAGCTGAATGTGGGCCTGGAGGGACTGTTAACACAGCACAGAAATGCTGATACAGGGTATACACCCCTGTGCTCAGACACAGGTGATAAAACCCACCACAACCATTTTTGCTGGTGCCTCTGGTTTTGGTGCCAGCAGAACCCTGCCCGGAGCCACAATGGATTTAAGGGGATGAGGAGGTTTTGTGTTAGTTACTGTGAAAACTGCTGTCTGATCATCGAGACAGGGGTGGGGAACACCACAAAAGGCAGAAGGCTCAGTGTATCCTTGACAGGGACTGGGATGTGCAGGTCCCCTCAATGCAGAGACAAACAGCTTCATTTTCCCTTCAAAGGCAAAGCACAGAAAGAGATGTAGCTTGTGTGAGACACATTCCAACAAATTCACCTTTTCTTCAGCACGGCACGGCATTTTGTTTGGCTTGGCACTCAGGGGAATTCCTGATTTCACTGCTAGCAGTTTGTGTATCCCAATCCTGCGGTTCCCTTCCCTGTTTCTGCAGAGCAAAGCCAGTGGACACAGAGCAGCTGGGTCAGTGCACTCATCCCACCTTGTGCCCTCAGACACAGCCAGGCCTGGCTTGTGTTTGTGTCCTGCAATTCCTTATTGAAGGGGCTGGATGAACCCAGCAGCTCTGCACCCTGGGGAATTCCGTGTCTCCTCTGGCAGAGGCGGTTCCAGATCGGTGCTCCTGGTGGCACCCTGGCTCCGTGAGCTGTGGATGCACGGGAGCAGAGGAGAGAGCCCTCCTGATCACCTGGAGCAGAGGAGAGAGCCCTCCTGATCACCTGGAGCAGAGGAGAGAGCCCTCCTGATCACCTGGAGCAGAGGAGCAGAACCCTCCTGATCACCTGGAGCAGAGGAGAGCCCTCCTGATCACCTGGAGCAGAGGAGCAGAACCCTCCTGATCACCTGGAGCAGAGGAGCAGAACCCTCCTGATCACCAGGAGCAGAGCAGAGCTCTCCTGATCACCTGGAGCAGAGGAACAGAACCCTCCTGATCACCTGGAGCAGAGGAACAGAACCCTCCTGATCACCTGGAGCAGAGCAGAGCTCTCCTGATCACCAGGAGCAGAGCAGAGCTCTCCTGATCACCAGGAGCAGAGGAGCAGAGCCCTGGTCCCGTTGGGAGGTGCTGAGTGCTGATCCCACACCCCAGAGCTCCAGGCACATCCCACCACACTCCCTGTGCCTCCCATCAGGGTCTGAGCCCTTCCCTCGCCGTCCCCTGGGCTGTGGCATTGTCCTGAGCCAGGAGGAGCCTTGCATTTATTCAGGTTTCGAGGAGGGATTGGTGACTGCTGCCTGCAGCCTGTGGCAGTGGATTTCAGAGACAAATGTCACCTCTGAACAGTTTGCCTTCCAATGATCAACACGAACAAGCTGTAAATAAAGCCCCCCCACCTTTTCCTCTGGACTTTGATCCATCTCTGAGCAGCAGAATGGATTTCCCAGGGTGTGATGTGCTGACAGATCCTGGGCCACCTCTGGAGCCCTGAGCTGACACAACCAGTGAGGTCTGAGCGTGCTGGGAGCGAGGGAGCTTCTAAATAATTGTAGGTAATGGTTTTAATTACCTTTTAAAATCGTTGCTTTAATTAATCATAACCAACATACAGATAAATTATAAATTGTGTGTTATTCTCAGATTACTCTCAGCAAAGTTGTCATAAGCTACTTTTATGGGAACACAGCTGGGGAGAATGACTGAAATTTTAACTTTTGATAAACTAACTCTGCTGTGTTCCAATGGACAGAGCCTGGGAGAGGAAGATGGATTGGTGTGGTTGGACATCTGGAACGCAGAATTTATGGACCACAAGGACATTTTGTAGAAAGCAGAAGGTAAAGGAGAGACTGAAGAAGACCCACTACCTCTTGGAATTTGGAGGGGAAAGGTACTAAAAATATGGACTAATTAGCATAAGGAGTGAGAAATGATAACCAATAGAGGACAGAATACTAATTCTTGGAAGAGAATGTCATCACTTAGAACCAGTGAACATGAATTTCTTCTCTTTTACTTAAAAAATGTATAAATAAGGGGAAAAGTTGTGGGAATTTTGTCAGCCACACACCCAAACCTTGGCTAGGAATAAATTGCTGGCAGTGCAAAGGGAGTGTTAGAAGAGGATTTGGTACCATGGGAGTGTTGAGACAACCACTCAAAACCTGTCATAGCAAATATATTTATAGGGACAGCAGCTCCCTAATAAATGAGGGAGCCTTGGCTGTGGAATTAAAGCTGCCAGCAGTCCAGAGGAGGGCAGAGCCCATCCACCAGGAGCTGAGCTTTGGAGATCCTGACCAGCAGGGAGATAAACACAGGAATTGATGCTGCAGGATCCCCAAGGGAAGCACAGGATCTGCTCAGCTCCTCCTCATGTGACCACAGCACAGGCTGCCCCAGACACATCAGTTTTCCTGTAGAAGAGTGGGGGGAAAAAAAAGATTAAGAAAGGTTTTGTAAAAAATGAAAGAAACAGCTGGATGTTTCTTAATCACTGCAGGCACAAATGGAAGAAAAACTGCTAATCAGGAATCTATTGATGGCCACACAATTCACAATCATTCCATCTGCATTGCCTGGAGCTGCACTGCCTCAGCTCAGAAAGCCTGGCTGCTGGGAGGCTGGGAACCAAGCCTGGAGGAGACAGGATGAGGTAGAATTTGAGAATTTGCCTTGAATGTTTACTATAAGCACCTTTTAATTCTTTTTTTTTTTTTTTTTTTCCTCTTTTGAAATGAGCCTCTTAGTCCTGCTACCAGATTTGTGCACTTGATAACCTTCTCTGCCTCAGGAGAGATCTTTATTCTCACTGTGAGGAAAAGAGGTGCTGCTGTGGCTGGAGCCAGGTGGACACTGAAGGGAAGGAAACCTGGCACAGGCTCTCACTGGCAGGCCAGAGGCTGAGCTCAGATTTGCTAAATCTCAGATCTGGTCAATCTCAGGCGGAATCCTTCCCATGACAAACTCTGCATTCAGCAAAAAGCTGAGGGGAGCTTTTCCTCAGAGGCTGCACCTGATTTTATTTGATTTAATTTGTGGGCTGGAGCTGCACAAACCCTGTCCCAGGGCCAGGAGGAGCAGAGGGAAAGCAGCACCACAGCTCGGCCTCCAGGAAAGCAGGGCCAGTGATTCACTGCTGTAAAACCTCACAATTCATCCCTTCTGAGCAGAAAAGGGAGAACAAAGAACATCACACTAAAGCTCCCTTTCCCTGTGCATAAGCAGCCCACTGCTGGGGAGCCTTTGGGGTAATTCCCACAGAAATCAAGTGAAGTTTGAACCTCTGGTTTCCAATCCCATCCATGTGAGAAGGGAGGGCCTTTCCTGAGGCACCGGGAGCCACGAGCTCCTTTAGAGACCTGAGGCTCCTTTAGAGACCTGGGGCTCCTTTAGAGACCTGGAGCTCCTTTAGAGACCTGGAGCTCCTTTAGAGACCTGGGGCTCCTTTAGAGACCTGGAGCTCCTTTAGAGACCTGAGGCTCCTTTAGAGACCTGGGGCTCCTTTAGAGACCTGGGGCTCCTTTAGAGACCTGGGGCTCCTTTAGAGACCTGGAGCTCCTTTAGAGACCTGAGGCTCCTTTAGACACCTGGAGCCCCTTGTGCCCATCAGTGACTTTGGAAGAGGTTTGGTTCACAGTGGCACCAAATCCTGCCAGGAGAAGCCCAGCCCCTGCTGCTGGGGTGTCAGGAGCAGGAAGGGAAAAGCCATCCCTTCCTTTTGGAGCAGTGGAAATCCACACAGGTGAGCCATGGTCCCTGGCCCAGGGCAGAAGCAGCTCTGGAGGAGCCCTGCTCAGGGGGCACAGAGATGTGCAGGAGCCTCCCCACATCCCTCAGCAGAGCCGTGGAACAGCCCCCATGTCCTGATCCTCACCAAATGCTGATAAAACATCAACAGGAAGGATCCTCCTTGGCATAAAGCACGGTGACATCAAAGGCTCTGAACTAATTTGCTTTTTTGTCAACTAGATAAAGATATTAAGTTAATGCCTTTTGTTCCTAGACAGAGTGTTTTAGTCAGTGAACAGAGTTAATTGTGTTGACATAATGGATTTATTGTTTCAACAGAACGCCTGTCTGTTTTCACACAGTGGATAAGGGACTTGACAAAACTAATGCTGATACCAGGGGATTCTTATAAAGCTGAATTATCAGCCTGATAAAACGCCTCTGGTGTAAGAGACAGCAGGAAGGAAAACACACAGTCTGTGAGGCAAAGGCAGGGAAGCAGCACCCAAAGGATGCTTTCCCTTTCAGTGGAGCTTTGTGTTCCTGCTTGCAAAGGTGAGACCAGAGCTGTGAGCTCAGCCCAGGGGGGTTTGCTTTGGGCTGGCCAGGGATGAAGGGCTTCCTTCACAATCCTCCTCCCAGCTGAGCTTAAGTTTATTTTCACTCCCTCCCCTTCTCCTCAAACAAAAGGTACTTTTCTCATCCAGAGCTCTTAGTGCCCATGAGAGGGGGGAAGCATGTCTGCTGAGGAGACAGCACAGATTTATTTTCATTTCCTGGAGCCAGGAATAGCCCAAGTGTGATAAAAGCCGGATTTGGAGCACCCAGTCAGTTCCCTGATGCCACCACAGCCACAGGGACACGGAGGGAGCTTCTGAAGGGAGCAGGGATCCCAGCCACTCCCATCGGATCAGCGGCTGCACCAGCTCCAGGCACAGATTTCCCTTCATTTCCCAGCACTGGGGGCCTCTGCAGTGCCCAGGATAAAGCTGGGGACAGAGCCAAAGGTCCTGACCCTGCTCCTCTGTGCCTTCACCTGTGTTTCCCTCTCCACACTCCGTGTTATCCTTACTCCACCATATTTATTTATCTTTGGACAGTCAGGAGAGAGGAGCTGCCCTGAGCGAGTGAGGCCTTGGCAGGAGGAAGAAGAGGCTTTGTGCTCTGCTTTCTGTTTTGTGCATTCTGGGTGAGAAAGAGGATTTATTATTATAAAATAATAACCCCTTGGAGATGATGGTTTCCAGCCCATGGAGTGGAATGCTCTGTCCCTGTAACAGGATGCAGGGATGCTGCAGGAGGAAGGCTCAGGGAGCGAATCACCAGGGATGGGGTTTGTCACACCAGGGTCTTGACCCAGGGAGGAACCAAAGGGCTCTGTGGCACTGACTTCACAGCAGAGTGGTAAATTCTGCCTCCAGGATCCTAAACCCTGCTCTCAGTTACATCCTGCTTAACCTCAGCACAGGGACCTGGGGCACCACATCTCCACTGGTTCCTCTGGAATGCAGGGAATGAGCTGGGAAAGGGTCACAACTGTTCTGATTCCCAGTGGTTCCCCCAAACCTCTTCTGAGGCTCTGCACTGGGAAAAGCCTCTCTGAGCTTCCCCTGTTCCCCACAAACTCTGCAGGATCAGCACAATGGCATCTCCAAACCCAAAGGTTCACTACAGAGGGAGACTTCTTGCAGACAAGGCTGAAACAAAGGGCAAAATTCCAGAATCTCCCAGATTTTGGCGCATACATCGTGGCTTGTGGCAAATTTTAATTCACAATTTGAGCTGCAAATTTTCTGTTCTACATTGGGTGTGGCCTTTTCCCTCTCAGTCTGTTCTGGCTGCAACCCATAGCCACAAGAGGAGCCACAAGAGCAGCCACAAGAGGAGCCACGGCTCCTTGGGATGAGCTGGGAGAGGTTCTCATTCCATTCCACCCTGTTGCTTTAATTGCACGCATGGCTGACATGCCTAAGTCTTGAACTCTCTTAAACTAACACATTTCTTTAAAAAAACTTCCAGAACTCTTGAAATCCAGGTAGGTTTCACTCTTTGCTGCCAAAAGGTGGCTCATTAAAGGCTATTTCCCATCTGCCTGCAGAAACAATGCTGTGTCTTCTGAAAGGTGTAGGGTCACCGGAATAATGGGTTTCCCTCTTAATAATGGGATCCTGATTGCGTGTGATGGCCTCTTTTTTAACCTTGATGAAGTTGCTCCGTGCATTTGGCAGGAATAAATGATTTGATGGAGGTCCTCACAATTTCCAAAGCCTGACTCTCCTGGCTCTTACTCCCAGTGAATGTATGGACTGAAATTAATTTCCAGCATGATCTTTTACCCACTTAGAGGCAGAGTTCTGCTCAGAGCATGATACACTTCACTGGATCCACTTCAGCCCTCTTCAATCCCTGTTTTTGAGACAATTTTCCTCTGGAAACACCATTTACTGTGAGGAGAATGCTCTTGTCTTTTGGGGAGAGCGTGGCACGTCCCAGAGCTCTGTGCTTAGCAGTGGGATTGAGGAACAGAAGGGAAAGCTCAGCACAGAGAGAAGGAGGCTGTGTTGGGAAGAGATCCATGAGTAGAGAAAAATCAGTCCCCCAAATCCTCCGGCCCCAGGAACTCGGCACCAGCAGCAGCCAAGGGCATCAGGTGCCTCCCTGGACCCTTTGGCAAGAAGCAGGTGCACAAAGAAGAGCTGTTTCCTCAGCTGAGAGCAGCTGGTGGAGCAAAGCAGCAGGGCTGAGCAGCTGCAGGGTTCCTGCAGGGGTGTGGGACAGGCTCCTGGCTCCCAGGATCTGCCCCTCTGTCCCTCCAAAGGCACGGGAATGGTGCAAGGGAGGGGCTTTTCCCAGGGGGGCTGTGCTGGGGTGACCCCTGGTGCATTCTGTGTCTGCTGCTGCTCCTCAGCACCCAGCAGAAGCAGTCAGGGACAAATGTGGGACTGCAAAAAGCTGCCCTGTGAATGCAGATTGTATTTAAATTCCTTTGGGCTGTCTTCCACGGCCACACCACACTGATGAGGGGCTTCATTTCCCATTCTTTCTGGGGACCTTGCATCTCCCAAATCTCATTTAATCTCCTGTGAGTTAGGAATTTGTATTTTCATGGAGCTGTGCAGCATGAGGAAAGTGCAGGAGAACCTACATGCAGTCCCCTGAATGGGATAAAGAGGCAGAACAAACCACCCACTGTTATGGCTCATGGAGAAAGCCCCTCCAGAAGGCCACAGCCATCCTTCCCTCGGGTTCAGAGCCAGGAGGGAACGCAGCTGAGGCAGCAGCTGGGGCTCTGGGCAGTGCTGGCACCGCTGGGTCCTGCATCCCAGGATGCCACTGGGGGTTTGAGGGAGGCAGCAGCTCTGTGCAGGTGCATTTACATCTCTCAGGGAACCTTCTGTATTTCTGCTGTGTCCTTTGCCTGAACTTTACCTGCAGCTGGCACCAACACGCTCTGGCTCCGTGCCTTGAATGAGCAGCTCTATTAAATTTGTTTCCTAGCAAGCCAAACAAACCCCACCACCTCCCACCAACCCAGCAAAACCACAGCTCTGTTTATTGTGATTATTTTTGGTGTAACAACCAACGAGACAGGACTCCAGAATCCTGCAAACAGCAGGGCCCTGCTTTGGGTGCACTCAGTGAAAAGGGTGCTCAGAACCCCACACTGAAGGCACAAACTGAGGAGCCAGGAGCAGAAATTCACAGATGCAACATCTCCACGCTTTAAGCTGCGTGATTCAGGTGTCTTTGCTCCCCTAACAAATGCTTAGTGAGCACAAACTGTTCAGAGGAGCACAAGGAGATGTTTTGGTGTGTGCACAGCAGGAACCCACCCAGAACTCCCACACAAATCCGTGGCTTGGAGGGAGAAAAGGGGAGCAAGAACAGATCAAAGGAAGTGGAACCATTTCAGAATCAGGATCACAGAATCATTGATGTTGGAAAAGCCCTCCTGCCCATGGAGTCCCAGCTGTGCCCAACCCCCAGCCCAGGGCACTGAGTGCCACCTCCAGGAATTCCTGGGACACCTGCAGGGATGGGCACTCCAACCCTCCCTGGGCAGCTCCTGTCACGGTTTACAACCCTTTCCATGGGGAAATTCCTGCTGATGTCTGACCTGAGCCTCCCCTGGGCCAGCCTGAGGCTCTGACCTGCCTTGCCACAAACAGAGCTCATGTGGCATCCACGGTTTGAGAGGAGGTTTTGGACAAGGGACCAAACTTTGGCACCTGGCTCAGGAAATGGAAGGTGGCTGATAAAACATCTCTCAGACACCCTGCAGCAGGAATTCCCAGAGGGAGGGAGATTCCCTGGCTGTCCTGGGCTCTGGATGAGCTCAGCAGCCCTGCCCAGCTCTGGGATCCGGCACAGACAGGATGGTTCTGCCTTTGGGGGAAGCAGAGGGAATCTCTGCAGGGTGCAGTCCCGGGGGAGAACCCCTCAGGGGTTTGTAAAACAAACATGTGGGATATTCTGAAATATCCCACTGTTCTCTGCCAGGAATATCAGTCTCTGTATCAAAGACATTCCCTAAGTTCTTCTGGCTCAGCAGGTGAAAATATCCCAAAAAAAGTAAGATCTGAAGAGTCAGCAGGGGTGGAAATCCTTGGTGGGAGCCCACAGGCAACATCCTTCTCTGGTCATCAGCGTTGCTACTTCTTCTGGAAGAACCTCAGAAAGAACAACAAAAAACGTGGAGGATCCTTTTTAGGTAAGTTGGGAACAGCAATAAATACAACCATTGGCAGTGACAGAACTGTGAAGTGAAAATCTCCAGAACCTGGTGGAACTGGGGCACGCCGGCGCTGAGTGGATCATGAAGAATTACGCTTTATAATATCCTTGTACACCCTCTAAGCGTGGGGAAAAGCGGATTTTGGGACAGTAAATTCCCTCCAACCTGGGAATGTTAGAGTCTTGCAAAGCCAAAGTAGATTTGCCTGCATCACATAAAAACTCTTAAATTAATCCTTAGCCAAAATCCAAGTCTCTGTGCACGGCTAATGTAGGTTTGCCATAGGTTGCCATGTAATCAACACAGCAAATGGTGCATGAGGAGCTGCTGGGCTGTTCCAGGGGGATGGGAGCTGCTCCTGGGATTCCTGAGGGCCAAGATTTGGGCTGGGGAGCTGCTGCCAGTGGCTGCCAGGTGGATTCTTAGCAAGCACACAAGTGGCATGCAAAAATGTGTGTGTATATAAGCATAAATTTAAAGCAATGTAATTTAAATTATCTATACATATATATATATATATATAAAAGGTAAATTAAATTTAAAGCAATATCATTTAAATTATCAAGAAATATATATATTTTAAAGATCATTTAAATTTAAAGCAATATCATTTAAATTATCATGAAATATATTTATTTTAAAGATCATTTAAATTTAAAGCAATATCATTTAAATTATCAAGAAATATAAATATTAAAGATAATTTAAATTTAAAGCAATATAATCAGCAGTCAGCTCCTTTGCTGTTTCTTCATGAAGCTTTGCCAAGGCTCTGAGGGGTTCTCTCCATCCCTTCTTTGGCACTCCTGGGGTGCAATTCCCATAAAAAAGGGGGAAAAAAGGGCAAATTTCCTTACCCTTGCCATTTGAGGTGGGGGAAGACCTTTTTCCCTACAACAGGAGCTCGAACTGACGCTGCCTGTCTGAACCTGGTATTTTTTAATCTCTTTTGAGGCCTCCTGTGCTCTTTGGAAGGAGTTTTTTCAGACAGCCAGTGGCTTCACAGTCACAATAACATTTCAGTGTCCTGCTCCTGCTCCAGCAGAAAGCTCCAGGTGTTTGAGGAGGTCTCTGGAACGTGTTTTCCCCCAGCCTCAGCAGCACAGGGATTTCATGGAGCTGCACTGGAGGGAGGGATGTGCTGTGAGTGATGGCTCTGTTCTCCTCCAGTGCTGGCAGGAACTGAGCTTGTTCAGTAGTGCCACCCAGAGACCACAGAGCTCCAGAAGAAGTAGGAATAAAAATAATAAATAATCATTTCTGTCTCCTCTGGGTGCTTGAGCATTTATGCTGGGTCAGGTGCCATGGGCAGAAATGAAATAAAATCCAATAAAAAGTGTTGCTGCTGGGGGATAATCCCTGGAAACACAAGATTTTCACATTTCTGCTTTTTCCTTGGGAAAATGGACAGCCCTGGCTTGTCCCTCCTTTCCCTCTTCCATCAGCTGCCTGGAAACCCCTGTTCAGAATTTATTAGGAAATAATCACAAACTTTCTTCTAAAACAAAAAAATCCCTTTATCTTTCCAATTTAAACTTTGCACCTTACTGGTAGTGCTGGAGAATTATAGGTCCTAATCCTTTTTGATTTAAGATAATGGGATTTAAGCCTAAGGTGGTAATAATAATAGTATTGATAATAATATTAATGATAATGATGATAATGATGATGATGATGATGATGATAATAATAATAATAGAAAAATAATATAACTGTTGTTATTATTATCATGATGATGATGATGATGTTTTGTTTTGGTTGTTTGGGTTTTTTTAAGTGCTTGAGATAGCAAGTATTTTTCTCCCACCTTTCCACGTTTATGGCTTGATTTGCTTGTTGGTTCCCTCTGGGCCAGGCACGTCCTATTAAGGGAGCATTATCCCAGCCCATGCTTACTTTGGGATTTATCTGAGGGCAAACTGTATTAAATTATGGTGCTGCATTATTAACAGGACATATGGGCATCAGGCTTGAGAGAGAGAAGCTTAACAAGGACACACGAAAACAATCTTCCAGATCCTTCCTTCTCCTAATACATAATCCTGAGTGCAGGAAAGAGATAAAATATTGAAATGCCGTGCTGGAGGGCTGGGAGGGACAGGATGTTGTGGAACTGCTCTGAGAGGGCTCCATGTCCAGCCACCACCTCTGCTGCTCCTGCCCAGCGCCTGTTTAAAACCAGAATATGATTTTAAAATGCTCTCTGGCCCAAGAGGAGCACTGAAAAGCATTTTCCCCTTCATTTTCTGTCAGGTTTATTCACTTGTCTGCTGTTACTTGCTGCAAAAACTGGGTGCAGTTCTGGGCTGCACAGTATGAGAAGAATAAAAAGCTGTTAGAGAGCATCCAAAGGATGGGTAAGAGCTGAGCCCCAGAAATTGTGAACTCTTGGGTTTAAAACACTCAAAATCTTGGCACCAAAATTCACCAGCTCCTTCTCCACTTTTTCCCATAGGAACCCTGGCAAGAACCTGCTGGGCTCTGAAGTTCACAGCCAGCTGTTTCTGTGTGTGAAGCTCCCAGTGAAAGCCACGAGGTATTAAAGGCACTTTGGGGAAATCCAGGGAAACATTTGGATGGAGGCGCGAGTTCCGCCTGTGCCCACGCCTCAGCTGCCGGCAGGGAGCTCCTCCTCAGCAGCAGCTCCCACAGAAAGGAGATTGCAGTGGTGTCCCTTGAGGGATGAGGGATGAGCTGAGGGATGGCTCCTCATTCCCCCTTTCCAGCCTGGAATGATGCCGTGTCCCCCACCCTGGTGTGACACCCCTGGTGTGACGTCCCCGCTCCCCTGTGGTGCTCACCCTCACACTGATGCTTCTCCATCAGGTTCTGTCTTCACCTTTATATTTTAAAGGCTGATCCCTCCCCCCAGTATCAATCCCAGTTCTGCTGGGAAGACAGAGGAGAAGAAAGGATTTGCCTGAATGGTTTTTTGGGATTGCATTGGGAGTATTTGGTTGCATATTTGACTTGTTTGGGCAGTTTCAGACCTCCTGCCCGCTGTAATTTCTCGTTTCTCTGCTGCTTACAGGTGAGGACAAGAGCAGGACAGAGCCACCTGAGCAGGCTGAGGGTGCCTGAGCAGACAGAGGGACAGAGCCCCAGAATCTCAGGGCAACGCTAGCTCACGTTGCTGGGGTTTGGAACACTCTCGTTGTCGTCGTCGTCGTCATCCTCCTCCTCCTCCTCCTCCTCGGGACTCTGGTTTTTCCCCACTTCCTACTTTGCTCTGCTCATCCCTTGGAAGATTTAACACCTGCTTCCCCTTCTGTTGAGCTTTATTTGTTTCTTGTCCATATCCTGGCCTCCCCTCCCTGCCACTTTTTCTCTGCTTGCCTTGGGAATTCCTGCATTTCTGGATTTTCTCCAGTGGAAAATATTTTCTTTCTTTTTGTTTGTTTGGGATTTTTGGTTTCATTTTTCCCATTTTGTTTGGGTTTGGTTTTTATTTGTTTTCAATGGGGTTTTTAGGGGTTTGTTTGGGGTTTTGGTTTTTTTTTTTTGATGTTGCAGGCACAGAGGCTGCAGTGTGTGTGCCATCCCCTTTGGGCATTTTGGGGTAACCCTGTCACCCTTCTGCAGCATTTGAGGCTTCCCTGTGTTCCCAGCATATAGACAAGCTGTTTCTGCTTATTTGCACTTCCCAGGTGAGTGGAATGCAGAGGTTTTGGGCTGGTGGCACCCAGCAGTCTGGAGGAGCATAGTGACTCACTCATTTTAATGCCATTTTTAATGCTTGTGTTTTCTATTCCAGCTGCTCATGTGCCCTGACCCTGGGTCTGCCTGAATTGCTCTCTGTGCATCCTCCTGGCTCTCCTCTCAGTACAAACCCCCTTTATCCTCCCAGCCAGGCCTCCCTGGCCCTGACTCTTTGTTCTGAAGGAGGCTCCTCTGCTAATTCCTGTGTTTGACCTGGAGCTTTCCATCCTGCAGGGAACCTGTTGTCCATCTTCTGTGGAGGGCTTTCACTTGGCTTTGCCTCTTCATTATAATGAGTTTGTGGTGAGGAACAGCTCATCTGGGAGCTGCTTTTAATACAAGAGAGGAGAGCAACAAGTGCCTTGTACCTTTTGTTCCACATCCCTGGGACGTGCCAACAAGCACTGCAGCTGTTTGCTGGGCTCAGTCGGTCCTGGCCATCCCAGCAGGGTTTGCCACACTTTTGTGGGTGCTAATCAGGCACTGAGCACATCCAGCACGCTTCTCCTGCTTCCCTGGGGGCTCAGAGTGCCAGGAAAACACTCCTTGGGCTGGGGGCTGCTTGGAGAGCCCAGCAAACACACACCAAGCCCAGCCCTGCCTTGCCTGGCGCTCCAGAGGGAGGAATTTTCCTTCTCCTGGCTTCAGCTGTCCAGGAGAGCAGGGAGGGGGGCCCTGGCTGTGTGCAGTGGTGCCAGTGGGCTGGAGAAGGGACTGTCCTGCCTGTCCTCTGTCCCGCCTGTCCTCTGTCCCAGGCTCCTGGCAGAGGAGCCTCAGCCTGGGGAAGTGGCAGGGAAGGGCTGGCAGAGGGGCTCTGCTCCCTGCCATCACCACGGGATGGCTTCCAGGTGGAAGAGGGCAGGGATGGATGGGATATTGGGAAGGAATTGTTCCCTGGGAGGATGGAAAAGCCCTGGCACAGGGTCCCAGAGCAGCTGTGGCTGCCCCTGGATCCCTGGAAGTGTCTGAGGCCAGGCTGGACAGACCTTGGAGCAGCCTGGGACAGTGGGAGGTGTCCCTGCCATGGCAGGGGTGGCACTGGATGGGCTGTAAGGTCCCTTCCAAACCAAGGAATGTTTTCACAATTCTCTGACTCCACAACCCCCCTGTCCAGCTGCCTTTCATGCAAAGTGAGTGTGAAATGACAACAGGACAGAACTGACATAGAGCTGGGAGTGCTCACAGTGCATTGCACAAGAAGATAAATCCTGAAACAGAGAGTGGTTTGTTGCTGGCATCGAATAATCAAAACAGAATTTATTTAAAAAAAAAATCACATCAGTGATCATGTACCTAATTTTTCACCATGTTGTGCTAAGGCTGCATCAATAAAAATGCAGAAATTGCAAATCCAGCAATATCTGGTGTGAGGCAGTGCCAGAATCATGCATTCACCTCCCGTGAGGTGCTGTGTGAGAATTTGTGACATACACAGATGGGAATTGCCCTCAGACTCCTGAGCTACCTTTCACTTGAATATCACTGAAGTTACACCCCAGGGGGGAAAACCAAGGAGTATGGAAGGGAGACATTCCTGCCTTTGGCTGGAAAAGCTTTTCCCAGTGTAAGGCTCTATGAAATATGAAGCAAGGCCAATTAAAATATGAATGCAGGAGGTGCACAAAGCACTGGAGTGACAGTGACAGTAAGAGGTGACAATTTGGGTGCTGGGGACAGGAATCCCTGGTGCACCTCTTTCGTGACCTAGGTGGGAATTCCTTTTTCCATGTGCTGAAGCTCTCTGCAGAACAGAGCAGGGAGGGGATAGCTGGGAAGTCAGGACAGCCAGCACTGCCATCAGGAGACATCTGCATTTCCAAGGGCTCCTGAGGAACCCAGCCAGGACAAAGAGAGCAGCTGCCTCTTTTGGGACACTTTGGGAGTCTCCTCTTTGGGGAAGGGATGGCTTCCAGAAGGGATTCCCAAAGCAGCAGCCTTTACATCCGTGGCTGCAGCCATTCACCTGTTCCTGAGGCTCTCACGTTCATTTTCCATCCAGGAGAGACGAACCAAAGGCGCTGCTGACATGGAGTGCCGAGATGTTCCCATCTCCCCAGGAGAAGCACTGCCCAGCCTGGGCAGCTCTGGGTTAATTGAACCCCACAGCCTGATTGGAAGAGAGGGTTTGGGGAATTCAGAATTCATTTGAGCAGGGTTTTTTTCTCTCCTGCCTGTGCCTGACCCACAGACTTCATTTGCTGTCTGGGTTGAGGGAGGCAGAGGCAGCCTGGTGTCAGGGTGCCCAGGTGGGAGGAGGTCTCTGAAGCCAGGGAAGCTGAGGCCAAATTCCTGGAAATCAAAGCCTGAGTGGTTTGCAGTAAATGTTTTGTGCAGCTTCTGCAGGTGTTTCGGTGCCATAATCGTCACCTTTGCTCCAAAGGACCTGGAAGCTCATCCCAGTCCAGGCCCTGCCATGGGGACACCTCTCTCTACCCCAGGCTGCTCCAGCCTGGCACTGCCAGGGGTCTCTGGGCACCCTGTGCCAGGGCCTGCCCACCCTGCCAGGGAGGAATTCCTTCCCAATAACCCATCTAAAACCACCCTCTTACCTTTGGCAGCCCTTCCCTGTGTCCCAAGCCCTTGTGAACAGCCTCCCTCCATTTTTCCTGCAGGTCCTGGAAGGCTGCAAATATGAAGTCCTTGCTGTCTTTATGAGGAATTCACAACTGACTGCACATTCTGTGGTATTTTGGTGTCCCAAAAGAAGAGAATTAATATTCATCAACAGCCTGAAATGGGAATTTGTACCCAAAAAAAAAAAAAGAGAAAGAGCTTGTTTGAGATCTGTAATGATAATGTTCTTTCACAGCTGCTTTTGTGAAGGGGGAATAATTTAGCAGCACCAGAGCTGATGTTGACTCTCCAGTTTGTGGTGAAATTATGAAGTGAATGTTCCCTCCCAAGGACTCCAGAGCTGCTGATGGGAGCTGGAGGCACACTCTGGAGAGAGCCTGGAGTCTGCTGTGCTGCAGGATTGTAAATTGGTGCAATTTCACTGCACTGCCTCCATCCCATGGAAAACAGCATTCCACAAAAAATGAAATGATGTGATTTTTTTTTTTTTCTTTAAACTTTAGAAAAATGAATTTATGCTAAAATGGCCTTATGTTTTATTTTTGCCCCCTACATATAATGTTGGATCCTATGTGACAATTTATCCACAGAAGCACTTTTTTCTCCCCCTCCCCTATTCCTAATAGGAAATTTCTGCAGACAGAAAATCCTTAAATGTGAAAAGGCCAGAGGCTGGTACAAGCTAAACAGAGGAAGATTAAGATCAAATACAAAACCATGGTGTAACAAGATAAGAGGCAACACAGCTTCAGAACAAAATATTTAGATAAGGATTATTTGGGACACTGCAGGGAGGGAAGAAAAGGGGTTGGAAGGGGTTGAGGCTGTGCTTTTCCTCCCAGTGTTCCTCGTCCCCTTCACCCCTCTCCAGCACCTGCCTTGGTTTGCTGTCCTTGGAGCTGCACAGGAAGTCTGTCCCTGAGCAAGGACAGTGCTGCAGAAGGCACCATGGAAAGGTGGAAACCTGGCTGCTTTTCCATGGGAACAATTCCCTGCTTTCCTACAGAGGGAGAACTGTGGGGTAACGACACCTATGTCACAAATCTATTTATATACAGATTTTATAGAAAATACAGTTATAGAAATGATTTTTCTCTAGAAATGTAGAAATGCAAACACAAGACATAAGAGAGTAGTTGTGGGTGTGAAGGTGTTTCCCAGCCATTGCCCATTTAATCCTTAATTTTGTGACAGAAGCCAACACCATTGATTTTGCCTAAGGCATTTGACCAAAAGGGAATTATTTTTTTTAATATCTGCTGAGGAAAGCCATTTTAGGGGTAGCAGTTTCTTAAATAATTGGAGTGGGATTTGTTAGCATTGTCAGAAGGAGTGACCTTGTTGTTGGTATTCGCTAGCAAAGAGCTCCAGGAGCATCTCAGGGCAGACGAGATGTTACTCGTGGGACAATGAATTTGTTCTTTCCTGTGAGACAGGGCTCCCAGGGACAGGGTGGGATTGTTGGGGGTGTGTGTGCAGGGCTGGACTCGGTGATCCTTCCAGGCTGGGATATTCTGTGTTCCCGTGGCACAGGAGGCTCGATGGGATGCCAGGAACAGCTGTAAGAGGCTGTGTGAGCCCTCCCAGGCGCAGGGCTGGCTCTGGATCCCTGCTGCAGGTGTGCTCCTCATCTGGGGGCTGAGGGAGGGCTCTCAGATAAAAACAGAGCTCCCTGCTGCCAGGGCTGAGCCCTGGGAGTGATCACACACATGGACCTGCACTCACAGCAGGGAGGGACCCCACACCTGGAGCCTTTCTGCAAAGGGCTTGGACAGGTAAGAACAGTTTCCCTGGGCACCCTGTGCCACACCAGCCTCACAGGGAAGGATTCCTTCCTCAGCATCCATTCTAAATCTACCTTTATTCAGTGGGAAGCCATTCCCTGTGTCCTGTCCCTCCAGGCCTTGTCCCCAGTCCCTCTCCAGCTCTCCTGGAGCCCCTTCAGGCCCTGCAAGGGGCTCTGAGCTCTCCCTGGAGCCTTCTCCTCTCCAGGTGAGCACCCCCAGCTCTCCCAGCCTGGCTCCAGAGCAGAGGGGCTGCAGCCCTGGAGCAGCTCCGGGGCCTCCTCTGGACTCTCTGCAGCAGCTCCAGCTCCTTGTGCTGCTGGCCCCAGGGCTGGGGCAGCTCTGCAGGTGGGCTCTCACCTCAGCTCAGGGGTTGTCCACCCATTCCCTGCCCTGGATTTTCCCTGCTGAACTCCACAGGTTCTAGGCAAGCAGGCAAATCAGAAATTTTGCTCTAATTCCCACCTGTGAAATCCTGCTGCAATCATTGAGGCACCTGGGCTGTAACAAGACCAGCCTTGCCCAGTGGTTTTTATCTTTAATGAACCATCATGTCACGCTTGTGGAAGGGCTGTGAGTCAGGATGGGCAGCCCTTCACAGCAAGAATGGCAGGAATGCTGAATACAAAAGCCTGGGGACGTGTTAGAAAAGAAAATGAAATGTAATGTGGTGCTGCAACCTCCAATAGGTTGGAGAAGAAAGGCCACAAATGATAGGCTTTGTCCAGAGATGTGAAACTTTTAATCAAATCAGCTCAGCAATATTTGTACCCATCTGAGGTTTCAGCTCTCTCTCAGAGCCAGAGTTCAGGGAGGTGTGGCCTCTGTGTACCTACAGAAATCCAGTTTTGGAGCTGCATCCCTGTTCCCAGCCAGGAAAATATCCTGCATTAGCATCTCACCAGTTCAGGGAAACCTGAATTTCCTGCACCACCTGTTCATCCAGGGGGGCATCATCACGGTGCTCTCTGCTTGCTGGGTGGGATTTAAAGCCTGAAGAGCTCCCAGGGGAGCTGTGGCAAGGTTGTCTCCTCCCCAGAGAGAGCAGAGGTGCAAGGAAAGCCGTTGAGGAGGGGGAGGAACATCCCACACCAGGGGATGAACTGGGAAATGAAGTGCCAAAGGGACAGGGAACAGAATGTCCTGGCCATGGGGACCTGTTTGGAGCCAACCCACACCAAACCAGCCCTGAAATGTTGTGTGTTACCTGCCCAGGCAATGCTGCAGTTGCTTTAGGCCCGTATTTTAAGGATATTTCAGGTCCAAATACACAGAATAAAAGTGCCTGCAGCTCTCACCTGCTCTGGGGAGGAGGGCAGAGCTGGGAGAACCGAGCAGGAAAACACACAGGAAAGTTGGGAACTGACTTCAGGGGCATTAATTCCTTAATGTAGTGAAAAAGGAGGAGGAAAAGAAAGGTTAAATTATGCCTGCACATATTTGTTTTCTGGCACACTAATAGGATCCTGTGGCTGACAGCAAGCTGTGATTAGCTACTTGCAGGCATTTTTGATATTTCCCCGTGATGAAATGACATGTTTGAATACAGAGGAGAAGAAATAATGAGATTCTTGACTTGCCCCTTTCCTGTGTTTTAATTATAAACAAGCAGATGCAATTCAAAACATTAAATAAGATTTCCCCACATTTCCTTCCTGAAACAGTTTTGAGCAAGATAAGGCACTTAAATTTAATCCTTCCAAGAATGCACAAATACTGAATCCCTGATGCAGACACAATCTTACCACGAATTTACACGGAAGCTTAATGGTTTTTCAAATTAATCAATAACGTGCTTAAGTTATATTTGCTCAGCTAATTATTTTCCATGTCCTGTAAATCTGAGCTTCATCAGCCTCAGAGAGAAAGCTGCCCTGCTGTTTGCACCCCGTTTGTGCTTGCCTCCTGATGCATTATTGCAGAGCTTGTTTATTTGTTCTGCTCGGGCTGGCAGCTTTTCCTCTGCTCTTTGAATGGCAACCATGGGGCTGCAGAGCCCAGCAATGATAATTCCATTTCTCTGGGTTCTCTCTGTCAAATCCATTCTAGCAGGGAAAGGCTGGGCATTTCTAGGCTCTCCTCAAAGCCTTCCCTGGGGGAGCAGGATTTAGCCCCCCCTCTTCCCCCAGGAAAACTTGGGGATGTTTTTGATGGTGGAAATGGAGCTGGGCTCTCAGCCTGGGGATTTTGAAGGGCACAGCTTTGAGCGTGGGTTAGATGAGATGTTGTTTAGGGGCTCCTTCTGACCTGAATTATTCTGTGATTGCAGGCATCTGCTCATCCAATAAATTTTCCCCCCTCAGTTTTCCTGAAGCCCTGGACCCAGAGGTGATTGCAGCAGGCAAAGCAGCAAAAAAACCCAAAAGGACAAACCAGGGCTCAAAGGGCCAGAAGCAGAAGGAGAGGTGCCCTGCCTTCCCAGTTTTCCATATTTTCATGGGCAGCAGCCAGCTGCAGAGGTTGGGTAAGTCAGTGGAGACAAAAGACAAACTGAATTTGGAAAGATTTGTAGAATGCTTCTTACTTTGCCTCCCCTCCTAACCATGGTTTTGCACATGGGAACACACTTGGGGAGCATAAAATATTCCCTAAATGGGACTTTTATCCCTTCTCTATCCCTGGCATATTTAGCACTTCTGCATTTGCTTTCTGCTTTTGAAGAGATATAAATGGCAAGAGAAAAACTGGAGGCAAGAAAGTTCAGATGAATAGCAGCAGGCTTGTATTTCAATATCTAGGTAGTTATATCCTAAATTGTTCTTTTATTGTGTAACAAATTAGGTTTTCTCTTAACATATGGAGTTCAATTTTGCCACAAAAGAATCTTAGTTTATGCCTGGGTTTTTATTTCCCATGCTAGGGCACATTCAGAGATTAGGCTGAATATTTCATGCATACATTCAAAGCTATAAGAATCTGTAAAAAGGATCTACTGTTCCCTCTCTGTTTGGGAATTTTTCTTAGATTTTTTTTTTTTACCCTATGGTTTCTGTTGTTCTGGTTTTCACAAATGTCTTCACCTGGCATTTTCCAGGAAAGAAAGAAAGAAAAGATCACATCACATCACACAAGAACGCTTCAATGCCTTAAAAAAGGCAAAACCATCTTGCCATAAATCTGAAAGGTTTTTGTTTTGGTTTTTTGAAATAGAAGTGGTGTTTTTCTGATGTAGTTTCAGGTAGAGCTCTCACAGGTCTTGGGGCACCGATGCTTCCCACTGCACTTCCAGCAGACTTCTGCAGAGGGAAAGGATTTGTTATCGTGGCTTAAATCCCATCCTGAGGAGCTGAAGGTGCAATCCTTTAAGCACAGGGATGTCTCTGGAGTGCTGCCTATTCCCACAGCTCGCTGTGCAGCAGAAGGAATGTCTAGAGGTGTGTGTATATATATTTTTATATATTTATTTCTCCCCCTACCACGGTGTTTAGCAGCTTTGCTTGTCCCTTACAGAACTGTCTCAGGTTTGGGGCTACTTCCTCTGCACCCTTCAGATTTGCTTTGTCCCTGGGTCCTGTCTTCTGCAGCATCAGAGCAGAAGTGCTTTGCTTCTGAGCTGAGGTGGAATATTCCTGCTTTTCCCACAACCCAGGAACAGCACCAGGGTTTCCTTGGTGGGACTGCTCCATCCCTCAGCATGAACACAGCCAAGGGCAGGGCTTGGGGCTTTTTATTAATTTTTAGAAATAATTACCCCAATGCAGAGCATTTGTCTCACAAGGCACATTTATCCCAAGTGGCTCTGGCTGCTCCCAGCTCTTCCAGAGGGACCCAGGATCTGGCACAAAACCAGGATGAGAACCTGCCTTGGCCTCTTGCTGCTCTCTGCTGTGGCTGGGGGCTCAGCCACGCCTGTGGGCTCTGGGTAGTGCTCTTTTGGCGCCACTTTGGGTTATTTTGGCGCCACTTTGGGTTATTTTGGCACCACTTTGGGTTATTTTGGCGCCACTTTGGGTTATTTTGGCGCCACTTTGGGTTATTTTGGCGGTGCCATGGGTTATTTTGGCGGTGCCATGGGTTATCTTGGCGCCACCGTGGGTTATCTTGGCGCCACCGTGGGTTATCTTGGCGCCACTTTGGGTTATCTTGGCGCCACTTTGGGTTATCTTGGCGCCACTTTGGGTTATCTTGGCGCCACTTTGGGTTATTTTGGCGGTGCCGTGGGTTATTTTGGCGGTGCCGTGTGTTATTTTGGTGTCACCGTGGGTTATTTTGGCGTCGCCGTGGATTATCTTGGAGCCACTTTGGGTTATTTTGGCGGCATCGTGGGTTATTTTGGTGGCAATTTGGAACAGCTTTCAGGTTGTGTGGTTCTGCTTTTGCTTTGGGGTGCATTTTGTGTGACAAACAGTAACTAAGAGCTTAAAATTAGAGCATGGTATGAAATTCTGGCCTGTTGCAATGAAGAGCAGAGTTAAGCGGCTGAGGGGTTTTTTCTGCCTGGGAAAGGAGGGATAACAGTGAATAAAGACAAGATAATAATGGTTTAAAAGAAAAGCATTCACGAAGGGATTGATTTACTGTAGGCTTAATGGAGGGTTGCAAGGAGAGTTTATCCAGCAGAGGAAGGTAAGCTGAAATACATGAAAAAAATATCCCTTATTTCAGAGAATAAACACAGCTCTCTATGTGCATCCTAATTATCCTCCTTTCAGGAAAAGTTAATATTTTCTTTGTAGCCCATTTAGGTCAAACTCATTCACAAGCCTCTTTTAGAGGCAGCAAACTTGTGGCTTTCAGCATTTCTTTTCCAGCATTGCACAGACCACAAACACTGTGCTGGTTGCTTGCCACAGGACTCTGTGGTTTATATTTACATTCATATTTACTTTTATTTTTTTACTTTTATTAATTTTTATAATTTTTTTACTTTTTTTTTTACTTTTTTTATTATTTATTTATATTTTTATTTTTTATTATTATCATTATTTTTTTAATACAGGGGTCTTTTGTGTAACCAGGCCAAGACTTTTGTTGAGACCCTCCTCTCACACCAGCATAGTTTATAGGCATAATGAACATAAAGAACCATCATAGTATTTGCTCACAGTTCCCATTAGAAGAGACTAAATTATATTATTCCCATTAAGATCATGTCACCATGATAGGCAACAATGTAAAGGAACAAAGCCTGGTAAAAAAATAAGCAATTCCAGACAAATTGATTTAATGAATGACACAAACCAATCAATAGCAGCAATATTTTAATAGAATTTTGCAACCAATTGATAAAGTGTAACTGCAGACCCACAGAAATCAATGGAATTTTGCCTTCGACTGAACTGGGAACATAATTCAATTTGTGGCGCTTAATGGAGAGCAACATTCTTGTTCTAGAGTTTGGCTGACTGTTTTAAAAATTTCATTGGAAGTTTATGATGTGAAACCCTTTTTTTCCTGCTTAGGGACAAGAGAAATGATTTGGGGAATAAGTGATGAAACCAAGGGGCTCTGCCCCATCCCTCTCCACTCGGCATTTTGGGCACCAATTCTGTGGAAGTGGAGCCTCTGCAGGTGCACCCGGTGCCCTCTGGGTGTGCAAATGGATGCACACCCCGCAGGTCAGAGGAGAAAAATGCTCTTTGGCTCAGGTGGGTGAAGCTCTATCTAGAAAAGCTGATAGCTCTGAACTGCTCCCTTACTCTGCTGGGTGGATAAATTTGCCACAGGTGTTCCTGAGAGTTGTTCCTGCGCTAAAACCTCCAGAGCTGCCATTCTGCGGTGTCCTTGGGAATCTATCCCAGCCCTTAATAATCGTTTTCATTAGAAAGGGTTTTCAGGAAGCTTAAACTGAATCTCCTCGCTGCAGACTGAGGTTCCTTCCCCCAGTCTGCAGCTTTCCTTCAGATCACAATGTTTTTCCTGACCTGACTCCTTCAGCCTCTCCTGCTCAGCTTCATCACCTCCAGTCCTTTCCCCTCTGTCACTTTCCTTACATTCATCCCCCCACTCATTCACCCCCAACCCCAGGTTGGTTTTGGCTGCTTCTTCTCTCCCTTTCCAGGTTTGTTGCCCTAAACCCACCCAGAGCATCCCAGGGGAGCCTCCCCGCTGCAGAGCACTCGAAGCACGCTCCCCCAGGTGGTCACAGCTCAGGTAAATGGCTCTCTGAGCCTGCAGAGCCCTTTCCAGGGTGTGTGGGATGCACTGCTCTCCGTTATCCCGGGCTGTGGGGCTCAGCACATCCCCCAGCTGGAGGTCTAAAGCAGATTTCCTTGTTGCTGGACTGCTGAGGGGAGTAGGATGAGACCCCAGAGAAATTCAACAGCAGCTGAAATCAGTGTCTGGAAATAGGAATGTGATAGTTCTCCTCCCAGTACAACCTTTTGTTGTTTGACTGACTGGTGGGTTCTGCCTCTACCTTACATTCTTGTTAGTCTTTGCCATCCCTCCAGTGTCTCTGTTGCTCCCCACTGCTGTGCCAGATGCTTTAATAAGGTCCAAATGGATTCGATTTTATCAACTTTTATTTTCTAGAAAATGAAATAGCAAACAAAACCTGAACTTATTTTTTTTTTTGCTACATCCATGCTGCATTTTATTTTACTTTCCATTTATTTCCTGAGGAATTGTTAAGCCTCCTCCACACTCGCCTCCCTAAGCTGTCCGGTGTAATTAGTAAAGAATAACGAGATCAGATCAGAGGAGCTGTTCTCCCTGGCTGCTCCAGGCTCTCTCACCTCACTGGCAATGGCCTTGTGAAGAGATGCAGCTCCTCTCATCCTAATGACCCCTCAATTCCATATTCTGCCTGTAATGTGAGCCCTGCTCCTCTCCAACACAACAGCACCAGGTTTCCTGAGACCTCCTCCTTCTCCATCTCATCCTTGGTTTTAAGTCAGTCTGCACATACCTGTTTACCATCTTTTTTCCTTTCCCTTCCCTAACTTCCAGCCCCCTAACTCCCAGCACAGCGTTGGGATAAATATTTATTAGACATTCCTCCTTCTCCCGAAGTGCTGTCCCCGGTGCCAGCTGTGCATTTCACACCTGGAAAGAAAGCAGCAGCTGCTGAAGCATGGACAGAGGAATTCCCATTTTGCCTGGCCAGGAGCAGCTCTGGCTTGTCCCTGAGGAGGAGCCTCAGGAATGGGGTGCCCTGGCAGGCTGGGGCCTGTCCCCATGCAGGGACACAGGTACCAAATGATGGGGAGGCATCCTTGGAGCTGGTCGTGATGCTGGGGAGGAGTTCTGGGAGCAGAACTCCTGCAAAACCCTCCTGCTTTGGTCTGTGAGCTGGGGTCTGGGGTGGCAGTGCTGGAGCTCACTTTGGTGAGGTTCATTTTGGAGGTGGACATTAACAGCGTGATTACATGCAGGATGTGCACTTGGGAGAGGACAAAATGCAAGGGGGGACCAGACTGGACAGGAAAGTGTCCAAATCATGACTAGGAAAGATGAAAAAAGCCCCTTTTCTTCATGGCTTGAGACCTACTGGATTAGTTGCCAGCAGTGCTTGGCTGCTGGAGAGCTCCAGTTGAGGGGTGTATCGTAATGCTGAGCTCCGAAAACCATCTTGGGAGTCTGAGCCTAAAACCTTGTTGCTGAGGGCATCAGGCAGTCTGATAAGAGCTATCACCTCTTTCTACAAACCTTGCCTCTCACCTATCTTTAGGCCATCAATCTACCTTCTCTTCCTCTTTGATTCACCCACTGAATGTCACAAACAGAGCAGTTCCCCTGGAACTGGCTCTATTTCCAAGAGCTCAGCGCCAGCAGAAGCCCTCAAAAGCACTTGGAGGTGCTGTCTGTAAGCAGCAGAGTAAGACAGCAGTTTTCTGGCAGCTTCTGTTTCTGTCAGGTTGTCCTGCTCCCTGTGTGCAGGCAGGGAGGTGACAAATTCCTTGTAAAAGCCTGAAGCGGTTTAGTGGATTAAATACTCGGAGGAGTGTTTAATATTTGATTACTGTAGGGTTTCATTACTCTGCAAGCAGGTTCCTCAGTGTCCAGGAGGCAGGCTCCATCAGACATGGAAGCACTCAGAGCCTGGCAGCGCTGTCAGGCTGGGGATTTGGGGTGTGCTGCAGCAGGTGACAGGAAAGAAATGTGAGTTCTTTCCAACTCCAGTGACAGTCAGGGCTCGCCTCGAAGCTGGAACTGGAGGTCAGTGGCCCAGATGAGCAGGAGAAATCCCTGTCTAAGCAGAGCAGGTGTTCCTCTCACCCCAAAACGCTTGAAGAGAGAGGGGAGGAGATGCCCTTTCATCTTTTAACATTAAAAACATATCAGAAGCGCAGGCAGCAATATTAAAGGTAGCAGAAATAAAAAGGCCTCTGTTGGCTTCAGGCCATTTTCTCCTGGAGTAAGAACAGATTTGAGATCACCTTTTGCCTCACCAGGATGGAGATGCAGCAGTCGATCAGGCTGCCAGAGGAAGCAGTGGAGCCATTGAAGTGGAGTGTGCTTTCCCTGAGCAGCCCTTTGGGGAGCTGAAAACAACGTGGTTAACCCAGCAGGTAATGAGTGGGGAGTGAAAGCCACGAGCAGGAAGGACATGATGCCACTCACCAGCTTCCTAAACAAGTGATCACAGCCAGTCCCGAGCTGGAGATCCCTGGCACTGCAGTGAGCACCGGTTTGAAGTGTGCCCTTGAGAAATCTCCACGTTTGCCTGCTCCAGGAGTGTTCCTGAGGCTCCAGCTCAGCCCCTTAGGCTGCAGCCTAGCCAAGCTCCCTGCTGCTGGTGAGAGCACATCAGGGACTCTGGACATCATGGCTGGACATGTGTGCAGGATTGGAGCCTCTTCCTTCCTCTATAGGTGCATGTGGATGGATGAGCACTCTGAAATTAAAGGTGGAGAGGTTATTCACAGAGGAATTAACCCTGCTTTAGGGATGGAGTTCAGTGTTTGTGTTATTGATGCCTGTAACTGATTAAACACTGAGCCTCATCGACAGGTTCTGCTGATCCTGTGGACTGGGGATGTTCCACTTCTCCCTTTCGAAAGAGAAAGGGCATTTCAAGAGGCAGAGAGGGAACAGAAGGTGGTGCCCCAGGGAGAGATTCAAATGAACATCCTGATCTGAAGGGAAGAGCAAATGTAAATCTGAGAGAGATCCTGGGAGAGATGAGGTGTAAAGGCTACGTGCTCCCTCAGCCGCCCATTTTCCTCATTGAGGGCAGATTTTGGGGTGGGCATGTTTGCATAAGAGCAGGTCTTGTCCTCTTGAGGCAGGGAAGCATTCAAAGAGCACAGCAGAGGGATGATGCACAGTGAGGAGTCTTCCAAAGTCTGGCCAGGTGTAAGCAGGGATTTCCTTTTATTTCCTCACATCTGACCCTAACTCTGTGGTACCTTGCTGTGCCCACCCTGGCAGCATTTGTGTGGTTTCTGCTCTGAGAGAGAGGTGCTGTTCAGGGAGGTTTGGAAATGCCTCAGCCAGCCAAGCCCCTCTCTCTGAGCACCTTCAAATGGAGCTCCTGTTCTCTGGGGGGCACAGGGATGTAAGAGCCCTCTCCAGGCTGACCCAAACTCAGGATTTACCTGCAAAAAATGGGTTTTTCCACAGGTTAGCAAAGCCAGGGACTCGCTGGTACTTGAGAGCTTCAGGAGGTTTTCCATGGTCCAAGATATTTGTAGTGGTTTTGGGTTTTATCCCAGCCTGTCTCCTGTAAACTTCTGAAAGCTGTAAATTCACCTTCAGATTTCATTTGATGCTTTCCCTCTGCTGCCTCTTTCCCCTCAGGTTCCAACAAAAGGAACCCTCTTGCACCTGCAGCAGTGTCCCCTGGGTTTCCCCCTCTCTGCACAGGATCTCACCCACCAAAAGCTCTAATTCCCACTAAAAATGGACCCCTCTCAGCCATTTTGCCCTCCCTGGATGTATTGCTGCATTTTAATCCTATTTCTCAGAGTGGTTTTCATCTTCTCTGCAGCATGCCCTGGTGATTTTCCACATGGCCTCCACTGCTAACCCCCCCGGAGCATCCAAGGGAGAGTTATTTCCCAGCACCCCTGATGGATAAAGCAGCCAGCAGAATGGATTCAGGGCATTAGGCATGGTCTGTGCTCACCTTCAGGAGCTGCCTGCCTGAAAACACTGCACAAGGAGTTTTTCTGTTAAAAAAAAAAGAAAAAAAAAAGAAAAAAAAAAGACATTTAAGTGCTGGTTTTAAGAGGGATTTTCCATCATAAATTGATTTCTGGTTCTGAAGTTAAAGTAAGAAATCCAAAAACTGGTTTGGGGAAGTCGGAGGTTAAGGAAGTCCAGCAAGATGGATGGAGACTGTGCTGGAGTTTAATAGCTCAGGTTTTGTGTGCAGTGTTCCCCCAAGGGAGCAGTGTCTGCCAGAGAAGGGAGTTTCTTCTAGACCCATCTCTGACTCCTGATTTCATCTCCTTCTTTGTGGCATGGTGAAAACTGCCCCAAATTTCTGCATCACAGGATTCTTCTTTTCTGTCTGTGGAAGAGTGATCTAAAACTCCTCTCCCTGTAACTACAAACCTTATGATGGATTTATTTCTGTGTTTCCTTCCTTCCTTCCTTCCTTCCTTCCTTCCTTCCTCCCTTCCTCCCTTCCTCCCTCCCTTCCTTCCTTCCTTCCTTCCTTCCTTCCTTCCTTCCTTCCTTCCTTCCTTCCTTCCTTCCTTCCTTCCTTCCTTCCTTCCTTCCTTCCTTCCTTCCTTCCTTCCTTCCTTCCTTCCTTCCTTCCTTCCTTCCTTCCTTCCTTCCTTCCTTCCTTCCTTCCTTCCTTCCTTCCTTCCTTCCTTCCTTCCTTCCTTCCTTCCTTCCTTCCTTCCTTCCTTCCTGCCTTCCTTCCTGCCTTCCTTCCTGCCTTCCTTCCTGCCTTCCTTCCTGCCTTCCTTCCTGCCTTCCTTCCTGCCTTCCTTCCTCCCTTCCTCCCTCCCTCCCTCCCTCCCTCCCTCCCTCCCTCCCTTCCCTCCCTTCCCTCCCTCCCTCTCCCTTTCTGTGGATTTAGCTTTGGCTTTGATGGTGTTGTGTAGGTACCTAAAGCTATATTAAATTATTACCATCAAAGGCAATGTCTGATATTTCCAAATATCAGACAACAACACAGAGTCCACAAGCCAAAAACAAAACCCGGAACAAGTCTTTCTCCAGCAGCACTTCTAGGGGCTTTTATTGTCTTTGGTGGGCCAATTTTTTTTAGCTTGTATTTTGTACCTGGTTCAAGAGCTGGAGTAAGTTGAGCAGCAGCAATCCCTGGGCAGCCTGGGGAGGATCAGCCTCTGGAATGTGTCTGCCCAGGGATCTGCAGGCTGGGCTGTGGCTTTGTGAGAGGAACTCGGGATTTGGGCGTTGTTGCACATCCTTCCCACATTTGGAAATGTCGTTTGGGGTCGAACCATTGCCCCCAGCCGCCCTGGGTCACCTGGCCACGATTACCTGTGTGGAACAGGATGACAACACTTTGCTTCTCCCTCTCCTGGAGGATTATCTCCTAACTGTGCCTTTGCTCCTGCATCCAGGGCAGGAGCGGAGCGGCTCAGCCACTTCTTTGCTCTGTTACCCTTGTGCATTTTGGAGCTGGTAGAGGGAAGCTTTGATGTTGGTGGGAATGCTTGACTTTCCTGTACCTGTCTGATATCATGATTAGGCTTTTGTAGTTGATCAAAATGAGAAATCTGCATTAAAGGGCTACATCAAGTACCTGTTGGCTTGATTTAAATGAAAATGATAATCAGTTGCTTTCCCAAGGCTGCAGCACTTAGAAAATGAGCCCCACTCAAGCCTCAAGTTCAGCCTTTGTTGTAAGAACAGCTGTAATGACCCATTTTAAACAATATTTTAGCAGATGGAAGTTCAGGCTTTCTGTACTGGATTTCAACAGAGTTGCAATCTTGCAGTTAAGAAATTGTTAGCCCTGCAATTAGGCACCTTTAATTGAATCCCTGCCACTCGCTTAATTATAGCAGCACTTCAGACGGGCTATGAGGAGCAGTGAAATCAGCCCTGCCACACCTCTGCCAGACTGCCATTGGCCACAGACTTGTCGGGCTTGATGGGCTGCACTGAGAGGATTTCAAAGCAAATAAATAGCAGGGTCTTGGAGCAGCCAGGAATGGATTTCCACCTGTTTGAACTCCGGGCTGGAGCGAGCCTCGGCCCACAAACCCAACCTGTCTCCTCAGGAAGCTGCTAGAGCAGAAGTTCCCCATCCCAGCGTCCAGTACCTGTGCGAGTGACTTTGGCACCGAATGGCTTTGGCACCGAGTGACTTTGTAAGTGGATTTGGCACCGAGTGACTTTGTAAGTGGCCTTGGTGGCCCCAGGCAGGAGCTGGAGAAGCTCTGGGAGCAGCAGCATGGATTGCTGCGTGCTCCAGATCACCGGGCTCATTTTTGGCGGCGTGGGCATGGTGGGCACCTTGGCGGCCACGGCCATGCCCCAGTGGAGGGTCTCGGCCTACGTGGACGGCAACATCGTGGTGTTTGAGACCATCTGGGAGGGGCTGTGGATGGACTGCATCAGCCAGCTGGGCCTCAGGCTGCAGTGCAAGTTCTACGACTCGGTGCTGGCGCTGCCGCCGCCGCTCGAGGCCTTGCGGGCCCTGATGTGCCTGGCCGTGGGGCTGGCCGTGCTCTCCTTCCTCACGGCCGTGGCGGGGGTCAAGTACTCCCAGGGCGGCCGGGAGGGGCCCCGGGCCGTCAGCGGCCTCATCCTGGCGGCCGGGGTCGCCTTTCTGCTGACCGGCACCCTGGCGCTGATCCCGGTGTCCTGGACCGGCGGCAGCATCGTCCGGGATTTCTACGACGGCCAGGTGCCGGCGCCGCTGAAGCGGGAGCTGGGGGCAGCCCTGTACGTGGGCTGGGGCAGCGGTGCCCTGCTGCTGGCCGCAGGAGCCATGTACTGCCACGTGTGGTGCCGGGCTGGGCCGCCCGCCGGCCACCGATACCCCCGGCTGGCCCGGGCGGGAGGGCCGGCCCCGGGTGCCCGTGCCTATGTCTAGCTGCCATGGAGTGCACGGGACATTCAGGATCATCCCACAGCATCCCCTGCCACGGCAGGGACACCTTCCATCGTCCCAGGGAGCTCCAAGCCCCGTCTGACCCGGCTTTGGACACTTCCAGGGATCCAGGGCCATCCTGTGACCTTCCTACTTGACATGTGCTGATTGACTTCTTCATTTACCTCCAGGCGTGCACTGGAGGAGCAATTGAGTTGCTTGGCTGTTTACTGTGGATATCTGCTCCACAGATATCCTAGAAGCCTGGCAGGAACTGCTCTTACAGGTGTTTGGTTAGAGCCAGAATGGTTAGTCACCATTTCTTTGGGAATGAGGAACGGCGTGGGGACAGCAGCAGTCAGGAGGCTCTCAGGGAGGATGAACAGGCTGGGCTGGGCTGGGGGGAAGGAGCTGCTGTGCAATGTCCCAGTGCCCTCCCCAGAGCCCTGAGGTGCAAAGGGAGCAGGGAATTTCCCTGTGGAGTGGGCTCTGCAAGGAGCGCTCCGGGAGAAGCGTGGAGCTGGCAGCACAGCTCGGTGGCCGGAGAAGCTTCCAGTGCTGGCACCGAGATGTTTGTGCTGAGAGGCCTCTGAGACTGTCCATGGACCTCTCTGATGCTTGTGGAGCTGGTGAATGCTCCTCATCTCCTTGGCAGGGCACGGAATAGGGCTCGTGGGGCAGATTTTAATCACTTCCCCGGAATGTGCCGTGAGAGTGTTGCCTTCCCTGCTGTTTCCACCCCTCATCTTCTGTGGCTCCTCTGTAAAACCTGGGGCACACCATCAGTCCCTGTGCTGCTGTAAAGCAGAATTAAGCAGGGAAGGCACAGGCAACCCCCACCTGCCCGTCGGAGCTGCTGCCCACGGCTCCCAGCACACCCAAAAAGCCCAGCCCTGATGTTGCTCTGGCTGTCTTGTGCATGCCAGACTGCTCTGGGAATGCAGCCTGGTCCTGTCTGTCTGTCCTGCAGGATCCAGCAGCGCTTGCAGCTGGGAATTTTGTTATTCCCAGCTGCAAACCTTGGAGTCTGCATTTGGTGTCCATGCTGCTGCTGAAGACCCAAAGGAGGTCCCGTCCAGAAGGGTTGTCTGGTCTTTACCCAGCAGTGATGGATGGCAGCGTTTAAGGGATCATTTCATGGCACAGGCTCAGCCTGACCCTTTTCTGTGCCCGTGGCTGGTGCTGAGAAAGGCTGTAATGACTGTTTGGGCTGAGGAGAGCAGTGTCTCTGTGTATTCATTTGACTGCTCAATTTGAAAGAGAACATGGAAAGCTGCATTTAATTAAAGAAGCCTTTTATTAACTTGGCTTCAGATGAACTTAGATGAGACGGTGCTCCACAGAAATTCATTCCATGTATTAACCCACGAGCATTTGCACTGAAGGCAGACAGCTCAGATCTTGCAGTGGGAATTTTCGAGGCACCACAGAACAGGTTTCATGTCTCTGTGTTTCACCTGAGCAGTCAAATCAGCACTTGCTAATTCTGGATGGAAATGGAAGAAAACAGTCATAAATAGGTTTTCTAGAACTAAACCTTATATTTTTTCTGTTGCCTTATGAAGTCTGTCACGGCAGCTGTCACTGACAGCTGATTTCAGTGGAGTCATTCTGGTGACTTTGGTAATAATTTCCACTAACCTGAGGAACTCCACCTCCTATTTTATTGTAATTTTGCCCTATAATGCGTATTTTGTTTAATATGGAACTATTTGGTGAGTAAGCCAGAACTGCACATTTTGGAGTAATTTAGATGTGACACTTGTGATTAACAAAGCAGAGCATGAAGACATTTGCAATGCAAATTTGATACGTATTTATGTGGAAGGTAATGGATTTAAATGATGATGTATTCAGTCTAATGCAACTTTATGCAGATGTAAGTGCTTAAGAAGTAATTAAGTACAGTTTTCTGTAACATTAATTAGAGGATCCTGAATGCTCCCACTATCAGTGGGCTCATCTAGGAATCAAATTGGAACGGGGTGTGTCATTTGCACTGGTAACTTTATTTTGAAAGAGTAGGAAGATAAAGGTGTTTTATTTGAGCATTTAACATCACTTTCAAAGAAAACCTGAGCATTTAATGTCTGACATTAGCACCTGATGACTACATATTGCCCCATTTCTCTCTTTTACCAGCAGATCAAAAGAGGAGTTCAGACAAAATCTCTTGAGTGGCTGCACATGGCAATTTCTGGGGATGTGGTGGAGCATTGGAGGCTCTCAGGAATGCGTTTAAGGCTCTGTTAACATTATTTAACATTAACATTTCTGAGTTTGGTGCAGGAACAGCTCTCTCTAATCTGCGGGAGGGGTAACGTGGGGGTGCCTCCTCCTGCTGAGCAGGACTGACATTCCCACGCTGTGGATTCTGGCAGGGAAACGCCCAGTTAGAGGATTAGCAGATGTTTTATCTCTGAGTGCAAGGAAGGCGTTGGGCACTGAATGGGTGCATTTGTGCCTGCTAAAAAAACCCCAAAACAACAGTTTTTGCTTTACCCGGTTCAGATGCTCTGAACTGATGTGGGAGCTGCAGCCTGGGAGAAGGAAAAGGAAGCTGTAAGACTTCCCTGCAGCTGAACTTTGAAATGGAACTGCTGCTGTGGATGAGTTTTGTGAGGGTAACAGAAAAGTCTGGCTGGAGGAGCTGGGACACATCCCTGTGCCCAAAGCTGCACCTGCTCCGGAAAATCTCAGCTCCTGCTGGCTTCTCTCCAGTAACCCCAAGTGCCCAAGGGGATTCCTGCAGCTGATTTGGATGGCTGAACTGTCCTTCCACGAGACAGGTGAGGATGCTCAGGAACAAGAGTAGTACAGCAAAGATTTAGGGAAAGAGCCGCCTCTGTGCCCCAGGAGAGCCCTGGAGGCAGAACTCGGTCACAGTGCTGGAGGAAGCGGTCTGGGAATCGTCACAGCCTGGGAATCACTCTTTGGCAAGGACAGAAACTCTCCTTGGCTCCACTCTGGCCTGTGGCTGGAATTTGCTGGGGAGTGGGCCAGGGGTGGCTAAAACGTTGTCAGGCTGTGAGTGCTGCAGCTCTGCTCTCCTGGAGGAGGCCGGGGGAAGCTGCCCTGGTGCCCCAGGCAGAACTGGCAGAGCCTCCCCAGACTGCTTTGAGGGAGCTGATTAAATACCCTGGTTCCACCTCTGCTGTGATACCCTGCTGCTTTTATTTGTTTTAGTCTTTGGTGACTGCAGGACAAAGTGGAAACAAATGTGCCTAGCTGAGACCTGGCTGTGTATTCGAAATAAACGCGTGGCCTTGCTGGGAAAATCCACAACTGCTGGAGGTTTATGTCCTAACAGGGGCCAGAGGAGTCCTGCAACTTTGTTGGAGTAAAGGCAGAGGGATCCAGCCCTCGGGGTTTTGGCTACTGATAGCTGAGTTCTCCCATCCTTCTCTTCCAGCTGAGAAGTCCAAATCTCCAGGGCCCCAGAGACCCTGCCCTGAGTGTGAGGGGCTGTCCTGGCTGCTGGCCCTGCACTGCTGGCTGGCTGGTACGGGCAGCAAAGCCAAATTCATTCCCAAATGAAGCCAGATAACCCCAAAGGAACTCCAGTAACCTCGGATCAATTAAAAAATACTCAAATGACCTCAAGTAACCCCAATTGTGACCTCAAATGACCCCTGTGACCTCAAGTAACCCTAATCAGGGTTCTCAAATGACCTAAAGTAACCTCTGGAAAAACCAAAAAATTCTCAAATGGCTTCAAGTAACCTCTGTAACTTCAAATGACCCCTGTGACCTCAAGTAACCTCGACTGAGGCCTCAAATGACCCCAAATGACCCCTGTGACCTCAAATAACCCCAATTAAGGCCTCAAATGACCCCCATGACCTCAAGTAACCCCAACTGGGACCCCAAGTGACCCCTTGGCTGCCCAGTTCCCAGCTCCCCAATCATCTCACAGACAAAAGTTTAGACAAGTCTTATTTAGGTGTTTGTTTTGTTTTAATTAAGGGGGAAAAAAAGAACTCAATACAAAAAGTGTCCTGTCCTTGCTGAGCTGTTGTGCAGCACGTTTTGAGGATGGTGAAGAGTGGCTGAGGCCATTGGGACCTGCTGTTCTCCAGCCCCCAGCAGTCCCACAGCACAGCTGAGAGACCAGGCAGCCATCCCCAAAGCCCCAGGTGTCCCTCTGAGGTTCTGAAATCCCCATTTCTGACAGGGCCCCTGCAGGGCCTCTGGGCCGGTCCTGGTGGGGGTTTCTGCCACTCCTTCCCAGCTGGACTCACTCCAGCTGCTGGCATCCTCCTGACCCCAGAACCTGAGTTTATTTGCAGTTCACATACCAGGCTGCTAAGGAGGAGGTGGGTTTTCCATCCCATGTTCCCGAAGGAAAAGCCATTGTGGATGGAGTGTATCCTCTGTCCCTGGCTGGCTGCTCCTGGTGCCAGAGACTCTCGATGGTTGAAAGGCTGTAAGAAGAAACCACTCTCCACTCTTCCCCCCCAGGGGCTGGGGGTGGTTGCTGAGGGGGAGCCAGATGTGGCAGCCCAGACGAGGACAAGCAAACAGAACTGAAAATAAACCAATAAAGCAATTTTCATCCCATTCCTTGGTCTCAACGGGAGCGTTACAGCAGGCAGCTCCACCTGTGCAGAAAAATATAGAGAGCAAGGTACAAGACCCATGTAAGCACGGTGAGCATCATGAATAGGTGGTTTTAGTAATACAGAATTGCAATTCTGACTTCTCTCAGAACTGGCCTCACACTGGGAGCCAAAATATGTGCCAGCTTGAAAATAAAGCAGTGGGAGATTCCAAGTCAGAACTACAATTTAATAGGAAAATTAAAATAAATGCAGTAATACAGAAACACATATAATAATATAAATTAAATATTATTCCATTAAATAATATAAATTATTTTATTTATATTATTTATTTTTAAATAATAATATTTAATTAAATAATATAAAATAAATAGAGTAATACAGAGTTGGGATACAACTGACACCCAGGTGTTGCTAGCACTCAATGGTGCCTGCAGTCCTCCTGCAGTGACAGATGGGCTCTGCTGAAGCAATGACCCTGTACAAAGGGTCTGGTCTTCCTCTGAAGGTGATTATGGAGCTCTTCTCCTCTGGGAATCCATAGACAAGGTGCTCGTGGTGTTCCAAATCTCAGATTATATCCAGCTCCTCCCCCTGGGCAGAGCATCTCCCAATGGGTGATGGAATCTGAGTCATACAGAGAGATCTGGTGGCCACTAAAGGAGAGATGGCCCCAAGGGAGTTATCAGAGATGTCCTGGAAAAAGAGAGAGAGAGAGAGCACTGCCCCACCTGGTTTAACAGCTCATGGAGATGGTGACAGCATTCATTCCTTCAGTTTCATCTTCTATTGTAGCCTAAAACACAACCCTGCCCAGGGTGTCCCTCAAGTAACCCCTCCCAGGGGCTGCAGTGACCTCAGTGAACCCCAAATGACCCCAAGAAACCCCTCCCAGGGGCTGTAGTGACCTCAATGAACCCCAACTACCTCAAGAAACCCCTCCCAGGGGGTGCAGTGACCTCAATGAACCCCAACTACCTCAAGAAACCCCTCCCAGGGGGTGCAGTGACCTCAATGAACCCCAACTACCTCAAGAAACCCCTCCCAGGGGCTGCAGTGACCTCAGTGAACCCCAAATGACCCCAAGAAACCCCTCCCAGGGGCTGCAGTGACCTCAATGAACCCCAAGCAGTCCCTGGGGTTCTGCAGCCTCAGCTCCCAGGGACGAGCAGCGTGCAGCACCCCAGAGCAGCACACCAGACCCAGGCTGGCAGGAACAGGGATGTGAAGCAGACTCTCCCACAGCTTCCCTCCCTGCCTAGTCCCTCCATTCACCTTCTCCAGGAGTTGGCTCCTCTGCAGCAGGATCTGAGCAAGGCAGAGAACCCACCATGGTGGCCCTTCAGTTTTGCTGTACAGAGTCAGCACAGGATCTTAAACTGGGTTAAAAAACCCCAAAATCAATGAATATTGTTCCACAAAACAACCCAGTGGGCACAGGCCAACTGACTGCTCACGTCTCATTCCGCCTGGCCTCTGCCAGGCCTGTACAGCGTGTTTGAGGGGAGTGAGCAGAGGCACATATTTATATATCCATGTATCTATGGATATAACACACACAGTGCTAATTCCCATCCACACACAGCAACAGTGCTCGAATCAATGAACCTGCTCATGGTCCCCATGAGCAAAAGAGCACCTGAACAGTTCTTCCCCCTTTGGCATAAAATTCCAGTCAAAGAAGTTCCATGTCTACCAGGACACATTTCTGGGCTCAGCAAGAGCTCCAGTGTGGTGAGCCTGGGTACAGCAGTGGATCCTGACACCCCTGACAATCCATTTCCAATGTTCTTTTCTACATCTGGCACACTGATTCCTTCCCAATCACTGTCCTGGTGGCTGTCCCCTTCCCTTCAGTCCTCGGGGCTCCCTGCACTTTTCCCCATCAGGTGTTGTAAAAACTGCATTATCCTTGCCAGTACCTTTGCCTTTTCCTCATCCCTTCTCTCACATCTTTCATTGTTGGGAAGGTAGAATTAAAAAGAAATTATAAATATGACTCCTTAGCCTTTCTGGCTAAGGAAGAAATACAAATGATAGCACAGTTTGAATAATTCAAAGAAACCAGGCTGGTATACCAGAACACATTCTTTCCTGCAATAAAACCAAGCTAAGACCCCTCATCCCAGCCTTATAAGGAAAGGTCTGAAGGACCCTGAGCTAACCAAAAATATGCAAAAATAGTGATTTCTACAGGTTGCACACAAATGTTGCTGTATTAGTATACTTAGAAAGATTGGTCAGCGAAAGAATAGAATATTCATATGTATAGATTATATAAGTAATTGTAAAAGAGGGTTCACTCTCTTGGTTCTCTTAACTCTTGGTCTCTCTTAACTCTTGTTTCACTTGGTCTCTCTTAGCTCTCTCTTAACGCTCTTAGTCCTCTTGGTTCTCTTATCTCTTAGCTCTCTTGATCTCTCTCTCTATCCCATGCCCTGAAATAAACTTCTAACACCTAACTTGATTATAGAGGTCTTTGCTGTGTCCCAGAAAGCATCTCCTACATTTCATATCCCTGATGTGCCTTTCTGCTGTTCCTGGAGCACTCAGCCATGCTCCATACCCCGCTCCAACTGCCTGTGGGCTCTCACCCTCCCACAGCCACCAAATTCTTTGCAAAATCACTCTTCTTCCCAGTGACCCAAACAAAATCCCTTTGTGTGTCAGGTGAGGCTTTGGTGACACATTGTCTCCTACAGAGCACACCAAAGGCTGTCCTGTGCCTTACAGGACTTTTTCCTTTCCTTCCCCTTCCCCTTCCCCTTCCCCTTCCCCTTCCCCTTCCCCTTCCCCTTCCTTTTCCTTTTCCTTTTCCTTTTCCTTTTCCTTTTCCTTTTCCTTTTCCTTTTCCTTTTCCTTTTCCTTTTCCTTTTCCTTTTCCTTTTCCTTTTCCTTTTCCTTTTCTTTTCCTTTTCCTCTTTCTCTCTTTCTCCCTCTCCCATTTTTTTTCCCTCTCTTTCTTTCCCTCCCCCCCTCCCTCCCTCTCTCGGAGTTTCAGCCTCCTTTCATTCCAAACTCCCAGCCACATCAACTGAGCTACAAGGATGGTGCAGCCTTCCCAAACCACCTACCACATCAAAAACCTATTCTTCTACCCCAAAACTTCAGAGGTTCAGCCTTGTGCAAACCCACCTGTCTGTTCCAGGAGCCAAACTGGCACCAGGTACCAAACCTGCTGCCCAAAGTCAGCAGGGACACCAAGCCCCATTTCAGACCTTCACAGACACTGAGCCCCATTCCAGAGATGTTCACAGACACTGAGCCCCATTTCAGAGACATTCCCAGACGCTGAGCCCCATTTCAGAGACACTCAAAGACACTGAGCCCCATTTCAGAGATGTTCACAGACACTGAGCCCCATTCCAGAGATGTTCACAGACACTGAGCCCCATTCCAGAGATGTTCACAGACACCAAAACCCATTCCAGAGATGTTCACAGACACCAAGACCCATTTCAGAGATGTTCACAGACACTGAGCCCCATTTCAGACCTTCACAGACACTGAGCCCCATTTCAGAGATGTTCACAGACACTGAGCCCCATTTCAGAGATGTTCACAGACACTGAGCCCCATTTCAGAGATGTTCACAGACACTGAGCCCCATTCCAGAGATGTTCACAGACACCAAAACCCATTCCAGAGATGTTCACAGACACCAAGACCCATTTCAGAGATGTTCACAGACACTGAGCCCCATTCCAGAGATGTTCACAGACACCAAGACCCATTTCAGAGATGTTCACAGACACTGAGCCCCATTTCAGACCTTCACAGACACTGAGCCCCATTTCAGAGATGTTCACAGACACTGAGCCCCATTCCAGAGATGTTCACAGACACTGAGCCCCATTTCAGAGACACTCACAGACACTGAGCCCCATTTCAGAGATGTTCACAAACACCAAAACCCATTTCAGAGATGTTCACAAACACCAAAACCCATTTCAGAGATGTTCACAGACACTGAGCCCCATTTCAGAGACACTCACAGACACTGAGCCCCATTTCAGAGATGTTCACAAACACCAAAACCCATTTCAGAGATGTTCACAGACACTGAGCCCCATTTCAGAGATGTTCACAGACACTGAGCCCCATTCCAGAGATGTTCACAGACACTGAGCCCCATTCCAGAGACACTCACAGACACTGAGCCCCATTTCAGAGATGTTCACAGACACTGAGCCCCATTTCAGAGACACTCACAGACACTGAGCCCCATTTCAGAGATGTTCACAGACACTGAGCCCCATTTCAGAGATGTTCACAGACACTGAGCCCCATTTCAGAGATGTTCACAGACACCAAGACCCATTTCAGAGATGTTCACACCCCTAGCTTCACCCATCGAGCTGTTTGTAAAGACATCAGCTTTTCTCTCAGACTCTTCAGCTGCCTTTGGTTTTATTTCTTTACCATTGTATCATTTCTTTGTCATATTAAAGTGAAGGAATGTATTTCCCCATTGCCAGGGAAAGACAGCTTCAGTATTTCTATAATGCTCCTTTTCTGATTCAGTGTTGGTTTTTACATTCTGCTTTGGGTTTTGCTAGACAATAAACAAAGTGGGTCTGATTCCTTGGGAAATAAAATATACAAAAGTGATTTAGTGTTGGCTTCCCAGACTTGCTCATAAGAAGTTTCCTGAAGCAAACTGGTATTTCAAAACCTGAATGTCCCGAAATGTATATTCATCTCTGAGATGAAAATAAAAGATTCTGGAGCGAATAATCCACCACAAAGATACAGCCAAGGGAATAGATTTATGGTGAAAACAATGGCTTAGCAAAACACTTCATTACAGCAGAGAGAGGAATCAGACAGGCTTTGGGACAAATAAATACTCACAGTCCTCAGGCCTGAGGTGTGAGGGGCATGAAGACTAGAGGAGTTTTCTCTCAGAAATGTCACATATCCCCTGCAGAAGTGGCTGGGGAAAGGGCTGTGACAGGAGGGTTTACAAGGCATGTACAGCCACAGATTTTGTTCCATTCTAGGGATCAGGAGGGGCTGAAGCCAGTGTGTTCTCAAGGACAGTAAATACAACCAATTGCCTCATTTTAAAAGCAGTTAAGGGGTACAGAGAAAATGCTACATTGAACTCAGCTGTCTGCACCAGAACAAAAGCAGAGCACAAATGGTTACCTGGGATCTCAGCCCTCCACTCCCAACCCTTTAAAAATGAAAGAGGGAGCTAATTTTACCATTAGGCTTTTTATTCTTTTATCTCCTCCTCTGCCTGTCCCTCCAAAAAGGCTCCTCACACCAATGTGTCACCACCTGAGCAGTGACAAATTTGGAGGCATTACAGAAAAGTAAATTTTGCTGTAAACTTTTACTTTTCTGTTGCCAGGCACTCGAGGCAGCGAGCCCCACCAGGGTCTGGGCCAGTAATGTTGCTCCTCAGCACCTCCCCGCACCTCAGAACAAATCCTGCTGCTGACAGGAGTTTTGTGAGGTGTAATTTTAATCAAACACTATCTGTGTATCAATGAACACATCATATAGTTCCCTTCAGCACCCCCCCTTTTTTAAAAAAAATAAAATTAAACATTTCTCTTTATTTGGACAATTGCTTGCAGCAATTGAAGCGACAAATCCAACGCCTTTGTGCAAAAAAGACACTTCCAAAAGAGAAACGACAAACTGACCTGCTCCCTGCATCAGCAGCAGCCAAAATAAGTGCACTGATCTCTGCTGTGGGCTGCTCCTGGTGCCAGCTGCTGTGGATGCTGCCTGATTGCCAGGTGACAACAGGGATGGGTTCAGCAGCAGCTCTGATGTTCATAAGAAGTTTCCTGAAGCAAACTGAGCAGCTGGCAGAGCAATGCTCAGCGTTTGGAGTTTCTGCTGGGGGTGGGAATGGTCTCGAACATCTCCTCAAATGCTGTCACATGCAGGGATTCTGTACAAAGTGCACGTGTGGAGGTGCCCAGAGCTTTCTGCAGGGCCAGCCTGGTCTCTGCTGGAACATCCAAAAGCCCTGTGAGGTGGGCATCACTCACAGGCTGGACCTGGGGATCCTTGAGGTCTCTTCCAGCCTAAATGAGCCCGGGATTCCAAGAGGTTCCAGAGCTCCCGGTGAGCAGAGGGACCATGCAGGTTTCTTGTGCACGTCTCTTGAAGCAGCAAAGTGCAGCAATTCTCCTGGAAACCCTCAGGAAATGGAGTTTGTGGAGCAAGGGCTGTGTGTGAGGTGATGCAGGGCTGGCTGTCTCTGATTTCCTCTGCCTGAGCTCAGCCCAGCCAGCAGTGGGTTGTGTGACACCCCAAAGCTGTCTGCACCCTGGCTTTGGGAACCCTCCCCTGCCCAGAACCAGCCACTCACACAAAATCCACAACAAATTTCACCTGCCTTGGCATGGCCAGAGCCACTTCTGGGAGCCAAAACGTCCCTGCAAGGCCGAGGAAAAATGCCCTGAAACAAAGCCAGGGCCGTGCAGGTTGTTCCTGAGGAGGGGACTGGAGACCCTGGAAAGGTTCTGGTTGGGACCAGTTGATCTTTTAACAAGTCAGCCCCAGTCAGAGTCAGCCAGGGTGAGCTGCCAGGAGCCCTGGAGATGTTTGGTGGTTGGGTGGGGATGGCAAATGGAACCCAGCACCAAAAATCTCTTCCTGGGTTGCACAACCTCTTGTGTCACTGGTGGAGCAAATGCTGCTAACCATGGAGCTCTCCCAAAGGTTAGAAGGAGAGAACCAAGCACAGATTACTCACTGTGTGCATTTACTTCCCCAACAAGGGACTGAAAATCCACCCCTCCCTTTAAGGTGCATTTGGGGACTTCTAAAATTATTATCATCATGGTGTCTTTCTTTTGCTTTTTTATGTTTTTTTTTTCTACTCCCTTTCAAGGTCTTCCCTGAAACATGTTGTTACTAATTTGTCTCTGAGGTTTGACCCCCATGGAGCAGGAGGAGAGCTGAAAATATCTGTTCAATGAGGTTTGGTGCTGCCATGGTTGTTATTTATGTGGTAGCAAACGAAGTTCCTAGAAAAAATCTTAGTTAATGCCAACAGTAACACTCCCAGGATGAGTACTAACATTCCATACTAAGAGCAGGAAGCACAGGAAAAAAGAAATGGCCAGGGCTTGGTTTTAGTGGCCTTCTGTGCTCCATTTTATCTTTTCTATCTGCTTTGGCAGCGTGTCTCAAAGGGACAGCCCATCCTAAATGTCTCTCTAAAGCCCTGAAACAACACCACACACTCAAACTTGACTGACAACAACATTCTTCCAGAATATTCAGGGCTTGCTTTGTGCTTTTCATAGGATCCTTTCACTTGCTGTAATTAATTCTCTGCATCTGGCCAAAGATTGCATTTTTTATCTTCCCGAGCATTAAGTTACGCTATTAATATGTAAATCAGCAGGTTGTGGTTTTCTTGGGGAAGAAGAACTTTTTAAACATTTTCATGCTGATTTCACCACTGTGATCCCTTTCTGTGCTTCAAAAGTGTAAGTTTTGCTCATATTTCACTCCAGAAAGCCAAAGTGAAAATCAGATTCCACTACAGCAGGGAACACTGACACTGGGCAGCCTCGTCCCCTGCCAGGGCCAGAGGGCAGATGCTGGAGAACCAGGAATAATTGTTCTGGAAATGAGTGGATTTGGGGAGGTAAATCCTGAACTCTGCAAGAAAAGGAACAATATGTGGGGTAGGAGTCAGAATGGTCCAGCAGACAGTCACAGAATCACAGAATCACATCCCTGGAAGTGTCCAAGGCCAAGCTGGATGAGGTTTGGGGCAACCTGGTCTAGTGGAAGGTGTCCCTGCTGGACACACAGTTTTAGATTTAAATTTGACACATACCTTGCCACTTTCAGTCCAGTAAATTCCAAAGGGAGATCCTTTTGTGTGTAAAACAAATAATAAAAATTTTCTAAAGAAATAAAAACCAGTTTTCCCATGTTTTAAGTTCTGGATAAACTCATTGTCATGACTTTAGGAGCGGAAGAGTTTGGCCCTCCCGGAGAGTTAGAATTTAGCAAGTTTAATTTCATCCACAGGCATATCCAGCTTTGTTTGTCCTTCATTACTCAGCTTGGAGGGGGATTGGGGCAAGAAAACACAATTACTGCAGTCGTTGTAAGCTGAGTGAAACCACAGATTTCAGTGCTGGATTAATAAACCACTTTGCTGAGAGAAGAGAGGTTCTCCCTTCTGTTCTACTGCACAAGGCCATGTTCCTTGGGCTATTTGCTTCCCCCAGATGCAGTTTGCTAATATTTGACAGGGATTTTTCCCTACCTGCACTGGAAGCCCTCTGTGCCATGGTTGCGATTTATCCCCGAGTTCTCTGTGCCATGTGTGGAGCAGGGTTCTGTGGCAGTACCTTGCTCCTGCCTCCCATTTGTTCAACCTGAGAGCTGTGAGCATTTGTCTGAAGCAAACACTGACAAACCTCACAGCAGGAATCCATCCTGCCAGCTTTAGAGCCGAGTTTATGCCCTGTGGCTCCACACTAAGCAGCCCTGGACAGCACAACCCTTCTGCTGGGTGTCTCTCATGTAAAGATTCAGAAAACCTGGGCTGTTCTGTACACTTTGGTTTCTGGAGCTGTGCTCTTGGCATTTTCCCCAGCTGTCTTCCCCTTCATTTCCCTCTCCCCATCTGCTTTCCCCTGCCTTTCAGCCCTTCCCCGAATTTTGTTCTGCCAGGATGATTGGGATTTTCCTGTGAAGCCAGGTTGCCATTTGGCTCCTGCAGCTGGAATAGGATGCACTCTGCTATTCCTTAGGTGACCTGAAGTATAGGATGGGGAGCTACAGACACTCTTAAAGTGTCCTTTTGCCCTTTTTCCCAGGATAAAAATAAAAATTGCCTTAAAAAATCATAACTCAGCAGGGCAGGGGAATACAGACAAATGTATTTATTTGTGCCATGGAGGGATAGGACAGGGGGGAATGGCTTCACACAGAAAAAAAAAAAAAAAAGATTTAGAATGGATACTAAGGAAGCAATTCCTCCCGGGGAGGGTGGGGAGCCCTGGCACAGAGCAGCTGTGGCTGCTCCTGGGTCCCTGGAAGTGTCCAAGGCTGGGTTGGACATTGGGGCTTGGAGCAGCCTGAGATGGTGGAAGGTGTCCCTGCCCATGGGTGGAAGATCTTCAAGGTGCCTCCCAGCCCACAGCATCCTGTGATTCTGTGAGAGATCATCCAGGTGCCATGGGGAGCTCCTGCGTGGCTCCTGAGCCAGCTCAGGGAGGTCACTGGGCTGAAAGCTGCTGCTGAAGTTAATCCACCAAAAAAGGCAGAGTCAGTTCTCAGCCAGCTCAGCCCTGAAAGGAGGTTCCCTGTGCTTAAATCCACACCAACACAGCCCGAGGGAAGGCTGGAGGGCTGGGAGAGTCTGAGCAGCCTGAGATGCCTCACCCTGAGCCGCTGTGTGTGCCCTGCACATCACCTTCATCCTTTGTGCCAGCTCAGGCAGGAAAATGAACACCAGCATGGAGAGCAAACAGCTCACTCCTCAGCATCCTGCTGTATGTGAACCTCCAATTCCTGGAGAGATGGACACAGCCAGTGTGGATGCTCTGATGTTAAACACAGCTAAAGAAACAGGAATGTTGGCCCCACTAAATATGGGGGGTTCTGACGGCTGGGAATCAGAGTCTGGGACCTGAACCAAACACCACAGTGGCTGGAATTTTTCGCCACCACCATGAAATTTTTCAAATTGGCTTAAAATCCTATTTTAAACCCAAATGACAGACTTAGACTTTTTCTATATGTTCTGGATCTCAAAGTCCTTAGGTTCTTCATGAATTTTGCATTAAATCATAAAAGCTGGAGTTATGTTTTAGGTTAGGAAGAACTTCAAAAGTTTGGATTCTTCCTTAATCCATTGACTCAAAGGATTTTAAGAACATCAAACACAGCTACACTTTCAACTAAATTCTAATAGCTGGTGTAATAAATTCATATATATATATTTATATACATGTATATATATGCATACATATTTGCATATAGGCACATAAGTATAATAAAAATCCTTGTTCCTTTCCTTAAAGGAATTTCTGATTTTGAATTCCTGTATGTCATCTCTGGCATAAACAGTCCATGAACGTTTGCAACAAGGTCCTTTGATCAGTTCTTGATCTCTTTCTTTGTCTCCCCCAGGGCTCATTTGCTTTTTGTTCTCATTTTATCTGACACTGAGCTTTAACATTGGTTCATTCTGCAGTGGCTCTGGAGCTTCGTGGAAGGCTGGATCTCCATCTCTGCTGCCTGCAGAGCGAGCAGAGGTTATTTCCCCTGTGCTTGCTCCTGGGACCTTGCCAGGAGGGTTTTCCTCAGCTGCTAATTTGGGTGAGATGCTCTATCCTGAGCCCAGGACTGCTCCGAGGAGCAGCTACTGCTGGCTGTGCACCTCGCTCCTCGCCGAGCTCTGCGAACACAAATCCTTAGCCAAAGCCCTATTTTAAACTAATTTCCCCCGGGAACTTAAAATTTTCCAGCTCCGATATCAAAAGGTGAAATATTTGGAAAGCATTAAGAAGGTGGAAGGGCCTGTGTGAAACCTCGGGAGGAATGAGAGCTGCACTTGACACTTTTCTGTGTTACACTGCTTGTTAAGGACGATATTTTTAGAGCTGGGAACACATCCCTGCTCCAAAGCTGTCCCATTTCCTCAACTGCAACTGTTTCCTTATGCTCTGCGTGTGCACGGCAGGACAGCCAGAGCTTCTAGCAGAGTTCAGTTCTCTGTGAAAATATTTGGCTGAAATTTGTGTCCCAGGCCCTGCCAGCAACACGACAACAAAACCCAGTTTTGCCTTAGTGACCTCCAGAAGCTCCTGCAGCACAGAGAGCTCTGTTTTCTCTGGGAGCTGCTTCCTGTGCTCAGACAATGAGGATGGTGATGTGAAAGAAATAAATCTTCGGCCACACCAGGTTATTGCCTCAGTTTGGGTGGGAGCTGGATGTCACCTCTGGCTTCCTCTATCAAACCTGCTTTTCCTTCCCTCTGAGCAGACACAGAAATGCACCGCCTTTGTTGTGAAACAGCAGCTTGGCAGTAAAGGATCCCGAGTTCTCAGTCACGCCAAAAGGATGGGGAGGGCCAGATTCGGGAAGGAAAGGGGTTTGGGAGAGGTTTCCGAAGGTACAAGGGACGCTCGGGAGCTGCCAGGAGTCGCCGCCTTTGGGGCTCAGAGAGGACGAGCCTGTCTGGGCTCCCCGAATCAGCCGGGCTGGAGCACTTGGAGCGGGGCAGGGGCTCTGTTCCTGCAGGAACCGGGCACGGGAGGATCGCCCCCCGCTCCCTGCGCCAGCCGCCGGGGCTGCGGCAGCACAGCCCCGCTCCCCGAGCATCCCGGCCGGGACACACCCGGCCCCGAGCCCCGGCTCTGGGAATTCGGGACATGGGACCGTCCCCACCCCTGGGACCGTCCCCATCCCTGTTTCCCATTCCCAGGGAAATAGAGATCCCGGGCTCTGGGAATTCGGGACATGGGACCGTCCCCATCCCTGGGACCGTCCCCACCCCTGTTTCCCATTCCCAGGGTTCTGCTGGAGCCTCTCGGTCGCAGCGATGCCCGAGCACAGCTCTGAGCGATTCCCAGAGCCAGATGTGGCACAGCTGGACTGCCCGATTTTTGGGGAGAAGAGGGAGAGGGAGAGGGAGAGGGAGAGGGAGAGGGAGAGGGAGAGGGAGAGGGAGAGGGAGAGGGAGAGGGAGAGGGAGAGGGAGAGGGAGAGGGAGAGGGAGAGGGAGAGGGAGAGGGAGAGGGAGAGGGAGAGGGAGAGGGAGAGGGAGAGGGAGAGGGAGAGGGAGAGGGAGAGGAGAGGAGGATTCCCCTGCCCAGCCAGCAGCCATTTGCCAGGCGTGTTACAGACCTGTGCCACCGCCTTTGTGTAGGGTGAGATGTCCTAGTTTCCTGATTAAAACCAGCTCCTGATTTGCAATTCTGAACGGAGATAATTGCTTCAGCAGCATTCCAAAGCGGGCTGCAATTACGGAGTGGGCACGCATTAACAGCGGTAATTTAATTTGTGTCTCCATTTGTAACACAAGGGAAGAGTCTTTCAGGCACTACTGTCAGTGATATTTTTTGCCTCCAACACATATTGGAGGCCACATTCACAAGAAATACTTGCATGAATAAAACATGAGAGCAGCGATTCCTCTGTCTAGCCAAACCAAGGAAACAAACATTGCCTTTGGGACACCGAGTTCAAACAGATGCGTCGGGGCCTGCACGCAAGTGCCTCACCTAAGGAGGGGAGTGGAGCTGCCTGAAACAAATACTGTATTTGGGAAGAACTGCCAGAATCCTGGCACTAAGTGGTCTTGAACACCAGCTAATCAAAATAGCTGCTAACCAGCTCAGGAGAGGAACTTATAATTAGCAGCATAATGAAATTTGCACTCGAGGCTTCCACTTCCTCTCTCCTTCAGAGGAAAAAATGCCTCCAGTGGTCAATGACATCTATTTGTTTTTTAAGAGATGGGAATTTTCAAAGGTGCTGGAGGGAATTTCTTGTTCACTTCTGCAGAGAATCACAGCCATGGATGAGCTTCTGTCTCCCAGAAACAAAAGTAGTGCCTGTTTCCCACAGACCACAGCTTAAAATGCTCCTGCTCAATTCCCTCCAAGTCTTGTGGCTCGAGATCACTGGGGTTTCATGGTTTCTGAGCTATATATAGGAGTTTTCACCCCCAAAATGTGTTCTCAGGTAGTTTTTAGTGAAGTATTCCATAGGGGTGTTGTAGCTGCTTGTTCCAGGGGCCTCATTCCCTGCTCTCCAGACAGCAGCTGCCATGCCAGATAGGCTGGGAATTCAGCTCCCCATCACACTGGTATTAATCTGCTATAACTCCCTGATGTCACACTGAAACTGGTATAATTCCCCTGATGTCACACTGATATTGGTATAATTCCCCTGATGTCACACTGATATCACTGTGATGTCACACTGATATCACTCTGATGTAACTTCCTGATGTCACACTGATATTAATCTGATATAATTCCCCTGATGTCACACTGATATTGGTACAACTCCCTGGACTCTGAGCCATCTCCTTTGCCCACCACCCCACCCTCCTGAGCTCAGAGGCAGTTTCACAAAGAAGAGATTTTGCTTGGCTGGTGAAGGCCCCACTTTGGAGTTTTGGGTGAAGACTTCAGCTCAGGGGCAGTAAAATGGTCAGTGCATCAATGACTGGCCACATTCCCCACTCCAGAGCCTGGAGCAGAGTCATTAACCCGAGCATGTAATTAACTTGGACAAGGGACACATTGCATTTAAACTGATCATGGAGTAAAAACCCCAAAAGACACATGCCAAGTAACAAAACACCTCCAAGGACTTGGTATGAAATAAAGCAGAATGCAGCACACAAGGATTCCCAAGTGCTCTGCAAGTGATCCACAGGCATTTGCTGGTGGCAGAAATCCACTTGGAGATGAGTGCAGCACCTGCCTGGCAAAGGGCATGAGCTCTGCAGTGTGAGGGACAGCCAGGAATAATTGTTTTGACTGGAAAAATCTGCATTCTGAACAGGACCCGTAGATTTCCTGTTTCCAAGGAAAGCAGAGAGGGATAATGTCTTCCCTCAGATGGGAGGTGCAGCTTTGCATTTGCAGTGAGAGTGAGACGTGTCAGCCCCTTATCACTGTGATTCTTGTTCCAACTGGCCTTTGAGGATGGACCTAAATTGATCATTTCCTGCTTTTCCATCACTGGGAATCTCATGTTGTATCACTTGGCATTGCCTTAGTGAGTGCATGAAGCAGATTTTGGAAAACTTGACAAAAGAAACCTTTCCATAACGTGAAGGAAGCTTAGGAGAGGGTGTCATGGACCACGCAGAGATATCCAAAGTGTGTGTGAACATTTGTGTTTGTGCTGCATTCCAGGGGAGCTAGACACCACAGCTAGGGAAGGAAAAGGGTATGTGGGGCTTGGAAAAGCAGCCTGCTTTCCAAAGAAATCCTGAGAATCATCTGTGCACCTGTGTGGCCACCTGAACCCCCCTGGTACCCTCAGGGTGATGCCTGAGGTCTCCCACTTTCAGCATTCAGAACAAGCTTGGGCCAGGGGCAGAGGAGATGGGCCAAAGCCTCCACAAAGGGCAGTTTTCTGCCCCAGGAATGGCCTTTCTTTGCCTTGTGTCCATTTAAACCTGGGAGCATTCAGATCAGCAGAACTGGCCCAAATTTCCTCATTTTTCCCCGGAATTAAGCGGGGAGGTGAACTGGTCTCTTTCAGAAGCGCTGCCCCAAATCCCTGCTCACCCTTCTCTGCTGCTCACACCTCTCTCTACTTTTGGCCAAGGTCACAGGAAAAGCCCTGGGAATCTCTGTGTCAACACCCAGAGCACCTGGAGCACACACAGAGGGAGCTGCTGGAGCTGGGGTGAGGGAAGCAGGAATTGTTGAGAATTGTTCTGATAAAACCCATCTAATTATTGCACACTGGGGGTTTTTTATTATTTACATAGTCATGTTACATGCAAAACGAGTGAAGAAGGGCAGAAATAAATTTGGAAGTCTGTTAAAACCACAGTGTGATTTTCATTTGCCCAGACAGATAATGACAATTATTAGCGGGCTGTACTCTGCCCCCTTGCAGCAAAGCAGCAATGCCAGACATACTGGTTGCTAAATCCTGAGAATCAAGAATTATTGCAATAATAATAACAAATAAAAAAGCATCACAGCTTTCCTGGGGTTCACCATTACAGGTTCCATCTGCCCAACTGCCAGATGAGAAACCAAAGAGGATCACTGGAAAATCTGATTTGGACATGTCAAGACACAAAGAACAAAAATATATTTAGGAGGTATTTGTTTAGGACACATTCAGAAATCACTCTTTGGGTGCACTGATGGTCCATTGTTCAGTTTGTTAGCAGGAAAACCACACCAGCCTGAATCAAACACTCTTCAGAAGCAAATAACACCAAGCAAGGATCTGTCCCTGTGAGAAAAGGGAAAAATTAACTCCCTCAATTTAGCCTAAAGGGAGCTTTCACCCAAAGGTGAGAAGAGAGAGTGTCGGGCTGTAAATGTATGAATAATTTCATGGCTCCTGTTGATTGGGTGTAGGAGGTGCTGGAACATAACAGTGTTGGGTGGCAAAGTGACACAAATGAGGAAGGGACTGCTGTCACTCCAGATGTAAAAAATGGTAGTGGCAAATTTCTGCTTATATCCAACTTGGATGAAGTACATTTGCTAAAACCTGTCTCAAAACTGCATGAAAACCAGAAACAGAGGAAGACTTAGGGAATGGGAAACCAGTAATCACACAGATGGATTCACATTTCAGAGTGACTTTGACACACGGCCATAGACCCATCAGGAGGAAAATCCAAACTCCTACTTCAAAAGCACACAGTTGTGGAGGGCTTCTTTGTGAAGGGCCAGGCCTTGGGCCTGGCCAGTGTGGTCAAGGGAAGGCTGAGAAGGGATCCCTCAATGCACACCAACATCCCCTCAGTGACACTAACATCCCCTCAGTGACACCAACATCCCCTGAGTGCACACCAACATCCCCTGAGTGCACACCAACATCCCCTCAGTGACACCAACATCCCCTCAGTGACACCAACATCCCCTCAGTGCACACCGACATCCAACATCCCCTCAGTGACACCAACATGCCCTCAATGCACACCAACATCCCCTCAGTGACACCAACATCCCCTCAGTGCACACCAACATCCCCTCAGTGACACCGACATCCAACATCCCCTGAGTGACACCAACATCCCCTGAGTGACACCAACATCCCCTCAGTGCACACCAACATCCCCTCAGTGCACACCAACATCCCCTCAGTGACACCAACATCCCCTCAGTGACACCAACATCCCCTCAGTGCACACCAACATCCCCTCAGTGACACCAACATCCCCTCAGTGACACCAACATCCCCTCAGTGACACCAACATCCCCTCAGTGACACCAACATCCCCTCAGTGACACCAACATCCCCTCAGTGACACCAACATCCCCTCAGTGCACACCGACATCCAACATCCCCTCAGTGACACCAACATGCCCTCAATGCACACCAACATCCCCTCAGTGCACACCGACATCCAACATCCCCTCAGTGACACCAACATGCCCTCAATGCACACCAACATCCCCTCAGTGCACACCAACATCCCCTCAGTGCACACCGACATCCAACATCCCCTCAGTGACACCAACATGCCCTCAATGCACACCAACATCCCCTCAGTGCACACCAACATCCCCTCAGTGCACACCAACATCCCCTCAGTGCACACCAACATCCCCTGAGTGCACACCAACATCCCCTGAGTGCACACCAACATCCCCTCAGTGACACCAACATCCCCTCAGTGACACCAACATCCCCTCAGTGACACCAACATCCCCTGAGTGCACACCAACATCCCCTCAGTGACACCAACATCCCCTCAGTGACACCAACATCCCCTCAGTGCACACCAACATCCCCTCAGTGACACCAACATCCCCTCAGTGCACACCAACATGCCCTCAGTGACACCAACATCCAACATCCCCTCAGTGCACACCGACATCCAACATCCCCTCAGTGCACACCAACATCCCCTCAGTGCACACCAACATCCCCAGGGCTCTCAGAGGATGGTGCCAGACTCTGCTCAGTGGTGCCAGTGACAGGATGAGGAGCAGTGGCCGTGACCTGAAACACAACAAGTTCCTCCTCAGCCTGAGGAAGAACTTCTGGCCATGGAGGGGCAGAGCCCTGGGACAGCTGCCCAGGGAGGGCCTGGAGTCTCCCTCTCTGGGGACATCCCAAATCCCAGATTCCTGTGTCACCTGCTCCAGGTGGCTCTGCCCTGTGACTCTGAAATGTTTGGAAGTCCAGCAAGCAATTATTGGCTTCATGGAGTGGGCACTAACCATAAAACCTGGTGAGGGAAACTGGGTGCATTTATTGCAAACACTGCAACCTCTAAAGCCAAATGTTTGATCCTCATTTTCAAAAGGTTACACGAATCCTCAGTGCAGGGATGCATTGCACTGGAATGGGGGCAAACAGCCCTAACAGGAATGGAAATCCAGAAATGTCCAGTGCTCCCTGGAAGGGCTGTGGGTCACAGGCTGCTGGGGTCCTGTGCTGAGGGGAATGGTGACCAGTGCCATGGGAACACAATTCTAGCCAGGGTCCTGTGAGCTGGGCTGGTGAGACACGGGCACAATTCCTCTTCTGGCAAAGGCAGCCCTCAATATCACCACCTAATTCCCTCACCTGGCTTTCCAGAGGCACAGGAGGAAGACAAGAGCACGTGAAGTGCTCCTGATGCCTTTCTCTGGAAACAAAAAGGCTTCTCTTGCTTTTTGTTGCAAACCAAAGCACTCGTTTATTTGGAATATCTGTCATTTTATCTCCGCTGCTTCTGGGAGAACAGAGAGAGCACCAGAGGAACAACCCAGCTGACTGCTTCATCAGAAGATGCTGTGAGATGCATAGAAAGGGAATCAGGCTCGTGTTCTGTGTCTGGAGAGGCAGATGGGGTCTGGGCTGGCCTGGAGGGAGACACCAGCTGTTCCAAACAGTGCTGGGGTCAGCTTCTGTGACACTCCATTGCCGTGTACCAGCAGATTCTGGTTTCTTAGCTGGAACACCAAAAGTGCTCAATCTTTTACAGAACAATGAGCAGATAATTAGAGAAACCAGAAGCATTATTAATAAGAGAAGCTTGTTTTAAAAAGAGCTCAGCTCGCTCCTGTCAAGCAGCTGACAGCCTCTGCAGATCACTAAATGGGGCTTTTTGATGCTGCTCTCTAAAATCCTGCTCCGCTTCCCTCAGCCTGACTGACAGTGCAGACTCAATTAACCTTTGATTAGACCAAAGGGTGCCACTGGTTTTATCCTGGGAACCTCTGCCTTGCTGGTAGACATTCAAAAACCAAGATTGTTGCAGGTTTTCTGTTTTCTAAAGCACCTCTTGAGATAACAACATTTTTTTCAGAGCACCCTCTCTGTACCTGTCTCAAAGGTCACCTGGAAAAGGGAGCAGTGCAAAGCAAAGGCAGACTCATGCCCCAAAGCAAAGGGGGGGCTGAATTTCCTGAGCTGAAGCAAAATTCCTGCAGTAAATCCTGCAAGAAGCATCCCCTCCCTCGTGTGGGTGCAGCCACACACTCCTACAGGCATGCTCTCCTGCTCTCCTTCTGACCAGAGACATTTCTGGGAAGCGTGCTTGATTATGCCATGTGTCTAAATGCACCTTAGATAGGCAGAGAATATTAAAAGTGGCAGCAAAAAAAGGGAGAGAATCTTTGAACCAAGCAGAAACATGTTCTGAAATCTTCTTGCAGCCAAAAGCCGCAGGAATATTTTTGTTTACAGCCCCCACCCCTCCCCAAAAAAGCCCTCATCAGCATTCCGTGCAAGGAGGTGAAAAACAGCAAAGTTCCCTCTGAGGTGTTTGCTGCCCTTGTTTCCCCATTTACCTTTTTTTAAGCAGCCCCACACAGATTGCCAGATTGCTTTTAATTCCTTCCCCTGCTGCTGTTGTTTGCTGTGCAGTTGTCAGGGCAGGTTTGGTGTAAACCCAGCCAGGAAAATCCCTGGGATGCTGCTGAGCATCTCAGGGGGCTCTGGTCAGGAGCAGGAGTCTCCCAGGAGGTCTCCCAGGAGGGACAGTGAGAAGCAGCTGAGGTGACATCCATTTGTGGCAGCTCCTGGGTGATTTCTGGCCCCTCTGTGCTCGTTCCAAGCCCATGTCCGAGGGCAGGGACTTGCTCAGGGAGGGATTCCCAGCCCCACAAGGGCTGTGGACACTCCAGGGTCACTTTGGCTGTTTGCAGCAGTCCAAGAGCCACTGCCTGATTTCCTGCTGAGTGGAACTGGAGGGGCTTTGAGGTCCCTTCCAGCCCAAACCATTCCATGATCCTTAAACCTGCCAAGAAACACAAACCAAAGGAAAGGCTGCTGTTCTGTCCTTACTCCAGGACACAGCACAGGCTCACAGAAGGGGGATTGTGCAGCAGCAACTGTGGAAGCACAATAAATAGAGACCTCCCTCAAGGTCTAGAGAAGAAAAACCACTGATTTTCAGTATGTGGGAATCCTTATTGTGAAGATATACGACTTTCAAATCATTTTAGGAAGCAAAGGCTGGAAGAGACCTCCAGAGGCCACCTAATCTGGCTTCCTGCTCAGCCCTGGATCAGCTGCTTTCTGTAAGCAGAATAACTCAAAGGACAGACACTCTAGAGCTTCTCCACTTCAGTGCTGTGCCAGGGAAAAAAAAAGAAAAAAAGAAAAAAAGAAGGATGTCTGCAGCTATTTCTGCTCACTTTTTGGACTCTGACTCTTGAAAGTTCTTGTATTGAAACACTTATTTAAAATGCTGAACACTACAACCAGAATTCTTCAGAAAAAAACACTTCAGCTCTTCCTGCAGGGGGGTGACTCCACCAGTTCGGGAAAAACTGCAAGGCCACTTTTTTGAAATACCATTTTTACTCATTTTTTTCTGAAATTGTACAAGCCTAGCAACAGCCTCTGCTGTTCTGAAAGAGTCTGAGGTGGAATTTCAGCTCTCCAGCCTCAGCAGCCAGGCAAGGAGTGAGTGACAGACACATACCTCATGTCACAACCAACACAGAGTTGTACTAAAGCACTCCTATGAATTTTAAAGAGCCTTTTCCAAAAATCAAGACGGTGTTTTATAGCTAAAAATATATCAATCCAAATTAAATATTTGCATGACAAGGGTGACTTGAATTAAAAACCTTTGGCATAATTTAAATCACATCCATGAAAACAGTCATTGCAGAATGAAATGACTCAGAGCAATTGAGCCTTCCAGTTCAGGGTAATTGGAAGGGAATGTCTGGGGCATGGCTCCCTGCAGTGATTTTACACCCCTGAAAAAAAGCTGATTGTGAGATCCTTTTAATAAACACTGCAGCAGCTGAGCCCAGACTGATACACGATTCTGAAAAGTCATAAATTTCTATTTGCTGAAAATGAAAATGATTTTGATCTGGTCCAGATGGGTTGGGATAAAAAGCCCCGGGGTGCAATGGATGCTGCTCCCAGGAGGATGCTCAGGGGCTCAGCTGAAGGCAACATGTCAACATGCACAAGTTCCTTTCTCTTCACTCACTCTCCCTGGGCATTTCCCAGCTGGCTCTTCCCTGCAGTCTGGGCAATATTGGAGTGTGCACACCTCATTTCCTCCCTAGAACTGCTCGGGATCTGTCGGAGCTCTCTGGAAACGTGGGCAGAGGCACTGAGCCCAAATCACAGGCAGGCCTGACCTCTGCTTGTTTGCCTGAATTGTGCCTTGCAGCCAGCAGCCATCCTCCTGAGAGACAACCTGGGGCCAAAAGCTGAGCATTTTAGGAAATAAAAAGCTGCTTTTTCTTCACTCTGACCCCCCAGTGCCACAGCAAACCTGCACAGGGAATGTGCACGCAGCGGAGCAACAACCGAGGAGCTGCGGCTCTTGAAATCACCGTGCACACAGCTGTGGGATGTCTGACAGGCCTGAGCTTGCTGAGTCTCAGGAACAAATTTAGTGGGTTTCTATTCCTCAGCCAGGCACCAGGCGGGTTTTTGCCCTTTCCTCCCACCTGACAAGCTCCTGAGTGCTCGGGGAGACGCAGGCTGGGAACCTGCACCCAGTACCACCCCTGCACAGGAGCTTCCTCCTGATCCTCCCTTCTCCCCAGGCCAGAGCATCATCTCCCCATCCCTGGCCTCCCACCTGATGGGATTTAAGAGGAACACCCAGATTTAAGGCTTGTGCTGGGCAAAAAGGCCCAGAGGAATACCTGGGTTTAGGATTTGAACTGAGCACAGAGGGTCAGGAACACCCAGGTTTAGGATTTGAGCTGAGCACAAAGGGTGAGAGGAACACCCAGGTTTAGGATGGAGCTGAACACAAAGTCTGAGAGGAACAAGCAACCTCTGACAATGCAGGAGGTGGAACACAAAGCACAGCACATTGCTGTATCCCAAGGAATAACCCAGACTCTCCAGAATGCAAATCAGGCAAGAAAAGAACATCATGTTGCTGTCAGAACTTTGTCTGCAGCATGTGTGACTGCAAGAGGTTGTAATTATTTAACATTTTGATTTCAACTTCCCCGAGCGGTGAAGCCCTTCCTGCCCGAGCAGCTGCTGCAGCTCCACGGCACATTGACAGAGCAAATTTCAACTCAACAGCAGCTGAGGAGTCACAGGGCTGTCAGAAATGTGTTCATCTCTTTGCCAGGCTCTGCATGCACTCAGGAGCACGAGGGTGGGCTTTGTGCAGACCATTCACATTCACACAGCTGCATTTCCCAGCTCTTTTGGGCTCTCCCCAGAGATGCTCTGGACCCCTCAGCATCTTTGTGGCCTCCACTGGGCCCCAGCAGCTCCTTGTCTTTTGATCTCCTTGTTAATTATGCTGCACCTTCCAAGGAAAAAGGAGGAAAACCCTACTCTCCCCCCACCCAAATAAAAATATCTGCACTTCTCAGAGCTGCCAGCTGCCCTCCACAGCTCTCTGGTGAGCACATTCCCTCTCTGCTCCTGTGGTTCCTCAGGAAGAGGAAAGGTTAGAGCTGCCTCCCTGGACTCCAGGACATGGCCAGGAGTGCTGGCTGTGAAATGCCAGGGGAAGGAAAGCAGCTGGGTGTGTTTTCAGAAGTGAGCATCTTTTCAGGGAACACCTTGCAATCCCTTCCATTAAAAGAATTTCCCTGCAGCTGAAGACAAAGCTCTGTGGGATGGTTGTGCCTTCCCTGATGTCACACAGAGTAAACACAGCACCAAATGAGTGCTTTAGGTCACAGGAAATTTTACATCCTTTGAACAGGACAGCTGAAAATGTGACTATTATTACTTTAATTTCAGGAGTTTAAAAGTTTATAATGCTATTTCTTCCTTTCCTGTATCTTCCCATTTCTAGAATATTCCCTTACTCCTCTCCTGCTCTGGCCAGTGGGAAGCTCCAGATGTGGCTGCATTTTGGGATTTGGGGATTTGTTACCTACAAAACCCTTATAAATCCCCCAGGCTTGCTGAAGACCCAACATTTTCAACAGAAGGGCAACACGTTTTTCCTTTTTGCTGAATGTTGAGGCTCAGATTTGACAAATCATCTTTTCCAGGGAAGCAGTTGGCCATTGGAAAGGCCACATTTCTTCTCAGTGACAGCACATTGCTTGGAGAAAGACCAATATAAATGCATATGCAGATTATGCAGCAATTTTGGCCCATGTTGGCCTCTGAATTTGCTGACCCAGCCACCCACTTATTGGAAGTGATATCTGATCATTCCGCAAATTTTCGACTTTCTGGTTGTCTGCTTAGATGTTTTTTGGGGTGTGTGTGTGTAAGATGTGTCCTTGAAAGCAACCAGGAGACACAAGGGAAAAACTCAACACAGGAAACAAAAACCTTTCTGCTGCTCCATCAGCTCTGTTTGGTTCTCACCTGCTCAGATGCTGCAACCTTGTTCCTGCGGAAAAGCAAATACCTGCTTGATAATGGGAAAGTGTTGCTAATTTTAGACTGAAAAGGCTCAGAATCTGCAGCCCCAAAATTCCTGCACTTGAGGGGGCTGAGAAAGAGTATCTCAGCAAACAAGCCTGCCAGAATTCCCAAATATTTGTGAATTTTGACACTCGTGCAGGCTGTGTCATGGAGATGTTTGTTTTAAATGCCAGCTGGTGCAGTCTGAACAACACACACAATTTTCAAGACAAAGAATAATGAGCCTAAAGCAACTTGGAGGAAAAGACATATCCTGCCATGTTTTTCACCTCTGATTGCAGCAGGTCAAAGGCTGAATTATTGGAAATTAAGTGAGGCACTGTCCAAATTTTTCCTTCCTTTTTGTGCTTTTTATGCTTTCTCATTTGGCTAAGGGGTGCTGGACAGAACAAAAAGACAATGAAAGGATTTGAGAAAGATCACAGATGCATCTCTAAAACAAAAATATAGTCAAAGGCTAATTCAGAGTTTTTAGGGAAAAATAAAAAAGGATACATCTTTTTGTATTCATATGTCACAGTTGCAAAAGAATTGGGAAAGCAAATGGATCTGGCAATAGACTGGAGATGCTCATCAGCTGCTAAGCCAGATTAGCTGGTTTTTGGGTTTTTTTGCACCCCCACAGAGATAATTTCATCTGAACATCCCTTCTGGAAAGAAGAAATCCAGCTGTTCCCACCCCTGGCAGCAGCACTGGGGGATATTGCACCTCCTGGCACAAACGGGGACATCTGGCATTTCCCTCTTTGTCTTTCCAGACATTCTGGAGTGTGGAACCCCCAGACCTCTGGTTGGTTCTGCGGGTTCTTTAACCACTGAAAGTCACCTGCAGTCAGGAGACTGGAGACACAAAACTGAAGTACAGAATGTGAGCCTGAATTCAGAGACTGAAATAAAGGCCCTAAAACCATCAAACCTAGAAATCAGAGATTTTCTTGCTTTACCTAAATAAGAATGATGGAAAAATCTTGGGGAGTTTGGTTGATTGGTGTTTCCTCAGGGCAAACAATGTTTAAGAAAAGAACTTTGGGCTCCTAAATGATGTTGAGGTCTGTCCAAAAGGAACGTGACCTTCCTGGGTGGGGCAGCTCCTGCAGGGATCACTGAGAATTTCCATGAGACATTTGAATCTCCTTACTGGCTACAGGGTTAGTGCAATGCATCTTCTGCAGTGTTTTAGGGTTACAGAGATCTTTCTATACTGAACAGCAGTGCCTGCCTCACACCAAGAGAATTATCTATAGTACCTGAGTAGAAAGGAACTGAGCTGGCTTAAAAAACAGCTTTAAATCAAAATAAACACCGAGTCATTAAAATGCTGCAATGAATTAAGAAATTATTTGCTTTAATACATTGACTTTTGTGGTTTACTAAATCAAGAGCTGTTGTAGTCTCCATGGAGAAACAAGATCCATTTGTCGACCTTTGTATTTATGTGCAAAAATACTGGAAAGGGACCAGAACACTGTCTGCCTGTAAATCAGCTTTTTCTCATTCTGAACTTTTACAAAGGAAATCCATGACTTTGACACCTTTAGCATTTATCCAGGCAACGAGTCCTGCACACTCCTTACCCAGCCATAAATTCGGGATAATGCAGCTGATGGCAAATCCATTTCTGACAGGGATGGAGCTCCCTTGGGCTGCTGGGGAGGGGCTGCTGAGAGCAGAACAGGGGTGCCATGCTCAGGGATATTGCCATGCTCAGGGATATTGCCAAGCTCAGGGATATTGCCATGGACAGGGATATTGCCATGCTCAGGGATATTGCCACGCTCAGGGATATTGCCATGCTCAGGGATATTGCCATGGACAGGGATATTGCCATGCTCAGGGATATTGCCATGCTCAGGGATATTGCCATGCTCAGGGATATTGCCATGCTCAGGGATATTGCCATGGACAGGGATATTGCCATGCTCAGGGATATTGCCACGCTCAGGGATATTGCCATGGACAGGGATATTGCCACAGACAGGGATATTGCCATGCTCAGGGATATTGCCATGCTCAGGGATATTGCCATGGACAGGGATATTGCCATGCTCAGGGATATTGCCATGGACAGGGATATTGCCACAGACAGGGATATTGCCATGGACAGGGATATTGCCATGCTCAGGGATATTGCCATGCTCAGGGATATTGCCATGCTCAGGGATATTGCCATGGACAGGGATATTGCCACAGACAGGGATATTGCCATGGACAGGGATATTGCCATGGACAGGGATATTGCCATGGACAGGGATATTACCACGGTCAGGGATATTTCCATGCTCAGCCCCCTCTGGAAGCCCCCATGGCTCTTCCCTGGGGTGGATCCTGCCAGGTTCCAGAGGTAGCATCCATCCCTCAGGAGGGGTTCCCGAGCTGCTCCTGCTCTTCCCTGCCTCCTGCTGCACAGGAACCATGGCTGGTGCCTCATCCTGAGCCAATCCATCATCCTGAGCACTGATCAGGGCTCTTTTTTCGCTCTTCTCCCCATTCCCTTTAATTTCTGTCTGAGCACATGTATGACTACATTTGTCACATCAAAGCTACGACAGAGGAGCTCCCGAGGCAGGCCCTGAGGCTGCTCCCAAAAGCTGGAGCTGCAGCCTGAAGTCAAGCTTGTGTGGATCCATCTGCACAGGCTGAGTATTCCCAGTTTTACCCACCATAGCCTTGGAAAAGCCAGGAGACAGAGGCACCTCCTGCTGCTTCCCCTGCCAGGTGCTGTGCAGGGAAACACCTTTCAAATCAGCCTAAAAGGGGATCCAGGCATCAATCCTGTCTCAGGCTGCTCTGCTCCTCCTGCTCACACAGCCCTGCTCTTGGGCACTGCTTTATTTCACATTTCCCCACAGCCTCACTGTAAAAGTGATTAAACCCCATGCTGAGGCTGTTTAGGTTAGGAATAAACAACCACAGTTTTTCCTGGCCTGTTAGAGTGTGGGGGAAAGGTGTTGCTCAGCACCAAACATTAGCATTGTTTGCTTCACCAGTTACAAACAAAGAGCTGTACCTGGCAGAAATCATCAAGTTATCACTTAGGAAGAGGAAATCTGTTCCATAGCACAGGCTTTGCTAAGCTAAAGGAACTGGGCATTGTGCATGAGAAGAGTGGAGTCAATGCATTTTTGTTAATTGCACCTTTTATAAGAGCACTTAGACAATGCATTGGAATAATTATTTCCCGTGAAGCAGCATTTAACATGCTTCTCACTTTTGCTTTTGTGCTGTGAAATCTCACTGACAGCAGGCAACCAGAGCTCCTCACAGCAGCATTTCTCTGAAACAGCAGAAGGAATTGTTTTTAAAAGGGTACCTGGAGGAGCAAACTATCCCCTCCTTTTGTGCTTCGAGGCCCTCTCAGCAAACATTCAGACAGATGTTTAAGCCCATGTTTGCTCCTGGAGTGTGCCCTGGTTAAACCACGGTGGGTCCAGGAGGAATCCCTTCTGTGTCTCCTGGAGATGTCCTGTCCTGCTCCATCCCATCCCAGTGGAGACTGGGAGCAGCAGGGGTGGTGCACCATGAAGGTGGCACTTGGGAGCCAGAGCTGGCTGCACTGCTGGAAGGAGGAATTCCATCTGCCACGAGGCTTCCCCAGGAGATGGGGAATGGGGAAAGCACCAGGTTCCTGCTCCCAGCCAGGGAATCTGCCAGCTGCTCCATCAGCTGGGTGCTCAAACCCCGATTCCAAACCCCAGCTGTGGAAACGAGCTGCAGGGGCTCATCTCTGAGGGAAGCCCAGAGGGAAGGGCCTGGTGGATTCCAGTTCATCATCCTCACTCCAGCCTTTCAGGGGCTCTGCCGGGCTCATCCTGCTGGTCAGCAGCGTCCCAGGGAGCTTCCTGCCTCTCCAGCTGTGCGGAGGCATGCTTGTGGAGCTCCTTCATTTCCAGTGTGCTCCAGTTGGAACCCAGCACAATGGAAAAGCAGCTGGATGAATCATTTACTGCCCCATTTCCTCATTTCCATACTGTGATGCAGGTGAGAGCTGAAAAAACAAACCCCAAAGGTGCATATATTTTTTAAACACACGGTAAGATTAAAGCTCCTTTTCTCTCCCCTTCCCATGTATATAATGTTTAGCTGGAATATTTTAAACATGATGAAGGGCTTAGGAGTGGGGATGAATGACAGCAGGAGAGCTGGGATTCCAAACATGTTGCAAGCCTTTCTCATCTCCCAGGTGGCTGGAAGTGTTTCACATCCCAGATTCACCGGAGGAACGGAGCAGACTCGCTTGGCACCTCGGATCCTGCACTAGGGAAGCGTTCCTGTGGCTGCACCAACTCACTCAAGTGGCTTACTGAGGCACTTTGCAGTATCCATGGAAAATGAAAGCCTGAAGTGCCAGCTGTGCTGAATTCAAAGGGAAGGTACAGCTCGGGTACAGCTGTGGCTTCTCAAAGAACCTGATTTCAGAAAAGAGCCAAATAAATCTTTGATATCTTCCCTTTTTCAAAAGCATGATGCCCACATCTCTTCCTCTTCTCACAAGTGTCTAAAGGGGGCTGTAAAGCCAGCCTTCATTTTAAAGCTACCTTGCCGGTTTGGGTTTTTTACTGGAGTGTTTCCTTTGGGTGGATCCTGTTTGCTCCATTTCACTTTTTAAACATGGCCTCACCAGTGCTGAGGGGATGGCAAGAAGTTTGATTCCAATTCCCTCCACATCTGCATGTGCAATGAAAACATGCCCATTGTTGGAGGGTTGCAACAAGAAATGAATCCTGGGGATATGAAACTCAGTTTTCATATATCATATATCATATCATATCATATAGATGAGGTCAATGCTGAACCATTTCAGGAAGACACTTTTGCTTTAGTTATTGCAAACAAAATGCTGTGCAGGATTTTAGAGTCTCCTCTTGTGCCTTTTTAGCTATTTATGGTTAGGAGCAGGCAGAACTCCCCCTATTCCTCCCTGTCTCAGCAGCAGCTCTCACAAATACACCTGGTAGCCGATGGCAAGTGTGGCATAACTTAACATCACTTGGTTCAATCATGTAAAATTTTGTCCATAGCTGTGCCACCTGCAAAGGAAGTATTTCCACACAGCCTATTTCTTCCATCCAGAATGTTAAAACTGGTTTCCAGATGAAAAATGTTTTTTTGCCATAAAGCTCCAACCCATTGTTGTGTACAGAGAGCAGCAAAAGGAGAACAAAACCACCCCACTGAGGGCATTTGGCCAGCAGCAGAGAGACACTGACAGCTGAATCCTCATTTTCATCCTTCATTATTCCAAGGAGCTGCGGTGCTGAAGGACCTTACAGGACCAAAAGCTCCCTGTCCCTTCTGCTGGGACCAGAAGGACACTCTGGAGGAAAGACTGGCACCCTCCCAATTCCAGCACCCTGCATTTTAGGGGTTTCTTGATCTGCAGCTTGTGGCTGGAGCCTCATTTCGGTGTCTCAGAGAGGGCTGCAGGTTCCTGTCTGCACTCTGCAGTCACAGCCTGAGGGTGAGCGTCACGCTCTGGGACAAAGCACCGCTGTCTGTCTGTCCTGATGGGCCAGTGCTGGGGGCTGTCTGTGCAGGAATGGGGAATAACTACTCCTTACTTCCCTGCTCCCTGCTGGCCAGCACTTCTGGTCCCTTTGCACTGTCCAGTGCCTCCCTGAGAAACACAGGAAGGGAAGCACAGGAGGGATGGGGAAGCACAGGAGGGATGAGGAAGCACAGGAAGGGAAGCACAGGAGGGATGAGGAAGCAAAGGAGGGATGGGGAAGCACAGGAGGGATGAGGAAGCAAAGGAGGGATGGGGAAGCACAGGAGGGATGAGGGAGCACAGGAAGGGAAGAACAGGAGGGATAAGGAAGCACAGGAGGGATGAGGAAGCAAAGGAGGGATGGGGAAGCACAGGAGGGATGGGGATCAATGGCAGGAGGGGAAGCACAGGAGGGATGGAGAAGCACAGGAGGAATGGGGAAGAACAGGAGGGATGAGGAAGCACAGGAGGGATGAGGAAGCACAGGAAGGATGGAGAAGCACAGGAGGGATGGGGATCAATGACAGGAGGGGAAGCACAGGAGGGATAAGGAAGCACAGGAAGGATGGAGAAGCACAGGAGGGATGGGGATCAATGGCAGGAGGGGAAGCACAGGAAGGATGGAGAAGCACAGGAGGGATGGGGATCAATGGCAGCAGGGCTGTGCTGGGAGCTTGGGAGGCAGGAGGAAGCTCTCAGGATGGAGGGCAGAGCCTCAGTCCTGCATGGAAAACACAGGACAGGGACAGGAGGTGATCCCAGGAGGGTCCCAGAGCTGTGTCTGAGAATTAAAACCAAAAAGTGAAAGGGGAATTCCAAAGCTGAGGCTGGGAGAAAGGCAGAGCGTGGATGAGCACGTTCACTGCAGGACTGTCATGCCCAGGGGTGGAGAACTGGATTCTCAGGGAAAGGATGGGCTGAAACAGAGCCCAGAGACAGCAAAGCCCAGCTCAGCAAGGCCATTCCCAGCCCAGGCAGAACGCAGGGAAGCAGCCTCAGAGGGAGTAGCTGTGCCTGTGTGCACAGTGCCACAGCTCCCAGCCACCCTGAGGAGCAGAAACGAGGATTCAAACCAGAACATCTCAGAAAACTGAGGTAATCAGGCCACGTCTGGTTTAGGGGAGGAAAAGAAGGATTTCAGGAGTGTTGGAGTCAAAAAAGGCAAATGTTCTGCATGTAGTGGCGTGGCTGGGATGGAGTTGAATTTTGGCCTTGGCTTTGTGCTGACAAAGACCCAGAGCCCATCAGGACAGAGCCTCTTGCAGCCAGTATTAATGTAAACACTGCAAAGGATCGCTTCTTCAATTAATTGGCCCCAAAAACCACAAAGGAAAAGCCATTCTTGATTTAGTTTCGAGTGGAGAGTGTGACCTGTTTCAAGATGCAGCCACCGAACTTCTTCTCGGCAAAGAGGCCATAAAGTATTCAAATCCGACCTTTTGGGAGGTGGAAAAGTCAAAACACAAATCCACAATAACAACATGCAACTTAAGAAGTGGATTTGCAATCAAGGGGGAAAAAAGGAAGATTGAGAAACGGTAAAAAGGAGCCACTGAAAAGATAAAATGTTTGCAGGTAACCTAAAGACCACTTCAGGACATCACCACATTCCAGGCCGGGAATAACATTAGGAAAAGATTTCCAGAGGCAGAAAAACCCACCCCAATTGCATCTCTAGCAGGAATGATTCACAGTTTGGGGAAGGAATTTAAAAACCTGTGCTCAGAAATGGGAGTTTTATCAGTTTTTGGGAAATAATTACTGAGTGAATTCTTGGCATCCAGCACAAGATATTCCAGAGAAGCTCCAGAGTTTTGTAACCTTCCCAGGAGGGTCACAGCGAGAGCAGGGTGGGGCACTGGGTGACTCCAGCCAGGAGAAGATTCCAACAGCAGATCCCTGTTCCCTAAAGTGGCCTTGAGGCCACAGCAAGAGACAGGGATGTATGTTAAGACAGTTAAAATAAACACAAAATTAATCCTGGACAGGAGAAATTCAGGAATTTCCCCAAAGAAAACCCCCAATCCCCTCCAGTTTCTGTGTTGGTAAATTAGTCAGAACAAGGATAAAACCAATTCTGTACACGAATAAATGGATATTGGGCTCATCTCCCCCTGGCTTCTGTGCAGGGAAGAAACGCCTCGTGAATTTGTGAGATTCTTTTCAAATTAGCAATAACTGTAATGCCAGATAACAAAAGACAGATGACTTCTTGTCTTTTTGGTTTTTTCAGCTGGCTGGCAGAGAACCTGAATCTCTGCACATTTCTGATTTCACTTGGAAGCATTTCTAAAACAGCTCAGCATTTCAGAACTGCCCCAGAGTACACCAGGCTGGCAACAAAACCCTGACACATCACAAGCAAACATATGTCTGCTCTGAAAAACACAGCCCACATCTTCCCCAGTGCAGCACTGGAGGGATGGCAGAGTCTGCTGGGAAGCACAAGGAATAAAATCACACTTTGGGAATTGAAATTTTTTAAGTTTTTTTGTAATAAACTTAGAATTCATCACCAATTTAACCCTCTCTCTTTTTTTAACCCCCCCACCAACTGCACTATCTAATTATTTAGTTTTAGTATTTTTTGATCAAGACTTTGATTCTATTTTCTTTCTATGTCTGAAGCTCTTTTCTGGTCTTTTCTTATCCCAGGAGCTTGGAAAATTCCTGTTGTCAAACTTTCCTGGAGTTGTTTTGTTTTTTATTTCTCCAAGGAGACTACAGATTGCAGCAGACTCATTGATTTAATTTGTGGATCCTATAATTCCAAATCAAACCTAAGTAGACTATTTCATCAGGGGGAAAGAAGAACATTGCTAAAAAAAAAACCCAAAAAACCAAAAGAATAATGGCAAACCCAACAAATAGTTTCGTAAGGGGCTTTAAATGTTTACTCCAGTGTGCTCTGATTGTGCCTAGGAGCAGTAAAATGTAAATTAAATTAGTACTCAAGCTTATCATTAGGAAATAAGCCATTTCTTTTAAAGACAAGGAGAAAACACTGTAAATTAAGCCCGATGTGGGTTAGGCCCACACGTTACATAAGCCCCTAATCCACATTAAAACCCTTTCAGTAACATATGGGCCATAATAATTCCCAGTGTTCTTTGTTCTTTCAGCATAACAAGCTGTTAACTCAGAGGGCTCTGCACTGCCCTGGGAGCTCCTGGCAGGGCCAAGGCTGGAATTTTCCCGTGGGGATCCTCAGAGCCCAGTGAAGAGTCTGGGAGTCTCAGTTCCCAGTGTCAGTCTTGGGGCACCAGCAATGGGGAATTCCAACCACAGCCACGGAATTGTGGGGTCACAGATGGTTTGGGTAGGGGGGGACACAAGGATTCTCTCATTCCACCCATTCCATGGCAGGGACACCTCCCCCTGTCCCAGGCTGCTCCCAGCCCCATCCAGCCTGGCCTTGGACACTCCCAGGGATCCAGGGGCAGCCACAGCTGCTCTGGGCACCCTGTGCCAGGGCTTTTCCATCCTCACAGGGAGGAATTCTTTCCTGATATCAAATCTAAACCTACTCTGCCAGTCTGAGTCCATTCCTTGTGTCCTGTCCCTCCAGGCCTTGTCCCCAGTCCCTCTCCAGCTCTCCTGGAGCCCCTTCAGGCCCTGCAAGGGGCTCTGAGCTCTCCCTGGAGCCTTCTCCTCTCCAGGTGAGCACCCCCAGCTCTCCCAGCCTGGCTCCAGAGCAGAGGGGCTCCAGCCCTGGAGCAGCTCCGGGGCCTCCTCTGGACTCTCTGCAGCAGCTCCAGCTCCTTGTGCTGCTGGCCCCAGGGCTGGGGCAGCTCTGCAGGTGGGCTCACACCCCAGCTCAGGGGCAGAGGGACACAGTCCCCCTCCCCTGCTGCCCATGGGCACACAAGAACACTTCAGGGGGTTGCTGTTTTCCTCTGGGTTTTAAAATAAAAATGCATTGAGTGAGAATGGTCCTGGAGCATCCGACAGCACGTCTGGATTCCTGTCCTTTGGAACACAGCCTTTGTTTTACAAACAGTACTTCATGTGAGAGTACCCAATTAATTGCTCACTTCCTAAGCATTCAGGAAATAATTAATGTGCAGGAGTGTGGAACAACAAAGCAATATTCATGCTTAGTGTAATCCCACTAATGATGGGAGCAGGTTTCAGTTCTGCCCCGCTCCACTATTCAGACTGCCCGTTCTCCTTCCCTTGACTCTTTTGCACCTCTCAGACCTTCTCTGGTGGCCAAGCAGCCTCCTGGAAACAGCCCCTCATTAAGGCAGAGCTAATCCCAAGGCTCAGATGAACGCAGCGACCACTGCTCCTCACCAACGCCAGGATTCACTTTAAACGCTGAAATATTTGCAAGAGCAGCTTGAACGAGGCGTTTTCTTTTCTGAAGCTGTTCAGGGACATCACTGAAACATTTAATGTGTCCCTGCAGGGAGGAGAGCCCAGGTCTTTGCTCTGTGTTCTGTACAGAATGGGAGCTCCACGCTGAAATGTTGAGCTCTGCAGAGAAGAGGTGGCTTTTTTATTCACCCACAAAGGGCCAGGCCCACCTGCAGGGCTGCACACAGCACAATAATAGTCATGATTGAAAAAGGAAAATATAGGCCAGAACCTGGCATTAACAAAACTCTAAAAGCTGCTGCACTGACTGCAAAACCCAGACAAAGGAGATGAAGCCTGGTCACAGCGGTGAGGAAGTAGAGGGCCTCCTGGCACAAAGCTGATTTTTGCCCTTTATTGGTATTTAGCTCATCTAAAGGGAAGCTGAAGGTTTAAAAGCCGTTTGGTAGGTTTTTTTTTTTCAAATGGGAAGTGATTCATTTCTTTTTCCCCCCAACAATATGTTCTAATCTTGTTCACTTCACTGAGAACACGGTGACACATCGGGGAGGACTGCGCGGCCATGGCGTTCCTGAATGGAAAGGAAATGTCAAACGGGATTTTTCTGCAGCACACGTGACATCTTCCTGCCCTCCTCCAGCAGAAAAAACAATCAATTCACAGCTGATGGCCTTGGCCACATCTTCTCAGGAATGCTGGGTTCCTCTAACATCACCTTGAGCACGGACCTCCTCTTCCTCCTTTCCAAAGTACAAACTCAGCCTCAGCTGATGCAAAATTCTGGCCATTGGGTCTTCTTTAGGTATCAGGAATTGCACACACACACACACACAAAAAGGCATTTTCTGCTTCTTATTTCTCCTCTCAGGAAGTCCCCAGCACCCTCTTCTCTTCCACTGCCACCTTAGGGCTCCCTGTGGGAACACAGCCCTCCCTACAGAAATATCAGGTGTCCCCAGAGAAGTTCCACGCTCTGTAGAAATCCCCTTCTCCTTTTCCTTCCATCCCCTGCTAGTCTCTGAAGAAACCCTCTGAGTGAACCAAAGAGAAGGAGGCAAAGTTTTGCCACCACATGGCCAAGGGATGATCAGATGCTGCAGAAATGAGACATAAATGAGAATAAAAGTGGGATAAATAACCAGGCTGAGCCTTAAGCATGAGAGGTCATTTAGGGGGATAAAAGAAGCTTTATCTTTGCCCTGAAGTGGTTTATGAGAGCAGCCTTTAGGCTGCAAAACAGATAAATTTTCTAGGAAAGGTTTCATTCTGTAGCAAAGTAATAAAAATCAAGCTCCCCAACAAATCTCTTTTCGTGTGAGAAGAGAATCCCAAAGAGCCACTTGCTCTGGGTTTTGGAAATTTCCTAATGAGCACGTGCCACGTGCTACACGGTGTGTGTTCTCTCAGCACGGGAGGAAAAGAGGCTGCAAAGAGCAAAGCCAGCATTCCCTGTTCCCTGAGCACACAGAGCCAGGGAACAGATTCCCAGCTGCCCATCCCAGCCACGCCAAAGGCTTTTGGGGCTGGCAGAGTCACAGGGAGACACAAACAGCTCAGGAAGTGTGCGATGCAACCATCTGCCATCAGGGCAGGGTCCGAGCAGATGTGTTATCCCTGGTTGGGGAATTCTGCTGCCCTCTGCAATGTGTCTGAACAAATTCCCACCTGGCAGAGAGCTCTGCCACAGGGGCTTGCCTCCCCCTGCTGCTGCAGGAGGGGCTGGGGCCACATCACCCGCAGGGAAGGAGAGGAACCGGGAGAGTGCCCGTGGAGCTCCGGGAGCCACGCGTGGACGCGAGGGTTTTATCTCCGATGCCTCAGCAGGGCCTGTGCTCCTGCCCTGGATACTCATCACCACCAAACCAGGCTGACTGCGTTTGCTGGAGGCTCCTGCAGAGCTCACATGCTGCCTGCACTTGGAGCAGAGGGTTTTTATGTCTCCCAGTTCGCTATCTGAAGGTTCTGCACTGATCCCAGAACGCTCCGTGGAGAGGATGTCCAGCCTGGATCCCAGCACCCACAGACACACAGGACATCAATAAAGACAAAAAACAAGTCTGGATTTCAAATTCCTGCACACCTGCCATCTTAATACATCAAAAAGATATAATTGAAATGACAACAAGTAATTATGACATGAAGATAAAACACATTTTAATGAATGCGAATCTTCTGAAAGTTCAGCTTCAAGGAATGTCACTGACTGAAGCGAGTTCTGGCGCTGTCCATCTGTAACACCATTCCCTCCCACCCTTTCCTCCTGTCAGCAACTCTTCCCTTCCCTCAGACACTTCAGATGGAGATAACAGGAGTGAATAAAACACCCCAAATCGTTATGATAACGCGGTTCAGCAGAAATGGAATATTTCACTGATTTTTCTGCTTGCTCAGGGAGAGCCACCCCGTTCAAGGATTCACAGGATGGACACATAATGAGAATTTTGTGTGCTCCAGTCACTCAGTGCATCCAAATCCTCATAACAAAATTAAATGACCCTTCTTACCTCTCTTACCCCCTTCAATTCCCAGCACAGCACTTAACATTTTCAGTCATTGTAAGAATACCTGATTTCTTTCTAACAGAAAAGATGGTGAAGTTATAACAGCGATGCCACTAACAACAAACCCTTCTTTTTCAGAGAAATGCTGTTCTTCACCCAATCCCTGAAAACCTCTAGAAGTTTCTCAAGTTTATTTTAAGCGTGGGTTTGGAAAAGTCACTCCCCATGTGGTGCCTCAGAGCGTGGCTGAGGCAAAGGAGAGACAGTAAAGAACAGAAATAAAGAACAATAAAGAACAGAAATAATAAAATGGCACTTTCCATCGACACTTTCCTCTCTGCAGAGGGTGCACCTGTCAGTCAGACCTGAGGATTTCCCCACTTCACCTGAATTTTTGTCGCCGTCTGAGGTGTCAGCACAACGTCCTGCCGTGGGTGCTTTCGATAAACACAGGTTGGACTTGATGAGCTCAAAGGTCTTTTCCAACCTAGTTCATTCTGTGATTCCTCAGGGTCATTATGAATTCCACTAAACCTCAGCATGGATTCAGCTCCTCTCTGGAAGCATGGTTAGAAGGTCTCTGAACACAATTCATTGTTACAAATATCCCCATTACAAACAGCCAAGGTCTTCCAATTAAGCAAGTGCAGGATAATAGCAGAGCACATTTTCCTGAGGTTATGTGGCAAATGGCAAAGTTTTGTCATTGTCTTCGTGTCTCTCAATGCTGCTGACATCCCAGTACACTAAAATAAATTCCCTGTTGGAGTATTTCGAGCCTCTGCCCCCTGCAATGGGAATTTCACCAGGCTGACAAAGCATGAATTAAATCTCGCCTCTCTGGCACGCGGCTGCAGAGTGCTTTTGTGCAAGAAAATATTTCTTTTGACATTTTCCATGAAAGGGACACATTTGGGATTGTTCTACAGGTATTTCACACAAGGGCAAAGTGCTGCTGGACCCACAGAGTTCAGGGGTTTTACAATTCTCTTTTCCTTCTCTGGAACAGCATCCAGAGTCCTTCTGCCACAAGCAAGACCCGGGTTATTTTTGTGGCAGCAGAAAGCTTTGCTTTCTTGCTTTGTTTAGGATTAAAATAGCCTGACTCAGTTACAAAAGTCACAAATTGTTATGTCTGACAAGTTATTCAGGTAAAAACACCGAGAGTCCTGTGCTGGAGAAGAAAAGGAATAGCTTCTGAAACAGCACACCAAAGTTCCCTCCAGATTATGGAATGGTTTGGGTGGGAAGGGACCTTAAAGCCCATCCAGTGCCACCCTGCCATGGCAGGGACATTTTCCACTATCCCAGAAAGAAGCAGCTGAAAACCAAATTTATTCAAGCCCTAAGAAATTGCCTTTAGAATTTTACCTGTATCTCTACTAGACCATCATTAATGGCAAAATAAATCTTCAGTGATTGCCGAATCCCTGTTTAATTTATGGACATCTTTTTGAAAAATGAAGGCTAAAATATACACAGGTACAGGATAATAAATTATAGATTTGAAAAGGGATATGCAAAGGCAGGAATCTGAGCAATCATTTTTCTCTTTTCTTTCGTTTCAGACGGAGAATCACCAAACTACAACGAGTTCTACATATCACAACTCTGCCTGGGAAACTTTTTAACTATAATTATTAAAATTAGGAAATATTAAACAATGCAGACGTCTTCCCCTTACTCTCTGCATGCCACACTATTGCACACAGTGAATTTATTTGTGTGGTAATTCTTTTTTTTATACCAAATTCCTTGCTGCCCACTCTGGTTTTCCTTCTCATGTGTTTATAGGGATTTCATCCACATGAGCACTCCTCCACTGAGGTCACTGTCTCCACAACCTACAACAGATTTGCTGTGGATTCCCTGCATTGAGGGTTCTTCTCTGGAACTGGAGTGCTAAAAAGCTGTTTTAAAGCTGCACAATTCCCTGACAGCCCCTCCTCCAAGGCAAAAGGATGTCTCTGTCACCTTGGCTTTTTTTAGCAGATGTCCCAAGCCTCCAAGCCCTGCTCCCAGAATTGTCGCCCTGGTGCCACTTCCAAAAGATGCCAAACCCTTGTCTTGGTGTCCCAGGTCTCTGGATTTCTCTTGGAATGCCTCTGGGACCAGGAATTGCTGCTCCTGGCACTCCCCTGCACTCAACAGGTTGCTAGAAGTCAGATTTTACACAGGACATTTGTTCTGTAAAACACAGGAAGAGCCCTAACTTCAGCTTTGGTTTTTTAATAGAAATGCTGTCCACAATTTTGTAGGGTTTTTTTTTCCCCCCCTCTGTCAATTCAAGATTAATGAGATTCAATATGAATTTATGTGGCTACTTAAGAAACTCATGGAGGACTCTGTGATCTTGGAAGTCTTTTCAAACCTAAATGATTCTGATTTATGGGATGTGGGCAAAGGTTTTGAGCTTGACAAACAAGCAAGTGCATATGTAGGTCACCCCTCGTGGAGCTCATGCTTTTCCTGCTGAATAAAGGAAGAAAATACTTTCTACCTCATTTTTGCTGTTACACAGAGGAAATTTTAAATATATTTAGAAGATCTTGCAACACAAACCCTTTGTCCCATTTTTAATCTGGTTTAAGATGGCTTCTCACTTGGCTCTGACTTGTGAGCATAGGAAAAGATGTTTTCCCTGGCAGAGTCACCAAGTTCTGGCACAGGCTGTCCCTGTCCTGGGAGATACTGAAAAGCTGGCTGGAAGTTACCTGAGCACCCTGGTTTGGGTGGAAGCAGAGGATTCCCAGGGATGTCCCCCAAGTTCAGCCACTCTGATCCAGAGGGGATCCCTGGTTGTGCCTGTGGATCCCCCATCCCTGAATTTAGTGGGAACCTTTGTTAAATACACCGTTAAAAGTGACTATTTTTGCAAGCCAGATGGAAACACAAACGTGGGAATGTGACCTGTCATCCTGGCACAGCCTTCCCAAGCTTCCTCCTCCAAGAAATCCCAGGTGGTTTTCAGCAGGGGACCTGCTAGCCAGAGCACCTTAACAATGCCATCACTTCCATTTCCTTTTGTCAATATTTTTAATCAGGAATCTCCCCTAAAATATTTACACGTGGAGATGGCCCAGCAAGGTTATCATCAAATTAAGTAAAGCTGATAAATATCATTGTGCAGGAGCTAATGCCACCATAAATAACAGCAGGGTGAAGGTGCATTTAATCAGCAACTCAGAATAAACCCAGCCCCACTGAGGCTGAAATCCACTGCAGTGAACACCAGGTGAGGACACCCAGTGTAAAATAACAGAAGAACATGTGAAGAATTTTGCCTGTTCTGAGTGCTGTATCTAATCTGAGGGGGAAAATAAATAAATAAAAAAAGACCTTTTGAGTCCAGTGCCAGCAATTTAATCCCAAATGGCCAGAGGGAAAGCCCTCACTGTTTCTGGTGAGGATGGATTTATTTGGGGTTTTGACTGCCCCACAGCTAAACTTTGGTGTTGGATCCAGGACCCTGGGAATTCCCTGCCACGGGGGACAACAGCAGCTCATTATTTTTAATGGCACTCCTCCAGGGACAGAGGTTGGATTTTTGGGTCTCTGGACTGTGCTGCAGCTCAGGATAAGAATCTGATGGATTTCACATCATTATGTGTAGCTTTCAAGCTGTTCTGGCTTGTAGCACTGAAGTCTGACATCAAATGGGCAAATTCCATGGGTTTGCGGGAGGGAATATTCCCCCCCTACACAGCCTCAGAATAATGAAGCTGTCTCTGCTGCTTTGGGGTTTTTTCCCAATGTTCTGTGAGATACCTCTTCATTCTTCTTCCCTCCTTGGTCAAACACATAAAACCAGGAGTGAGGAACAATTTATTTATCGCAGTGAGACAATCAGATTTGTATAAATTACATGAGTAGGAGAGAATTGGGAATCAGTGCTGGAAGGAAGACTTAGGTAACCCAAAGCAATAAAAATAACTGTGCTGATTAACTTCTCAGCTGGGGCAAGCATTTCATTCATTCCTGAAAGACATCAGCTGCTGCCCTACATCAACTGGAATATTTCAATTGTGCTTCAAGCTACTTAAGAACCACAAAAAAAGTGATCTAGGAATGCTGGCCTTGGGTTTCTCAGTTACAGCTTCGTGGTTTCAGAGCTGATCATCTCCTCCTGCCCCTGCCTTGGGTCACAGAGTATCAGTGCTGAGGCTGGAGAGGGAAAAGGTGCTCAGAGACATCCGAGTTTGTCATGGCAGGGCTTTTCCCAAAGGGAAATTTCAGCAATTGATGATGCCAGCCCTAATTTTTTGTCGCAGCACAGGGGAAAAAAGGAGGGAGTTTGGCTGAAATGTATTATCCTGCCCTGTTTCCAGCAGAAAAGTGCCTCTGGTGGGTCAGATCATGGTCTCTCATCAGCTCGCTGCAGAGAGCATTCATGCAGCAACACAATGGAGTGGGCAGAATGTGAATTAGCCAGGACAAAAAAAAATAAAAAAAGCCCCAAACCAAACCAAAGCAGGCAGGAACGGAGGGCAGAGGGAATTGAATCTTTTCACCTCACGACACAACGCTAATACCAAAGTCTGCAGCATCACCAAAGGCAACAGGGGCAAAAGGCAAAAGGTGCAAGGGGCTGGTTTGAGGTGCACAGAGCAGCTGGAGATGGGTGTGAGCTCTGCAGAGGAGAGGCACCTGAGGAACACGCTCAGAACCACGCTCAGGGTGTGGCAGAAATGCAGCCTGGGCTGCAACAGGAGTGTCACACACAGCTTTTAGGGTAACACACCTGGAACTTTGCACTGCTTGATGCTGCACTTCTCAAAACACATTTCTTGGTCTCCTCTGAGCTGAGCTCCTTCAGGAGCTTCCTTCACGGGGAGTCCCATTTATCTCAGTTCTCTGAGTCAGGAAGAAAACTCCAAAGCTCGTTAGGATCTTGTTTTTCATGTTTATTAGGATGTTATCACAAAACTTGGCAGGCCTTCCCAGACTTTCTGCACCATAACCTGCCTCACCTTGGCTCTGAATGCTCAAAAAGGCCCCAAACCAAGGGGCTGTTTCATCTTTATATCCATTTTTACCCAATTAACAATGGACACATGTATTGTTTTTATATATTAACAAGTAAGTTTTCTATATCTACTTACATAACTAAAATTGGGATTAACTTTCAATCAATCACTCTTGGTGCTCCTAAAAACTGCAGAATCGTGGAGAAGGAAGAAGGAGAGCTAAAAACCACACCCTATTCCCTCCATCTTTACTCCATGTATTAAACACTAAAATCTATATTTTTTTACTTCAGAGACATAGTAAACATACCACTTTCTATTTAATTTTCCATAAATCCTGGTTTACCCAGGGATATTTGGAAGCCTTTCTGACAGTAAGGAATAAGATTAATACCTTTTTGGAGAACGGGACAAACAGAGAATTGTTTCTCCATGTCTGGACTCCTTCACACACCGGGGCTCCGTTCCCTCCTGGCTGCCTCTGGAAGGAGCTCTGCTCATCCCCAGGGCCCTGGACATGGGGCTGTGCTCCTGTGAAGTTCCAGGGAGTGCAGGAGGCCAGGAGAGCTTCACGCAGCAGAACATGGAAGAGTTCGGTGCAGCCCAGGGAAGGAGCACAGCGGGAAGGGGAAGGCTCAGCCCCATCCCCTGGAGCAGCCAGGGAGGGACCAGGAGTTCCTGCACGCTGTCTGGGTCCCCTGGAGCTGGGGCAAGCACCTCCAGGCTAAGCTGTGGCCTGGGGAAGGGTCAGGAGACCCAGGGGGTTCCTCACACCACACCACTAACGGGAGTGCAAGTGAGACTCCCTCTTTCTCCGAGGAATAAAGTCCTTCTCCCTCCTCCCTGCCACATGCCAACCTCTGCACCCAGCCCAGGGCTTCCTCCACCCTTGAGATGTTCCTGAGATGCCAAAAAAACCCTTGCCTCCTCATGGCTTCCCCGCTTCCCCTTCCTCCTTCACCTTTCCTTCTCAGACCCAGCCCACAGTGACAGTAAAAGATTTTAAAATCAGAAAATTCGGAGAGTTAGAAAGAAAGTTAGGCTTGGCAAGCCCTGGGAAAAGTAGGCCCTGGGAAATGTTAGGCCTTGTGCTTGCTAAAGATCAGGTCAAACTGCACCTGTGTAATCCATGTATGATAAATGATACAATTGTTAGATGTGATTAGATATAATTATTGTTTAAAGAACATGAGGAACAATGTTAGGGGGTTGGAGGGATCACGAGAAATCCATGCTTGGGTAAAAACAATGCTTACAATAAGTTTAATAATTAATGTAACTTTAATAATTAATATGTAAGTTTAATAATTAATATGTAAGTTGTATAACGATAGAGTATAAAACATGTTCAGCTCAAAACCAAGATGGGTCAGATTTGTGTCCGTGTACCCCTGACACCCAGAGCTCTTCAGTAAACAAACTTCATATAACCATTCTGTGATTATGTGTGTTCCTGAATGCTAACAATGGGATTAAAGGGACACGTTTCTATGTAATATATACACAGATTACATTTTATATAGGTGCAAGCTATAGATCTTAAAATATTCTAAGTATCCTTTCAGTTGTGTGCTGACACCTAAATTTAAATCTGTTTATACACATACTCAAAGCCCCATCTATTGTTTTTATGAGATATTTTATTTTGTGTGGGTACATAAAATAGATCATGCAAGTGCCAAGGGAGAGACAAAACATCCACAGTCATCCCTAGAATGCAGAGATTTAAACCCAAAAGCTGCAGCTGTCAGTGGGTTTAGTTTTGCCAGGTGCTATGTAAATGATGATACAGGCTATCAAAACATGTATTACACATGTTTAAATTGAAACATTCCTCCTTGTGAACAAACTTTTAATAGTTCTTAAGCAGTGGAGTCCTGCCCCACATCTGTGGAGCGGTGGAAAAGGGTCTACAATGCCAGGACCAAGGGGAACAAAGTTAATAAGGTGAAATACTCTCTTGTTGACATTTAAGTCACTCTCCTGAAGTAAGTGTGGAAGGAGAAAAATTAGTTAGGACACATTGAAATGAATGCTGGCAGAGATTTGGGACAGTCATAATTAATAACAACTAATGGCAGAAAAGAGAAATATGCACTGGGAAAACAGAGCAGTGGAATAAAAAAAAATAAAATTTATTCTTCTCCCCTCCTCATTATCTGCTCAAAGGTTTGGGGGTTTATTGGGCACTCCTGTAAAAAGGAGCTATGGAAAGAGCTCCTTGGAGCAGAAACCCTGCCCTGGTCAGAAGTTGGAGGTTCCCACTCCTGTTGTGGAGCTTCCCAGGTTCCTGCAAGTGTGACTAAGCAGAGTTTCACAGCAGTCCCTTCTGGGGTGGGGGAGTGCCAGCATTCTTGTGTGGATACAGGGGGCTTTCTTTTCCAGAGGTCTCTGGCTTTTCTCATACATTGCAGAAAGAAAAAGGCAGCAAGGCCCTGGCTGAGAGAGGTTTGCAGTGGCTTGTGCTGGAGTCGTGGGTTATTTGTGCCTTTAAGCTGAATTTTGTGGGGCAGAAAAGCCCCCCCAGTGCAGGAAGAGGCAATTCTGCACATTGATGCTACCCTGGGCCAGTGGGGGAGGCCAGAGCTGGTTTGTTCTGAGCTCACTGCAGCATTTTTAGTGAAAAGGGGCTGCATTAATGGGTCTGGGGACATAAATAAAGGCAGCACTTCAGCCAAAAAGAGCTTTTTAAAATGGGGTGATTAAACTTGCTGGGATCACAGCAATCTTTTCATTTGTATTTGCCTTCTTAGGTGTTATGGTGCTCCAGAAAAAGTACTTGGGTCTTAACATTTTTGAGTTTAAAAAGGAATTTTGCCTCCTCACACACATGGAATTCAGGGGTGGTTTGGTGTAGTTAAATAGAGACAAAAATATTCTGTTGTACCTTAAACTGGGCAGGGTCTGGTTCAAGTCCTGAGGGCACCAGAGTTAAAACTTCTCAGAACTTGACAGAGAAATTGAGAAAACTTCCAGGGTTTGGTTGTTTGCTTCTTTTTATTTAAACTTTCACATTTCCCTACACATTTGAACACACTTGTTTTTCTGATTTTCTAGCTGCTTCCAAACTCAAACCAGAATTCTGGAAGGAGACAGAGTGGGAAGAAGGTGTTTTACATCCTAAATTAAGTCATGAGGCCCTGATATCAGGCAAGGTTTTAGCTATCAGCCGAACAGCATTATATAAACTGCAACTTGTGCAATAATCACACATTATATCCAACTGGAATTCCATCTTGTGGAACAAGAATCAAGATTGGTGAAGCCAAATCAGGCCTGAGAAACACAAAGTGAGGCTCTGAACACCCCAAACATGGCCTGAGAAACACAAAGTGGGGCTCTGAACACCCCAAACATGGCCTGAGAAACACAAAGTGGGGCTCTGACCCAAGTGACTGTGCTTGAGAGTGTTCAAAAATTCAAAGGTATGAGGAAAAGTCAGATTTAATATCAAACTGCAAATCACAACAGATTTGTCGGCAAGATTCACACTACTTACAAAGGACAACAAAGGCACAATAAGGAAAGCAAGCAACAACCAAACCAAAGAAAATCCAGGCAATCAAGGCAGAAATGAATGGAAACATCCTAGAGGGGGGATGTGTGTGCAAAGAGTGTAAACAAGGATGAAAAGGAAAGAGGCCTAAAGCCTAACAAAACTTAAATTTAGCAGCACTTTCACTTAATTACACCTCAATTTATGGCTTGACCGCCACAGTGTAACAGAAAAATGATATTTAACATGAGGACCAGCCATTCTCAACTTGTACTGCATCCCACAGAGGAGTTAAAGGGGAAAGCACCGCCCAAGACACTCCTGGGAAACACAGAGTTGTGCTCCAGCTGGGAATCTGAGTCCTGCACAGCCTGGACTGCTCTGTGAACAGGAGGCAGCTCTTTCCAGATCCATTTGAGGCTGACTGGGAGACATAATGTGGATGTTTTCCTTCCCGTGGCGCCGCAGCGCGTGCTGCCGCTGCTCGGAGGAGTTAATTTCTGCAACAATAGATAGGCAGGCTGGAGAGGAATACTAAGTAAACAAATCTAAATGATTTCAGTTTTGGATCTCAGCTATGCAATTTTAGTCCTGTTGCTAGGTGGGAGTCATTCTCCTCCGGTGGTGTTTTCTTTTTTCAGAGCAGCTCAGGACCCATATGTTTGCTTTATGGTGAAGCACTCTGAGTTTCAATGAGTCTTCAAAAAGCAGATTTTAAAAATCACCTGAGAGCTCCAAGTCACCAGGGGGAAGCGCTCTGGTGGCCAGGCCAAGGCCAGGGGACGTTACGATCCCTGTGGCTGAGAGTTCAGTGTCGGCCTGGAGGATCCCTCGCTTCATGGACACCTGGCCCCAGCCCTGCTGTCCCCTTGCTGGGGCTCCTGTAGTGCTTGGGGACAGGCACGGGGACAGAGCCACCCTGCACAGGACACCCCTCCAAACCATCCAAAAACCCAGGAGCTGCGGGGCTGGAGGGCACGAGGGAAAAGCTTCTGCAGCTCCAAGGAGGGGCTGCAGGGAGAGAGCCACGGGGGCTGGAGGGACAGGGACAGGGACAGCTCTGCCACCCTCTCTGTCCCTGTCCCCATCCCAGTGACACCAGTGACACCCTGTCCCTGTCCCTGTCCCCATCCCAGTGACACCAGTGACACCCTGACCCTGTCCCTGACCCTGTCCCTGTCCCCATCCCAGTGACACCAGTGACACCCTGTCCCTGTCCCTGTCCCTGTCCCTGTCCCTGTCCCTGTCCCTGTCCCTGTCCCTGTCCCAGATCCCCCGGACAGTTCCTGGCGTGTGCGCGCTCGTGTCCCCGTGTGCGCGCTCGTGTCCCCGTGCCCGCGGAGCCCGGAGCCGCCTGGCCCCGCCCGGGGCCGCCCCGCGGGAGGATCCTCCCGCTCCATCCCTCCCTCCATCCCTCCCTCCATCCCTCCCTCCATCCCTCCCTCCCCCGTCCCTCCGTCCCTCGGGCGCGGGGGGCGCGGGCAGCGGCGGCAGCGCGGAGCCCCCGCGCCATGGGCGGGCGCGGAGCGGCTCGGAGCCGGCCCGCCCGGGGGTAGCCGGCATGAACTGAGCATGGCGAGCGGCCTCGGCCCGAGCTGGCCCCGCCGAGCGGCCCCGGGCGGCGGCGGGGGGCTCCTGCTGCTGCTGCTCTGCGCCGCGGCGGGGCTGCCCCGGAGCGCACAGCAGGTGCTGCGGATCGGTGAGTGCCGCCGGGGCGCGGCGGGGCCGGGAGGGGGCTCCGGGCATCTCCCGGGCCGCGGGGAGCTCGCAGCCGCCGCTCCCGAGCCGGGGATGCTCGGGGTTCTCGGGGATGTTTAGGGGCGCTCGGGGATGCTCGGGGATGTTCAGGGATGTTCAGGATGCTCGGGATGCTCCGGATTCCCGGGGATGTTCAGGGATGTTCTGGGATGCTCGGGGTCCTCGGGGATGTTCAGGGATGCTCAGGATGCTCGGGATGCTCGGGGTTCTCGGGGATGCTCAGGGATGTTCTGGGATGCTCGGGGTCCTCGGGGATGTTCAGGGATGCTCAGGATGCTCGGGATGCTCGGGGTTCTCGGGGATGCTCAGGGATGTTCTGGGATGCTCGGGGTGCTCGGGGATGCTCAGGGATGTTCTGGGATGCTCGGGGTGCTCGGGGATGCTCGGGGTGCTCGGGGGGTGCTCGGGGATGCTCGGGGTGTCAGGGATGCTGTGCCGCCGGGGCTCCGCGGGGTCGCTGCCCAAAGTTGGCCCCGGTGAGCGGGGCCAGGGAAGTTGGGCGCGGGGATCCCGGCCGAGCATCCCCGGAGCCTGCGGGGTGTCGGCTCCGGGCGCTCGGCGGGGCACGGTGCGAGGAGCCCCCAAAACCGAGCGGGTACCTCTGTCCCCACAGCAGGAAGGGTCCGGTGACCCTAAAATCTGTGCCGAGGGGTGCGGAGTGTGGCGGCTCGGAGCGCAGGGCTGTGGTTCCGGAGGGCACCCGGGGGGATGCGGGATGTGTTTGCCCCCGGGCACGGGCAGGCCCGCGGGGCTGCGCGGAAAACTCCTGGAAACGGGAATTTATTTCTTATAAAGTAGAAAACTCCGCACCATGGAAACGGGGCTCGGCTCGCAGGAAGCCTCTCTTCCTACAGTGGGTTTCTTGTGTCAGTCAAGTGAGACGGTGAATGCAAAGTATCGGAAGAGTTCGGGGTTAGGAGAGACTGTGGGAAAGATGTAGGCAGAACCTGGCACGCCGCTGTTTCTGTCTATCCCTCTTTCGCTTGGCAAACACTGAACATTGCGGGGAGAGGAAATAAACAAAAATAAAAAGAAAAACAAAAATAAAACCCGCAGAGACGCTGTTTATGGCGCTGGGGAGAGCATCCCGCAATTCCCAAAGGAGCAAAAGATCGATGCTTTTTGACCCTGCCAGCCTTAACCCCCAGAGCGGCGCTCCCTGAAACACCACGGGAAGGTTCCCGGTGCCAGGAACATTTACAGGAAGGGAGGGCTCGGCCCTTGGAGGCTCTGGGATCTTCCCTCAGCTCCCGGCTGTCCCCGTCCGGGGTGCGCTGCCCTTTCCCGGGGGGTTCAGGTGCGCCTCGCTGTTCCCTGCTCAGCCCTGCAGGGGAGCCGTGCACAAACACGGGGGAGCTCAGGGAGATCTCCCCCAGCCGAACCCGGGGGAGAACGCCGTGTCCAAAGCCCTGCAGCGCAGACAGCAGCGGGATGCTCTGGAAATGCACAAAAACGCCGTCACCGCCAGGACAGAAAGAGCCATAAAGCTGACAAAGTGCTCCCCTTTCAATCGCACCCGTGCAGAGGGAAATCCATGCTCCGGGTGTGTTCCGGGGCTGGCAATGCATAAAACATTGAGTGCACTCTCACTGCCGTGCTTATGCTGCCGATAAAGTAATGATGTTATAAAATATTAATCCTTCCCATCCGTTAACAGCGGCAAAGTTTCTCCGCGGAATCTGTCACTCCTGGAGGTGGCAGAGAGGAGTAATGGCAGCAGCTCCTCCAAATCTCTTTGTGATAACATCATAAAATCATCCCCAAGCCTTTCTGACAGCGAAGGAAGTGCCATCAAGCCATCAGATTGCCTTCCCCGTGTTTTAGTTAATTAAGGGAGGAAAAGCGCTGCCGTACGACGGTGAGGCACTTGGATCCACACCCCGAGAGTTTAATTGCATTTGCCACTGTCAGGGAGCTTTCAGATTTATTTTTTATTAATATTTGTTTCCTGGCTTGTAATAGAAATGAATGGGTTGTCTTGCTGGTGGTTAATTAGTTGAGAAAGGACGTGTGAGTGATATGAATTCTAGTTATTCCTCAGCATCTGACAAAGAACTCCTTTTCCAGCTCTCTAAAGGGAAAAATGAGGCACGGCAATGTGACAGTAAAACTGACTCATTAGGATAAAAGTAATGGATTTTGAGATAAGATAAAGTTTTAAGTTTCAGTAATAAAATAAAATGTTGGTGTCTTACCGGGTATTTCTTCCCCACTGCTGTTCAAAAGCTTTTCCCCTGACACACGAGCTAATGGGGCTGCCCAGGGAAATATCATCTTTATCTGCACTTTACCCACCAGACTGCATTATATAAAAGTGTACTTAAAGTTCACCACCCCAATATTTTTTGTTGAATTCCAAGGAACTTTCAGTTTTTACACCAAGTCCTTCTTATCTATGCTACTTGTGGCACTTGTATATGATAAATGATCTCCAAGGAAGAATAGTAATGAACTGGAGCAGATGCTCAGGTGCAGAAACAGCTTCCAAAGACATCTCAGCAGCAACAGAATAATCCATTTGTTAGTGCTGGATGCAGAGCTCTCATTCCTGGACATGCATTACAGATTCTGAATAGGTTAGAAGGGTAAAATTGAGTGATACTTTATAAAAATTTACAGATGCTCGTCACCTGAGCTCCGTTCTGGGTTAGAACAGCAAGTTATTAACAAAGCACTGGAGTTACCCAAAATAGAGAGGAAGTTGCTTGGATGAATCTTGGAGTTGTCTCTGAAATTACCAGTTCCTGGAAATGAACAAATGGGCAGGTTTCAGGGTTTGTAGGAATTGCTCAGGGTGAGGAGATAGAAGCCAAAAGGGTTTTCAGTATTTTGTGTGTTTCTCTAAATGGAATATTTATGTAAGGGTTTGTCTTTTGCACTGATTTACTCCTTACTCCAGCAAAATTCCCAAATTCAGTGAATTGTGTTTTCCAGAATCCAGGATTAGCCCCATAACATTTATCTCCAACTGAGAAATAGCAGATTTAAACCAAACACATGCAAGTCAGCCACAAAATATCAATTTCTAATAACTTGAAATTTCTAATAACTTGAAATTTCTAATAACTTGAAATTTTCAATACAGATTTCAAAATCTCTGTTGGATTTCCCCAAGCAGGGCTAAAGCTGTGAGTTCTTTTCCTGTGTGAAATTGCTATTTTCCCCTCATGAGAATGATGAAGACGGGAACCTCATTAATTTCTCTGCAAATTTGCTGCTGTTTGTGAACTCTTCTTGATATTTTGTTTGTGAAGGGAATGATACTAACACACATCTGAGCTTCATCAGCGTGAAATGGCAAAAACCCCTTCCTGGAAAGTCTCTTCTCATATTTGAACATCATGAAAAATGTTCATGTACAGAATTTCTTATTAGACATCTACAAATAATTCTATTTTATGATATTAGAGGAAGTGGAGCTGCATTTTTCTCACTGGATGATAAGACATTAAATAATTTTTTTTCACTAGACTCTGAATGCTCAGAGGTTTATCAATTCTTTGTGATACCAAAGTTTCCTTATTGTACACTTAGGGAAAACTATTCTGCTGCAAATATTTCTAAAGGATTGTTACCAAAGCATCCAAAATTTGATTTTCACGCCTCTCCCTCCTTGCTGGATTTGAGAGCACTGTACAAGTGGGAGGCAGGGCAATGTTTGGCTGGCTTCAAATAGGTAATTGAGTTAAAAATCCCTAAAAAAAGGCTGGTGCAAGATGCTCTGCAGCCCCTCAGTGAGGGAACTGCTGCTGCCTCCCTCGGTGAGTGGCTGTGCTGGCGAGGGGGAAAGGGCTACTTGGGCTTTGGGGAAACTGCCAGGGGACTCCAAAAATCAGCAGTTTGAGTCTCCCTCGTCAGAACACCCTAAATACCTCCTTGGGCAGGGGGTAGGTGAGCTGGAAAGGTGCAGGATAGCCCCGAACATGCCAGACTGCAGGTGAGTTTGCAGAGCCAGCCAGGGTTTAACAAAAAGCGAAGGGTGCGGTGTCCTGTGCCCCCTGTCCCCAAAGGGGAGGTCCCGAGGCCAGGAAAGGCAAACTGAGCCAGGCAGGCCAGCTTTGTCCAGCTTGGGACAGAGCTGGGCTGGTTTAGGCAGGGCTGAGGGAGAGAAAAACCCCAAGAAACGCGTGATGAAGTCCAAGAGAAGCGTGGCAGTGCTGCATTTCCCAGGGGCTCGGCGGTGAGCGTGGCGAGTCCCCTCACTGTCTCTGAGCAGCCACTGGACCGTGGGATGGGAACTGGTGCCTGTTCTGGGGCAGTTCCTGGCTTCCAGGACTTTCCAGGGACTCCCACACAGGAGCTGTCCCCTCCAGGAGGGACATGGGACCCCCGGGAGCCTCCCTTGTGTGGCCCCAGGAGCGGCTCCCAGGCTCCATGGAGTCCTGGCAGCGACAGGATCACCCAAATTCCGCCCAGGGAGGAGAGTTTGGCGTCAGGTGCTTTGGGCAGGAGGAACTTTCCTTACAAACAGCATGGAAAGTGGTTCCCCAGAGCTTCTCTCTTGCCCAGCAGCCCGTGTGTGGTGTTCAGGTGTGGTGACCAGCTCTAGCTCCCCTGGCTTCCCCACAGCACCCAACTCACGGGGCATTTCCCTCAGCAGCTCTAAGCTCCTCCATATGGCCCTGTCCTCTCTCAACACTTTCCATTTGGGCTGGAAGTACAATCCCAATGCTGTTTTTTCATTACAGTCTGTTTGTATGTCCTGGTCAGTAATAAAGCTTAAATCCTGCTCCCCCCTCAATACTTTAAACAACTGCCTCTAATCTTCTTTTCTCAGAAAGGCTTGATTTGACCAACTAAACTACAGATTGTACTGCAGCAAAAGAAACAAATCCCATCCCAGAACTGATTACTTTTCCTGCACAGCTTTGGGGCTGTGAGCAGCAAGCCCAGTCTGTCCTAGTTTGGGTTGACTTTAGATTTTAGTTTGCAGTAATGAGTTTATGATCTTGGGCAAGCTTTGCAGTGGGAGGTTATTACCCTTCCCTCTCTCTCCCTGCTGAAGGTTATAGGGTATTTTCCAGGAAATGATGAGCTCTCAAACCATGAATTTGCTTTCTCAGGACAAAATCAAAATTCCAAATTAAAACAGCTTCATTATTCCACGTTGGCATTGTTTTCACCTCAGCTACAGGAACCAGTATCTGATAGGGCTGTTAAAGTAACTTTTTATTTTCTTTCCTTTTCTTTTTTTTTTAATTCCTCTGACAGTGCAGAAGGTTTCTTAAATACCCTTAGAGCTTCACTAAATTAGGGTGGCACAAAATGGCACGGGAAATGGGAATCGGTTCTGTGGCCAAAGAGGCAGAACTGGTGTCAAAGGCTCAGTTTTGAGCTTCTTTTCTCGGTCCATCAGGCTTTTTGCAATCACACCTCCCAGTTAGGTTGTTTAGGTTGTTTTTTTTTTTTCTCCTTTGAGCTTTCAGACCACACAAGTTTAAGAGAGGACAGTTATAAATTCTTTTAGCACTGAGACTGTTCCCACGTCCTGCCCCCGGCTCTGCACACCCAAACCTGGCCTAGTTCAAGGCAAATTCAAAAAATTCTGTTTGCAGCACACAGGTTCTGGCTGGGCTCCAGGAGCAGCCCCCTCCTGATGCCACCAGGGTCCTGGTGGAGCTTGCCTGCATGGAAGTGACGGAGAGCAGAGGCACCTCCCAAAATGCAGAGTTTGGGTGAGCAAACAGCACAAGTCCCCAGGCTGGGGCACTGGAGACATCCCACAGCTCCTGGGCTCTGCTCTGGCTCTCGGCTGGGGCAGCACAGCTTCAGACATGGCAAAACACAGCCAGAGCCTCTCAGAGAAATAACACAGGCTGCTCAGTTCCACGTGCTCGGGGCACACCAGCAGGGACAGACATTCAGCTGTGCTCTTCATCCAAGAGTTTGGGGGGAAGAAATCTGTTTTAGAAGAATAACATCTGGCAGCTGTAAGAAAAAAACTGTTTGAAGATACCAGTTTATTGTCCCCTTCCTGTGGGGAGGGGGAAGGAGCAGAGCCCTGCCAGGTTGTTCTGAATTGGAGAAGTCAGGTTTAGTGTGGTTTGGCCAGACAGTGCTGAGAAGAAAAACTTCTACACCTGAAACGCTTGGATGGTACAATTAGAAGGCAAATCCACGGAAATTTGGTCTTTTGGGGTCTTACAGTGCAAATTTTCCCCCCAATTTTGACATTTCCACAGACTTCTCCATTATGGCACACAGGCCCTCTGTATTTTGGACACAGCAGCAGTGTTTTAGGTTTGGAGCCCTTTCCAGAAGGGTATTGTGCACTTTGGGAATGAAGGTAAGGAAGGACTTTTCTGGTCTGTAGCTCACTGGCAAACACAGAATTGCCCTGACTTGCTCTCTTACATCGTGCCTGTTCCAGCACAGGGCTTCCCTCTTCTGCTCCCAGCAGGATCCAAGCAGAGGCTTTTGGAGCACCCACAGGGATGGGGGATGTGCCTCCAAATCCTGAAGTCTCCACCAAAGCTGCAGGTGTGCTCGTGCACTGCTCCAGCCAGGCTGGCTGGGGTGAGCTGTGGCTTTGGGAAAAGCTCAGCCCAGCGCTCACAGCCCTCAGCTTTCACCTCCTGGTGAAGATCTGGAGAGCTGGAAACTGGATGCACTAACATATAAACACCCAGAGGGAAAACAACCCCAAAAACACAGCTCCTGCTTCCCCAAAAGTAATCCTTTCTGCGCTCACACTCAGGAGAAAATCCAATAAAAGCAAATCCATCTCAGAACTCTTTGCTGTGGCACAAGGAGCTTTCTCCTGAGCGTCCCGGGGCACAGCCATTCCCACAAAGGTTGTGGATGAGGGAGGGGAACGGGAGGAATTTCAGGAGGAACAGTCACTTCATTTTCCAGGATCTGCCAATGAATCCCGATTTCCCTGGCACAGCCCCAGGGGATTGATGGAGCCGTGTGAGCCGGGATCAGGCAGAGCTGTGCCTATCAGCACTCAGAGCAGACTCAAAACTCCCTTTGATCGTGTCACTGTCACACAGGAGCCTGGTTGGGAGTTAGGTCAGGTTTGGAGCTGGGGCTGGGCACTTGAGATGCCTTGTGAATAACCTGAGCAGTGGGTCACAGCTCAGCTGGCTGCAGGAAATAACGCTGCGAAAACCACCAAGAACTGTTAAGCAAACCACAAATAAGCCACAGCAGATTTCCTCCCTGAAATTTGGAGAAGGAATTACAATTTCTGACCGAAATATTTTTGTTTTGCTTTGGTTTTGGTTGCTTTTCTTCATCTTAGAATTCAGAAAGAGAATAGGAAATGACTCTAAAATCAAAGAGATGATCCTTCCCAGCCTGTTGGAATGGGAATGAGTAAATACGGGGCACAAGAAGGATGTGGAGTCACTGCTGGGCTGTTTTCACTCAGAATTGTTCAAACGTGTTTGGTGTGATAAACTGGGTTTGTGCCAAGCAGCTCGGAGCCTGTGTGAGTGCAGGGAGTGTTTGGGCTCCTGGGTGTCAGTGCAAGGGCAGCAGTCAGACTGGATGATCCCCATGGAGCCCTTCCAGCTCAGCATGTTCTGTGATTCCCAGCAAAATGGCCTCACAGGGTGCTGAACCCCAAAAACAGTTATTTGTCTGAACTTGCAAATATTAACAGCAAAATGCCACAGCAAAAGGCTGCAGTAAAGGAGGCAGGAATCTGGTGGAATTGGTGCACGGCTGGGCCACAGAAGGGGGATTTTGGAGTTGCTCAGTCAACATTAGTGTGGTGTCTCCCCATCCTCTGGGCTTTCACTTTTAAATCTTTTGTGTTTATAGAAAAGGTTTGAGTCCAGCTCTCTGTGGAACACAGCCAGAAATGTCCTCTGAGCTTCCCAGCCTGTCCCTGCTGCCCCTTCCCTCCTCAGCTGCCCTGTCACCTGCTCCGTGCCTGAGCTGCGCCCCTGCCACCGAGGCCACTTCCAGAGTTCTGGAAAAATGATGTCTTTCTTCTCGCTATCTCTGATCCAACAACTTGTACACAAAAAGCTTTTTATTCTTCCGGCGCCACTTCCTTTCAGCTGTGCCAAACCACCCCAAAACCTTATCAGTGGGGCACTGCAGCTGCAGTTTAATGTGAGCTCCCTCTTCCCTGACTGTGACTATCTCAGAAAGTTCCAAATTGTTTACTTATCTGCCAGAAACACACACCGAGGGGAGTTCAGGCTCTGCTGCCCAAGGTGCATTTTAAATCACGGGGAGAACTGCTTCAGATATTTCACATTACATCTCCCAGCTTTATCTGCTGCTGTAAATTATGAGGCTGCTCCATTGAGCTGAATGAAGATTAAATTTTTGAGCAGTGTTTTCTGAAGAATGGAGATTTTTCTCTCTGAAATGAAGAGCCTGTCGTGCCCCAGCGTGGCTGCCCAAGCCTTTCCTTCCCCATCAGGCACAGGCAGCTCCCAGGGGCTGAGCCTGTCCTGACATTAAAGGCATCTGCAGATGGAGTGAGGGTGGGATGTGCCCTGCACAGCAAGTGCTCTGGGGAGCTGCAATCCCTCTGCTGACCTGCAGACATCCCAGCTGCCGTGAGGGAGAGGTAGCTGGGGAAATGTACCCTGGGCTGTGTGCAGCCCTTCCCTTCACACACCCCAGGGATGTGGATTTTTAAATAAACCATTTTTAAATAAACCACTGCTTGCAGCAGCTCCCACCCAGGCTGAATTCCTGGCTCCAGCCCTCTCCTCTGAGCTCTCCAGCATGGGGAGATCCCAGCCTGGCTTTGCTTGTTTTGTGCCCGACACACACCCCTGGGTGAGAGCTGAGTGGGTGCCTCCTTTAAAAATACACAGCAACAATGGGATCCAGTGTGGGAACAGTTTTTGTTGCCTCTTTTGGGGCTGAATTTAGTGCCTGGTCTCCCATGGGTGCCCACAAAAGCCAGAGAACACAGCAGCCCCCAGTGCTGCTGGCTGGAAACTGCAGCACAATCCTGAGCTGGGCAGGTCCTGGTGCTCCAGAGTGGGAAGGGCTCCCCATGGCCATTTCTGGGCTCCCCATGGCCATTTCTGGGCTCTCCATGGCCACTTCTGGGCTCCCCATGGCCACTTCTGGGCTCCCCATGGCCATTTCTGGGCTCCCCATGGCCACTTCTGGGCTCCCCATGGCCATTTCTGGGCTCTCCATGGCCACTTCTGGGCTCCCCATGGCCATTTCTGGGCTCTCCATGGCCACTTCTGGGCTCCCCATGGCCATTTCTGGGCTCCCCATGGCCACTTCTGGGCTCCCCATGGCCATTTCTGGGCTCCCCATGGCCACTTCTGGGCTCCCCATGGCCACTTCTGGGCTCCCCATGGCCATTTCTGGGCTCCCCATGGCCACTTCTGGGCTCCCCATGGCCATTTCTGGGCTCCCCATGGCCACTTCTGGGCTCCCCATGGCCATTTCTGGGCTCCCCATGGCCACTTCTGGGCTCCCCATGGCCATTTCTGGGCTCCCCATGGCCACATCTGGGTTCCCCATGGCCACATCTGGGCTCCCCATGGCCATTTCTGAGCTCCCCATGGCCAGTCCTGGGCTCCCCATGGCCACATCTGGGCTCTCCATGGTCACTTCTGGGTTCCCCAGTCCCACCCAGCCCAGAGCCCTCTGCAGAGCTGCCCCAGGCCCAGGCCCAGCACAGGGAGCACCTGGAGCTGCTGGAGCCAGCCCAGAGGGGACACCAGGATGGGCAGAGGGATGGAGCAGCTCTGCTGGCAGGGTTGGGATTGCTCAGCCTGGCCACAGGGCTTTGGGGTGACCTCACTGTGGCCTTGCAGTGCCTGAAGGGAGCCCACAGGAAAGATGGAGAGAGACTTTGGAAAAGAGCCTGGAGTGCCAGGACACAGGGAACAGCTTCCCACTGCTAGAGGGCAGGGCTAGATGGGATATTGGGAATTGTTCCCTGTGGGAGTGGCGAGACCCTGGCATGAATGGAATTCCCCCAGAAGCTGTGGCTGCCCCTGGATCCCTGGCAGGGTCCAAGGCCAGAGGGCTTGGAGCAGCCTGGCACAATGGAAGTGTCCCTGCCATGGCAGGGAACGGATGGGATGGGATGGGATGGGATGGGATGGGATGGGATGGGATGGGATGGGATGGGATGGGATGGGATGGGATGGGATGGGATGGGATGGGCTTTAAGGTCCCTTCCAGCCCAGCCCACTCTGGCATTCCCTGATCTGGTATTCCCTGTGTGCTCCTCACCAGCTCCAGGGGGGGCACAGGACCATTTTCTCTTGTGCTTCCCTTCTCTCGGGAGCAGGGAGTTGGGGAGCAGCAGCAATGAGGCGGAGGCAGAGGCGGCCCCTGGCACAGCTGGCACAGCTGGCACAGCTGGCACAGCTGCAGGCAGAGCTCCCAGTGGCTCCAGGTCCCCTTGTCGTGGCTGTCCATCGGGAGGGCTCCGGGCAGGGGCAGGGTGGGCTCAGCTGGGTGAGCTCGGTCAGCAGGGGCAGAGCAGAGGGGAAATGCTGTGCACTGATGGGGTGGCTGCAGGTTCCCTGATTACCTGGGTGGGAATCAGGCTGCTCCACAGGCAGGAGCTCACCCGGTTTCCCCGGGTGTACTGAAATACCTTGCACAGCAGAGGAAGAACAATTCTCTCCTTCCCTCCTCAGCCTTTAATTCCCCCCGCTCGGTGTGACACCTGCTGCTTTAGGATGACTCGTGTGCTAATCGATTTCTACAGGTCCTTGAGCGAGGATGAGGAGATCCCACCTTCCTCACTCTGCCCAGAGGGGATTTCAGGGAGCTGCTGCAGGAATCTCTGCAGGACTGAGCAGGAAGGGGTGGCAGAGAGGAGCTGCCCCGGGCCCCCCATCACCTCTGTGCTGCTCAGGCAGGGGAGGTGTGAAGCTTAGCCTTAGGAAAGGTGGTGCTTTAATTTGTTTTGTTTCTCGCTACCCAAACCTATTTCCATTGGAAAAAAATTCAATTAGTGTTGCCCCAGCTGAGCCTGCTTTGCCCATGGCTATAGCCATTGAACCATCTCTCTGTCTTAATCCTGACCCAGCTTTTCCATCCAGGTTTTGGATGGAAACACATCCTTGTGTCCTGGCGAGGAGAGGCAGTGAAAGAGCCCTCGGGAGGTCATCACCCCTCCACAATTAGGAACAATTGAGAGCTGTTCTTTCCCTGGCATGTTTATTGGAGTTGATGACTTTCAGCAAGTCCCTAATAAGAAGAGTGTGAAGCTTTCAGCTGGGGCTGAGCTGCTCTGTGGTACCAGAGCATCTGCACAGTGAGAACTGGGGGGTTCAAAGGATTTAAATAAGGCAATTTAGGAGATGCGGAGCAAACTTTGCCGGGGAGCTTTAATTAATGCTAAAATTCCAGACTTTTATGTCTGCACTCATCTGTTTGCAACACCAAGAGTGTATTTTATGGCAGTTCTTACAACAAGACTCAATCCCCACTAAGGAAAGCGGTGCCAACAAGCTCATGCCTCATATTTAAAATCACCGTCTACTGTGCCAGTGCTAAAGAAAGGGGGCACAGGCTTTCAAAGAGCCAAAACTTGGTCCTTGTCCCATGGGAGTCACCTTGTTAAAAACTTCATTGGCCACAGGTAGAGCTCAGTGAATTCACATCCAGCTTCTCCAGGAAACTTCAGTGATGGGAGCTTTAAATTTAGCAAATTTAACTGCAAAACTTCTTTCAAATCCAAGCCCTCGCTCTTATCTGTGAGCGCTTAGAGAAAATCTGTGAGAAAATTGGGTACAAAATCATCTCTTCTGGCTCCCTGCCCTTTGTCTTAAGTGGCAGAACACTTTTTCTCAAAAAAAAAAACCAAAAAACGAACAAATGACCCAAATACTCCTTTAGCTCTGCCTGTGCCAGAGTCAATGGAGCTGCAGCAGTTTCTAGTGATGAGGTTCTGGCAAGTGTATTATTCTGGCAGGAGAGAACAGTTGGGCAATTTACTGCAGCTCATCCAAACTGCAAATGAAGGTTCTGTATTCCCTCAGTTTGAGGAAATCAGCAGGAAAAGACCTCCTCCTATTTTTTTATCTCCAGCCTCTGATTTTGCCAAGGTTTCCCACTTCTGCAAAGGTTTCCTTCTGTGCCCTGCCTTTCTCACCACAGCAAAGGCAGGGAAAGGACACCAAAATTCCCTGGCTTGTAGGAAGAACCAGTGCTGTTGGGTGTGAGCTATTCCAGCTAGGATGGAATGAAGAAGCTGGAATGTCTTTTAGCCACAGTCTCTAGAAATAACGTTGTTGTTGTTGTTGTTATTATTGTTATTATTATTAACAATATATAATAATATATTATACATATTATAATAGAATATATTATATTATATATAATAATATATAATAATATATAATATATATTATATTATATATGTAATATATATTATAATGTAATATTATTATATTATATATAATAATATTTAATACTAATACTGATATACTAATACTAATACTAATACTACTACTAATAATAATAATACTAATAATACTTACATGTAGTCCCATGCCTGGAGCCAGGGCAATGAGCAGTAAAAGCACAAACCTTCCTTTAGATAGAAAAAAGGTATTATTAGGAAAGATTGTGTCCCTGCTCAGTGCAGCTCGGCACAGAGCTGCTGGTTCTGTACACAAATATATCAAACAGGGTCAAGCATGACACAGTTCTGGTGTCATGCTGAATTCGTGCTGGAGCTAATATTGTTACAGCCCCGTTGTGGCTGACATAAACCTGTCACTTCTTCAGGAGGGTGATTCATGAGAGACACGGGAGAATCAATGGAGATAAAAATAGGGAATGCAATAACAGCATCCATCTCATCACCATTTCGCTCGTATTACACTGAGTAACCTGATTAAAAGGGTCATATTTAAACATCATCTGGCACAACTGCTCAGAGAAGTGAGAGTGGGAAAGGAGGAGCCCAAAGTGGGGAGCCTCAGAGGTGGGGAATCCATCAGCCTGCACAGGGCAGCAGCAGCAGAGGAGGAAAGGGGGCAGTGGGCAGCCCCCACCATTCCCAAAGCCTGGACTCAGCTGAAGAACTGCTGGCACATCCCTGCTTGGACAGAGCCAAAGTGAAATAAAAAAGGCTCAGAGGTGTGCTACAAAGTAGAAAATCCCCTTTGTATTAATGTCTAGTGAATATTCAAGGAAAACAAAACTCTCCAGAATCAATCTCTAATTGCGCACGGATAATTTTCCCTAGAAAATCTGTCTGAAAAAGGCACTTAAAGTGTTTGGATTAACCTTGCCCATGAATTAGCTTGTCCTAGAACAGCCAAAAGGCAGGTTTTCCCATTCTGCACTCTCTGAAGATGTAGAATCAGAACCAAAGTTGCACATGAAGCTTGTGCTTTTGTGGAGGGATCCTCCTTCCTGCAGGGTTAAGGTGTGGGGCTTCCATCTGAGCCATGCAGAAATACAGCAACACCCCCTTCCTTTCCTGCTGCCTGGGAAGAGCTTGGACAACAACTCCTGGAGCACCAGGAGCTCAGCTCTCTCTTCATTAGGGGCAAACCTGTCCCAGGATCTGAGCACGGGCAGCTTAGGCTTAGGCGCTGGTGCTGGTTATTCCCAAAGTGGGATCTGAATCCTCCCTAGAGCTCAGTTTGCACCCATCTGTTGGGGATGATGAGCACGAAATGGGAGAGTGAATTTCCCTCTCCCCTTCTGGAGGTGCTGTTTTTTCTGGGATTCAGCATGGCAGTCCTGCAGTAGCTCTGAACTGCAGGCTTGCGGTCTCCTGTCATCATGGGCTCAAGCACCGGCACACAAAGGGGATAAAGAGAAGGAGATAGAATGGAAAAAGTCTCAGATAAGAGGGAATTGGCAGGTTGATGATAATCTTAAATCCGTGGGACTGTGTTTGTGCCTGGTTTCTAGTGGAACTCCAGTGCTTTCCAGCACACAGCACGATTAACAGATTACAGGGTGTGGGATTTAGTGCCACCACTGTCAGGAAATTCTCAAACACTCATCTCTTATCCTGGCACATTGTGCTATTCCCAAACTTGAGAACACTGCAGTGGCAACTCATGGGGATGTGCTCTGAAAACCTCCAAGGCAGTACCAGAAACCAGGAGGATTTCTACATTTCCCTTTCCGGGATACCTTGGAATTAAGACTCAAAGGCGTTCTGCGTTTCTTGCCAGGGTGAGGAAAAGCTGTGGCCCAGCTCTGAGGAAAACAGGGAGTTTCCTGCCTTTGGAAGGGTTAGAACTGAGGTGAGTGGCAGTGCCAGGCAGGGCAGCTCCTGTCACTTACGGTCACCTTGCTGTGTGGCAGCTGGAACAGACGGCTTGCTGCAGATGACAGGATCTTTACAAGGGGCAATCGTGATGGCATCAATGTTTATCCTCTGCAGCAGGTGGATAAATCACAGCAAATGGGCATCCCCTCTGAGCTGGAACCTGCTGGATTATTTCTGGGTTATTTCTGCTCAGCCGCAAATATTTCTCTGGCCCGTGGTGGAAGTGCCAGGCGCATCCCGTGTGATGCTAGAAGCTCCTGCCCCGAGCACACAGCTGGGACAGAGGCACTGCAGACACAGATGCTCAGTCAAAGGTGGCTTGGGCAGTTCTTGAGAGGTCTGCCACGTTCCTGGGAGCCAGAGGTGATTTGCAGGGTGTCAGGGTGAGTGAACACAGGTTTCACGGGGGCTCCTCTCTTACGAGGTCCTGGGGAAGGCTGAGGCCACACACCCTGGCCAAGGGTCTGCAAGTGGGCCCCAGGGCACGGATCACATTCACTGTTGGCTCAGAAACAGAAGGTTAATTTTACCCAGGTAAATACTGAAATGCAGTTTTACCTCCACGCTCAGGCAGTTTGTTTTCAGAGAATAGGCACTTCCCAGAAATGGTTACATAAATCAGAGGAATTACAATATGAGCATCCTCCAGAGCTTTTTCATTTCAGTTTCCAATGTCAAACAAGTGTTCAGTGTTAGAGGTTTGAAAGGATGAAATTAGAAACCCTGTAATGGAGTATTGTGGAAAGATATCCCTCAAGAAAGCTCATTCTCAGCTCCTCACCCTCTGGTGTTTCGCCCATTACCAATTCTGCATTTAATCTTATCTGATGTAATCAGAGCTATTCTCACTCTCCCCGAATTTCCTCCTTTCCTGAATCCCCTGAACCCTCAACTCTCAGGATCACCTTGCAGCCACACGTTCCCCGAGTTAATTATCCCTTGTATCAAACTGCATTTTCTTTTATCCCTTTCAAATTCGGTGCTTTCCCATTTCTGCGAGCATCTGCCTGTATCCACACAAATGAAAAGGATCAACTGGAGAGGATAATCTTCTGCCTGCATCCCTCTTGCTATTTTCTGTATCTGCATCCCATTTTCTCTGCTCTGTTCCATCTGTTGGCTGCTCCATCCCCAAAGGCTGGGAGGCTCCGTTCCCCTCACTATTAATTCGGACCCCAATTTTAGTTGTGGTTAAGCCTCTCTGCTGAGAGGGAAGGAAAGAACCAGCTAAGAGAACAGAGGGAGGTTGCTTTTCCTTCTGGAGTTATCCTAATGGGAATTTTTTGGTCCTGAAGGGGGATTCCAAGGTTAAACAACAGCAGCAGGAATTTCACAGCTTGGGGTGTGCATCTGTGCTTTTGGTTGTGCTCTCTCTCCTCCCTTTGCCAGAAAAGGATGTCCTGAGAGGAACAGCATCTCCTGATCTCCCAAAAAGTCCCCCTTCCCAGATTTTCCAGAGTGAGGTGAAGTATTTCCTTGGCTTTGTAGATTTTTTGCCACAGCCCTTGAAGGTCACCCAGCAAGGTAAAGGAAGTGCTCATTTTCTGTGTGTGAATCAGGACATTGGGGACAATGCCAGGCTTTGCAGCCCACGCAGAATTCCTTCCCTCTTCTCCAAGTGGGCTGTCCCACCTCCCAGGCAAGGTTTCCCTCAAAAACAACCCCCTGCCTTTCATTCAGCACTGCTTTCTGGAGCTCTCTGCATTCTCCTGATCTGAAGGGGTTTGGTCACTCTGTGAGAAAGAAAAGTTGGACTCTGGCTCGCTGTGTTTGCCCTCAGATAATGCTGTAATGGGCATTTATGCACCTACATAAAAAAGACACAGAGACTTTGTGGTTGTCCAGTCCTGTCCAGCTATATGAATATTTACCAATGCCATTGCTTTTAATTCCCATGCAGGAATTCTGACAACTGCAGAGCTGCTGAGAATCCATTTTTTTACATAAAAAGAAGAGCAGTTCTTTAAATCCTGAAAGCCATGTCAGGAAGTGATTCTTGGATTTGTTGTTGTGGGGTTTTTGGGGGAAGAGGGATAATAGCAGGAGGAATTTATACGGAAAGATTCCTGACAGTCGATTATGTACCTAGTCCCAAAGGATTAGGTGTTTGAAACTGTATTTTACAGCCCCAGTGAGGGGTGAGAGCTCCTTTCTTTCCTGACAAGAGAACTGGAATGGTAAATTGGGGAATGAGTGATGGGGGTTCCTTTTTCCCCAGGGTGGGAGGACTGCATAGCAAGGAGCAAATTCCCTGAGGAATGCACACACACACACACACACTGGGGACATCTACTGCTGTGTGCCAAAGAATCACAGAATTATTCAGTCTGGGAAAGGTCTCTGAAAGAATCAGGTTCAACCCTAACCCAGAACTGCCCAGCCCACCACTAAACCATGGGTGGGAAAATCACCTTTACTTCCCTTGCCTTTCACTTCCCTGAAAAACCTGGCTTTTCTGCCCTCTGAGAAGCAGGAAATATTCCAGGTTTCCCTGTGCCTGTTCCCAGAGGGCTGTAAGGACACACTTGCTTGGATGAGCACACTCAGACCAAAGGATGTGTCAGTAAATCACTGCAGGACAGCCCAGGCTGTGAGAAGGGAGCGCTTCCCTGGCTCCACTCCAATCCCTGCTTTTATTCCCCCACTTGGGACGCTGATAAAGATGTTAAATATCTGTTGGAGAAGCCCTAATAGGATGTCTGCTGGGCAAGGGGCTGGCCAGGCACACACTCCTCAAAGAAGCAAATGTGAAATGCAATTCAAACCTGCAGTGAAATCCAACAGCGTCGAGTTTCTATCCCTTCATGGCGTAAAGATTGCAAATCAATGGAAATGGAGATTCCTGTGTCACTGGGTGGCCTTGACCCACGTCAGCACAGGGCAGTTAGAGACAAAACACTGGGGAGTTGCTTCATTTCTACCTATTGGAAACAGAAATAACCCTGTGCTGGAAATAGAAATAACCCTTTATTGGCAACAGAAATAACCCTGTGCTGGAAATAGAAACAATCCTGTACTGTTTCTTTACTGGAAACAGAAATAACTCTTCACTGCCCAGACCCATTTGTCCAATAGCTCGTTCTGATTTCTCAGAAGTTTCTGTCTCCCTTAGGAGGAGGTACATGAGGGCTGAAAGAGACAGAAGCTTCTGTGTATTTTCATTTTTGATTCCCAGGCTCAAGGACAGTGAGCCAGGGAGCAGGTTCCTCACCCAATCCAGCTTTCCTTCCCTTAGGGTAAATTTAGGAGATTTCTGGTGCCCTGTTTGGGATTTAGCCCCATGTCAGGGCAGTTTGCAGTGGGGTGGATTCTTGAGCTTCCCAACAATTTCTCCTGCAGGCTGTTCCTACAGGGAGCACTTGGAGAAAGAAGAACACAAACCAGGCTGCCTTCATTCATGCCCCTGGCTCATGGGGCTTTCAGAGGTGTTCAGGTTCAGGGCATCCTAAAAAAATCCTCCCTTGCCCTTTTATTTTTTTCCCTTGTCACAGTATAAGATTGGTTGAGACACTTTGTTCTTCTTTGCTTTATGTATTTCCTAAAATAAGCTCAGAAAGGAGCTGGGAACTTTCCCCTGTTGAAAATCCAGCACAATGTGAATGCAGGGGTGTTTTTTCCCCAGGAAGCTGACCCAGGAAGCCGTTTGCTGCTCCCTGTGCTTCAGCCACACAGAAGCTGAAAAAATGGAAGTTTTATTCATGCCTAGAAGATTAAACTCCTATTTATATATCTCAATCCTATGAGCTATGAAGATCTCTTTTTTTTTTCTTTTCTTTTTTTCTTCCTCTAAGCTTTGTTTTTACTGTTTTGTGGGTTTTCTTGAGTCACTCAGGTTTGGGAAATGTGCTGGAGTTTTTTGTTGTACAAAGGAGAGCATTGTGGGGAAACTCTGAGAGGAGAAGCTTCAGACAGAAGCTGGCCACAAGTGCTTTTGCAATGTGCAGACACATTATCCCCTCTCCCCCAAACCTGTCTACATAGAGAGGGAAAAATAATGGTTAAATAAACAAATAAAAATCCAAGCAGGCAAATAAAACATTTAATGAGCCTCTAGAGAATACCCATCCTTCTCCTGAACCCTGCACTGGGTGGCTCAGCACTGTCTGGCCTGATGTAGTTTTAAGCACTGAAATGTCACTTTTTAAATTTAAATTTTAGTGGATTTTCAAAAATAAATGATTGTGGAGCAGGTCACTTGGTGACTGCGCTCCCTGCCCATGGGACTGGAGTGAGGAGGGAGGGAATCCCAACCCAAGGCCTGCCCATGTCCCACTTTCAGCTCTCTGTTTTTGAGAAGTTCCTTCAGGAGCCACAAATTTGTGCCAGGATTATGAGAACAGTGGGACACGGTGCTTTTCCTGAAAAATGGCACCTGTCAGCATCCATCAATAACCTGGGATTCTCCCAGCTGCCTCCAGCCTAAATGTGGTTACAATTCCCCCTCCTGGCTTATTCCTTCTTGTGTGTGTGCTTAGAGATGAACATAAGTCTGCTGTCCTCATATTTAAACACTTATTTTGTTATAAATAAGTATATTCTGCTGTGGGGGTGTTCATCTGCTAAAAGCCCAGTTTGTTATGTTTGATTCATGCCTGAATAAATCATCAATTTGATGGTTTGTTTTCCATTTAAATCGATGCCTCCTATTTTCTGATTCCTTAGTCCAAGGGAATCGAAGGATAAATTGCAGATTGATCTGATGGGGATAACTTTGATCCGATGAGGCATTTCCTAGAGGCTGGATCAGCACAAAGGAAGTCTGGGGAGGGGAAAAAAGAAACCACTTTGACAGGACACATTTGTCAAGATCAATGGTGTGCAGCCCTGGTGGAAAACTGGTAGCTGCAGGTTGTCTGGGTGGAATTGTAGTGATTTTTCCTGCTGCTCTCCTAAGAAATATGAACAGTGCCACCAGTACCTGTCCAAGCTGAGAGTTCCTTTAAGTGGTAAATAAAACTTAATTCTCTAAAGAGGTTTTTGTTGTAAGCATGGATTTCACTCAATAGCTTGAACACTGAAAAATTGCTTCAAATTACATTTTGTGCTGTGATTCCGGTCCAGATATTTCTAAGCAGATGTGGTGCTCAAGCAAAAATTAAGTTGTTTGCTCTTTCCTGTGTTTGTTTAGTTTTCCTTGTTGCCTTGTGGATACACACAGTGGCTTTTTCAGGAGGGATGCAGCTTCTTTTCAGACATGCAGCAAATTGGGCACTTCTCTCCAAGCAAATCCTGGGGTGGACTCAGCAGGGGGAAGAAAAATCAGCCTCTGGCACAAGAATGGTTTTTTTTTCTCTTTTTGGGTGTGCTGAATGCCAGAGGAGAGGGAGCCTGCTCACACAGTGGCTTTGCAGAGCTGTTCACATTTTGAAGAGATAAATTGTGTGCTCACAGATATCCTGGATCCTGTAGGGATGCAAGCTGACCTGAGGTTCCTCTGCCACTCCTTGGAGAGGTGGGAAGAGTGAGTCCCTTGGAATTGTTGTCTAAGCAAAGCAATGGAGCAATCTGCTGGAATATTTTCAATTTTAATCATTTTGAGGAAGAATTTTTTCATGGAAAGGCTGCCCAGGGAGGTTTGGAGGTGTCCAAGGAAGGCCTGAAGGTGACACTCAGTGCTCTGGGCTGGGGACAAGGTGGGCATCAGGCACAGCTGGGACTTAATCTTGGAGACCCATAGAATAACTTTGGCCACATCTTCCTGGTGTTTCCTTTTCCTCAGGCACAAATTCTTGTAGAACTGGCAGCTTTCTTACCCAGGCACAGGGTAATGGCATCGTTGACATAGCCTAGGATGTGTCTCTTTCCAAAGGGGCCATCTCTTTTAAGTGATTAATTTTCATTTGGGATAGTCAGTATCATTTTAGTGTTATTTTATGGCACCCACTTGCCTTTCAGACCTTTTCTGACCTCTGTAGCACCGTCCTCTGTGTGAGAATTCCATGTGCTGCTTAGAGCACCAATTATTATCTCTTCCCAGCTTCTCTTGTTTGCCCCTTCCTGGCTTTTGTTCCCCCACCTTGCCCATCATGGCACTTACTACACTGGCTCTCCTTTGCTGTTGGATCCATGGTTTTGGGATGGTTTTCCTGCTTTGGGTGGATTTCACCTCCTCTCATATAACCCCTGGCACGCATCCGCTATGCCCTGCTCATCTTGCTGCCTCCCAAGGGCCACTGAGCAAAGCCCTGAGCACTGCCCTGAGTGCTCGAGATGACAAATGTCCTTTCCCTGCCAGAGAGGCCTCCTGCCACAGTTGTAAAAGAAACTTTTACAGAAGCTTTTAGAAGAGACTTTGCCCAGAAATATAAAACCCAGTTGTGCCTGTCCCCTGTGCCAGGGCCCCACAGAGAAACAGAGCTGGGGCACAAGTACAAGGCTCACCAGGCTCTTGCCCCTCTCACAGTGGAGCAAAGCATTTCTCCAAGGAGATTTCCTATCCTGCAGCAGAAAACATCTTTTAGTAGGAAATACCTTTCATTTTGTAGTCATCAGTCTGGAGCTGGTGAACAGCTGGGAAGAAAACCTGAATCCAGAAAATAATTATATGGATGAATATCTAACATGAGAAAGATCCCTTCTGAGAAATCAGGCTTTTCTTCAGTACTGCTGTGCATGCTTGCAAAGAAACGAAGATCAATGTGTTAATGTACCTGAAGACACATAAAGCATCTCTTTGTTTTCTTCCCAGAGGTGTAACATCATGAATTCAGGGGAAATTTGTGTGGACAGCGCTGCCAGGGATGCCCAGGGTGGGATTGCTGGGGTATCTGAGCAGGGCCAGGGTTGGACTGGGTGAGCCTTGGGGGTGCTTAGGAGATTCTGTGATTTTATGGTCACCCAGAGCCAGGCTGGGACCAGAGGACAGTGCTGCACCTCCTTGGAAAAACCCAGCATGGAACAGCTGTGAGCAGCTCAACCTGAAGTGCAAATGTGATCCTTTAGGAGGTGTCACTCACTTTTTACATGGTGCAGATTATCCTGGAGTATTTTGCCAGGATTTCTGCCTTGGGGAGCTGGGATAGCCACAGGAGAGCACTTTGGGCACCAGCAGACCACAGAGATCAGGGTCTACAGCAGAAATATAAAATCCCAGGGAATCCCCTCCCTTACATCTTGGGAGGAAAATGAAAACAGTGATCCAAAGATTATATTTCTCCCATGTTCCTCTGAGCTGATTTTATTCCTCTTTCTGAGGAACATGACAAAAAAAATGAATGAGCCCCAAATTCAATCTCTTCCTTATGTTCTTATCACAGGCATCTTGATATGGTGTATTTTTTCTCATCATGTGTTTACTGTAAAACTGGGAAGTTGAAAAGTACGAGCTCTGTCTCTACCAAAAACCCTTATGACCCCCCAAAAATACAAATTTAACCCTACAAATAGATTATTTGCTCATGTGGCAAAATGAGGAATTTCTTTGTGCTGATAAATCCATGATTTTGCATCCTCCTTAATAAAAGGACAAAATAAAAATCAGTTTGCAAATGATTAGAATTCATTAAAATGTAATTATTTGTGAACTACCCTGAACTGATGTTCCTGATGAGCTGAGCTAATCCTGTGCTGCTTCCAACCTGAACAGAATCAAAATGTAAAAGTCAAGGCTCAGGGAATGAATGCCTGGGGAGTTTGGGGTATAAATAACATAAAATAAATTATAAAATAACAAAATAAAATAAAATAAAATAAAATAAAACTATGAAGCATTTCCTGGGAGTTACAGGCCAAACCAAAAAAGCCACAAAAATCTTTAGGCCTCATAACTTCTCCACAGTTTTTGAACATTTAGAAATAAACGTGACTTTTTGTTCTGAGGCTGAATGTGACTTAGGTGGCAGAGTTCGTAGGGATTTGGGTTCAGATCCAAACTCTTGCTGTGGGATCAGCACTATGATTCCATGGATGATTCTCTGAGGGATAGACACTGATAATCCCTCCTTGCATCCTTCCCTGGTGCCCATAAAAATCTCTGCAGACAGAATAGACACAGAATATAAATCCTGTGTCCAGAATCAGTTGTTTTTCCTCACAATCTTGGAAAATATAGGAGAAGTAAAGGCCAAAGTCCAGGTTGAGCTAATCAATGATATCCTTAAATAATGTTGGATTGATATCGTTATGCAGAGGCTACTTTTTCCTCTCAGTGCAAGAAATTCCTCTTAAACCTTTGCGTTCCTCCATCCAGTTTGTCAGAGAACTCTGCTAGAAGAAAATAGATAAACAGAAGAAAATTGTTAGTCAATCCTGGCTTCACACCTCACTCAGGTGCCTGTGCCAGTGTGCTGAAAGGTGCTTTGGATCCTCTCTGGAGTGTCAAGATGGGCTGGGAGGTGGAGCACCCTGAGACAGGATTCTGGGCAGATTCTGTTCCAGAGCCTGTTGTCTGGCGAAGAACACGTCCTGTGTTGGAGGCACGTCAAGGCACCACTGCCACGCAGCGTTTCTGGGCTCATTCATTTCCTGCAAGGATGAGATGGATCTCTGCTGCAAGATGGCCTCAGAGTGCTGGCTCTGAGTGTGTGTACAGAAACCACTGCTCTGGAAGGTTGTGTGTTCAGAAACCACTGCTTGTGTACAGAAACCACTGCTCTGGAAGGCTGGGTGTTCAGAAACCACTGCTCGTGTTCAGAAACCACTGCTCTGGAAGGCTGTGTGTTCAGAAAACACTGCTCTGGAAGGCAGTATATTCAGAAAACACTGCTCTGGAAGGCAGTATATTCAGAAAACACTGCTCTGGAAAGCTGTGTGTTCAGAATTCCCCACGTTTCCCCACTCCTGCCAGACCATATGCACACAGACAGGTTGCATCAGGCCCCGGTGCCAACTTGTGAATTCCTGCTGAAACAGGGAATATTTTGATGAAAGCAGAAAGCTCTCTGCTGGCATTTCACGCCCCATTAGGAGCTGGAGGAGCAGTCACTAATGAGGTTACCCCAGTGGGCACTTGCTCAGGTTCTGTCTCCTCCTGTGCCAGGCTCCCCGGGCCTGCCCGGCCTGAGGCTCGGGGAGAGGCCAATCCCCCCTGTGCATGCGGCCCTGGCACCAAGAGCTCTTCTGATGTGGCAGTGAAGTGCTGCTGCAAAACCCAGCCTGGCAGCTCTCTGCAGAGCTCCCCGAACGCTATTCTGTGCTGGAGAGGTCCTCGTGATGGGGAAATTTGTCTGCATCAGCTCCTTGTGGCTCCGCTTGGGTGGCAGGCTCAGCGCTTGGGAGGGAAGTGCCACCCACGGGCACTGCTGGAGGGCAGAGGAAGGACAACGGAGTTCTGGGCTCTGTTTCTGCGAACTTTGAGCCTCAAAAGCTCAAAGAGACTTTCCAGTGGTGGAGAGTGTCTGCTCTAGCTCAAAACCCCACATCCAGCCAAGATTCAAGTGCCTTTGGCACAGTAGCCCCAGGCTTGGGCATGGACCCCCTCTCCAGGAGACTTGTGCCGGTGCTTAAGCACCTTCTTGGTAAAAGAATGCTTCATAAAGTCATGTCCAACAACTTCCCATAAAGTCCTAAATGCCCTTTCAGCCCCCACCTGCTGGCTCCCCGAGCTCCTGGAATCCCAGGGGTGCCACAGTGGGGACCTGCACTGACTGGGACTGCAGCAAAGCAGAGCTGGGGGCTGAAGCTCTGTCCCCTGAGCATGTTTATGCTGTAAAATTATATAGGGCCTGTGAAAAACGAGGTTCACATATTTATTTTTTTTTTAATAGAATTTAACAGTTTAATAGAAAAACAATTAGGAGATAAAAATAAAGTACACAGATACAGCCAGGTGTCTCTGCATTCAGCCAAGAGAGCACACCTTACTAACAAAGGATTGTCCCTTAAAAACAGAACCCTACTACATATCCATAAATTCTCGTACATATTCATACATTCTCCTTAAGTTTTGGATGTTTCTTTGTTTAGTTTTTGACTTGCTCCCTTCTCAATAAATCAATCTTCTTGGCTCCACTGAGTTTCACATTCCCTGATAGCAGAAATGCAATAAATTCCTCCCCCAGAGCTCTGGTCACTGCTGTCCTCATCTGGACAAGATAATCTAAGAATGGAAGGGGGTCTCTATCTTTTTCAGTTTTTGGGTTATAAAAACAAAAGTGGTTTTTTGTTTTAATACTATGGCATAGCTCAACATATATGTATATTATACTACTATTTCTAAGTTTCATCAATAGCAGGAACTATATTAATATAACAAAGTTTTCGGACCTTATACATATAACATTCATTTTAATATTTGCAAAAAGCCAACAATATAATATGTATCTATAACAGGGCCCAGAGAGTGTCAGCAAGGTTAAATCAACCCCTGCACTGCCAGGTCGTGGGGCTGTGCCTGTCTGCACCTCAGCAGGGATCTGCAAGGAGGGAAAAAGACTATTTACAAGGACCTGGAGGGACAGGACAAGGGGAATGGCTTCAATGTGACAGAGGGAGGGGTTAGATGGGATATTGGGAAGGAATTCCTGCCTGTGAGGATGGAAAAGCCCTGGCACAGGTGCCCAGAGCAGCTGTGGCTGCTCCTGGATCCCTGGCAGTGTCCAAGGCCAGGCTGGACAGGGTTTGCAGCAGCCTGGGACAGTGGGAGGTGTCCCTGCCATGGCAGGGGTGGGACTGGGTGGGCTTTAAGGTCCCTTCCACCCAAACCATTCCATGGCTCCATGATGTCCCACAGTCATTGTGTGCTGGCATAATGTCTGGACCCAAAGCTGCAATGGGAGGTTTTGACCCAAAAGATGCAGCTGAATGTTCTTAGTGAGTCTCTTTGAGTTTGAAACTCCATTTTATCTGTGGGGTGGTTTTAAGCATTCTGGATGAATGCTCTTGTGTACTGTGCTCAGTGATTCCTTGCTATTCCAGGACCATCATAACAAGGTTTATTATGTTCTTACCCAGCGTGTTGTGACATTATTGCAAAATTATTGTTTTGTTTCTCCTAAACTCGAGATTTTTTTGTAAGGCTGATAATAATAAAAGACATACAGGCTGATGAACTATCCACCATGTCAGACTGCAGCACAGCAGAGTCTGAAATAGCTGAGAGAGTAAAACAGAAAAATACCTCAATTTACGAGCAAAACACTAACACACACTAAACTTTTGCTACGCTATTCTTCATCTGATTTTTAGTTTTCTCTTCACAAGCAGACAAGATTTACGCTTCTCAGATGATAAATCTTAACTAGATTAAAGGGATATTCAGCACAGGACTTTGGAAAGCATAAATTGTGGGTTTTGTGCAGGCCAGGCTCAGAGAAAAGCACTGCTCCTTGGTCTGGTAAGAAATTCATTTCCAAATGAATAAATAATCACTGCTGGTGCACAGGTAGATAATAGCTAACTTCTTGTATGATGTGTCAGGTAGGATAATTTGGCATTGAATTGCTGCTGCTGGCCGTGGGCAGTGAGTGTTTTTCACTATGTAATTCACGGGAGCTTTACAACCCCAGCTCCTGGAGCGGCTGTCACTTGCTTCGATTTACAGTGGGTAGCTGAAGGCAGGGCAAGAAATGTGCACTGCTGTCTGCTTCCCACCTGAGGAAAGCTGTATCTCACCTGAGGCTGCAGGCAGGAGGAGCAGGAGTGGTGGAACAGCAGGAAGAGACTCCAGGGCTGGACTGCTCTGGTTCTGGTAGGGGTGGGTGCAGCCACATCTCAGCCTCTGCCGAGGGAAATTCCCCACCTGGCATCCCAGTTCTGGGGCAGGAGCCCTCATTGCTGTGGGGTTTGTGTGAGCAGGAACTGTCAGCTTGTAGTTTGAGGATGGATACTCTCAAACCCTGAAATCTTCCCTGCTGGGGAGAGGATTTAAGTGTGCATCACCTGCCTTCCACCTCTGCAGTTAAATTCCCACGGACACGAGGAGAGTGGGCAGGTAAGAGCTACTTGAAGAAATTCCTAGGTAAAGGTGGGACTATTAATTTTCTGTCAAATATATCCATCTTCCAAAAGGAACCAGGTGAGGTTTAACATCCCTTCCCATGAAAAAAATCCCTCCTGATATCCAAAAACATAATTTATGCAAATCCACTTCCCTTCCTAGTCATCTGCCATATGCTCCACATCCTCCCTGGATCCCTCTGTGCTTCCCGGTGTGCAGAACTAACAGGAATCCTCACTCTGTGCTGCAGAATTGGGAAGACAATTTAGCTTTGATTAATTCTAGCTGCCAGTGATTGCAGAACATGCATGGGGACAGCTGCCCTCTAATCTCTGTTCACTCCCAAAGTTCCCAGCACGGAAATACTAATCATTATCTCCCCAATTGCACAGGATAAAATGCAGGCTCACTGATTATGGGGGAAATAACTTTATCAGTTGCAATTGGGAAGGTAATGCTTAGTGTTATTACACTGGAATGAAAAAGTGCTTTTCTGTGCAGACATCCTTGAGGATTGTAAGAGAATGAGGCCAGGAAAACGCACAGGTTTTTTCTTCCATTCATCCCCTCCTCTTCCAGCCTGCTTGGTGTCACAGAACACTGAGGATGGGGGGTATCTTTGATCACCTGATACCCCTGGAAAAAAATGGTCATGCTTTTAGGTGCCCCCTCCCTCCCACATGATATTTGAGTGTGGCCATCTCTGCTCTGCCTCTGTGAACATCCCTTCTCTAAGTCTGAGCCATCAGGTATCCTGCCAGTGGGCTTCTTTTCTTACTAAAGAATACTAAGGTCATTCATTAACAATGAAAGTGTCATTAACTCTCTGAGGATGCAAACAGATTCACAATAAAGGTGTGATGAAGTCATGGCAGGGATCCACACTTACTGTGCCCCCCAAGTCTGTGTCAGGTTTTTATTCAAGCATCCTTTTCCTGTCCCAAGCTCTCTGCACCTTCTGAAGCTCCAGGGGGTTTCTCTCCTGTCACTCATCATCGTTGTAAGCAGCCAAATTCTGCCCTCAGGTCTCTCTGTGCAGCCCTGCTGCCTTCCAAGTGCATCCAGGGATGTACAGCCTCCCTGGGACTGAGGGAATCTCCAAAGGTTTCTCCAAAGGCAGGGTCTGGGAGGAATGGCCTGGAATATTGCATTTATTGCAGAATATCCTGCTGCTGCTGCTGCTGCTGCTGCTGCTGCTCAGCAGGACCCAGCCATGCTGCCTGAACTTCTGAGGGGGGACAAAATACTCAGAAGGAAAATATCAGCTGAAGTAGGACCCAGTAATTGCAAGGCTTTGATATGTTTTTACAGCCCATTTGAAACTGATTTTCTTCATAACACTTCCCCTAAACTGAGGTTTGGTAAAATAAGGAGTTCCTGGAGCTGCTGGTGATTCACATTTGCACGGCATCTTTTCTAAGTCTCTATTAAAGAAGGCATTTTGAAGTGCCCCAAATGGGTCGGGCACCTGATTAAGAGACTCAGAAGTGCTAAGCAAAAGTAAACAGCAGAAATCACATGTCACAGAGGAAAATGAAGGATATATTAAAGGCAGCTTAACTTTTAATAAGAGTTTTAATTACTTTTTCTTCCACTATGTCAACATTACCAGAGGAAATCCAAAGCCTCGCCTCTTTGTGTGTCCTTTTCAAAAAAAGAGCTGCAAAGAATAATTTTTCTCCTCTGTGAGAATGGAGTACAGATCAAGTTCAGTAAAACTTGTCTCTGATCAGACTGCAATAATTTCTCCAAATGGCTCTATAAATTAAAATATTTGCTCTGTGTTGAGAACCAAGGGAAGACAGATTGCAGCTCATTCACCGGGAAAGGTCAGCAGACCCAAATGAAAATGCAAAAACATCAATTGTTTCCATTCACTAATCACATATAATTGGTCTGGCTCACCTGAACTAGAACACATTTGTTATTATAATGCATAATTAAAGTTCTTTTCATTTTGCTGCTTTCCAGATGCAATTATCTTTCTTTTAACAAATGCAGAGACAGAAACTTCTTGTAAAACTGAAGATACATTTGACAAATTAGGATAATTAAGAAAATGTCCCTGAAAGAGGAAAAACTTTCTAAGTAGGAACGTTGTCAGTTCCCAGTATTTATTGCCTGTCCTTTGTGGCTTCCATCGACAGAAGAAATTCTGATTTATGGGCAGGATGGAAGCAGGGCTGAAACATGAACGTCTTTGTTTTGCTCTTCACTTTCCCATCCTCCCATGCTTTCGGTTTGCTCTTGGAAAAAGAGATTTTCCCTCTTCTTTCCCCCACTCCTGGAACACAGAGTGTCACCCAGCTCTGCTGGGCTCTCCCCGTGCCACCCCTGGTCCCCAGTGCCGTGGCTGGGCAGGGGCCGGGACATCGGGGCTGCACAAAACGGGCTCAGGTGGAAGGTGAGGTGATCCCTCTGGGGAACCAGAAGGGAACAAATCCCTACAGATTGCACCTCTGAAGTGAGATCAGACATCAAGGCAGAAGGTTTTGCTGTCAGGCTTTTAGGCTTGCTCGGCATGGGCTGGGCCTGAGCCCCTGAACCAGAGGCTCCTGACCCCAGCCAAACATCCCAAGGTTTCTGCTCCTCTGCCCAAGAAAATCCCAGCCAGCTGCTCCTTGCCATCCCATATTTGCAATATCAACACAACAGGTTCACTTAAATCTCACATTCTGAACAGATCTTTCCTCATTCTGGTGCATAATTTTGCCTTTTTCTGGTGCAGAATTACTTCCTGTAACTTAAAGCTGATTTTAAATAATGATGCTAAAGTCAGTGATGGGTTAGAGACTTATTAGTATCTTCAGGGATCTAAGATTAAAGATTATAATATTAAGAAAATGCATGCAGTCATTAATGTAATTTTGAAGCGTAAAGCCTGTCTAATCTAATTTACTATATTACAGTATGAGCTATAATTTTGACTAATTAAATGTCTCTAATCTTTTTGCTAGCTTAAGCTTCGATTAACCAATATTTACTTTATTAGGATAAGATTAAACACCCTGTTCCCAAGAAAAATCTTTGAGAAGTTGAACATCCCAGTTTCCATTGGAGCAGTGAGGCACAGGGAAGCCAAGAGCCATTTTAGAGAACCAAAATGTGCTCCAAGACTGAGCACGGCATTTCTATAACAGTCACTATGAAGCCAGCAAAATGAATTTAATAGAATGCTGTAAGCACAGTGCTTTGTAGTGCAGAATTTAGGGTGCAGGAAAAGCAAATTGCTTTATTCTGCTTTATTCTGGTCTGTTTATGCAGCTCACAAAGTGAGGCAGGTCTGAGGCAGGTGGAGGTTCACCTTCTGTGGGTTTGCAGTGCCAGCCAGAGTGAGTAACAACTATTTCTGCGTGCAAATAGGAGGCACTGCAGGGAGAAAATGCAGCGTGACTGGAAGGTGATTTATTGAGCTCCTCAGCACCGTTAAGTGCAGAATGAAAGTTGCATTTACAGACCAGGGAATGCATCAGACAGGACAGGAGATAATCGTGATAAACAGAGGAGAAAGCAGAAGACTACTGCACGGAGAGGAGCGAAGACATCTGAGCAGAGCCTTCACTTCATGCAGCACAGCAGCAATCCAAACTCAGGGTTTGCCAAACACACCTGTTCTCTGGATAATAAAATACCCCCACAGCAACACCAGAGGCTTTCAAACAGCCACCAAAGGGGAGACAAGCTCCTGGAAATCATTGCCTGTGGCTCCTGCTGAGGGATGAGCCCACAGGAACACAGCAGTGCCCGGGAATGCTGAGCACTCCCTGCTCCTGCTCCCTCTCTCTCACACACCCAACCCTGGAATTTCTTAGGAAGGGGAGAAGAAGGGGGTGGAAGAGAGGATTTCTTTCCCCCACTGCCCTCTGAGAGCTCAGTTTTCAATCTGAGGCTGCTGGAATGGGAGGCTGGTCCAGAATTGCCTTGGGTTCATTCATCCACATATCTCCTGTGCTGGTTGTGTCCTTCAGCCTTTTCCTCCCTTTGTCTCACAGCCCCCCACATCACCAAAGCTGGCTTTAGAAGAAGAATCCCAGGAGCTCTCACCAGGAGGTTACACTTTCCAGGGGATGGAACATCCAGAGGTTTAATTATCCTTGCTCACGGGAGCCCAGCCCAACACAACACATTTCCACACAAACACCAATCTACTGCAACTTTACCACTTTATTTAGAGGCTGCACTTTATTCCAAAGGTAACATTCCCTCTTGGGAATGCAGCTGTGGAAGCTCCGTGGCACTCTGAGGTAAATCAGGCTGCTCCCTGCCCAGTCCCCATCTGGCTCTGACTGCAAGAGCAGAACTGGAGTCATTATGTGGGAGGTACAGACCAAAGCTTGCCAGGAGAGATGAGGGGAGGATGACACGGATTCATGGAGAAAGGAGATTTGGGAAGAGCCAGCGATCTCAGTACCCCCATCCCACCCCACAGCATCCCTGACAGCTGCACTTGGTTCTTGTGCACCTCCTGGGGAAAGGCAAACTAACACCCTGAGCTGGCCTCTGAGGCGGGTCCAGGGCTCCCAGCAACCCCTGACTGTGCAGAAAGTGCTTCAGAACACTGGCTCCAGGCCAGCTGTTGTTTGCTTGGTTGGTTGTTTAAAAGGTGTTTGTTTTCACATGCCCTGCACAGTTTAGTTTTGTTTGGGTGTTCTCTGCAGGCAGCCCTAACCTGGGAAAAAATCCTGGAATGGTTGGAGTTGGAAGGGACCTCAGAGCCCACCCAGTGCCACCTCTGCCATGGCAGGGACACCTTCCACTGTCCCAGGCTGCTCCCAGCCCCATCCAACCTGGCCTTGGACACTCCCAGGGATCCAGGGGCAGCCACAGCTGCTCTGGGCACCCTGTGCCAGGGCCTGCCCACCCTCCCAGGGAACAATTCCTTCCCAATATCCCATCCATCCCTGCCCTCTGGCACTGGGAGCCATTCCCTGTGTCCTGTCCCTCCATCCCTTGTCCCCAGTCCCTCTCCAGCTCTCTTGTGGGCTCCCCTCAGGAAGAGATACACCAAGAAGCATTTACACAATCTACAGAAATAATCTCCTTTTGAAGCTTGTTATGGAATGCTTTTTTACTGTTATTCCTTATCCCTTACAGTTTTGACTCAACAGACCATAGCTGGGCTATGAAGCACAGAGCAAAGGGAAAAGAAAGGGATTTTTTTTTTCCTGAAAATAATTCAATTTAAAAGCATTTTCCTCACACTTTGCAGTGCAATGTGCACCAGTTCAGGAGTGTTTACAATAATTGTTTTTGTTTGGTTTAGTAAGGTGTAACCAATGGTAACATGAAGCAGCACACTGTCTGTTTTGGCCACAACAGTGGAACATAAATGATCAAATTAAATGGATATGATTGCAGTAAATATTACTGGGATGGAAATAGAAGTTAGAGCAATTATCATGAAATGAAGTTAAACCCAAAGCAGAAAAAATTCTGTAGCATAATTGCAAAAAATACTTCCATAAAGTAACCTGGATCTTCCACAGCCCTTGTCATCTCTTACAGCGCTTGCACCTTACTTGAAAAATGTTGTTTTCACTCCAAAGGACTTTGTAAGAAAAAATGTCTTGGTCCATTGCTGATTAAAGCCATGCCAGGAATAATGTACAGGAAGTTTTAGCAGTGGGGATCCATAAAAGATGCTACATGTGGCCCAGGGGGATGTGGGTGCAGACAAAAGCCCTGCGTGCCCTGGAGCTGCCCTGGCTGTGGGAGTGACACTCCAAGGACAGGAGGGGACAAATGGCCTCTCTTTTCCCTGGACAGGCACAGGTGCTGTTCTTTCCTGCTGGAGCCAAGCTTTCCTTGGCACGGCAGGGGATTGAGGCATGGCTGAGGGAGAGCAGTGTCAGCTCCTGCAGGGCTTTCCCTGGGAATCTGCAGCTCAGGAGGGGGCCAGAGCTGACCTGCAGGGAACTGAGGAAGGCACCAGTCCCCTAAAGCAGCTCTTGGACCAAAAGTTGCCAGTGGGTGCAAATCTGAGAGCAAACACACTATTGCTGATGGAGGAATTCCTATGGAGGAATTATCACCTCCTAATAACCGTGCCTGAAGGAATGGGCTCATCTATCATCACACTAAGGATATTTATAAATATATTTAAAAAGCAGGAGGGGAAGTAGCAGGCAATTTTGCTTCCAGAACATAAGTCAAGTGTGTATTATTAAGCCTAAATAGCCTGGATTAATCAAATGCCATACTGGCACTTCTAATAATGACTTTACATTGCAAATTCCATTACCTGGCTTTGCCAGCCAGGAGAGAAGCTACAGAAGATCAATTAAACAAACAGGAAATTACCTTTTCTCTTTATAGTCCATGACTTTCAGCACTTACAGTGGTGCCAAGTTCCTGAAAATTAAGCAGGCATTTGCATAAGATTAATAACTCGCTTTCTCCCCCAGTCACTGTGGCTTATTTAGGACTCCAGAGTTATCCAATGTCTGCTGGAGAGGCTGGGGATGATGGGAGCAAATTAAAACTGGCTTAATGTGTCAGAGAGGATCCCAACATTTGAACAGGGGCTCTGCCATTAATAAATGCACCTGCAGCATCCCAGGGATTACTGAGCAAGGTCTGGGCAGAATTTAGGGAAGTAGGACGCTGCCTACATGTGTTCCTGGGAATGTTTCCCCTGCACTGGAGCGCCCTGTCCTGCTGGGAATGATCACCTTAGAGGCCTGCAGGGGAAGGTCTGGGGACAGCACCCGCTGTGCCATGAGCAAGAGCTCTCAGGGAGCCCAGGCTGACTTAGGGCTACATCTAACACGAGGCTCCTTCTCCTGGTTCCACTGTGGGTGCTTTTTAAAGGATGCTCTTCAGGGGGATTTCTTCTGGGCCACAGAAGACAGTGAGGGGTGAATCTGCCAGCCCCAGGTTTTGCCTGCCTTTGCTCAGGATGGGGTTTGTGCCACCAGCACCAGGCACAGGAGGTCAGCAGGATACTCTGAACTCTTGCAGCTCACACTTCGGGTCTGGGCTGGGTGGGAGCAGGATTTAGGAAGGCACAGGCTCCCCTTTGGGATATCTGGGCTGGGGAAGACAATAACTGCTGTAGGAGATAAAACCAGGTTGGGAATTGGAGGGGAATAACCTTTCTGGTGGCTGATTTGCACATCCTCACCCAGCAGGGTTGGGGATTCCTCTGGACAGGGAATAAATGCTGTGGTTGTTACTACTGGAGCTTCTTCCCAGCGCCTGGGAGAAGAGGGAACTTCCTCGTGCTCCCAGTGCTGGCTCCTTCAGGATCCTGGCACTGAGATTACTGAGAAATGATTCCAGAGAGAGCCCAAACCAACAGCTGCAGTCCCAGGTGCCCTATCTGGTTCTCCAAAGCACAGGATCAGTGCTGTGGGAAGCACTGCCAGGCTGTCCCTAAAACCCTGCACAATTCCCTGGGTGTTCAGAGCCACAGCAGAACCCTCATCTCTCCAAGGAAGGGGTATGGAGGGGTGGAAAGGGGCAAAAATTTCCTTTAGGGGCAGTTCTAGAGAACAGGCACAGAATGTGGGAAGGCAGGAGGTGTGGGGGTGAGGGAATGAGGCCAGGGATCTTTATCCAATCCAAATGAGAATTCACTTTTGCTTAGAGTGAAGAATTATGGGCAGCTTGATGAAAAAAAAAAAAAAACAACCAAAAAAACCCCTATAATTCCTCATTTTGGTACATGAAATGAATATAGTTTTAAAAAAATCCAAACTAATCAATGAACCAAACAAAAAAAAACCCCAGCAGGATTTGGCAGTTAATTCCTCAGTGATTAAAGGATGCCCAAACATATGAAGCTAACCCAGCCTCTGAGGGTGATTAAATGCTGAAATGAACCCAGAGACATTTGATAACTGCACAAGTAATTTACTGAGACTGTTCCTCCTAATTCTGATGGCTGCCAGAGTCTTCACTGAAGGAAAATAGGTTTGAGTAACCCCCAAACACAGATTTTTTTGTACACATATGGACATATAATAGCTATGAAAGTGGGAATTGGAGAGTTTGTTGCTGCTGGGGTTTGGTTTGGTTTTGTGTTCTGTGTTTGCCACACTGAGCTGGGGCTCAGCTGAGCATTTATAGCTCTGAAGCTCGCCAAAGGAATGAGCCTAGGGAGCAGGATTGAAAAGCCAGATCACAGCCAGGGAGGGATGCTGGAGCTGTGCAAGGAGCTGAGTTTGCAAAGGTCATCTGGTCCCAGTGTGTCCACACATCATTTGGGACAGCACTGCCTGGATTTTCAGGAGTAAGGGAGGTTCAGTAAAGACAGCTGGAAGCGTGACAGGAAGGTGTGCAGAGCCAGCAGAGAGACAGAGGGCTGGGAAATCACCCCAGGGTGGGAGGAGAAGGTGAATCTGGAATGAGCTTTCCTGGCCTTGCTGGATACAGGGACTGAGGTGCACAAAGTGCAGCTGCCCAGAGGCCAAAGTGGCCACAGGGCTCCTCACACAGCCTGCAGTCCAGCTGGGAAACTGCTCACCACAGGGTACTGGGGAAGCTCACAGCCTCCCACAGGTTCAAAAAGGCACCGGGAGAATCCTGGGAAAACAATCTGGCCAAGCTGCTGGATGCGGAGACGTGACCTCTGGCTGGGAGGCTGAGAGAGCTGCACTTGCCAGGTACCCAGGGCAAAAACTCCTGTGAGGACAGGGCTCAGCCCCCACTGGCACCAAGCAGCTGAAACTTGCTCTATGCAGAACTGAAAATGCATTCCAGGGAAATCTGAGGATGCTCATATTGGGAGATATTCAATTAAGTCATTCTAGTTAATGCCTAATCTGCCTTTAAATTAATGAGACCTAGGCACAACCTTTATGCCATCTTAATCTGCTTTTGTCCCAGCATCTCCTTGGTTTTATTAAAAATTTAATAACTTTTTAAGCAGGGGAGTTATGTCTGATATTGACTGAGTTATGGCTAAGTCAGAAGCTGGCGAGTCTGGAACCCGACAGTTCATTTAATTCAGGGCTCCAGACCTGATTGTCATAGACTGCTTTTACTCTCCTTAAAAGTGGCAATTTCTTTTGGGGCTGGAATCTCCACCTGCAATTGGTTTTGAGAATAAGAGCAAATTAGGGCTCTTATCTGTGTTCCATTATCCAGCCTCAGGCATCCACTGCTTTGGGATGCAGGGATCTCTAGCCTTGGCAAAACCTGTGCCAGGAGAAGGAACAAACGATTGGATTCTCATGGAAAAGGAGGGGGAGAGAGGTGGGGCTGTAGCAGAGATGAAGTTGGGAAATACAGGAAAAGCTGGGTGGCTGAGTAATGGAAACTGAAGGGGAAAAGTGAAGGGGAGGAGGTGATAGTGAAATGAAAAGTGAGAGGGAAGGGATGGCAACAGAAGGATGATGAGAGCTAAAAACCAAGGTGGGGAACAGAACAGCTGAATAAGGGTATGAGAGGAAAACTGGAAGTTGTTACCACTTTGGGGCTTTTTAGGAAAGGAGCCTCAATTTTATGCAAGAATAAAGAATAAAATGTGAGATTCCAAGTAATGTTGGTTGGGATGCGCTGGAAAGAGAATAAAGTGATTTAAGAAGGAAAATATTGGCTAGGAAGGTAAATATTGACACAAGAAGTGACAAGTGAATGAAAGTAGGGGTGAGAAACAAACTGGGGCACAGAAGGAAACCAAATGGCTTTTTTGGGAACAGGGACCACGGCAGTGGCAGGAAGGAATGAGGGCACCAAGGGAAAGGAAACAAAAGGGCACCGGTTTAGTTCTTATTGTTAGAGACTGAAAAAGAAGGGATGGAGGGGAAGGAAGGCAGAGGAGAGGTCTGAGAGGACCCTGAGTTCAACTTCTAAACTAATCTAAACTTACTGATCTAAACTTACCCTATTTCAGTTGGATTGTGCATTTGGATGTTGATTTAATACAAATTTTACCCAAATTCACTGTAATTCTCCAACACCATCTGCACTACAGCGCTAGGACTTGAATACATTTTAAAACCCTTTAATTTTTGTGACTGAAATGTTGCTATTTAATATTCCCCAGTTTTCTTGCTGCACTTCCCCCATGTCTGGATCAGGGAGTGAGAAGCAAGCAAGGGTGACAGCTTTAGCATGTTTGCAAAAATGAGCTGATTCTTCTTTTTTTTTTTTAATGTATATACTTTGAATAAAACATTAATTCCCTCTCCATTTTGGATGGAATTCCTACTTTTTTAACACATTTTTGTATTGATCGAAGTTTCTGCTGTCTGGCATTCTCCAGTAGTACCAAATGGAGGATATGCTGAAAAATAGGAAGAGTCCCATTCCAAATATTTCAGTGGAGATAACAGTTTGAATCCATCCTCTAAATCCTTCCCTGTGATAGCTTTTCCTGGGAAATCCATGGTTTGTTTATGGTATGTGCCATTTTGCAAGTTTGTGGAAGCATATATTGCAATATCTTCACCAGTTCTGCGGTGTTCACATTCAATTTCTCTGGCAAATAAAAAGCCACCCAATTAAAACACAAAAACAGGGGCAAGCTTCAGAATGGAAGCTCAGCAGGAGATAAAAATCTTGTTTCTCTGAGTGGATTAGTCCAGGAAGCTTGGCCCTGGATGTTATGGGCGGGTCAGAAAAGGGGATCTGTCAGAAAATACAAAGTGGTTTTGCTCAGAGAGCCTTTTGTACAGCTGAGTGAAATCTGCAGCACTCAGTGCAGGGAATATCTCAGCTCCTCAGGGTTTATTAGGCAGCATCTTCTTGCAGCCTCAGTGTCTCACTGGTTGTATATTTACTCACCTGACTGGAGAAGGATGGCATCGTTTACATTTGCAAAACTCATCTTTTATTTTTCTCCAGGAGAGTTAACAGCCCTGACGAGATTTTCCAGCTGCATCGTGGTTTCATAGCATGGGGAAAAGCCCATTTCAGCATTTCCTGCCTCCTTTGCATATTAAACAGCATTGCTGAGGAGGAGGTGCATTAAAACCTCTGTCAGACTGGTGTGTGAATCTGAATTAGTCACAATATTTAGATGTAAGCACTCTCGAGCCCCTGGAGAAGAGTGGAAATTAAGCTTTATAAAACTCCAATGCTTTGCCTCCTTTAACATAACAGCTTTTATTTTTGTTGTTGTGCTTCTTTTATTTTTTACTTAATGGGGGTCCTTTTTACTTTTTGTAAGTCTACTACTTTAAAATAAAATCATATAATACATATAGCCCATGCTTCATAAATCCAAATGCTGGAACATGGAAATAGTTTTTAGAACAACATTAAGGAAGATCAGTCTTTTTTATGTGTACCAAAGGCACCGCAGTGACGTTTTTAGGTGATGCACCATAAGTTTGCCAGTGCAGCAGACCCCAGGGAAATTATGATAACAATAAAGCACATATTTAGAGAAGGATTTTTAAGGTTTTTAAAGCTGTGTTGCAAAAGAAAAAGATACAGAGTAATTGTATAATTACAGTTTTAATTTTTTTGGGGGGTGGGTTTTTTTGAGAGGACTTCGAGTCAGGCTCTGATTTTATGGGAGCAATTTGTCAGAGACAGATTACTCTGGGAACATTCTATAGCACAGAGCCATCTTTTTGTGGGATAATCAGGTAGGCAGAGATCTTACAGTCAAAAGCTGCCCTTGCCCCATCTGCTATAAATTGTACCTGTAATTATTTGCAGGCACGGAGACTAATCCTGAAAATTGGGGCCTTAACACCTTGAATAACTGATTGCAAATGGGTTTGGGTAGGTTGCAAGTTGTAAAATATCCTAGAATCCATTTCCTATCTCCATGTGGACATTGGCCAGTATGGGCCAGCTTGGGGTGTAAAAGCAATTTCAGTAGTGAAGAGGCAAAAAGGCTTTTTCCTTGTTTTTACCTACAACATTTAGCTTGGCAGCAGTGCTGACATCAATAAACACTGCTGGAGTGGCTCCTGCTCCATGGCTGGACATTCCCTGGAGAGCTGCATCTTCCCCAGCACTCCTGGCAGTCCTGTATGGGGCATTTCACACCCTCAGGGCAGGGGATTCACTCACAGCCTGCACTCCATGCTCTTGGAGGTCCTTTCCTGTGGATTCTGTGGGAATCTTAATTTCCCTTCCAACCCAAACCATTCTGAGATTCTGTGAACAGGAGAATTAGAAGGAAGAGGGGAAAATGAGCAGGTTAAGGTGTCCCTGCCCACTGCAGGGAACTGGATGAGCTTTAAGGCCCTTCCCACCCAGCCCATTCCATGATTCCATGGAATGTGCACTATTCCAGCCAGAAACCCCTTTTCCAAACCGTGGGACTCTGTCCTGGAAAAGCTCCCCAGCTGTTCATAGGGTCACTGAGGCTGGAGGGGGGCACAGGAGCTGGGGACAGTTCTGAGTGTCACTCTGCAGCAGGTCAGAGCTTCAGCACGACCCTCAGGTTTTCCCCAGAGTGGTTCTGTGTCCATGGAACCCTCCCACCGGGTGCTGTGAACATCTCCCCGTGGGGCAGAGCTCATCCCTGTGCCTGTCTGCCCAGCTGCTGGGGCTGCACCGTGGCTTTGAGGCTTTAAAACTCAGGAGAAAGCAGAAGTGTCAGTGCTGTGTCCCAGCCTCTGCAGCACGAGGCACGTTTTGCTGGCTGAGGAAATCTGTGATTAATCACCACCAAGCCTGAATAATGCAAAGGAAGCACTTCCATAACAGAAGTCCCCACACGAAGAAAAACCTTATTTCTTTAAAAAATAATAGATCTTTAAGTGATTTAATCTTTAAAACCCCATTGCTGCTCGCAGGTGATTTAGATATAAGGAACATCTCCAGCACATGCATGATTCAAATACTCTTTTCAAATGAAGCCTTTGATGGAACAAGGGAATTAAACATCAAACCCAACATCTCCCAATTGCCAAAGAGCCCTTGGTGTGACAGCTGGTCAGCTGAGCAGCAGAGAGCTGACAGCTCCATCACTCAATTCATTATCCAAATGTTTCAGAGCTCGGGATCATTTTATTAAAGCAGCGATGTCTAAGAGTTGTTAAGAAAACCGGCAGAAAATGCTCCCTAAAAGCAAAAAAGAAAACACCAAATATGTGTTTGGCACTCTGGATGGAGCCATACAGCTTCGAGCTGAGCTCTGCTTTTTTTTTTTTTAATCCTAATGCCACAATGTAATTTCGTGTGCTGAGGAAAAAATCAGTTTCACTGTTAGAACATCAAAGCAAGCCCAGGCCATGCTGTGTTTTAAATAAATAGACAAACCTTTGGTGCCTCCATTTCCTCCTTGCTGAAAAGCTACATCAGCAATCTTGGAAAGGCCTGAAATGTGGAAAACACTTCTTTTTGCAAATTTTGCAAATTCCACCGGTTTTCAGGTGGTTCTCACACCTCTCCATTCTCACTGGAGGAAAAAAGAGTGAGAAAATGAATTAATATAAGTTTGCATTGCTGTGGTACAACCCTCCTGATTTTTACTGTTTAATTTGATGAATGTCGTGGGGCAGGTTGGGTAAAGTTCATGTCACAACTTCCCAAGTTCATTTGGGTCTAGGTAGGGCAAGATTCCTTCCAGGACAGAAACAGCATGAAATTCATTTTTACATCTTGGTGTAAAAAATGCACAACCTCCACATAAGGAGATTTTGAAGATCTCCACCCCTTTGAAAAAGTCCCGGTCATGCTCTAGGAGCTCACCAGAAAACACCTGCAAAAAAACCCAGTTGATTGAGGCAACAGGAGTTTGCCAGTCAGAAACTTTTGGAAGATCTTTTTAATTTTCTCCTGCTCTTCATTTCTTGCAAGTTCTCACACATTGATCAAAATTTGTCAAGGACCAGCAGCAATTTCTTATATTAATAAGCTAACTCGGCTCCCTGCTGCAGCTTGATTGAACAAAAATGAGTTCTAAATGCCTAATAATGTATTTTTACTGCCTTTTCTAGAATTCAAACCTTCAGTCTATCTCTGCTCACACTTTTGGGGAAGGAATTTCCCTGATATCCAACCTATTCCTCTGCAGAGCCTTCCAGCAGATCAGCACTCCCACCCTGGCTGGTGTCATCTGTGAATTAAATGCTGCCCTCATTTCCCTTTTCTGAAACAATTCAGTATTTCAAAGATTTTGTTTGCTACAGTGGATATGAAGACAAAGGTTTGTCTCAGGAAATACTCCATGTTTTGTGCCAGGGAGATGTAATAATCATTAGGGAGCAAAGGGGAATCAGAATGAAGCTTTACAAGGTATCCACACACAGAAAAGTGTGAAATTTCACACTTCCATGTTCTGACTCTTTTATTTAAAGAAGCTTAGTGTTTGTTCTCCTCTCAAACCCAGTTAGGTGGTTCCTATTTAATGTTCCCTTAAATCCCAGGTGGTTTTCTGTACAGGTTTCACTGAGCAAGAGGTTTTTGATTCTGCACAGAGCTCAAGCTGGCTCCCTTCCCCTCAGGAAAAACAAGATTTCCAGAATGTTCCTAGGCTGGGAAGGAGTGCAGATCTCCTCTGCTGGGCTTGTAAGAAAAAAGGTTCTTGGGAGGTTTGGAGTGCCCATCCCTGGAGGTGTCCAAGGCAGGCCTGGATGTGGCACTCAGGGTTCTGGGCTGGGGACAAGGTGGGGATGGGGCACAGATTGCACTTGGTGATCCTGGAGGGCTTTTCCAGCCTCAGTGATCCTGGGATTCTCTGATAATGAAATTAGCACTGCTTCAGTGGCCCTTTTGTTTCAAGGCAGCTGGAGCAGTGCTGTGGGAAATGCCACATCCATTCTGTCCCTGACCCTCGTCCCCCTGGGTTTCACCAGCATCCCCCTCAGTGAGAGCCAGAGCAGGGGGTGCTGGGGCCTGTCCAAAGGCCAGGGAAGTTCATGGAATACCTTCTCAGATCAGATCAAAGCTCACCTTCACCCCCAGACAGCTCCAGGGCTGTCTGTGCACTCCCCTCCCACCTCATTCCAGCCAGGGATAAGGGCCTGGGGTCTGCAGGGGGTTTGTGCTGCTGGACACTGGGGTGGGGTTTCCATGGGATGTGACATTCCATGGGATGTGACATCCCAGGCAGCTGCAGCCTCACACTAAGCTTAGGCTGCCACCAAATTCCATGGTGACACCTCTGAACTGTGGATTCCTGCAATCAGCAGCTCACTGACCAGCACTGAGAGACAGAAATGGAGAAGCTTCCTAAGGGGTGCATGGCCAGTTCCTCCTGATTCTCATGGGAACCAGATACCCCAAACCTGCTACCAAGGTGGCTTTAAAAAGTGCAGATGTAACAATTAAATAAATAAAATATTCAAATACCTGGGAAGGGCGATTTTGTTCTGGTGCCTGATTTTGCAGCAGGCTCTGATTGCTCTGGGAAGTGCTTGGACAATTGCAGGGAGAGACAGAAGTGAGGCAGGAGCCCACGGCTGAGATCCTGCTGGAGACAAATGGAATGTGGGCCGAGGATGATCCTCAGCTGAGCACAAGCTGCAGGGTAAAACATAAGCTTCAATCAACTCTTGCAAATAATTTGAGCCCAATGCTATAAGTGCCTTAAATGAAATCCCTCTCAACAGCAGCCAATCTGAATCATTAGACATATGTCACGTAGTGAGCCACAATCACCCAGAAGAGTGGTGCACACAGCATTCCATTTACATGGGGGATGCATTGCAGCAAATGAAATGCATTAATATGACCATTTGTCCGTGTTCTGTGTCTCAGAGAACACAGAGTGAGAGCTGCTGGGGTCACCTCCTGCTGTGCCCCAGCTTGCTGTGACACACAGAGCTCTGCTGGAACAGCCCCCTCTTGTCTGAGCTCCCTGGCCAGCATTTATTGCTGCCCTTGGATTTCAGAAAGTTTCAGGCCAGGCAGGAGCATCACAGGATCTCCAATGATCTCCCAGAATAAACAAGCAGTTTGATTCCATGTCCTAGCCCCAAAAGTGAGCCCAATCAGTTCTGCCAAAAAAACCCAAACCTGTTCAAATGTCAAATCATGGAATACCCTGAGTGGGAATTCTGACACACACAGAAGAAAACCGAGCAAGGAAAAATATCACGTGTCTCCTTCAGCTGAATTCTTCATTTTATTTTGAAATTTAAGTTATTCAATCAGGAGTTTGGTGGCAACACATTGCAATGATGGCCATTGTGGCTTCATCAGTTTATGGAAATATTTAATTGAATTCAAGCCATCTTTACACACTGTACTAATTACAGTTTCCTCTTCATGGCAAGGATATTTTATGGACTTTGATGGAAGTTTATTTCTAACAATGAAGTTATGAGGCTAAAAAAAACCCCAACCCTACAATATTTATGCCCAGTAACATAAACTCTCATATTTTAAAAATATAAGTAACAATTTAGTAACTCAGATATTCACCTTGTGGGGCCTGGAAATGTTGTATCGGTTTTTCCGATAATTGTCCTTTTCTTTCTTTAATTTTTTTATTAATTTTTTTAACACAGTTTTAACCTCAGGGTAAAATTATCCAGGATTTTCCTGCCATTTTTTTTCAAAGTGTATATCTAACTTCCCTATCCATAAGTGTAAAAATTGCAGCTAAGAAGACCTTTAATATAATAAATGCAATAACTACAACTACCATCTCTAATTAGAGTTAATAACTCCTGATAAAGCTGTTCCCAGTGAAGCTGCTGCAGTGGAATGTCTCAATCTGAGTGTGATTTGTGGTGCAGGACATTTCTGTGGACACAGATGTCAAACATTTTGTGGCTGGGATTTATCTGGATGTAACAGTGCTGCCTCAGGCATCCCCAAATTTTCCCACACCGTAGGAAGGTGTCTCAGCTAAAAGATCCTCTTTCTTACAGCTCTCATCTCCTTTTTACATCTCTCATGAGTGATTCGAGCAGGAGCTTCTCAAGGCCCTGGCACAGGGTGCCCAGAGCAGCTGTGGCTGCCCCTGGATCCCTGGCAATGTCCAAGGGCAGGCTGGACGGGGCTTGGAGTGACCTGGGACAGAGGGAGATGTCCCTGCCCATGGAATGGGTGAGAATGGATGTGCTTTAAGGTCCCTTCCCACCCAAACCAGTCTGGGACTCTCTAAGTTCTTTTTTGAGGGAAACATTACAAGAAGCAAGTGCTGCTGGAGTTGTTTGGGTTCCCGTGCCGTACTTCTCTTGGAGCTGTATAATTTAGCACTTGATGTGCAGTTGTCATCAGGTGCAGCAGTGTTTTGTTTACACTTGGTGCTTTAATATTTGCAAATGTAGACATTGAATAAGGCATTCTTCAGACTCAAATGGCCCTCAGTAGATTGAGGAATACAAATTTTCCAGGCTGATAATTACTAAGAAAGCTTTAAACTGCAGGCACCTCCAGTAAAGTGTCTTTTCAAGAGCCAACCATCATTATTATGAGGAATTGTGGCAGCTCCAAGCACAGGTGCTGATTAAACATTCCCCATAAGAGTGGATCTGTTGGAAAATCTGCACCCCCCGCTCTTAAGAGCATCATCCCAGACGAGCTCCTTAGACATTACACTTCCCAGGACTGAAAATGTACCTTATTTCATTTTTAAAACAGCTGCTGCTGAGGCTGCAAGGTAAATAATGCCCTGGTTAGGTGAATGGCAGCCTGTTTTCTCTGAGCTCCTCCCTGATACCTGAGGAATTAAGGATGAAACCGGTTAAATTTAAATTCCTGGTTAAATTCCTGGTTAATTCCTGGTTTTAACCAGGAATTAAGGATAATGCCACTTAAAGGCAGGCAGAATAAGGATGCAGCAGCATGGGGAAAATATGCTGCTGTAAGGTTTAAAGAAAATCCTGAGCAAAACCTGCAAATTTCCTCATGTCCCCCAAACACCAAATGTGTGTCTGGAGCTTCAGGAGAATAAAAACGTGGATCTAGTGGGAAACCTGGTAACATTTAGGTTTATATCCTTCCTCTACGCCAAGAAAAGCTAAAGCGGGGATTTATTTCTTACAATGAAAATCAAATCACATCTCTTTGCAGGTTTTATTTTTAAACTTCAGGTTTATCCTTCCTTCATGCCAGGCCTGGAATGTTCTGGGGAGAAGGAAGGATGGGGACAATCACAGGCAAAGTCCTTTCCAGTTTAACTGAATGATTTTAAGCCTTTTCTCCAGAGTGTAAGGAGCAACTCCAGCCCCAGAGAAATGTGCCATCAGCAATTGTTGCATTTGGGATGGGAGGCAAAGACAGAATTCCCCACAGCCTCGTGCAGAGGGGTGACAGCAGGACAGGCACCCCCATGTCCATCATTCCCAGCAGGACAGGCACCCCCATGTCCATCATTCCCAGCAGGACAGGCACCCCCATGTCCATCATTCCCAGCTGGACAGGCACCCCCATGTCCATCATTCCCAGCAGGACAGGCACCCCCATGTCCATCATTCCCAGCTGGACAGGCACCCCCATGTCCATCATTCCCAGCTGCACAAGTGGCTCTGCCCTCAGGGCAGCTGGAGTTCAGAAAGACAGCAGCCAAAGACTAAAGTTAGAGCTTAAAATGTCCCCCCTGCCAACTTTAACCTCCCTCCAGCACCTCCTCTCTGGAAGGGATGTACTTTGGGATGGTCTGTGATCTGATTTATCCATGCTTTTTCAGGATAAACTCAGATTTTTTCAGCTTTAATAAAGATCTTATGTTCCTAAGCATCTTAGAGATAATAGTGCTTAATGGGCACTCAGGAAAAGACAGACTGTCATTTTGAAAGATGTAACCCTGACATTTATGCACAAAGCTCTCATTTCAAAGCATTGTGTTGGATTTTGGAATGTCTTTCTGGAGGGAGCTGGCTGATCCTGAAGCAGTTCCATTGCAAATGCAAACTCCCAATGCTCTGTAGTGGGGTCATCTCCTCTCCCCTCAGGGTTCCTCTCTGGAGTAACTTTCCAGGGATCTGTGGAGTGAATCTTTCTGTTTCTAAGGGTCATCTGTTGTCAGAGTGCAGAAAAACTTGTTTATTTATTGCTGCTTTCTGTGAGTGTCACCTCTTGCAGCCACTGCAAACAGTGTAAAGCACTTTTGTACAGATATCCTCCTGATTTAACCAGGTGTCTGTGTCAAAGCAATGGCAAAACCCCCTCTGAATTCAATTTTCCTTGCTGTTGTTTTAGAGGTCTCTATGGCTTCACTTGTTTTGAGGTTTCCTCAAGTGTAAGGTACAATTGCTTTGTGTCTGCCCAAAAAAACCTCACTCTATTTGTAAGCAACTGAACACTTTTGGGATGGACTCAGGTAAAAGCAGTAAATCCCAGCAATGCCTGCAGCTCAGTGTCATCAGTCTTTCAGTCTTCATCCCACCAGCTCACTTTCTTTCCACTCTCCTCATCTGCTTTTCATTTCTGTCAAATTCTTTTCCCCTTCCTTTACTCCTTAATGTGAGCATTGATATTTTTATTTTCCCCCCTGTGATTGTCCCTTCCTCTGTTTCCTGTTGCCTCTCCATTTCCAGCAGCTCCTGTAGCCCTGCACATGATCAGCAGTGAATGTGCCAGGAGGTCTGGGTGTCTAGGGGGGAAATCCTCTCGCTCAGACACTCAGGAAAAGCAGACCTGTAGGGCTCTGAAAGACTTAAAAAGGCAGGAGAAAGTAAGTTTATTTTCCAGTGGGACTAGTAAAGTTGTTACAACACGGTGGGAGGAATGCTCAACCATGAGGGCTTTGATCAAACCCTGCTGGAATCAGGAGAAACGTTTGGAAGAGCCCACAACCCGTGGTATAGCACAGGCAGAGGGAAATATAAAATATAAAGGAGAAAAGCAACGGTTTTGAAACTTCCTATCAAATTGAGAGTTTGCACCTCACAAATGTTGCTTTAGTTCCTGCCTGGTATTGCAAGAGATTCCTAAATCAGGTCAACCAGATTTTTTTGCTGTTAGTAAAAAGGAAAAAAGTTCATTACTTAGAAATTCTGTACCACAAATCATGCCAAATGTGCCTTTGGGAAATATCTCCACTTGCAAGCTGAAGTGAAATAATTCCCCTTGGAAAAGACAGATCCTTGTATCTTAATAAGCTCAACTTTTTCTATATATACGTACACACATGTATTTTTATCCCTCTGCTTTCCAAAGGATCGAATCGGGGCTGAATGCCCCTTTCTGGAGTGCAGGCAATGATAAAACCTGCCCTGGCTCCCATGGGGGCTATTTTGGGTGGAGAAATAGTTCCCCATTTTTATTTAGCCCTTTTTTTCTGTTCTCTGTGCAGGGTGATGGGTTCAGCCCCCCGTGAGGGGCTGCAGCCCTGGGGCAGTGGCACACCTCGCCCGTGCCTGAGCCCAAAGTGGGATCTGTAGCAGCTCCCTGGGCACTCAGCACTGCCCACACTGCATGAAAAGGGCAGAAAGGCCGAGTTCCTCTGAGAGTTCAGCAAAAAAAATCAAGCAAAATTTGAGCAGCCTTGTTTCAGCTGGGAGCAAAACCTTCATAAAAGCAGCTGGAATAAAACTGCACCCAGAACATGGAGCTGGGTTTTGGATGGGCAGTTTGGAACACAGGAGATACCAAATTTGACAAATAGGCAGTGACCTTGCTATCTCCAAGCCTAGTCTTCTTTAAAATCTCCCATTTGCTGAGTTTGGCACTTGGGACTCATCCCCTCCCTTGGTCAGGATTGGGTCCTGATCCTGTCCCAGGTTTCAGCTCCCCACAGACATAGAAAGGAGAATTCAACCAGCCCCAATCTCAGAGCCAGCCCTGAATTTATTACATTTAAAATCAAAAATTCTTCTGTTTGGCTGCAAATTTCTGACAGTCTCAAGATGCAATCTACAGAGACAGGGACCAAATAACTGCAGAGTTATTTGGGGTAAGGGAAGCCGAAATCCAGGGGGGTTCCAGAGTGGGGTGTTTGCCTTGCCATGCTCACCATCCTTCCTTTGTGGTTCTGATGGCTGAAAACAAGGAGGGGAATGGCAAGGGCAGGGCCCTAGAGCTCTGTTTGAGTGCACCCTAAAAGCAGGAGCCCACAGAGAGGTGATGAGTGACAGAGAAGTGATCCCAGGGCTGGCAGAGGCAGGGCCATGGCAGGATGGAGCACTGAGGAGGAGAACTGAGGTTCCAGACTGGGGAACACAGGGATGAGGGATGCCAAGGTAGGGCCAGGGGCTTGGAGAGGGTGGGAATAGGCTGGAACACAGCACAATGCATGGAAGGTTTCCAAAGCAGCTTTTGAACAGATTGGAGAGGGAACGGAGGTGGGAAGGCGGCTCTCAGCTCCACTGTGTGTAAAATGAGGATGATAACAGCTCCTCACCACGAGGGCTGCTGCAGGCTCAGCATGCACGGAATGCTGATGGGCTCAGGGGGGCTCTGCCAGCCAAACACGGCCCCTGTGCTCCAGGAGAGCCCCGGGGAGCAAACCCTGTGCAGCCCACAGGACTGGGCAGAGGGACACGGCAATTCCTGCTGCTGACGGGGCTGGGGTCGCTCGCCCTTCTTCCTGAGAAACTCCCAGTGCACATCCACACAACCTGTGGAGCAGCTTATGTGTCTTTAGCCATGTCTAAATTAGAGCTAACAGCAAATTTCTGGACAGCCTTGTGCTGTCAGAGAGGTAACTTTGCAAAGGAAAATACTGCTGAACTGTGAGCAATGACTTCTTTGATTGACTCCCAGCTGGACACCACATGGCACAGGAAAATCTGTCCTTTGCTAAGGGATAAGGAGAGAAAAATATGCTTGGAGGGCGTTTCCAGTAGCTTCAGTGCAAGTGGAACTCTCAGAGGGAATTATCCAGAGAAAAAGATCTTCCTCAGCACTGTTTGCCATGCCCTGCTCCTTTCTGACCCTTCAGTCTTTCCCTAGCCCCACTGAGTGTGTGTGATCCAGACCCCCATGGAATCCATATCCCTGTCAAAGAGCCCAAGGGCAAACCTTGTGTTCCTTTGGCTTTCACAAATCCTCTACATTAACCTGGCACCAACAACAGCTTCTCTTTGGGGAAAGCAGCAGCACAGAGCTCACAAACATTAGGATTTTAGCTCTCTTTTCCCTTCAGTGGCTGACAGGTGGGTTTTAATGAGGTCTCATGGACCTCCTGGGGTTCCCTGTGGGAAGGAGGGGAGGCTTCTCAGAGCAGGAACCCCTGCAAGAGCTGGATGTTCAGATGTTTCTGGAAGCCCTGCTAGCAAACCACCTGCCTGTCCTGGCACTGGGCTGCTCTTGGGAGCTGTTGGTGGCTCCCAGCTCGGGGATGGAGCAGCATCCAGCCAGCCCTGTGCTTCCACATGGCTGATTCCATGTGTCATTCCGTGTCCCAGCGCCTCCCCAGCTGCACAGCTGACACCCAGTCTGGGAAAATTCCTCCTTTCAGCCGGGACAGGAAATATGGGCATTAACCGTGTAGAAACAGGGATTTCTCCTCAACCAGAAAGAGTCACAAACTGTAAAATCCTCCTTTGAGGATGGATTCAGCCCTGACCTTTACTGAAACTCCCTCAGTCCCTGATGACCCCTTGAAATAGAAATGTTTGCTTGCCTGGGAGAGCTGGAGGAGCTTTTCCAGGTGTGCCTGCTGAAGTGTGCTGTGTAGTTGTGACATTTTCCTTGCTGTGGGGATTTTTGTGCTCAGAGAGTGAATGGAGCTGATGCTTTGCCCTGCCTGTCACTTTGGCTCACTCACATGGCTCAGCCCCTTTGTGGCAGAGCAGCTGTACCCAGGCTGTCATTCCCTCTTACTTTCCACTGCTAAATTCCATGGAGGGGCAGTTACTGGTTTTTTCCTTCGTCCCTGAAGAAATCACATTACAAATGATGTGCTGTAAGTGAAAAGTCAGGTCTGTCACTGACCAGGACGCAGCAGCCTTTGGTTTGCTGTGGAGGATTCGCTCTCTGACTGAGGGAGGAGGGAACTGAAAGGGAGGAGTCCAAAATTTACAATTTCCCAATTACCAATTTTACCAGTTACCAATTAGCAATTACCCAAGTGCTACCAGCAACCCAACATGAAAGCCAGTGTTTCTTTTCCTTCCTTCCTTCCTTCCTTCCTTCCTTCCTTCCTTCCTTCCTTCCTTCCTTCCTTCCTTCCTTCCTTCCTTCCTTCCTTCCTTCCTTCCTTCCTTCCTTCCTTCCTTCCTTCCTTCCTTCCTTCCTTCCTTCCTTCCTTCCTTCCTTCCTTCCTTCCTTCCTTCCTTCCTTCCTTCCTTCCTTCCTTCCTTCCTTCCTGCCTTCCTGCCTGCCTTCCTTGCCTTCCTTCCTGCCTGCCTTCCTCCCTCCCTCCCTCCCTCTCTCTCTCTCTCTCTCTCTCTCTCTCTCTCTCTGTGGTTAATTTGTTTTTACAATGTTGTACAGTAATTACTTTATTTAAATGAATCATCTGACAAACTAGTTCTTCATAAAACTTGTCACTTACTCTGCTATTTTTCTTTTAACCTGGACCTTACAATAAATTCTGAGCTTTGCTGTCAGTCAGCAGCAGAAGAAGGAGAAGAGACTATTTATGGAATTGCTGGATTTCATTAGGGATGTATGGATGAAAATGCTACAGCACAGCTTGTTTGTGATGCAGATTTATCGAGTAATTCAACTCCTTTTTAGCAGCTGAATAGGCCTGAACAGAAGAATCAAGCTGCAATAGGTACAGTCCAAGCCTTTTTAATGCAAAATCCCCCAGCTCAGTCACAGTAAGGAATTATTGCCTCAAAAACTCCCTCATGGAACTTTGCCCATGGGTGTGGGACTGGATGAGCTTTGAGACCCCCTCCAAGCCAGACCATTCCATGACTCCCTGTTTAATCCAGGGTATGTCACCAGCAAATAAAGGCTGCAGTCAGAGTTCCTGTGAGTGCTTTCCTGCTCCGTTAATGTGTGTAAAAAGAGCCTGCAAGAGTATTGATAGTGCAGAGTTTTAATTTGTTTGCTCAGAAAATGCATCCACACAGAACTTCCCCTCTTTGCGTCACTCCTCCTTTCCCTCCCTGCCTTCCTGCTGCCCAGTGAGCTTTCACTCTTTTCCAAAAGGAAGAAAGTGGAGGAATTCAGCTAATGAAGTATAAATAGTTCCTGGTTATACATCATTAATTAAAATTAATCTCAATTTAACAGGCAGTTGATTAGAGGGATGGAAATAGTTCTGGCCCTAGAATGAGGAAGTGCTTGTGCACATCCAGGTATGAAGGTTGCCTCAAGGGTGGTTGGATGAAGTAGTTTTAATTAATAATAAAAAAAAAATTAAAAAAGCAGAAAGTGCTGGAATGCACAGTAATAATTTCTGAGGTGGAGGGGTTTTTTTTGCCAAGATCAAATGGCAGAATGCCCATCCTATTGGAAGTGGGGAGGGATTGTGGGCACCCATATTTATTTCCAGGTTATCCCAGGCTGTCCCCTGTACCGTGACATCCACCTTCCCTGGTGGAACAATGCTCTGCTGCTTCCACCAGGCATTCAAGGGAAACTCAGCAGTGGAACCTTTCTGGCCCAAGCCCAGGCTGAAAAGAATTGTCTTCCTCGGGTGAAATGAGGGAAAGATAATTTAATTTAACCACTAAACTTGCTGGGATCATAGTTGGGATGAGGAATTACAGGATTGGATTTGAAAGGACAGGCTTTAGATTTTTTTTTTCCCCCTTCAGGTGTTCTGGAGTTTGCAGCTCTGGAAAATCCTGCTGGCTTTTAGCATTCCACTGGATGTTTTGGTTCCAAGTCCTGCACTCAGGCTTTTATTTTATTTTTTGGCTGTTTTTGTGTATCACACTCTTTTGCAATCACTAGGATGTTTTCTGAGGAAGAGGGAAAAAGTGTCAGGTTCTGATACCTGCACATTGTACGTGAGAAATTCATGGAGTGTACAAGAAAATTGCTGAAGCTGGCAGATTGTTTAAGCCATGTCAAGGCATTGCTCTGTGTGGGTTCAGGAGATAAAATAATGCTGTTTATTCCAGAGGAGCCAGGGATAACATTACCAGACTGGGACTGGTACCCTCCAGGGTTCTTCATTGCCAGATTAAAATTCAAACCAGGTTCTGATTCCAGTGTGTTCCCATTTCTGATGGCCAGCTAATGGCTGCACTATTCCTACATGGAATCAAAACTGCAGGAGATTGCAGCTCATGAGCTGAATGCATTCAGATTGCCAGAAATTACAAAGAGATGGGCCTCAAATTCAACATGGGGAAATGTGTGAGAAATCCAGAGTATTCTCTGGTGACATGCACTAAATGAGTAAATTATACTTGCAAAATCAAGCGCTGAAGCTGGAGATTGCTGTTTAGAGGAGCTGTTTTTTTAAAATTAGCTGTGTTTGCTGTGCATTCCTCAAATCCCACTGCCTCTGGACAGTGGGAATATGCTGTTGGCACAGTAAGGTCTCTAGAGGCTGGACATCCCAGCGTACTGGGACAGGCTGTGGCTTCGAGACACCTTCCCCATCCCAGGATACACTCCAGGGAAGATCATTACACTTCCTAAATTTGGGTTATTCCCAGTCCTCTTTGGGAAAGCTTGCTCACTTGCTTTTTGGAAAGCTTGTGCTGTGTCCACAGGTTCAGCTCCTTTTCCTGGGAGAAAGTAAAAATATTCCCCTGTCCCTGAGCAAGCTGAGGAATGACCAGCAACGCTGCCTGAGGTGTATGAAAATCCACAGGAAACACAGAGCTCGAGGGGAGACTCTCAGTCTGTTTGCTCTCAAACTCCTCAGTGGATCTCGGATGGCCAGACGTGCAGGAACACTTCAGAAAACATCCACACGTCCAAGGCTCATCCCCAAATGCGGATTAGACTGGAGCAGGCAGAACAAGAGCCATGAACATCCCTGCTTTCATTAGAAAGGAGCTGGATAGAAGTTTTCAGAAGCATCTAAAATGTTCCTCTGGAAAGGCTGGACAATAAACACACGTGGTCTTCCCCAGATGTTTGAGAGCAACATTTACAGCACTGAGCTAACCCCAGCGCAGATAAAAACTAATGATCATTAATGATCTTGCTGTAGTGCTTTGATCAGCCATCGGGTTTGCCTTGATGAACACTCATCATTTGTTTTCCCCCCTCTTTCTGTGCAGCAATTAAGAGGTGAATAATCCTTCTCATTTATCTCTGTTCCAACAGGAGGGATATTCGAAACTGTGGAAAATGAACCTGTTAATATTGAAGAATTGGCGTTCAAGTTTGCTGTCACCAACATTAATAGAAACAGAACACTGATGCCTAATACCACATTAACCTATGACATCCAGAGAATTAACCTTTTCGATAGTTTTGAAGCCTCAAGAAGAGGTAAATATCTCAATTACTGTGTCAGTTACATGTGTGGTTTGTGCTCTGTGCCTTTCCCCATCCTGATCTCCTTTTCTGCCCTGCTTGCATCATGTGTACCAACAGGAACAGAAAATGAATCTTTCCAAGGTGGTTGAACTAAGAATCAAGCTGGGCTTGGACCTGTCATGTGCTTTCTGAATAAACCCCTATGTCCTGTCTGCATGCTAAGAGCCCCAGATGGCAGGGGACGAGTCCAAGCCACTTTTCTTTCCAAAACATAGATTTGCCACCTGGAATTCTGCAGAAAAATGATCAGGGACTCACAGGAAGCACAATGGGATGCCACAAGCCATAATTAGCACAGATACCCATTACTGGTAAATTATTTCCACTGCATTTTAAGGACCAGAGGCCAGTAGCCCCCCTGACCTGAAATAATAATGCTCAGTGTCCTGGGGACAGAAGTAAGTTTCTCTGTTATAAACAGCTGTAAGAATTGAAGTGGTCAACTTTGGAAATTTTTTGCCTCTTCTTTTTTTGTTTCTTCTGAGAAGGAAAATTATGGCCCAATTTACTTCCATCTAATTGACTTGTAGGCCAAAACAGAGAGGGGTAATAAGTCACAATATTCCTAAACTCCATGTGTTCCTTGGCTCTAGGAAGCAAGCTTGAAGTTTGATAAAATGTTGTAAAGAGCAGCCCAATTTGCAAGAAGGCTGGAAAATAAAAATGCCTCACTTCAGAAACCAAGCTGGTGAGCTGTCACCTTTCAAACATCTACACTACCAAATTTTCCTCATGCTACTTCAGTTTCTTAGGAAGAGTGGAGAAAAGGAGAATGATTTCAAAGAACACCAAAAAGAGCTTTAAATGTCACTTTCTGCATTCCTTTTCACTTATCAGGTACATGCTGGAGCTATATGCTATAGAATCTCAAGCCTGGTGGATTTATAATCCATAGAATCCAGGCAGATACAGTATTTCAGATTCCCTGTAGAGTGAGAATCTCTTCTGTGACTGTTGTGAAAGTGCCTTCTCCACTTAATATGTAGGAAGTTGTCAATATACATGCAAGAAAGTCACACAGACAGCAGTAATTTCTCCTCATCATGAATTATTGAAGTTATTTATGGAATTTGCACATTAAAACCTGTGATCTTTTAGAAAGGCTTCTGAATTAAACCTGGAAAGCCCGTGCACTTCACGCTGTCTGTGAAACATTCATTTGTAGAATGGAAACAGAAAATAATTGATTTTCTGTCATATTCTATTACAGTCAGAGAGCTAAACAGGAATTTAAAGAATCTCAGCTCATTGTGGAAGTCAGTGTATTTAATATTTCCTTCAATCAGAGTCATTTCTAACCTTCCCACCCTCACAAAAAGAGCAGCCCTGCGGCTCAGTGCAGGACCTCGTCCCAGTCGGGAGCCTTGTAAAAAACATTGGCAGTAAATTTTACCAATGGACAGAAATAACTGATATTACTTCATCTCCTGCCTGTCAGCCTGCAAAGACATGGGAGAGAAAGAAAGATGCAAAGACAGCTGCAGGCAGGGCTCTTCAGGCTGAGATATGGGCACAAGGAGAAGGAAGCCTTTGTTGATGTGTTTGGCTGATTTGGAGGGGTATAAACGTCAGTGTGTGTGGGTTCTTTATTTCCCGAGGGCTGCAGGCATTCCTGGCTGCCCTGAAAACACAGATTATGGACCGTGGAGCCCTTTGCTGCTCAGCTCCCTGCAGCAGCTTCAAATTAGAGCAGCTCACACAGGTAGAAAGGTGTTGGTCCCAGGGGATCCAGGGGGAGCCTGCTGTGGCTCCAGGGATGTATTACCCAACGCTCTGCAGAGGAACTTCATTCCTGTGACATCCCTTGGGCAGCCAGAGAGCTCCTGGTTCCTTCAGGATGAAGCCATTCTGAGAAAGGCAGTCCAGGAATCCATGTGATCTGCAAGGCAATGAGCAGAGAAGGTTTTGGTTGTGACAAGCAGGGTCAAGGGTATAAAGCTGATCAGTAAAGCCATTTTCAGAACCACAATCAAACCAGAAGGTAGAAAAGACCTCTGAGCCCATCGACTCCCAGCTGTGCCTGATCCCCACCCTCTCCCCAGCCCAGGGCCACCTCAACCTTTCCTTAGGCACCTCCAGGGATGGGGACTCCAAACCTCCCTGGGCAGCCCCTGCCACAGTGTAAAACCCCTTTCCATGAGGAAATTCCTGCTGATGTCCAACCTGGCCCAGCCTGAGGCCATTCCCTGTCCTCCTGTTCCCCCTCGGCTGTCCCCTCCTGTCAGGGAGTTGTGCAGAGCCAGAAAAGTCCCCTGAGCCTCCTTTTCTCCAGGCTGAGCCCCTTCCCCAGCTCCCTCAGCCCCTCCTGGGGCTCCAGCCCCTTTCCCAGCCCCCTCAGCCTCTCCCTTAACCCTCTAAATCGCCCCTGAACACCTCAGGAGCCACTGGCACATCTCTCAGTGGGTCCCAGAGCAAGGCAGTGCTCCGTTCTCACCTGGAAGGGATGGGGATGGGTGCAGGACAAAAGCTGGCAGTCAGCATCCCACAGGTGCCGTGCTTTTGCCCACTGAGAGCCTCCTGTCCCCTCAGCCTGTGACCAGCTGGCCCTGGGTGTGGCAGCGCTGTTCGGGCCGGCTCACAGCTCATCGGTCAGCGCCGTGCAGTCCATCTGCAACGCCCTGGAGGTGCCGCACATCCAGACCCGCTGGAAGCACCCCACCGTGGACAACAGGGACTCCTTCTACATCAACCTGTACCCCGACTACGCTGCCATCAGCAGGGCCGTCCTGGACCTCGTGCTCTACTACAACTGGAAAATCGTCACCGTGGTGTACGAGGACAGCACGGGTGAGTGGGGCTGGGCTGCGGGGCCGGGGTCCCTCACACCCTGCCGTGCCCTCAGCAGCTGCCCTGGCTTACAGGAGAAAAAGCCCTGTCCCGCTGCTGCCGTGGCTTTTGGAAAGCTGCTCGCTTCACCAGGGCTCGGGACGGAGCCCCTGGGATTTGAATAGTCAGTCCCATTCTGCTTCCTGCTTCTGGAACCCGTAATACAGCCTCGAACTGATCCCAGGATCCCAGAACCTGGAGCTCACCCAGTCCAACCCCCCAGCCAAGGCAGGGTCACTGGCTCAGGTGACACAGGAATTTGGGATTTGGGATGTCCCCAGAGAGGGAGACTCCAGGCCCTCCCTGGGCAGCTGTCCCAGGGCTCTGCCCCTCCATGGCCAGAAGTTCTTCCTCAGGCTGAGGTGGAACTTGTTGTGTTTCAGGTCACGGCCACTGCTCCTCATCCTGTCACTGGCACCACTGAGCAGAGTCTGGCACCATCCTCTGAGAGCCCTGGGGGTGTTGGTGTGCACTGAGGGGATGTTGGTGTCACTGAGGGGATGTTGGTGTCACTGAGGGGATGTTGGTGTCACTGAGGGGATGTTGGTGTGCACTGAGGGGATGTTGGTGTCACTGAGGGGATGTTGGTGTCACTGAGGGGATGTTGGTGTCACTGAGGGGATGTTGGTGTGCACTGAGGGGATGTTGGTGTGCACTGAGGGGATGTTGGTGTCACTGAGGGGATGTTGGTGTCACTGAGGGGATGTTGGTGTCACTCAGGGGATGTTGGTGTGCACTCAGGGGATGTTGGTGTGCACTCAGGGGATGTTGGTGTCACTGAGGGGATGTTGGTGTGCACTGAGGGGATGTTGGTGTCACTGAGGGGATGTTGGTGTCACTGAGGGGATGTTGGTGTCACTCAGGGGATGTTGGTGTCACTGAGGGGATGTTGGTGTGCACTCAGGGGATGTTGGTGTGCACTCAGGGGATGTTGGTGTCACTGAGGGGATGTTGGTGTGCACTGAGGGGATGTTGGTGTCACTGAGGGGATGTTGGTGTGCACTGAGGGGATGTTGGTGTGCATTGAGGGGATGTTGGTGTGCACTCAGGGGATGTTGGTGTGCACTGAGGGGATGTTGGTGTCACTGAGGGGATGTTGGTGTGCACTGAGGGGATGTTGGTGTGCACTGAGGGGATGTTGGTGTCACTGAGGGGATGTTGGTGTGCACTGAGGGGATGTTGGTGTCACTGAGGGGATGTTGGTGTGCACTGAGGGGATGTTGGTGTCACTGAGGGGATGTTGGTGTGCACTGAGGGGATGTTGGTGTGCACTGAGGGGATGTTGGTGTCACTGAGGGGATGTTGGTGTGCACTGAGGGGATGTTGGTGTCACTGAGGGGATGTTGGTGTCACTGAGGGGATGTTGGTGTCACTGAGGGGATGTTGGTGTGCACTGAGGGGATGTTGGTGTGCACTGAGGGGATGTTGGTGTGCACTGAGGGGATGTTGGTGTCACTGAGGGGATGTTGGTGTGCACTCAGGGGATGTTGGTGTCACTGAGGGGATGTTGGTGTGCACTGAGGGGATGTTGGTGTCACTGAGGGGATGTTGGTGTGCACTGAGGGGATGTTGGTGTGCACTGAGGGGATGTTGGTGTGCATTGAGGGGATGTTGGTGTGCACTCAGGGGATGTTGGTGTGCACTGAGGGGATGTTGGTGTCACTGAGGGGATGTTGGTGTGCACTGAGGGGATGTTGGTGTGCACTGAGGGGATGTTGGTGTCACTGAGGGGATGTTGGTGTGCACTGAGGGGATGTTGGTGTCACTGAGGGGATGTTGGTGTGCACTGAGGGGATGTTGGTGTCACTGAGGGGATGTTGGTGTGCACTGAGGGGATGTTGGTGTGCACTGAGGGGATGTTGGTGTCACTGAGGGGATGTTGGTGTGCACTGAGGGGATGTTGGTGTCACTGAGGGGATGTTGGTGTCACTGAGGGGATGTTGGTGTCACTGAGGGGATGTTGGTGTGCACTGAGGGGATGTTGGTGTGCACTGAGGGGATGTTGGTGTGCACTGAGGGGATGTTGGTGTCACTGAGGGGATGTTGGTGTGCACTGAGGGGATGTTGGTGTGCACTCAGGGGATGTTGGTGTGCACTGAGGGGATGTTGGTGTGCTTTGAGAGATCCCCTCTCAGCCTTCCCTTGCCCAGAGTAACCAGACCCAGCTCCCACAGCCTCTCCTCACACAAGAGATGCTCCAGACCCCTCATCTTCTCTGTTCCCCCCACTGGACATTCTCCAGTAGCTCCTAGATACATCTTCTAGACAGAATAGAAACAAGGAGAGGTCTTTTCCAGCCCACCCCATGAGCAAGTTGGCATTCCAAAACACCAAGTGCTCAGCTACAAAAATGCCTGATATTAAAGAGATTTCATTTGCAGAGGTATTTGCAAAGTAAATTAATCATCAATCATCTTATTAACCCGGAGTCAGGAAAGTAAACATGTCAGCTTTGATCAGTATAAGTAGTCCTTGGATTTGGGGTTAGAGTGATGTCAGTTAACCCAAGATCTTTTGTTTCTCATCCCTGATGTTTGACATGGTTACACCACAAGGAATAAAAACAATTTGGCTGGGTAGGATGAAGCACCCTGGTCTCCTGGGAGGTGTCCCTGCCCAGGGCAGGAGGTGGCACTGGATGGGCGCAGGGGGTCAGGCTTTTGCCATGTCCTCCAGAAAAAGAGCTGCAGTTCTTTCCACCCCTGCTTTGGCTTCTCCAGGACACCACACCTGGGCTCCCTCTCCACTTCATGTGGCAGCAGGAAGCGTTGGGAAGTGCAAGGTCCCAGTCTGATGTGACCAAAGGAGATATTTTAAGGCACACAGTAATTTCTTCCCCCTAAATGGAGAGGGACGTGGGTTGGAAAATCCTTTATTTTTTATTTTTTTTTGCTTTTCACCACACTTGCACTCAAGCACTTTTTGTTGCTGGGAAGACAAACACCAGTTCTCAGTACGAGGTGTGGATGAGATGAAGGCTTCCCTGAATGCCGGACTCCTCCTCCCAAAACCTCAGCTTTCCCTCCTGGAGCTGCTGTCCCAGGGCACTGCAGCCAGGAGCAAGCCCTTGGGACTTGGGCTGCACTTCCCAGCCAGGTGACACCGACCCCTTTCCCACCATAGCCAGCTCCAGTGGTCTCTGTTCCCCAGCTGGCCCCTGGCCAGCTCCCAGTGCATGCAGCATTTCCAGCTGGACACTCAGAATGTTCCACGTTCTCTGTTGATGAGGAGGGACAGCAGCTTCTCCCCAAGCACGTGTCCAGTACTGAGTGAAAGACAAAAGCCCTGGACTCAGCGAGCCCTCAGAACCTGGCAGGGAAGAGGGAGCTTTGTCTTGCCTTCGATGTGCCACTCAACCACGTTCACACCCCACACAAATATTATCCCCACTCCCAGCAGGAGAGGCAGGAGCACCTTCATTTTAATAATTTGTTTGATTTTTGCTCGAGAAGCGCTCCTTGCCTGTGTTCTCTCTCTCTCTGTGCATGTTTTTAAGGCAGCCTTTTCCTTCCCCTCGGCAGGAGATCAGGAATTTTTTGTGGGAGAATTGCATTCATGGATAATGAGAGGCTGTAATCACACACCTCAAAGAGCTCTTAACTATCTTCCCTCGGTTTTGGAGGCATTGCAAATGGCTCAGGAGTGCTGATTTAGCCAGTGGAACTGCACTGTGTTTAAACACTTGGACAAGGCTCTGGCTGAGCTCCACTGACTCCAGCTAAGGCATGTAAAGCTGTTCCAGCTGAACACCAGCTCTGAGAAATCACCTGTGTTTGAGGACATAGAGCTGCATCTCAAAAGCTTCTATAAGATCTCACAGCTGCTGAGTGACATCAGGCATGAAAGTTAGAGGTTTCCTCAGTTTTATCTTCTTGCTGTTTGGTATTGGAATAATAATGAGCTGCACAAGAAGAAGCTTTATTTGCTTTTTATGTCTCAAACATACTACAATATGTTTATATTGTATTATATCAATGCAAACATATCCTGTAGTCAACCAGCTAAAAACACCTTTCAAAATATTTAGATGTTGAAGCCAAGTATAAACATGGGAATGAAAGGCTTTAATAATATTAGTTAGGAAGCTGGCAATATGGAACTAGCAATTATCCTTAGGGAGAGTGGAGTGTGAGAAACCCTGTTTAACTGACAATAAATCCTTGTGGCACAGGCTGGTGATTGTGTCCTTGCCTGTCATTTTTCAGGTCTCATTCGCCTGCAGGAGCTCATCAAAGCCCCTTCCAGATACAACATTAAAATCAAAATCCGCCAGCTGCCCTCTGGGAACAAGGATGCCAGGCCTCTGCTGAAGGAAATGAAGAAGGGCAAGGAGTTCTATGTGATATTCGATTGCTCACACGAGACGGCGGCAGAAATCCTCAAACAGGTACCAGGGACAGGGAGGCAGAGCTCCACCTCAGCCTTGTACCCTGAAATCCTCTCTGATTCCACTTCCTGGGAGCACTAAACCCAAAGGTCTGGGCCAGGGGGTTGTGAATGCAGGGACAGAAGTGACAACAAAAGGAGCCACAGAGCCCCTGACATGCCCAGAGAGCCCCACGTGTGTCCCACGGGAGCAAAAAGGCTTTTCTTTCTGACTTTCCAGGTGCTGCCTGGCTAGGGACAACATCTCTTCATGGGCTTCAGCTTGTCTTGGTTTAATCAACAGAGTTTTTATTTCTTTCCAATTAAAAAAAAAAGGGGGGGGCAGAATCAGAAGAAAAAACTATCTTTTAAAGCAATGAGAGATGTTGTTGTGCAAGGGCTGGCCCAGCCCAAGTGTGAGATTTGGGCAGCCACAGCAGGCAAGGACAAACACAGCCTGACATTAATGGGCTGGCACATTCCCAGGGGCACACAGGGAGTGGTGGGAATCAGAATTTACTGGTGTCACTTGCTGTATATTCCTTGACAATCAAAGTCTAAAGCACAGTGTTAGCCTGCAGAAAATAGCTCCATACATTCTGAGGGCAGATCCCTTCTTGCTGCACCTGCAGGGATGAGGGATGAGTTGTTATTTCTCCTGCCAATCAAGCTGATGCGATACCCTGATCACAACAGAGCACCGGAGAGCTTCCACTAACTAAATGCCCATAAAAGTCCCTTTCTGCTCCCATCCCAGAATGTTTTACCGAAATACTGAGGTTCTGCAGAGCAGCTTTTCGTGCCAAAGTTGGTAAGGCAAGTTACTGCATTCCTGTGTGGAGCCTGGACTCTTCCTCTCCAGGCTGGAGAAAGCTGGGACTTGCAGAATCAGCTGCAGCACACAATTCCTGTGAGCTTGTAGGGTGAGGTTTCCTGCTCTCAGGAATGCTGCCCTGCAGCACATGTTAGGATTTCCTGGCTGTGAATGCTTTGAGGTTCAGGGGTGGGGAGGGCACTGTAGGGCACTGTTTGGGCAGGGGTAGTGGGCTGTCCCCCCAGTCTGCTCCTTGCAGGGCTGCCCAAAAGCATCCCCACTTTTGGCTGCTCCAAAAGGAGATCTGTGGGGGAAGAGTTAAGTTGACAACACAGATTTTGAAGGACCGGCAAGATGAAGGTGCAGATGTCTGGCACACTGCAGGAGGCACAAAGCTTCCAATATGCCAGGCTGAGTATGGAAAAAAAACCCCAAAACAAAACCCAAGTGTCAAAAGAAGAGGAGGGAGTGCTAAAAGATGCACTAAAGCAGGGCAAAGCAGCAGAAAAGTTTGTGTGGGATATGGATCAGCCAGAGAAGTGACAGGCTGCAGATACAGATAATGCTCTCCAGTGCCTGAAGAACTGGGGGAAGGAGAGGGAATGACAGTGTGGGAGATAACAGGAAGATTGAGAGAGGTACACCTGTGGGTCAGTGCTGTGGGAGAGGAAACAACATAAATACAGGCTGGAAAGAAAGGGAAAATGGCTTTTCTGTGAGCTAGTTCTGTGGCTGGGTGTGGATGCTGGCAGCAATAACTCGGGGGTTGAGTCCCTCCCTGCCAGAGACAGCTGTGAAATGTGCAGGTGTGGAGGGCTCCGAATTGCTGTGGGGCTCCCCTGATTGCAGGTTACAGGAAGAGCCCTGGTTCACCTCCCCATCCCTGCACTCACAAACCCCTCTGTCATTTTACCCTGGCTGGAAGCAAGATATCAAACACTGGAGAAATCATTTCAAGGAAGCTCTGTGACATCAGTAGAGAATATTTTTGGCTTTGCAAACACTCCAGTAGCCATCACAGGAAAAACAGGTGGTGTTGTTAAATTATGTAAGATTTCTCACAGGAGCAGGACTCAAGGTCACCTAAAGCTGTCCCCAGAGCAGCTCTTTCTTGTCTGTTCACTGTTTTTAGGTGAGGTAGTAGGTGTTTGGTAGCCCATGGAGCAGGGAGGGGACACCAGCTGTGGCACTGCTTGTTACCCAGGGAGGGAGGTGTCCAAAAGCTCCTCTGGGAGCAGGATTAGCCCAGAACTCTGCTGGAGCTGTGCTGGCAGTGTGTGCACCTCTCCACTCACCTCCTCCAGTCTCTGCTTTAAAAAACACCACAAAAGACAGATTTCTTCTCTAATTTCTCCTTATTTATGGCTTCCACTAAAACCCTGTGAAGCCACACTTCCTTGTGTGCACAACAAGAACAGGTGAATCAATAACCTAATTCAACCAAAATACAGAGCCTGCACACAGCTGAACAAGCTATTTTCTGAATTCCCACATTTCCCCTTCTCTCTGACACTCTCAGAGCCTGGATGGCCTCAGTCCCTGAGCAGCCCAAGAAGGCTCCTTTGCTGGTTATGGCATTTACCTGGAATATTTGGTGGACAGAGGGCTGGTGCTCTGTCTGCATTAGGCAAGCACTCCCCAGGTAAATTAAATACTGCTCTTGCAAAGTGCCATCTGTTTTATGCACAAATCCTGCAATTTATCCTGCACACTGTTCAGTCTGATACTGCCTTTTGTATGAGGTTGAGTTGTTTTGCTTTACCCCCAGTTTGTGCTAACACACCAGGAGTGAACGCAGATTTTACTGCTAGGCAAACTCACCCCTCACAAAATACATCCCTGCTAACCTTAAATTACCTACTCCTTTCTTCACACCCCCAAAATACATTTGAGGAAGTGTACTGTATATTTAATCAGGTTTAAGGCTCTCACAGAGCATCTTGTAGAGACGATGTGACAGACAACGAAAAGAATCATTAATTCAGTTCCTCCAGAAGGTTGAAAAACCAGGTGTCACCATGGAGTACATTCCTGGTACAGTAATAGATGTGAGAATAGAAAACTTCAGCTCCTGACTGTGCTCCTTCGAGGAACCTGGCAGGTAGGCTGGAGCCCACTCCCTGCTAAGAAAAAGCAGGATTAGCTCTGCTCCCACTTCCACAGGAGAAGAAGCAGTGGCAGATCCCCCAGGTGCCCCCGTGTGGCTGAGCAGCAGGGAGGGACTGGCTTTAGAAAACAGTGAGGCTAATTAATTGGGAAATGCAATGCATTTAGTGGCCATGAAATGAAATAATAGCTCGAGAGAGGGAAATGCAGAGTGAAAGCCAGCACAGGATTCGGTGCAGTTCCTGCTAATGCACTTGCCCATCATTCCATTTCCAGCCCGCCTCGAAGGCAGACTGACAATGGATCTAAATGAGGCAGGGAGATTTTACAAGTTGAACAAATGCAAGTTAGAGCTGGGATGTGATTCAAGCCAGGAACAGAGCACCCAAAAGAGATTTTCAGACATAAGAGAGAGTATTTTTATCCAGTCTCTGTCAGCTCGCCATATATAATTTGGCCACTGATACTTTTTTGGATTCATTTCGTGGTTCACGACCCACAGCTGAAAGTGCACAGCTGCAAAGGACAAGGACCAGGCTCCTGATCTGGAATGGATAATTAGAGATGGAAGTGTCTTTATCTCCCATTGTCCAACCATATCTGAGTTTGGCTGAAGAACAAATGTTATACAGGGAAGGCTGGGCAGGAGATGTACAAGAATATTTGAGGCTGATTTCCCTAGTTTACATTCATCTGAATTCCACTGTAAGTAAAAGCTATTATTATTTAAATAGGACATTTGTATCAGGTGCATAATTATTTACATAATTACATGCAAAGTTATTTAAATAGCAATGTGCAGTGAAACCTCATCCCAGTTTCCGGTGGGCAGGCACTCAGAGATGTTGCCTTTCCCTCTCTCTCCTGGGCTGCTTCTCTCTTTCAGGTCACTTGCTCTGTGGGAAGCTTTGCCAGCTGCTTCAGGGGTGTCCCAGCCTGAAATCCACCCTTGGTCCAAGCAGGTTTTTATTGCCCTGCTCCTGGGAGCTGCTGGGAGCTGCTTTCCTGTGTCTGCTGTGCTGCAAACACTCAGCAGAGGAGCCCTGGAAACTCTTATTTACACTGACAGGAGCATCCAGGGAATTAAGGCTTGGGAGTTATTGATGCTTTGGGATGTCCAGCATGATTCTCAGCATTCCTCTTGCTTTTGCTCTGACTTGATACCATCTCCTGTTTTCCTGCATCAGAGCATTAAACCGTCCTTCAGTGCGAATTTTGCTTAGCAGCCATATTTCCCTTAAATTGTTATTGCAAAGCCTGTTTGAACCACGAATAAAAAGCCCCTGTTTAGTATCTAATGCACATGTCACAGGCATGCCAAAGTGCTAAATAGCTGATAGCTAAATGTCATCCTCAATGACTGAGAGAGGGGAGGACAGCCAGTTAAGGCTGTTCTCTTCAGGTGCTTTGTTTCTGTTTGCTGGTGGATTTTGGGCTTTTGCTTGTTTATTTGAGCATTTTCTGTGCCTTGTCTTGGGGTGCGTTTATTTTAAAGAACAAACCTCCAGCATGACTTCTGCAACCATGACCATTCCCCAGCTTCGTGTGCGTCCTGCCAGCTCTGTTCACAGATATTGATCAATATTCTCCTAAAATCTCCCATCCAGGGAGCTTTCAGAGGCAAACCCTCCTGTCAGGCTGCTCTCCTCGGGTCTCTGCTTACCTTCAGCACTGCAGCTGCAGCAGCAAAAGCTGGGAGATGCTTCCCAGACACGCAGGCTGCCCTTGTCTGGCTGCCTCGTGTAAGGGACCTCTCAGTTCTCCTGTCTCAGGCTGCAATCCAAGCTGGAAAATCCAAACTTCAGTCTGGGCATTTGGATCCCCGTGTAAAGTGATGAGAACCTGCTTTCACCATAAAGCACCACCGTGGACTGACTGCAGACATCCTGCAATGGACCAAAGGCGTTTGAGCATCTCCTGGGCTCAGACCACATTTCTTTAACCTGGCAGCTGCTCTGAGCCCCCCAGGGTCACAACTGGACTGTTTCAGAGCAGTTTCAGCTCAAAGGAGATCTGCACCATAAAAATAGCACTAATTTGGCACCTCCTTTGCAAAACCACAGAAATCCAGGCTCCAGGGCGGGGGACTGAGTCCAGCCAGGTCAGCTGGGAAGTGCAGCACACAAAAGTTCCCCTGGCTGGAACAGATATTGTTATCTGTGCATAAACAGGGAAGGAACAGCGGCCTCCAGCTTATTCTACAGGTAATAAAAGCGCTCCAAGAAACAGAATAGAAGAGGATTAATAAAACCAGAAATAAAAAAGGCAATTTTGATGTGTAAATCCAGTGGAGCATTTCAATGAAATAGTTGCCTTCTGGCTTGACTTTTAGTGGCTGGAAAAGGATCAGTTGCTGGCGATTAACACTGAGCTGGTTTTATTATCTGCTGCAGCTCAGAAAGTTCAGGGGTTTCTTTCTCCCTTGCTTTTTCTTTCCTTTTTTTGTTTATGTGAGTAATTGCCATAGCAAATCACTCAACTGATGTTCAGAGGCTTCTGCTAGGAAAGGGAATTTTGGCCAGCCAAATCCCATTTTTCCTCCCTGCCTTTCAAACAGCTATTCAGGCACTCCAAAAACTATCCTAAAAGGGTGTTAATAACAGATCCTTACATTGCTGGGGTCAGGACTGAGCAGGAGTTAACCTTGGTTTGTGTTTCTGCGGTGGCAATGAATTCCTCAGCGGATTCCCAGTTTATAATTCCTCCTCACAAGATCCCAGAGAGGGCAGAATTCTCCCATCCTGGCGAGAGCGTGTGGGGAGGTGAGGACAAGTGGAGGAAAGCTACAGGGAGGCTGTGGAGCACACAGTTGATACCCACACACCCTCGGGGGTATGAAAGCACTGCTACTGATTCTGTAAGCATTCCCACTGATTCTGTAAGCATTCCCACTGATTTTGTAAGCATTCCCAGTGATTTTGGGGAGGGCTGAGGGAGTAAAGCACATTCATCAGGAACTGTCCTTCAGCGCAAGGGCGGGGAAGGAAAACCTTGTCCTCCTCTGCCCAAGGCGGCCAGCAGTGTCCATTTAAACCTCCAGAATACCAATCCAGCCCAAAGTTTCTTCCATCCCAGCTGTTTTGGCACCCTCCTGCTGGCCCACGTTCCCCAGGGGAATAAAAGGCACTTAGAGAAACTTCCTTTTTTCTATTTTCCTCTACGCCTGAGCCCTCACCAGGGTCCCGTTCTCACCTGGCAGCAGAATACAAAACCCTGCCCCTAAACACTTCTCCCTACAAACTGTGTTGTCTGCTAATAAATTCCTTTTTGACACTTCCAGACTGCAGACTAAAATGTTTCCAAATTCAGCATCTTGTTATCTCTAGTAATTTTTCTTGTCCTGGAAGTTTTGCAATCTTTAATCTCTTTCCTGAGCAGAGGTGATAAAAACATCATTTAAATACAACAGGATATTTTTGGCTCCTAAAGAAAAATGTAGGGTTTATTGCAATCAAGCTCTCATGGCCTGTGATGTGTTTAACCCTTGCTTTTCAAGGGCACTGCAGCACGCTGGGAGCTTTCTGAATAAAGTACCTTCACCTTTCCATCTCTTTTACAGATTCTCTCCATGGGAATGATGACAGAATACTACCACTACTTTTTTACAACACTGGTAAGGAATGCCATGAATGTCTGGGGGGGAATTTCTTCTGTTTCCCCTTTTTCTAGGAGATCTTTGTTGCCATTAGTCAAGGAAACCCCTGGAGAATGGGTGCTAACGGTCCTTAGGAATATCAGGACACACAATTTCTCAAGAAAGCTGCTTGGACCCATTTCTGGGGCCAGTTAATGCTTTAATGCAGTGAAAATTAATTGCAGTATGCTGGTTAACAGGAAACCATCAATACAGATGGACCAGAGTGAAACAAAATAAAGAACCAATGGCTTTGCACTGTGGGCACTGCTGCTTCATCACTGTTTAACTGTTTCATTTACTTATAAAACCACCAAATCACAAATGGATGAAAGCACTCAGGAAATTTTATATTAGAAGCAAACCCCTATGTTTTCTTTGATGGTACAAGCAGAGCTTGGGAGGTTCCCACATGGTTCAGTCACCCTAAATGCCCATTCTTTTCCTGCCCTGTAAATGTCAGAGCACATGGAGCCTGCATGCACTGACATATCCATCCCCCAGCCTGGCAGAGGTGCCTGGGGAGGCAGGCAGGGGAAAATGGGATTCCCGAGCAGCCAAAGCGCAGCGCTCGCCGCGTCTCTCGGAATTTTCCTCCCCCGAGCTCAGAAGGAAGCTTGACGCTGGCCAGCTAATTCCTCATGTCGGCCTGTCAGAGCTGCAGCACTGCTGGAAATTAAAATGTGCAGGTTGCTTGCAAAGCAATTCTGCCATGGGGAACTGATCTTCTCATTCCCAGAAGCAGATGTGTGCTACGCCACCCATCTCACGCAGCCTGGGCTCGGTCAGGTTTCAAACCCAAGCCAGGGTGGGCACAGGGGGAAAAGCCCCACAATTTCCTCTACCAATGGTTTTGTCTGTGTTCTTGCCGGTGCTTTAGGACCTGTTTGCACTGGACCTGGAGCCCTACAGGTACAGCGGGGTGAACATGACGGGCTTTCGGCTGCTCAACATCGAGAACCCGCACGTGTCGTCCGTGGTGGACAAGTGGTCCATGGAGCGGCTGCAGGCGCCGCCCAGGCCCGAGTCGGGGCTCCGCGATGGCACCATGACGGTAAGCGACCCGTGAAGGTGCCATCCTTCCTTCACCCCAGAAAACAGAAATGCTGCCTCGCTTCTCCCACCGCAGGAAACGCACCGGGAAATGGAGCTTCCCAAGCAGTGCGGGATTTATAACCCGCAGGGGCAGATTCCCCACCTGGGGGAAGGGAGCAGCATTTTTAAATGGGTAAAGTGCCCTTTCGCTTCACTTCCTTCTCTACAGAAACTTTTGAGAGGTAATTTAAAGACAGACACACGGTATCATCGAGCCAGGGAACCGGGATTCCTCCTCTGCACTCCCCCAAGTAGGAAAGGAAAGGAGCAATTACATGGACAGCATGACTCCCTTCAGTTTGGCAGGGTGAAGGGTTGCCATCTCTTTGCAGCATGAGATAATGTATCTCATGGACTGAGCGGAGCTCGCAGCGAGAAGAAATAGACTTTATTGCAGATGATTGCAGGGAAAATTTGGAAATGTCTTAACATCCTGAGGAGAAATGCATTAAGTGTGCTTTCCCTGGCACTGCACACGCTGGTGCTGCTTTGGGCAGTGGCACTGTGCTCACTCATTCCCAAAGCAGGAAGAAAGCTGTCCCTGGGAATTCCTGATGGGAATTTGCACAGAAATCAAACAAATACAACACTGGGAAAAGCAAAGTTCTCACCACCCTTCTGCTCTCCTTGGTGTCCCTGACTCTTGTCCTCTCCTTTGCACCTTCATAATCTCAGTGCTCTCGATGCTCGGCACAGCACCGGGGGAAGCCTCTCCCTTCTTGCTGGGATCATTTCAGTATTCCCAGCAGGTTCCAGTTCTGGTGTTTGATGGAGAGCTGCTCCACTGCTGCGCTTCACTTGACAAAAGGCTGCGACAGGCGGCACAGAGCACGGAGATCAGGACTCTATATCTTGTTATTAACTCCGGGTTTAGCCCTTCTGCTTCATGCTCTGCTGTTTGCCCTGAGAGCAGCCTGTGGGAAGTCAGCAGGGCACACGCAACACAGTTCTGAGTTCACGTCCTGCTGGATGCCCAAACTGCACCCAGAGGCAGAGCTGGCCTAATGAGATCTCTGGCTTCCTTTGCAGTGCTTTAAGCAGCACACAAAAATCAGAAAAACAAGTTCCAGGACTGACTCTGAGTCTGTTTCTCCTGACATAAAAGCACAGAAATCAGGGTGAGGTGATGGACTTTGGGAAATGAGGTGACTTGTTGCACCCTGAGACCCTTAAGAGAGCCACAGTGAGGGGAGGTGACAAGCCAAGGCAGGTGACATGGACTCCCCGCTGTTGCATGGAGGAGGGACAAGTGACAAGGGGCACAAGGACAGGACTGAGCAGCCAGGCCTGGCAGTGCTGAAGACACTGGGGACACACCGTGTGGCCAGGGCAAAGCATCGGCACTCCCACACAGGACAGAGTGGGGGCAGAGGAGATTCCCACAGAGCATCTCCTCCCAGGGTCTCTGGGCCTGGGACACAGGCAGAGCCAGTAAAATCCAATCCTGAGGGCCCAGTCCAGTGCAAAAACTGAGCTCTGCTGACATTGATGGGAATATTTACGTCGATTTTGAGGGATTTGGGGTCGGCCCTTGATTCCCTGAGTGTGCTTGGAATAACTGCTTGTTGTGAGAACAGCTGGTATTGTCTCCTCCTGCTTGACTCATCACTCACAATGTTTTCTGATCTCACAACTTGCTCCCATTGTGGAGCATTATTTTGGGCTGATTCTGACAAGCACATCAAGACCAATTCTTTTTCTTCACTATCTTAAGATTAGTTCTTAAATTCAGATATATTTGAGCAAACCCCTCCAATACTGATAACACCGATGCTGTTGTAATTTACTCAAGTAAATGGCACAGACAAAGAATCAAATGTATTAATTTCCCAGAGGAATTGCATGGAAAAGAAATAGCAAACTGATCAGCTCTGTGGTTCCTATAAAGGAGTCCAGTTTCACAACTACAGAATTACTGCCTTTTTTCTCCAGGCCCCTGCTAAATTATTCATTAGGTTTACCTGAAAGGTAATTTGTGCAGCATCGTTAAGGGAGAGCAGCCATTCCCACCTCACTGTGAGAGCACTGAAGGCCAGTGCAGGTGAAGGTGAGACTTTCCTGTGGAGACAAAATGTGTGATCTCAGTTGGAGGCCGTGCCTTTAAACTCACAAACCCACTCTCAAAGGAAGCACGGGTGCACAAACAGCACCCAGTAATTCTGGTATCTGAATCTATGGGGTAGTATTCAAGGATCCAAGGGCTGTGGTGGGAAGTTAGATGTGTGAGTCCAACTCAATCTTCCCAAAACACGCCTCCAAAGGACACATCCCCTCTCTCTAGGACACCACTGCACACATCTGTGCCAAAAGCCTGGATCCTCGAGGGCAGCAGGCCCTTGGAGGTAGCAGATACCTGGGCAGTGGGATGTCTTCCAGGTGATCTGTGGGATTGGCTTCCCTGGAAAGCAGGGCCAGCCTGACCTGTTGGGAAGGAAACAATCCCACAAGTGCCATGAGAAGAGCGGCTCATACACCTGGCACTTCTTAAAAGCCCTCTCCAGCCTGCCTGGAACCCCTGACCTCCATCTCCCCAAGGTGAAATTGCTGAAAACACCCCAAAATTAATGTGAAGGGCTGGATTTTGCCGCTCCTCAGGGCTGCGTGGAGGGCCCAGGAGAGGCTTTTCCCCGCGAGGAGCGCGGGCAGGGCTGGCAGCGGGCGCTAAGGCAGGGCTGTGTTTCCGCAGACGGAGGCGGCGCTGATGTACGACGCCGTGTACATGGTGGCAGTGGCCTCCCAGAGAGCCGCCCAGATGACCGTCAGCTCCCTGCAGTGCCACCGCCACAAGCCCTGGCGCTTCGGGCCCAGGTTCATGAACCTCATCAAAGAGGCAAGTGCAGAACCCCAACCGGGCTCGGTGGCATCCTTCCTCTCCTCTTGCCCCGCTCCCTGTCCTGGTCCTTGCTGCTCTCCTGTTCCTGGCACTCACAGGGCAAATTCTCTCTCCCCTTCCTGGCAAAACCCCTGATTTACAGGCACAAGGCTCTGACCTCCATTCTGGTCTTGCCCAGCTGCTAAACCCTGGGTGTGGCAAAGTCTCAGACTTAAAGCCTATAAGACCTCCCAGATTTTTTTATTCGGTTGATGTTTGTTGTGGATGTTGATGATTTCTAAAACTATGAGGTAACTACAGCAATTGTTCTGGAAATTGAGAGAAAAGTGAGTCTGTAGCTCTGTCCTTGCTTCACCGTGTAATTCCAACTGTTCTGCAGATTGATCAGTGATCAATATCCAGAAAACATTGCAGCCAGTATTTCTGAAGAAGGACATTGCTTCCTGAAAGCAAAGAAGGAATTTCCTTCTAGAGAAGGAAATTGCTTCATGACTGAGCTTGATCCAGAGATATCCTAAAAATATGCATTTTGGTTGAAATGCCTTGACTCTTTCAGAAGTCCCGGTTTTATTTTGATTTTGAAATGGAAACCTTTCCTTTAGGGAAGTGTGGAAAAGAAAATTGGAAATTACGTGGAGCGTCCCACTTACGTTTTACCTTTTCCCCACCTCAGTCTCTGCATTTGAAAAATAATTATAACAAAATTGAAAGTTAACAAAAGAGTTTGGATCAGTGAATGCCTCTGCAGTGATACCCTACTTATTTTGGGGGATGCTGAGTATAAAACTAAGGGGTCCTGAAGCCTAAACCAGAATACTTTGCCCAAGAGTATCAGATGTACCCCAGCAGATCAATTCAAACCTGAGCTGTGACAGAGCTCTCATTTATCATGGACAAGCAGCTTCTCTTGCATGGAGTGAGATATGGGAGCTAATTACGGATGGCCTTGCAAATAGAGTCTCTCGTGGTCAGTAAAACACTGATTTAAATACTCTCAGAGTCTTATCTTCCTGTGTCTGATGTAGGCAAAAAAAGAAGGTGGTTGTTGAAAGCAGAGGATAAGGTTTAATAAGACCATATTGCATTTCCTGTAAAGCCTAAAATACAAGTTGGAAGAGAATACTAAATACGTTTGGACCTCCCTAGATCATGTTAGGGTCTGGTTTGTTCAACGGGGATAGAGGAACTTTATAATTAGGAATTAGTGAATCAGTGGAGAAAATAAAGTCGAGGAGGCAGAGTGATAGCTTGGGCCCACATAGGTGGAATTTAATTTTCCGTTTTTGTTATGTGGCACTGACATTCTGTGAAGGCATTTCACAGGTTGATCTAAAGACAAATATTCAGTACTCCAGTCTAAATAAACCAGTTCCAGACAAAGAATTTGCCTGCAGGGATTCCTGCAGATGCTGGAGTTAACAAGTGCTTCGGCGGCTCCCTGGTGAGTTTTTGCATTTTATTTTGGTGGTGAAAAGAACTGAGGTCACCTCATTTGCTCTGTGGGCCTTTGCTATGAAATGTCTGGGATCAAGGCTCTGCAACAGCCCATTAAGGAGTTTTTAATGAAAAGTAAATCCTGGTCAGAAGCTGCATCTCTCAGTGACCCAGGGCCATTCGCAGCTGAAGGATGTTCTGATCTTTGAGCCCTTCTGGAGGCATTTGCAGGGGGTGCCCCTTACCCCTGCTCAGAGGGAAAAGGAGCTTCTTGTCTGTCTGCAGAGGGGGAGCAGGGACAGAAAAGATGATCCCACCTTTTCTGAAGGAAAAATGGGGGTAAACATGAAATATGTTTATAATTGAGTGGTCAAGTTCTGCTCATGTTCCGACTAAAGCATAAGGCCCCAGATGATGATTGTTTTTCAATTACCATGGAAACCAGTGTGAGCTCCCCTCCTTCAAACCCAGCCACAATTAAAAGAACAACTGCAGAGAGAAGGATAGAGATGCAGATTGGATTCTGAGTGACTGCTAAATGCCCTTAGGCAGAATCACAGAGAAAAATCTCAGAGTCTGAAAGAGATCTGAAGAGATTTCAGCTCCTGCTGTGTTTTTGAGGAGATCCATGCCACCACTGAGACCAGGAGTGAGAGCCATCCATCTGCATTCTCTACTGGAAGGAGAAGGAGCTGGAGGTTTTTCATTACAGTAAAAGTAGAAATTTAAATTATGACAGAAGGGAAAGCAATCCATCTGCAGAGGTATCCATCAATTTGTTCTGTTTGTGACTGGCAGCATCTCCAAACACAGGAGCACAAAGAATCTTGTACGAGAACAGAACATTTCTATTGTTTAATGGTCTTTGATTGCTCCCAGAGTTAGCACATCAGAGTGTTTTCCTGGGACTCCAACCCTGCAGAGTGGAACAATTCAAAAGGAGAGAGCAGTACAAGACCCTGATGGCAGAAGAGCCAGGAAATCCCCACCTCCCCTGCTCTCTGAGAGAGGAGCTGTGGGGCAGAACTGAAATCTTTGTGCAATGACTGGGATAAAATGACATTTTGCTCCAAAACATGAAATAAAATCTCTTCTGCTGCATTTTTTTCTTTGCATTTTAGCACTGAGCCAGTGACAGGGTCTGTGGGTGCTGGCTGGATTTATTCTCTGGGCTCTGGTGCTGCAATATTCACTTACATCAAATTGAAACAGTTGTCTACTGCTGTAGAGCTTCTCTCACCAGATAGTTTAATATTAACACTTGGTCCACTCTCACTAAAACAAGCTTTTTTCTTTGTTTCACTCTTTATAACCTTTTCTTCTAGTCCACAATGTGCATTTCTGCTATGAGCCTATTACTGGCTGTTACTTTGACCTGAAAACTCTTAATTAGGAGAGCAAACAAAACAACTGCCTGACCTGCATCCCGTGGTGCTTTATTAGGAAATAAAGCTCAGCTTCCCAAGAAGACAGTGAGACTGAGGGTAATGCCAATAGGCATTCATATTCTGAAATCAAATTTCAAGTGGAAAGACACTTACTTATGGAATTATCTACGCCCAGATTGCAAAGCAATTGCAGGATTGCACGCTGAGAATAAATACATATTGAATTGATGAAAATTGATAAAAAATTACTTGCAGGGTACTGATACTGGGATATCCAAAATCAAAACAAGCTGTTTGACAAAAAGATTACATAATTTTTCTTCCATTCTGTTTTCAGCTCATTAAATGTTACCTGGGCAGTAGATTTGTCCATAAAAAAACAAGCAAGAACCATTATAAAGTGACTTTATCTGAATATATGGAGGATGTTTTGATATTTGCTACACGAAACTTTTTTCAGGATGTATTTAATATACCCAGGCTTACTCAAACATAATGCACAGGTTACATTTGCCATGTTCACAGTCCAATATAATCCCACCCCTCTGGCCTTGGAAAATGTGTCTTTCTGCTTCTCACTGTATTTCCATTCCAGTGCTGCTCAGTGAAAGCCCAGCACTTTTTCTGGAGCTCTTCCAAGTAAAGAGGCTGTGGAACATCATAATTCTCAGTTTATCTCCATAGATAAATCCCTATGCTGGCGAGTGCTGAAATTCTCTTTATTCTATCAGTTATGCCAGATTTGGAGCAGGGTAATGGCAAAGTCATACCCGAACTCACTGCATTCCATAATCCTGGGGGAATCTCTGTTAATAAGAGGATTAACTGTAAGAGCTGACAAGTTGATGTGTGGCTCATCACACACAATTTCCACTCCAAGGAGAAGCAATATCACTGTCACTTCAATCTGCCAGCTCTCGCTGCAATTCCAAAAAAGCAGGGACTTTCTCTTCCCAAAGGAAAGAAAGCTAAAGGAAAAATTAAACTCTTCTTGGTCAGTAGCATTTTGGTTATTATTTATGTATTTATTACTCATTATTATCATGGTATTGTTATTTATGGCCCTGGGAGATTTTGTTACATAAAAGAGACCTGAGGTGTTCTGAGCATTGTAGGTTTAGGTGTTCCTAGGTTTTTAAATTTTTCATTCAAGTGTCAGGTACCACCAAAGCCCTTGTCAGAAATTTGGGAATATGGGTTCCTTCACCCCTGTAGCTCATTAGGAATTAAACCAATAACTTTATATATATAAATATAATATAAATATATATAAATATATATATATAAATAACATTAAACCAATAACTGATGTTCATTTTGCCTAGGAACTTCTGATAATAAATAAAAATATTATAACCTGAAGAATTAAATATATACATATCATGGGTCAAAATAATCTCTTGACAAAACAGAGTAGGCAGGAAAATATTCTTATCTCCAATTGGACTTCAGTTTCTGAAGTAATCCTCCCACAAGGAACAGTACAGGTGACTGATTTCTGACCAAACTCCCATTAAAGCCAGAGAAAAACCCAGCTGATTGCTTGCCTTTAGGGAAAAGTTCCCAAATTTTCAAGTTGTACTTAAACAAGAGAAGAAAAAAAGAGAGAATAAAAAATACAGGTCTGTTCTACAGAATAAATAACTGGGTCTGGTCTGTTTGGGGAATTTCTCGAGTCAGTTTGGACACTGCTCCCAGGGGTGCACAGGGTGGGATTGTTTGGTGTCTGTGCAAGGCCAGGGGCTGGGCTGGGTGATCCCTGGGGGTCCCTTCCCACCCAGGATATTCCATGGTTCTGTGAAAAGTCTGGAAGCAGCTGAACTGATTGATTCTGGGATTGAACTGGTGATTGGCTCTGGCTGAAATGGGGGCTCCTGCATTGATCCAAGATGGTGAAGTGAAAATTGATACAAAGACCATTTGATGGGTGGGAATTGATAAAACTCCTCTGGAGTGCTTGACCTTGGAGGCTGAGTCAGCTTTGTTCTCCTGTTGGTGTAATTTCCCATCAATCTATTGAAAGGGATTGAAATTGGAATATTTAACCCCAGATTTGTGCTTTCCTCGCGATCCCTGTCTTTCCAAGCAGTGAAAGTAGGGAGTTTCACAGCTCTCATTAGGTTGCTTTGTGTATTTTGGCCATGGCAGGTGCCTGCCAGCCTCTGAAGGTGGCTGAAGTTGTGTCTGTAATCTCTTCTGTCCATTCCCTTCTCGAGGCTTGGTAAGGAGGAGTCTGAGCAGCTGCTCACAGTTATGTTCTTTGATCAATTACCTGATCAGGCTCCAATTCAGCTTTTATTATGTCCTGTAACACTCAATGTGTCACCAGAAACATAAAAATTGCTATAAATCCTGTGTGTGAAAGCATGAAATCCCATCTCTGTGATAGATACACATAGAGCTCCTGGCTTTTCAGAAAGTTCTGCTTCATTTCAGTTTGTTAATTAACAAGAACTCTGCATGTGCTGCTTTCTCTGTTTTGGTTTAGAAGCAAAAAAAGAAAAATCAGAAAATAAGTTTAGAATTCAGAAGGTACCTGAAGTGTGTTCCTCACCATTAGGTTTAAAAATCCCATCAGCATGTAACCCTCCTGAGAAACACTCCCTGGCTCCTGTTTATACTGAAGGCACTTTTGGTTCATTATTTGGTGGTCTGAGTGGGACTGCAGTTGGACAAAGGCCCTGAACACTTCTCTGGATCTCACAATTTAAGCAGCTTGTAACGCCTTTTCCTCCCCTTGGTGCAGAGGTAGAAGCGCCAAAGCCCGTTTGGAAAAGTGAGATGCATTTCACCATATAAATCTCTTTTCCACAAGAGTGGAAATGGGGGCTCCTGCTGCCAGTTCCCAACATAAAGCTGGGAATCAGGATCAGCAGCACAGGATATGTGATCAATAAATGGAAGTATCTCTCAGGAGCAAATCCCCCTCCCAGGAGAAACTGATCTCTCAAGAGCAGATTTGATAAAATGTTCCATCTTTATCAAAAAGAGGTGGGGGAACATCAGTGGAATAAAAAGACAGGCTGGAAACAGGGAGGAAACAGGGATGTTAGAGATTGAAATTCATCCATAGTGTGCCCCCTGCCATCTTGATTATATCCACATAATAAATAAGTAATAAATAACCCTGCCAGTGTTTCACTGTTTACAGCACAGACTTGTGTATACTCCCAAGTCATTGAGATGGAAAATCTCACAGCAAATTTGTTGCATTAATGCTTTTACATTCTTATTTACTTAAGAGTGTTACCTTCAAAGTCCTGCTGTTTCCACAAATTCCAAATGCACCAGGTTTGTCTGAGACATATGGTGAGAGCTCCCCAGCATCCGAGATTAAATCCTGCAGATTCCGGGCTGGAATTCAGATTAAACAGCGAGGGGAGACACCAGTCTGTAAGTGTGGTGATTTTTAATGCAGCTTTACTTCTGTCCTCTGTCTCCAATAAATTAAATGAGGCAAGGAACGATGTGTGGTGGAAAAGCTTGTAATTTAAAATTATACGGCTGACACACACGAAGGAACAATGCCATCATTTATCGTCAGCTCTCCTTGTATCTCTGACAAATTTAATCTAACGGGGGACTTCCCAAAAATAGATTATGAAAATTGTCTGCACTTTGAAACCCATAGCCTTGTTTTATGGATAAGCACCAGTTCTGGGACAAAATGGGGTGGGAGGGAGGGAGATCTCATTCCAAGGCAAAGGGGCTGGGTGGGAAGCTCACAAGATACAGGAGACTGAAATTGTGGAGAAAGTTCATCCTTGCCCTTGGTCCTTCTCCCTGAAGAAGGGCTCCCCAGCACAGGGGATCCTCCTGGCTGCACAGGACAAATGCAGACCCTGGTGCTGGTGTTTAAAACAAGGATTAGGATTTTCTGGGTCAGGCTGGAACAGGGAAGTGCTGCTTGGACCAGACCTCTCCTCTGACTCGTGTGCTGTCCTCCCCTCTGAGTGTGACATTCCGTGGCCTTACCATGAAGCTTTTATGGGCTCTCTGTGACTGGCTGGGCTTCTCCTGCAAGCTCCAAGGCCCAGCCCCACAGCTTGGACAGAGCAGACTCCTTTTCTTAGCTCTTTAGTGAATTCTTGTCCAGTGCAGAGCTGCCCTGGCTTTGGACACATGCAATTCTCCCTTTCTCTTTAGTCAGTCTGTATTTTTTTATCAGTACCAGACATACGTAAATCAATCTATGTAAAATGTCACAGACTTGTGCCTGATTGCAAAATAGAAAACATCAGAAAGAAACTAAACAACAAAAAATGGGGGTTTTGTCAGAGTAGCCAAGCCACATATGCTTTAAAACCCCCAAATTTGGAAATGATTGGGTGCTGTGGTGCATTGAAATTGCAGTTGTTGTTACGGGGTCAGAGTAGCCCCTGCTGGGTGCCACAGGCAGCTGTGTTTGTGTCCCCAGGCACGCTGGGAGGGCCTGACAGGGCGCATCACCTTCAACAAAACCGACGGGCTCAGGAAGGACTTCGACCTGGACATCATCAGCCTCAAGGAGGAAGGCACGGAAAAGGTAAGCAGGTCTTTTGTTAAAAAACCATGGCAAAAAGTTATTTTGATAAGGGCATGGTTCCTCAGCTTGAATCTCCTATGACTGGGGTAAAAACCCCCACTATTCTCATGTGATTTGAGTCAAAGCAGAGCTGCTAAGTTTGGTTCTTTATTTTGTAGTGTATTTCAAGATATGGGAGAGAAATGTGGGGCAGGCAATACTTACCTAATGGAAAGAATCATTTTAAGTGCACCTCATTTTCAATTCTTGCCACCGCAACTGTGGATGGTAAATTCATATATAGAGATGGATACATTTATATAGCATGCACAGATAAATGTGACATGAGGGAGAGAGGAAAGAAGGTACTTGAAGGTAGCTCAGCAAAGCAGAGATGTTGAGAATTCTCCAGGTTTCTGAGATTGGATTTGCTCTCTTTCCCTCTTCCCAGCCCTCAGCCAGCGATATGGGCTGCCCTGGGGGTGGCAGCTGCGGGTGTCCCAAACCCCAGCACAGGTGACAGCAGCTCCCGAGGCTGCTGGCCCTTGCTCTGTGTGCTGGCTTAGCTCTGGGTGGTAATTGCTGATGGGTTAATTGAGAATTTAACTGTAATTGCTCCCACACAGCTCTCCAGACAGCTTCTCTTTTCATTTTTAATGAAGCACTCTGTTTATTTTTCCCTGTACCAAGGCCGCTGGCGAGGGTTCTAATCATTTATATAAAGTGTGGAAGAAGGTTTGTACAGACAGGTGACGCCAAAACCCTGTGGGCTGGGTCTTCACACTCAGCCTTTGGGTTTTAATGGTGACTCTCCTATTGCAGTTTAGAGACAACAGTCTCTCAGAAAGCAGGAATTTTCCTGGTAGGATAAGCTTTTCTCCACTTGAGACACTGTAATTGCAAAGACTAAAAAGATTTTGGCAGGATTCAGCTTTTTCACCAAAATCAGGGGGGTTTAATTATTATTTTACTGCTTGGAAGCTGTGCTTCTCCCATCTTTGAGTAGAGGCTCCTGCTGCAGCAAAACCAGTCCTTTTCTCGTGTGCCATCCTTCCTGATCCACCTAAAATTTACCCTGAGGGGTAAAATTACACCATTTTGGATGTGTATTGGCATCAGCTCCAAAGTCTGGTTTAATGTGCAGGTTGGGGGCGTTTTTCCCCACACAAACCTCTCAGTGCTGGCAGCGTTCAAGCACTATTGCCTCAAAATTTGGATGAGTGTGTTATTAGCTCCTTACAGAAAATAATAGAGATGATTAAGTGGGTGCTGTCATTCACTAACATATGGAAATTGGGACTAAGCTTGTTTATAAAAGATGTAAATTACCCCAGGAATCTCATCCCTCTTTGAACATAAGGTGCTTAAAACACAAAAGTGAGATTTGGAGACCAGCTTCTCGCACTGCTCCCCACAGGACTTACAACCCCGGGTTGCTGTTCTATGAGGAGAAGATAAAAACTCCATCCACTAAGTCTGAAGTGTTCTGCAGTCATGAGACAGATTTATTTTTTTTTATAATTCTTAGAATTGTATTTTGTCCATGGTTCACACAGATCTCATTATTCCACACCCCCTCCCTCATACGCAGTTTAGAAAGGTTTTGGGGTTGGGATGTTTTTGTGAGAATAGCCCAGTGTAAAACACCCTCTACACCCCTTTCTGGGTTCTCATGGAGCACATACGTACATAATAACCCAGTTTCATCTCCAGTGGATCAGGCTGAGGCACAAAGTCCTCTCCCCTCCTCCCTGGGGAGTAGATCATCCCCTGGCACTCAGAAGCAATCTCCCTTTTGACTGCAGGCATCTCGTGTTCTGCTGTACCGATTTAAACCACATTACAGCTGGTTCAGAGCACGGGCTCCCTGGGAAGGGCACATGACACCTCTGAAACTTGTCACTAAACTGCAAAACATCCCCTGGACTCCCCACAGTGATGTCCTACCTTGGCCTCATCCTTCCTCCTCCTCCTCCTCCCCCTCCAGCCTGGGCTGCCCTTTGCCCAGATGTGCAGTGCTCTCCTGGTGTATTCTGTGTGCTCTGTGACTGTGCTGCTCCCTGTTCTCGTGGTTGTCCTCCTCTTCCCCACTGCCAGCCAACAAACACATTCCAAGTCAGTAACAGTGAGCAGAAGGGCTCATCCACGCTGGTGGAAATCCAAGGACACTGTATATTTAGTGTATTCCTGGCCCAAGCTGCCAAAATAGCCAACATTTAATCTCCTTTGTAAATTTGTGCACTTTCCAGATCAGCTTCCCAGCCTGATCTAGTTTTGGAAACAAAGGGAATGACTGACAAATGTTTCACATAAACTTTTTTTTTTTTTTTTTTGATGGCACAGATGTCCCCATTAAGAATTTCAAAAAAATTTGTGAGGGGCAAAAGCAATGGCACCTGGGGACACAAACCCTGAGTTGGCTTGAAATGTGGGCTTGTCCTCTCCACAATGCCCAGCACAAACTAACCTGCCTGAGCCAGCTCCTCTCCTGGAGCTCATCACATCAGCCCTCAGCCAGGCTGGACACGAAAAATCCAAGGGCAAAAACACTGGAGGTGCTTCCAGACTGCATTTAAGTTGGGTAAATATTGGTCTGAAGAAAAAAACGTGGTTATAATTTCTGCTCCCACAGTGTAGATCCAAATCCTCTGAAACCACAAATATCTTCCCTGGAGGCTTTGGACTGGGCAGTAAATACTGGAAGTTTTCATTGTCTCTGGGGCTAGAAAGGAATTTGCCTTTGGCCACTGCTGTTTGCTGAGAAAATACTGCTGGGGTGGGAAATGGTATCACCTTGATAGCTCTGGCATATCCAGGAGTCCAGGAATGACAGAATAATTTTTGCTAAATCTGCTGAAGGCACAGGGCAAGCAAAAGGCCAGTGCATCCATCAGTCTGTTCCAATGTAGTTATTCAGGTCTTTAACCTGTTCTATTGGAAGAGAGAGGTCTTGCCACGTGTCTCAACTCCACCATTACAAAATTTTAAAAAAAAACAAACATAAAAATAGACATTTGACTTTTTTTTTTTAGCAGGGGACAAAGCCAGAATGTTCCACTTTAGTAGCCATTGGCCACCCCAGCACGGCATTGCCAAGCCTCATACTCTCACTGCTCCTGGGTTTGCATTTATGCATTTTGCAGTCATTCCCTGGGGTTTCTCAATTGGCCTGTGGTGTTGCTGCCTCACTCTGAGCTCCTGCCCTCCTCCAGCGCTCGGTCCCTTCCTGAGGTGACCCCAGAGACCAGTGCTCCAGGGGTTTAGGGAATTAGGGCAGCCTCTCACCCACTCTCCTCCGTGCAGATTGGGGTCTGGAACTCCTACAGTGGCCTTAACATGACGGACAGCAACAAGGACCGCTCCACCAACATCACGGACTCCTTGGCCAACCGCACGCTCATCGTCACCACCATTCTGGTAAGGCTGCCCACAGCTTTAGATTTAGGCTCAGGAGCCACACACACACACACACACAGACACACACACATGAGATTGCCTCAAAACCACCACACTGCCAGTGGAAGACCCCCAGGAACCTCTGCCTCCAAAATTGTTTTGTGTTCTCCAGTGTTTCAGACGAGCTCTGCGCACTTTTCCTCCCAGAACGAACACACACAAACACTCAGCTTTGCAGGCACTGCTTACAGATCCTTTGTTTTACTGCAAATGAGACAAAGAGGGCTGAAAGGAAGTGGTAAACAGCAGACAGACAGATTGAGTCATTGTTCTTACTGTGAGGGATGGAAAAGGTGTGACTGGGCACTGGGGAGCTGCTCTGCCTCGTGCTTTCTACGTGCCCAGTAATGCCACTTCCTAATTCCTCAGAAGGAGGAAAAGAGCTCAAAGGCTCCTTCTACACTAATTGTCTATTGCCAGAGGTGTTTTGCCACACAAAACTGCTTACCCAGGTCTTCTTCTATCCAAAATCGTGTAAAAAGAAAAGCAAAAATGTACTTTGCAATCTGCCTTTGCTGTTCTCCATTCCCTCTTTACTCCATTTGAAGGTACTTTTCAGTAAAGATGTATTTTTCACAGAATATAAAATGTGTAGGCTCCCCTTACAGGTTATTTTCTGTTATTTAGAATCTTCTCTCCTTCACTGTCCCTCCCTGTCCGTTGGAGCGGGATAATGCAGGGTCCAGACCTTGGGTCTGAGTTTGGAGCTGCTGTGCACAACTGGAATTAAAGCTCCTGGGAGCCACAAATGTTCCATTCCACTGAAAATTAAGGCCCTTATGCTCATCACTAATTCATTCAGTGAGTTTGCCAACACACCTAGAACAGCTTTTAACGCACACAGTAAATTGCTGGTTTCCATGTACTTGCAATTCCTTTGGAAAATATTACCATCACGTAGAGAAACGGATCCAATCCCAGCCAAGCCTCACACCTCTCACTGCCTGTCTGCTGCATTTTCCTGCAGGAAGATCCCTACGTGATGTACAAGAAGTCTGACAAGCCCCTGTATGGCAATGACAGATTCGAGGGGTACTGCCTGGACTTGCTAAAGGAGCTGTCAAATATTTTAGGCTTCATCTACGAGGTCAAACTCGTTTCTGACGGCAAATACGGAGCCCAGAATGACAAGGGAGAGTGGAATGGGATGGTCAAGGAACTCATAGATCATGTAAGACTGAATCCTTCTCTCTCTGCTCTCCTTTCTCCTGGGGTATTTTATATCTGAAGTCTTTGCTGTGGTTTTCACATTTTAGAGCCACTGCTGTGTCTGTTTTGCCACCCATCAGAGCAGGAACGTCTGAATGAGCAGTTGGCAGATGTTGGGGAAAACATCCGTCAGTGCCATGTCCCAGATGTCCCCCTGCCTTGTGAAAAGTGGAAATGGAATGCCACACCCCACCAAAATACCCTAGAAATGTTAAATTTTGTTGAATTTGAGCCAAATTTGGTTTGTTTTCTAATACTTGGGAAAGAAATGGAGGGAATTGCAGTGGGTTTGCTAAACATGAAGGGAATGAGTTTTTTCCCTTTTGTGTTTCCAGAAAGCTGACCTGGCTGTTGCTCCTCTCACCATTACCTATGTCAGAGAGAAAGTGATTGACTTCTCCAAGCCCTTCATGACGCTGGGAATCAGTATCTTGTACCGGAAGCCCAACGGGACCAACCCCGGCGTTTTCTCCTTTTTAAACCCTCTCTCTCCGGATATTTGGATGTATGTTCTGCTGGCCTGCCTTGGAGTCAGCTGTGTCCTCTTTGTCATTGCCAGGTAAGGCCAGGACAGAGTTTTAGATGCACCCACAGCTTCTCCCCTCGCAGGTGTTGGATGGGCTCTGGAGTACAGGGGTATCAAACCATCCTAAGGGGCTCATCCAATCCTAAAATCTTTCTGCAAAGTCTTGGTATTTTCTCGTCACCCCTGCTTTTCTGTATTGCACTGAGCTTTTGCTTTCTTTAAGGGCTGTTCCAAGAGAAATATCCAATGGGATGCATCAGTAGGCACCGCCCCAGCAGATATGTGCTGAAAAGCAGTTTGTTACTTGCATGTAGGCATTTCCCTTTTCCACTCACGGTGCACACAGTTCAAAGGTAAAAGACCCAAAGCTGAACCTAGTTTTGCTGCAGGTCCAACCTTAGAGGTCTCTTCCAACAGAAATGGTTCTGTGAATCAGAGGAGGAGAGGTCATGGGTTAACTTCCCAGAGGTGGCCTGAGGTGAAAGAGGAATTCACCCCTCTCGGCAGCTGCAGGGCTCTGTGCAATTCCTCATAACTTCCCAGGGTTCCTGCTGTGCCTCACTGTACCATAAATAATAACTCTAGTGTACACAACCCATGATCTCAGTCATGACTAATCTTAAATCTGCTCCACTCTGGCAGATTGACTTTTCTGCAGTTGTGTGCCAAGACTGAAAACATCCCCCAGCCCTCTCCACCTCAGAACAGTGGAAAGGAACACAAATGCTTTCCTTGAGCTGGTGCTGGAAAGCAATGCCTAGTTATCATCAGCTGCATAGACTGAAGAAATGAAATTCTGTTTGTGTTAATTTAGATTTATACATTTTAAACTTAGCTGTTCTTGAAACCCACATCAGGACCTGTCCATGTCTCCAATTACACAAGGTTTCTGTAAGATCTGCAAAGTGTTTCAGCAAATATTGGTTGGTTTTAATAACCCCAGAAACCATCCACTTCTTAGCACTGTCACAGTGAATTAAATGGTTACCCACATTTTGACATCAGTTCCTGGAAAACAAATACTTGGGAATAATTTGCCCAGGTTGGTATAATCCTCCTGTCAATTCTTTCAACTTTTCAGCAGCTGAATAATTTCTCATTTGTCTCTGAGATTTATGTAGCCCTCTCTTTGTTACATTAATTTTTAAACTCAAACACTGAAGTTTTTATCGCTGTGAAGGGTTGCAGACTGGCAAAGCTCTGTTCCAAGTACACTGCCAGTGAAAGAACAAGGTGTTTTCTGCCAAAATCTTCCTTTCTTCTAATGCCATGTCAGCTGTGCTGTTACATCAGTGAAGGCAGAGCCAAGTAGCTTAGTCAACAATGTCACACAGACCCTGTGGAAAAAGGTGCTTGGGTGACCTTGAGCATCTCACCTTTCTCAGAAACCTCAGCACAGCTGCTGCTGAAGAGGGAGAAAGCCAGGGGGAAAAGCCAGGGGGAAAAGCAGGAAAACAGAAGGTCTGAGCAGTGAATTCTGCTGAACTGCAAATCAGAGCTGCAGCAATAGAAACACAAGAAGAAAATCAGCTTTTGCTTTGAGGTGTAAAATAGACGTTCACCCTACTAATACATTGAAATATGTACCCAGGGCTAGAAAAACCTTCCCAGTCTGGAAGACAAGGCTTTGCTTGGCCCTTTAGCTCTTTCTGTGATGGAGACATTTGTGTCCAACTCACTGAATGTGGTGGTTTTTTGAAACCTTGTGAAAAATTCCAGCCTTGGGCTTGCCAGGCAGGTCAGACAGAGGGATTTATTCTTCTTTCTGCCCTGTGCCAATACTGTGGGGAGAACTCTTCACTCCTAGGGCTGTTGGCCACTTAGTGGTCCTAACTGGGGGTCTCTTGTGAAGGATGTGTTTCCCTGTGTGTGCATGACCTGAGTTGGGAACAATCTGGTCACTCCACAATACCTGCTTCCATTATTACAGCAGAAATCTGACACATCTAACTTGGGAATTGCTTTTCTTTTGACGGGTGCATGCAGAACTGTTGTAACTTGAACCTGAAAACTTTGTCTTTTGTTATGATTTTTGATACTCTTGTTCTGGGTATTGTGCAGCTGGTGGCATCCTAAGCTACATCCTCTCCCAATTAATGGGTTCATTATTACCAGACATCATTACTTCAAGCTAAGCAAGGCACTCTGCTCACAACCGTGCATAAATTCAATGCTTAATTATAATGTTGCAACAGTAATTAGAATGTGTTGGGTGAGGCTGTCAATTAAAGCTGCATTCACGTGCTCCACGAGGAAGCCACACAGCACTGGGGGGCAGAGCAGGCACCCTGAGGAGGAGCAGTCCTTGGGGTGCTCCTGCTGGGTGTGTGCTTAGCCCAGAGCTCTTCCAGGGAATCCCTGTGTGCCCATCCAGTGTCCCTGGGCTTGGGGAGCTGCCACTGCTCCCAAAGCTGGGGAGAGCAGGGTGCTCAGAACACCCAGGCTGTGGGGCTGCTCCTGTATGGGCACAGACTCCATGGTCCTGCTGGGTCCCTGCCAGCTCAGAACATCCAGTGATTCTGGGAATGATGGGCAGCTGCTGCTGCAGGGAGAGCACATCCAGCGCCCACTGACAGCGAGTGGTGCTGCCCTTAGAGGGCTGCTGCTCCTTCCTTACTCCCGAAACGTTTCCCAGGAGCAGCACCGTGGCTCCCAGCGATGCCCTGAGAGTGGGGCAGGGAGCCGTGGGGCCGTGGCAGGGAGGAGAGGAGCAGCAGCCCCGTACCAGCAGCAGTGTGCATCCATCACTCCACAGCTGACCCACAGCTGGCACAGGAGACACCCTTCGTGCCAATCCCCCTTTGGCACGGGGACAGCTCTCCATCCCTGCTTCTCCTGGTCCCTGCGTGGTGCCGTGCCGGGGCGCGCTGCTCAGCAGGTTTGCTCTGTGTCCTCTGCTCGATGTTTACAGACTGTTTCTGTTGACTGCCACAGGTTTACACCATACGAGTGGTATAACCCCCACCCGTGCAACCCAGACTCAGATGTGGTGGAAAACAATTTTACTTTACTAAATAGTTTCTGGTTTGGAGTTGGAGCTCTCATGCAGCAAGGTACACCGGTTACACTTCGTTCTCGCACACGTCCCACAGTCTGCTCCAGGGCTTCTGTGCTGGTAAACTCCACCCTCTGTAAACGCAGCATGTACTGTAAAACCTGCTCTCACACACGCAGAGTAGCACGAGGGAAGGTGGCCACGTGCCACTGCCACAGGGGAGCTGTGCAACCCAGACAAGCATCTGAGAGAAAGGGGAGCGCGCAGGGCCACGCGGGAGTTCTGCAGCCAAAGTGGAAGTTAATTGCAAGAGGGATATGAAGTGCCTCATGCTGAAGCTGAGTTTATTGGTATAAGAGTTTTGGCACCAGGAAAACGTTGGGCTCCATCCCAACACAAACAGCCTTAGCTGCCCTAGAGGAACTGTTCCAGCTGCCAAACAAGGAAAGATGCTCTTTCCCCAGAAGGGTTGTTAAGTTTGTAGGTGCCTGTCAAACACGTTTAAAACCAACACCAAACCCTTGTTTCCTATGGTTTTTCTGCAGGTTTCAATCCCATCCTTCTGTAAATGTATCTGACCCTAGAAGCCTTAGCTTAACCCAGTCACAAGCCCCCGTTGCTGATGATTTTGGAAATGGCTGACACTTTATTCAGGGAGGGGCAGTGAAGCTTAGTCCGTCTGGAAAGTCAAATATATCTATGTACTAAACACATTTGTTTATGGCATTTATGTTCTGAGGTTTCCAATTAAATCACTTTTCACCAAAACTGGGGTCCACTGAAAAGAGAGAAAATGTTTTCTGACAAACATTTCGAGTTGAATCAAAGCTGAACAAAAAAGACCCCAACCCATGAGAACCAAAAAGGCAAAGCCAAGCAGTACGTTGGTATTAAATTCCTAAGCATTTAAGTAAGGAATGTAAAACCATCTCTGCATTCATACAGGTACAGTTTATTCTTTCCTCTTTAACAGGCATGAGCAGCAATAAAAAAAAAAAAATTAAAATAAAGAGGATTTTTTTCCTAGATATGGTAGAGAATAAATTTTGTATTGACCTAGGATGCACTTGCTTTTAGTGGTGCATTATTGTATTGAGAGGATATAGAGCTTCCCCACAGAAATTGCTTTGAAGGAGGTTGGATGAAAGAAGAGCATTTCTGTTTTGTTTTGGAGCTTGTTTTGTTTTGTTTTCCTTCCAATTTGTCAGTAAAACACAGGCTGAGGTTTTACAGTATCAGGCAGGTGTGTGTATCTAACTGTGGTTGCCCTGTGTGTGAAAGTGCCCCAGGATTCTGTGTTTCCTGTCCTGCCTTTTTTGGAGTTTACCATCATCCACAGCAAACTGTGGGATGCAGTGTCTGCTCGTTACCACTACCTTGGGTACATGACAGTCAGCCCCAACCAGACTCTGCTTGTCTTGTAAGGAGATTCAAAACAAAACAAAAGAAAGAGAGAAAAAGAAAGAAAGGAAAAAGAAAAACATTCGTAAGGCAACACAAATGTTTCCATGTGCAAACTTGTGGTGTGATTGTCTGTGCATCATGGTCACGTGAAGAGTTTGGACATGATGGGAGTGGTGGTGGAAGTCTGGGTCTAGCGTTGCGCTCCTCCTCCTTGGCAGCAGCTGCTCGTTATGCTTGACTGGAAGCCACTTGTGATTAAATTTTAAAATGTGATGATCAGACTTTCTCTTTTCTACAGAGCGTGAGCAAAGTCTGGATCAGGATTGGCTGTCATGTCTGCCATAAAAAGGCACTAGAGAGACTTCAGCAAGTATTGTCTCTGCCCCCGAGTCTTGCTGGCAACATTTTGATTTAGATGCTGCTTTCCCTGTTTTTCCCCTGGAAGTCTCAGATGTGTTTGCATCCTCTGAAAGCATCCAAACAGGGCACATTTCATCCAGTCCATCCAGGGAAGCTGTCAGTGTCAGAAAGGAGAGCTGTCCTTCAGAGCTCAGCTCAGCCAGGAACGGGGCAAGGCAGGAGCAGCTGGAGCAGTGAGCGCCCGGGTGGAGCGGGGTGGGATGGAGCAGATCCCGGGCTGATCCCACAGCCTGGACAGCAGGAAGGGGGGGATTCTTCCCCTGAGCTGAGGTGAGAGCCCACCTGCAGAGCTGCCCCAGCCCTGGGGCCAGCAGCACAAGGAGCTGGAGCTGCTGCAGAGAGTCCAGAGGAGGCCCCGGAGCTGCTCCAGGGCTGGAGCCCCTCTGCTCTGGAGCCAGGCTGGGAGAGCTGGGGGTGCTCACCTGGAGAGGAGAAGGCTCCAGGGAGAGCTCAGAGCCCCTTGCAGGGCCTGAAGGGGCTCCAGGAGAGCTGGAGAGGGACTGGGGACAAGGCCTGGAGGGACAGGACACAAGGAATAGACTCAGACTGGCAGAGTAAGTTAACATTTGATATTAGGAAGGAATTGTTCCCTATGAGGGTGGGCAGGCCCTGGCACAGGGTGCCCAGAGCAGCTGTGGCTGCCCCTGGATCCCTGGCAGTGCCCAAGGCCAGGCTGGACACTGGGGCTTGGAGCAGCCTGGGACAGGGGGAGGTGTCCTTGCCATGGCAGGGGTGGCACTGGGTGATCCTTAAGGCCCCTTCCAGCCCAGGCCACTCTATTACTCTACAATAAACCGGTGCTTCTTGCTGGAACCAAGGCACTCAGAAAGGTGAACGCTGGAATAACCGTGGGAAAAACGAGATGCTGCCCCACTCAGCTCAGCCAGGAGCAGGGTTTGCTCTCACCCCACCAGAGCAGTCACTCAGGGCAGAATTACCAGGGTGGGAACAGAGTGTCTTCTTTCCCACAAACAATGTTTTGCTGCAGGAAATCACAGGAGATTTGGCCTCTCACCCCACAAGTGCAGCACACAGGGACTTTCCATGCTCTCCTGAGCAGTGCTGGCACGTTCCCTGTGTGTGACACAGCATCTATTTGTATAGCTGCCTAAGCTCAAAAGCAAGAATTCCTTCAGGATGACCTGAATCAGCACAGCTTTTGCAGTTTAACCCCAACTTAGAAATAGAGAGAAACAAGGAAATATTTCATTGTATTGAAAAAATTTAAAAAAAAAAATCAAATCAAGAAAACAAGAAAGTACAGCAGAAGCCCAAACACAAACCCAGGCAGAGCTACAGCTCTGGAAACAACTCCATTTGGACTGGAAAATTTCAAGTGAGAGTTTTTGCCTTCAGACTGCTCTCACTGTTTGGCAGTTCTGTCAACACACTCCAACCCTTGGGCTAAGCTTAGCTCTGACCTTTAAGAGACACAGCTCTGTGTTTACAGATACAGCTCCAATCTGTTTGCTGGTTGGTGGGGAAGGTTTTACCCTTTCGGTCTCTGCCCCAAAAGTTACATTTAGAGTTTTTGCAAAGTCTGAAAATGTTTTATGTAATGTTGAAGTTTCTTGCAGAACTCACTGAATAGCTGAGGGGACATAATATGTCAACATGCTTTCCCAGCAATAAAAACATGTTTGTCAAATCAAAAGCTTTAGCCCTGAGCATTCTTTTCACAAGCTCTTAAGTATTTTCTTAAGTCCATCCCTCATCAGCAAAATAATTATGCAAAAACTTAACTTTGAAGTCAAATTTCTCAGGTGGCTACCTAAGAGCTTTGCTGAACCAGATCCTCGAATCCCACATTATGCACAGAATTCAGTGGGAATGGCCCCCCCAGTAAAAGAGCAGAATTTCCTCAGAGTGCTGAGAAACACCAGTATCTCTGGCTGAAACAGAGGTGATCTGAGCTGCCTGGAAACCATTGCAGTGCAGGTAACACGTGCTGCTCTGTGGGGATTTATGGCAATGGCAGAGACCTGCTCAAACCTGCTCAGAATAATGAGAGTTAAATACACTGTTCAAAACTTTACATCACCCTGAGGATCCAAGGGATGTGTCCATCGACCCTTTGACTTCTCAAATGTGAGGCACACATTGCTAGAAAGAGGTTTTCTGGGGGCTGGGTTCACTGGAGGTCACTGGAGCTGCATTGATCTCCCTGTTGGTGCTGAGATGTGTCGATAGAGCAGGCTCCTTCTGTGAGGTATTTCTGTCAGGCAGCTGTGAGCAGAAGAGCGTTCGCTAAAGAGCTCTGGTTACAAAATTGATTGCAGTGTATGGGCACAAAGGGACTCCAGAAGCAGACAAAAATACCAGTGTAGCTTGCTGGGGATGTACAAGATTAATATCACAAGGCTGGTTAGCTCAGAGAGGTAAGGGGGCTTAGACCCAAGGATAATTCCATTTGTCATGTATCATGGCACACATCCCCTTCCCAGTGTGTTACCATTATAAATGTCAGCTGTGCATCTGTGAGATTATTGTTAAAATCATTTTATCATGCTACAGCTCATAAAAGCATTCTGTGCCTAAAACCAGGCTGTGGTATCAGGAAAGCCTCATTTTAATATGATTGTTTTGATGGTGTTATAACAGGATCAGAGCTGATGCCCAAAGCTCTTTCCACCAGAATAGTTGGAGGAATATGGTGGTTTTTCACCTTAATCATAATCTCATCCTATACTGCCAACTTGGCTGCCTTCCTGACCGTGGAGAGGATGGAATCTCCCATCGACTCAGCAGATGACCTGGCAAAGCAAACCAAGATCGAGTACGGGGCTGTCAGAGACGGATCCACCATGACCTTCTTCAAGGTAAGGCAGCCCCGGGAGGTGGAGCCACAGCATCCCCAGGGATTGCAGGGGTAGGGGAATACATCGTTCCCCCAAAACCATGGCCATGGTATATTACAGGAGAAGGTAAATACACCAGGTACCCCAGCCATAGTGGATCCTTCAGCACCAGGAATGTAAAACCCAGCAGATTTCCCCAGGACACGTGGAAAAGCAGCCTGGCAGTGGAGTGCAGTGAGGAGTAAACCCATCTGCCTCTGATGGGAGCCAGGGCATGGACATGGGGATATTCTCCTCCAGCTGGGATCCTATTTCCTTCCAGCCACTTCACTAAGAAGCATCTGGAAAAGTCTGCTTCCCCTTCTGAAAGCCACATTTGCACTGCAGTAATTCTGCAGGAAAATGCACATTTGTTTATCCCTTTCTTAATGCCCCATGGTCAATATTACCCAGACTGTCAATACAGGCACACCTGCACACATCTGCAAGTGAAGAGTTTTCTGTGGCTAATTGTTTGGTAGACAACTGTGATAACTGTGTCTTTTTTTTCTTAATTATTAGTATTAATTACATACAAAATGGATAATCTCATCAAATGTCAGTGTAAAAGCCAACAAGCTATAAATACGGAATACATGCACAAAAATTCTGTGACAGCCAAAATTAATTAGCAGCTTCGTCAGCAGTCTCAGCAGGGAAGTCAGGCTCAGGATGAGCCCGGATCAGGCTTTTCCCTGTGGCGTCTGAGGATGGTGTTTGTGGAGTCACACACACAGAGCCTTTGAAGGGGATGAGGCTCTGGGGGAAGCAGTGGGGCAGAACATCTGTGACAAGAGATCTCTCCCTCTCTGGGGACATCCCAAACAGGCAAAAATCAAGAATTCCTGTGTCACCTGCTCCAGGAGCCTTGGCAGGGGGGAGGTCCCTTCCAACCCCAACCACCCTGGGATTCTGGGATTCTGGGATTCTGTGTAGTCTGTCCCTGCTGCGCTGCCCTTGCCAAGGCTCTCCTGTGGCTGAGCAGAAATGTTTCCTTGCTGAAAGAAAAACACCAGCTACAGCATTTTGCTATAGTGAGCTCCTGAAATGATGAGCTGACATTTCCACTGAGATGGAAACCCACCTGGAGATATTCCAGTAAGGCAAGCTCTGGATTCTCCTCTGGCTCTTCCATGCCCAAAGAAGCTCACTGCCATTGATATTCTGAAGTCAAATTTAGCTTCAGAGACGAAACTTCAAATCCTGCTGCAAATCCCAGTGTTTTTAGAGGAAATAGATCCTGAAGCTCAACTTGAGAAGCTCAGAACAAATTTCCTAGAGCTGTTTTTAGTTTTACACTGATTTCTTTTTGCACCATTAATCCCGCAGGCAGAAATAATGTAGGCTTAAAAGCATGTGAGCTTCTAAAAGAACACCTTCACACAAGGTGGTTAAATATTTATGCACTACATGTGCCAGCTTACTTGTGCCTGAAATACACGTTCACAGAAGCACAGGAGAAGGACAGTGCAGAAACTGGGGATGGATTCCCTGGCAGAGGGATGGTGACACTGTGGAAATGCATGAAAAATGCAATGTATCACACTTGTAAACACTGTGTTTTATCAAAGGTGTTATGATTTTTATTAGGGAAAAATTTCCAGATCCTCACAAGATTAGGAGCTCCTTGTCCTGCCCAAAACTTGGAATAAAAAATCCTGGAGTAGCTCTCTGTACATAAACAGCTACTTCCGTCTGAAAAGGAAGGCTCTGACTTTGCCTCCCTCAGACTGTGAAATGCTGCATCTACTCCTTGAGCTAAATAAACACACACACCCCAGGGAGGGGCCTGGGAGCTTGGAAATGGCAGCAGGAGGGAATTGGGGCAGCAGGAGGGAGCTGGGGCAGTAGGAGGGAGCTGGGGCAGAAGGAGGGAATTGGGGCAGCAGGAGGGAATTGGGGCAGCAGGAGGGAGCTGGGGAAGGAGGAGGGAGCTGGGGCAGCAGGAGGGAGCTGGGACAGCAGGAGGGAGTTGGGGCAGCAGGAGGGAGCTGGGACAGCAGGAGGGAGTTGGGGCAGCAGGAGGGAGCTGGGAAAAGGCAGCAGGAGGGAGCTGGGAAAAGGCAGCAGGAGGGAATTGGGGAAGCAGGAGGGAGCTGGGGCAGTAGGAGGGAGTTGGGGCAGCAGGAGGGAGGTGGGGCAGCAGGAGGGAGCTGGGGCAGCAGGAGGGAATTGGGGAAGCAGGAGGGAACTGGGACAGCAGGAGGGAGTTGGGGCAGCAGGAGGGAGCTGGGGCAGCAGGAGGGAGTTGGGGCAGCAGGAGGGAGTTGGGGCAGCAGGAGGGAGCTGGGGCAGCAGGAGGGAGTTGGGGGAGCAGTCACTCCAGTCCCACACTCCTCCCAGGGTACAGCACATTTGCAGCGCTTCTGCCGTGCCATTCCGGACTGTGCCTCTGTTCTGGGAGCTGTCCTGTCCCCGGGAGTGCTGAAGTGCTGGGAACAGGGACAGGCAAAGGAGGGATGAACACCACAGGCTGCAGCAGCAGTGAGAACACCCTGCAGGAGTGAGGCACAGGGCTGGGGTGCCCTGGGAAGGGCCATTACCTCGAAGGCTTTCCCTGCTGCAAGATGTGATTTGTCAAATCAAATAGTACTAAAACCAAGGAATGCCGAGGGGAAGAGATTTTTTTCAGACCAACATTTTTCAAAGCAAACCACGACGTGCTGGGCATTCCTCGCTGTGGAGGGGACAGGAACAAGGGATTGGCATGTAGGACATGAGGGACAAAGCCCAGACCCCTCTAGTTTTCAGGACTGTATGGGACACATGTGGAAAGAATGGATTTCTGGAGGCATCAGGCACAGAAAAACACAAAGTAAAGAGCTTTGATTTAGGATTTTGTGCTCAAAGTAGCAGTAGGAAGCCCCTGGAAGATGAGATTACACAGTGTAACTGCTGGATGGGATGGAGATCAGGAAGCACATTAGAAAAGCAAGGTACTCCCACTGCTTTTCTGAAAGCTCCATTTCCATTTATTCAGGCTGGCATCTCTGGTAGGTAGTGGTGTCTATAATGCACGTGCTAACAGTTGTGATTGCCCACTGGTTCAGAATGCTTAGCACTGGTGTGCTTGCTGCAATAGTTCCCCCAGGAAAACATTATTCTGAAGATTAAATCTTTTTCAAGGAAGTCACTTTTCTGCTATGACTTTTAGCCAGATGCTGGGGGGAATGAAAACAAAAGCAATTGGAATTATTTGGGGGGTGGGGGGAATGGAGTTATGACTTTGAAAGGAACCTCAGAATTGGCCTCTTCCCTGTGTAGAGATGCCAGATCTGGCCAGAGCAAATGAAAATACCCCAAAATACAGGGCCTGGGAAGCTCAGGATGGTTAAGCCTTGTAAGAGGGCAAGCCAGCAGCACCCCAGGCAGCACTGTCCATCTGTGGGAATGGCCAATTCTGGGAGAAGTCCAGCTGAAGGCAAGATGTTTCCCATCCACAAGCAGTGACATATATTTCTTTCTCCAGCCTGCTGCCCTGCTCTGTTTCCAGCATGTCCATAAATCTTCCACTGCTTTCTTGCCCCTCCATCATAACAGATCTTAGTCCTGTGTTGCATCTTGTGTCAGCTCCTGCCTTCCTTTTTGTTTCCACCAAAATTAATGAAAATTCAGAGGCCAAAATTTGGCACAGGGTCCATTCTGAAAAATAAATGGGAGCTGGCAAGTTGAGAAGCCAAGATCTTTCTTACAAACTCTTCTGAATAAGGAATACATCCTTCCACTAAATTCACCATCAGATTCAGTCTAGTGCATAAACATAGCATCAATTTCAAAAATATTCCCAACTGAGCTATAAAAACGGTTCCTACTTGAGAGAAGACACTTAACCACCTTCAGAGTTTAGTGGTATCCTGTGGCTCACCAAACTGAGGTGGAATTCAGGTGACATTCACAGATATTGAATTTACAGGCATATTAACATTTAAAGCTCGAAGAACCAGAAAATCAACTTCTCCCAGGAATCCCCCCGAAGCTGTTGTTTAAAACTGAGCCTGGAATCAGCTGAGATGGCTGTAAGCCAGAAACAGGGCTTGAGGGACTGAGGAGATGCTGCCCTTAACACCTGTGGCAAAAGGATCGCATCCTTAAGCCTGACTGCAATGGGAAGCACAAAGCAGGAGTTTATTTGGTGTGTTATCCCTGAAGTCCGTGACCTCCAGGCAAGTGATAGGAACACAACAGGTGCAGATGGATGCTCTGCTCATCACCAGGCTCTGGGAGCAGTGGTGTGCCCCCAAGGGTGTCTGAGGGCAGCAGTGTCCAGCTGCGCTGGCTCAGCTGCTGCAGTCCATGTGTGCTCCAACCCATGGAACAGCATGGGCCCAGAGAGCTTCAGAGCACTTCACAGCCAGGCCAGTAATGAAGTTCCTGGCACTGCAAAGAAAGTGGGAAACAACAGGAGATTCCTCAGCATGAAGCCCAGTAAGAGGGAAATGCTACTGGAAGGAAAACCCTGTCACGCCAGATGTGATTCTGGCACTGAGGCTGGGGAGGCTGAGGAACATTTGGTGTCCTGGGTTGCAGTATATTCTATCACCACCCTCATGTACTGTTGAAACCAGGTGAGGCAGTGCTCCCTGCCTTCCCCCCCCCCCCCCCCGGGCTACCTTCTGTTAATGGGCCCATCAATGCCCTGCCCCATGACTCATAGATAACTTCCCCCTGTATTGTCCCCTGTTAATGGGCCCACCACTGCCTTGCTGCATGACTCAGAGATAACTTCCTCCTGGACTGTTTTCTGTTAATGGCTCATCAAGGCCTTATCTCATGACTCACCATCCCATTGTGAGATGCTCCTCCCCGAGGGAGGAGCCAAGCATTCCATACTGGATATAAGCTGAGAATTCGAACACCACAGCAGCCCTTACCTACGGGACTTCCAGAGGACAGGAGCTACTGCTGGACTTTCAGCTGAAGACCAGACCCCCTTTCTTCCAGAGGATCACGCTTCAACAAGACCACCTCATCTGGACGACTACCATCACCCTAACAGGGTTCCAGGCTGTATTCTGACTCTGTCAGTGTTTTTGATATTATTGCATTTATTCTTTTTATCATTTTCCTATTAAATTATAATTCTGACTTGCGATCTCTCACTGGTTTGATTTCAAACTAGTACATATTTTGGCGCCCAACGTGGGGCATTAACCTGAGAGAAAGTCAGAATTGCAATTTCATATTAACAGAAACCTATCCACCATGGTGGTTGGCTTGTCTATATGGGTACTGTATCTTGCTCTCTATATTTTCCCTCACATGGGGAACTACTTGCCTGTTGTATTGCTCCTGTTGAGACCAGGGAATGGTATGAGAATTGCTTTATTGGTTTATTATGCTTATGGCATGATAACCTGTGAGGCAATGAATACCATTCGGAATATATACTCAATTTTGTTTGCTTGTCCTAGTCTGGGCTGCTACATCTGGGACCTTCTCAACAATCGCACCCTGCCCTTGGTGGGAAGAGTGGAGAGTGGTTTCTTCCAGCCTTTCAGGTCAGGCACAGCAGTTTTTAAAAATATTGAGTTCTCTCTGGATGCCAAGGACAGCCTAGTCTTGCTGTTTTGTTTTCTCTGCATGGCCTGCACCATGTACACCATGCTTAGAAACAAAGCACTGTTTGGTGTGGTACAGCGTCTTCTTGAGGAGGAAGAGAAAAGAACCAAGAGCAGAGCAACAGCATCCATGACCACACAGACTGCCACAGAGGAGAAAGGAACCAAGAGCAAAGCCACAGCGTCCGTGTCTACGCAGACTGCCACAGAGGAGAAAGAAACCAAGAGCAAAGCAACAGCATCCGTGTCCACTCAGACTGCCACAGAGGAGAAAGGAACCAAGAGCAAAACAACAGCGTCCATGTCTACGCAGACTACCACAGAGGAGAAAGGAACCAAAAGGGCCATGAGCACCTCCACACAAACAGTCACCGAACCAGAGCAGCCTAAACCGGTAGAAGTTGCCCCCATTCAGAAAAAGAAATCAAAAAGCAAATCAGTCCGCATAGTGACTGATGAGGGTGAGGCAGGACCTTCACACGCAGCGGAGGAGACAGAACCAGAGATTATCACTCGCTCTCTATCCCTAGGTGAGCTGCGTGACCTGCGGAGGGAATTCACCCGCCAGACGAACGAGTCCATCCTAACCTGGCTGCTCCGCATCTGGGACGCTGCAGCAAACGACACCATCCTGGATGGAAGTGAGGCCAGGCAACTGGGATCGCTGTCCCGGGATGTGGTCATTGACCAGGGGATTGGGAGAACCCAAGAAACTCTCAGCCTCTGGAGGCGACTGCTGACAAGTGTAAGGGACAGATACCTCTGCAAAGAAGACCTCCAGGTGCACCAGGGAAAATGGAGCACAATGGAACAGGGTATCCGATGCCTGAGGGAGTTGGCTGTGCTGGAGATCATTTTTGCAGAAGATGAGAGATTTCCTAAGAGCCCAGATGGTGTCCAGTGCACGTCACAGATGTGGCTGAGATTTGCACGGCTTGGACCAGAGATGTACTCCCATTACCTGGCAACACTGCAATGGAGGGAAGGTGAGGACAGGGTGGGTGTCCTGGCCAATAAACTAAGAATCTACGAGGACACTGTCACTGCCCCGTTTCGCACCCATGTCTCATCTGTGGAAACAAGGCTGGCTGAGCAAGTCCGGAGCTTGATTGAAGAGGGCCATCAGAAACTAAAAAAGGAACTTAAGGAAGAAATTTACCACGTCTCCCCAGAACCAACAAGAGTCTCTGCTATTAGGAGTAGGCATTCCCCAGCCAGGGAGAAAGGATACACTCCACGAGGTAACCTCTGGTTTTTTCTCCAGGAGCATGGAGAAGACATGAGGAAGTGGGATGGAAAACCCACCTCCTCCTTAGCAGCCCGGGTACGTGAACTAAAAAGAGGGACAACTACCACAAGGAGCTCATCTAGAGCCAGCGCCGCTCCGGTCTCTCGTGGCCAGAACATCAGAAGGTATAGAAATGATGATATGAGTGATCCTCTTGAAGGGACATCAAGAGCATATTCACCGGAGGAGAGCAACGTGCACCATGACCAGGATTAGAGGGTCCCTGCCTCTAGCCAGGTAGAGGAGAGGGACAACTGGATCTATTGGACAGTGTGGATCCGATGGCCTGGCACATCTGACCCACAAAGATATACGGCTTTGGTTGATACCGGCGCTCAATGCACTCTAATGCCATCAAGGTATGTGGGAGCGGAACCCATTTCTATTTCTGGGGTGACAGGGGGATCCCAGGAGCTCACGGTACTGGAAGCTGAAGTGAGTTTAACTGGGAATGAGTGGCAGAAACACCCCATCGTGACTGGTCCAGAGGCCCCATGCATCCTCGGCATAGATTACCTCAGGAACGGGTACTTCAAAGACCCAAAAGGTTATCGCTGGGCTTTTGGGATAGCTGCTCTAGAGACAGAAGGCATCAGACAACTGAGTACCTTGCCTGGTCTCTCAGACAACCCTTCTGCTGTGGGACTACTGAGAGTTGAAGAACAACAGGTACCAATTGCCAGAGCAACAGTGCACCGTCGGCAATACCGCACCGACAGAGACTCTGTGGTCCCCATCCATACGATGATTCGTGAGCTGGAGAGCCAAGGGGTGGTCAGCAAGGCTCGTTCACCCTTTAACAGCCCCATATGGCCAGTGCGTAAGTCCAGTGGAGAATGGAGACTGACGGTGGATTACCGTGGACTGAATGAAGTCACGCCACCACTGAGTGCAGCCGTACCAGACATGCTGGAGCTTCAGTATGAGCTGGAATCCAAGGCAGCAAAGTGGTACGCGACCATTGATATTGCAAATGCGTTTTTCTCCATTCCTCTGGCAGCAGAGTGCAGGCCTCAGTTTGCCTTCACCTGGAGGGGTGTGCAGTATACCTGGAACCGATTGCCCCAGGGGTGGAAGCACAGTCCTACTATCTGCCATGGACTGATCCAGACTGTGCTAGAAAAGGGTGAGGCTCCAGAACACCTGCAGTACATTGATGACATCATTGTGTGGGGGAAAACAGCAGTGGAAGTGTTTGAGAAAGGGAAGAAGATCATCCAGATTCTCCTGAAGGCTGGTTTTGCCATCAAGAGGAGCAAAGTCAAGGGACCTGCCCGGGAGATCCAGTTCCTGGGGGTAAAGTGGCAAGATGGACGGCGTCAGATTCCCACTGAAGTCATCAATAAGATCACTGCGATGTCTCCACCGACCAACAAGAAGGAAACACAAGCTTTCCTAGGTGCCATAGGCTTTTGGAGAATGCACATTCCTGAATATAGCCAGATTGTGAGCCCTCTCTACCTGGTTACCCGCAAGAAGAACAATTTCCATTGGGGCCCTGAACAGCAACAAGCTTTCGCCCAGATCAAGCAGGAAATCGCTCATGCGGTAGCCCTTGGTCCAGTCAGAACGGGGCCAGAAGTGAAAAACGTGCTCTACTCTGCAGCCGGGAACAATGGTCTGTCCTGGAGCCTTTGGCAGAAGGTGCCTGGTGAGACTCGGGGTCGACCACTGGGATTCTGGAGCCGAAGCTACAGAGGATCCGAGGCCAACTACACCCCAACAGAGAAGGAAATTTTGGCCGCCTATGAAGGAGTCCAAGCTGCCTCAGAGGTCATTGGTACTGAAGCGCAGCTGCTTCTGGCACCCCGACTGCCGGTGCTGGGGTGGATGTTCAAGGGAAAGATTCCTTCCACGCATCATGCCACCGATGCTACTTGGAGCAAATGGATTGCCCTCATTACACAGCGTGCCCGTATTGGAAACCTGAACCGCCCTGGGATTCTGGAAATTATAACAAACTGGCCTGAAGGTGAGACTTTTGGATTATCTTCTGAAGAAGAGGAGCAAGTGACACGTGCTGAGGAAGCCCCACCATATAATGAGCTACCGGAGAGTGAAAGACGATATGCCCTCTTCACCGATGGTTCCTGCCGAATTGTAAGCACTAACCGGAAATGGAAAGCTGCTGTATGGAGCCCCACACGACGAGTTGCACAAGCTACCGAGGGAGAGGGTGGATCGAGTCAGGTCGCAGAACTTAAAGCTGTCCAGCTGGCTTTAGATATTGCTGAAAGAGAGAAGTGGCCGAGGCTCTATCTCTACACTGACTCCTGGATGGTAGCTAATGCTCTGTGGGGATGGCTGGATCGCTGGAGAAAAGCCAACTGGCAGCGCAGAGGGAAACCCATCTGGGCCGCTGAGATTTGGCAGGACATCGCCGCTCGGGTGGAGAAGCTGATCGTGAAGGTTCGACACGTGGATGCTCATGTACCCAAAAGTCGGGCTAATGAAGAGCACCGTAACAATGAGCAGGTGGATCGAGCTGCCAAGGTGAAAATATCACAGGTGGATCTGGACTGGCAGCACAAGGGAGAATTATTTTTAGCTCGTTGGGCCCATGATGCCTCTGGTCATCAGGGACGAGATGCAACGTACTGATGGGCTCGTGAGCGAGGGGTGGACCTTACTATGGACAGCATCTCACAGGTTATCCACAACTGCGAGACCTGCGCTGCAATCAAACAGGCCAAGCGGGTGAAGCCTCTGTGGTACGGTGGAAGATGGTCCAAGTACAGGTATGGGGAAGCCTGGCAAATTGACTACATCACCCTTCCCCAAACCCGCCAAGGCAAGCGCTACGTGTTGACCATGGTGGAAGCAACCACTGGATGGCTGGAGACATACCCTGTGCCTCATGCTACTGCCCGGAACACCATCTTGGGCCTGGAAAAGCAAGTCCTTTGGAGACATGGCACCCCTGAGAGAATCGAGTCAGACAACGGGACGCATTTCAAGAACAGCCTCGTAAGTACTTGGGCCAGAGAACATGGAATTGAATGGATCTATCATATCCCTTATCATGCACCAGCTGCTGGGAAAGTTGAACGGTGCAATGGACTACTCAAGACTACCCTAAAAGCACTTGGTGGAGGAACCTTCAAAAATTGGGAAGTGAACTTAGCAAAGGCCACCTGGATGGTTAACACCAGAGGATCCATCAATCGAGCTGGTCCTGCCCAGTCTGAACCCTTGCACACGGTGGATGGAGATAAAGTCCCTGTGGTACACATGAGAGGTATGTTAGGAAAGACTGTTTGGATTAATCCCACCTCAGGCAAGAGCAAACCTATCCCGGGGGATTGTCTTCGCTCAAGGACCTGGTTGCACTTGGTGGGTAATGCGGAAAGATGGGGAAACCCGATGTGTGCCACAAGGAGACCTCATTTTAAGTGAGAACTGTGTGTAAGGTTCCATTGTATATATATATATATGTGTGTGTGTGTGTGTGTGGAGTTTAAGGAAGGTACTGATTTGGAATTATGTAGATGGTAATAGAATAAGGGGTGGATTATGTCCTGGGTTGCAGTATATTCTATCACCATCCTCATGTACTGTTGAAACCAGGTGAGGCAGTGCTCCCTGCCTCCCCCCCCCCCCCCCCGGGCTACCTTCTGTTAATGGGCCCATCAATGCCCTGCCCCATGACTCATAGATAACTTCCCCCTGTATTGTCCCCTGTTAATGGGCCCACCACTGCCTTGCTGCATGACTCAGAGATAACTTCCTCCTGGACTGTTTTCTGTTAATGGCTCATCAAGGCCTTATCTCATGACTCACCATCCCATTGTGAGATGCTCCTCCCCGAGGGAGGAGCCAAGCATTCCATACTGGATATAAGCTGAGAATTCGAACACCACAGCAGCCCTTACCTACGGGACTTCCAGAGGACAGGAGCTACTGCTGGACTTTCAGCTGAAGACCAGACCCCCTTTCTTCCAGAGGATCACGCTTCAACAAGACCACCTCATCTGGACGACTACCATCACCCTAACAGGGTTCCAGGCTGTATTCTGACTCTGTCAGTGTTTTTGATATTATTGCATTTATTCTTTTTATCATTTTCCTATTAAATTATAATTCTGACTTGCGATCTCTCACTGGTTTGATTTCAAACTAGTACATTTGGCAAGTGCAGTTTGGGTGCTGGTGTGATTCTGTGCCTCCTTTTCCCCCCACAGAAATCCAAAATCTCGACGTACGAGAAGATGTGGGCGTTCATGAGCAGCAGGCAGCAGACAGCGCTGGTGAAGAACAACGACGAGGGCATCCAGCGTGTGCTCACCACCGACTACGCCCTGCTCATGGAGTCCACCAGCATCGAGTACGTGACCCAGAGGAACTGCAACCTCACCCAGATCGGGGGGCTCATCGACTCCAAGGGCTACGGCGTGGGCACCCCCATTGGTAAGAGGCTCTGGGGCTGAGCTGCTGGGGAGAACACTCACAGTGTCCCCTGTGCAAACGGTTCAGTCCGTCCTGGGATCGCAGGACAAGTGAGAATGGATTCACACTGAAAAAACAGGGTTAAGTGGGATATTGGGAATGAATTCCTCCCTGGGAGAGTGGGCAAGCCCTGGCACAGGGTGCCCAGAGAAGCTGTGGCTGCTCCTGGATCCCTGAAAGTGTCCAAGGCTGGGTTGGACAGGGCTTGGAGCAACCTGGAACAGTGGAAGGTGTCCCTGCCCACCTGGCTGGAAGGGCTTTAGGGTCCCTTCCCACCCAAACCTTTCTGGGATTCTGCATGTACCCCAAAGGAAATGACTTACTCAAAACACTGAAATCCCTGATGCAGAACCTTGCAGTTGATCCTCACTGTTCTTCGGTGTTGCTCTGAGGTCATGAAATAAATCAGAAATTCATCCCCTTTAATGCAGAGCTTTAAGACTCCAAATTTCTCTGAAGTCTCTCTGGTAGACTTTTATTTTAGCACATCCAGCACCCTTTCTAAGATCTTCTACAGCATTAAAATTTGTGTCAGATTTTTGTGCTGTGCACTTGCGAACAATTGGCACTGGGGAGCCAGGTTTTGTCCTGTGTTCATAGAATTACGGAAGCACAGAAGGGTTTGGGTTGGAAAGAATCTCAAAGCCCACCCAGTGACTCCCCCTGCCATGGGCAGGGACACCTCCCACTATCCCAGGTTGCTCCAAGCCCTGTCCAGTTGGGGATTGGTTCATCCATTGCTTGACAGAGCAGATATAAATAAGGGAGAAACACCTCTGCACTTGGAACTGCCATTCTGTGTGGTGCTGAGCACTGCAGACAGATTGTCACAGACATGACATCCCAAGTATATTTTTCCGCTGGCTGCATGAGAACAGCCTTGGCACCCTGAGGAAAGTGATACAAAAGTTCAATCCCCAAGAATGACAAACTCATGGCAAGAGTTTCCTTGCAGTTATAAAGCTGCCACACTTTAAACCAAGAACAATGAAGGAATAATTGGAACAGATGGCAATCCTCAGAGACAGTGCAGCCATTGGAAATGCAGCTGTGAAATATATTTATGTTTCTTGTATGAGAAGTGCACCTTTATTTTTTTGTTAAGAAAAACCTGCAAAATTCAGGGGAATAGATATCCCCAAGCACTGTGGAATAATCCAGCACCATCAAGCACCTCATAAACAACTGCTTTCATAAACAAGTTAAACCTGCCACTATTCAGAGGGACCCCCAAGGCTTTGTTATTTCTCTCAGAGCATTCAAGAGTATTGATTGCAGAGGCTGTATGGAAAATTAAAAACAAACAAACAAACAAACAAAAAAGGCTTCTCTATGACCCTTAACACCAGATCTGCAGCAAGGATTAAACGGCCTGCAGGGGAGCGTAAAGCCACAGGGCCTGTCACTCCAAAATTTCCAGTGAGAGAGCTGGACAGCACCGTATGGCTCTCAAAGAAACAGGGAATTCCTGAATCCAGGAAATGTATTATTTTATCAGAGCATCTTCTGCAAGTAAAATGCAGCAGTTACAGGCATCAGGAGGAATTTCCACTTGGAAAGGGTGGCCAGGCACTGGTAGGGGCTTTCCAGGGAGGTTTGGAGTCCCCATCCCTGGAGATGTCCACGAAAGGCCTGGGCTGGGGACAAGGTGGGACAGCTGGAACTCGGTGCTCTCAGTTCTTTCCCACCCTCAATGATTCTGGGATTCTGTGATGTGTCAGGGCAGGTTTAACTCCAGGATCAGTGCCAGTGCTGATGCAGGTAATTCTAACACTAAAGCTCTTCCCAGTTTTTGAGACTCTGCTAAGAAAGTAGATAAATGCATTTCTTGGCCTAAGAGGTTTGTAAATAGCTCAGAGGCCATAAGTAATGTGCTGAATATTTGAAGAGGTGTGGAGATGGATTTGTGGGTGGTGTTAGAGCTCACCAATAAACCACTACCAATGCAGCTCTCCAGGCTCTCTTGACAGACTCTAAAAGCCCATGTAGAAATATGGAGGTGCCTGTTACCCTCCAGATGAATTGTGGTAATCCTGATTGCAACATAAACACTACAAGAAAGAATGAACAACCCCACAAATCCTGTGTTGTGACTGGCTGCTCCACTTTACCTCCCAGCTGTGCTCTTCCAGACAGGGGAAATGAATGAGTCCTGCAGCCTCACCCATTGCAGGGGACAAGCCTCTCCTAAGGCACAAACAATTCTGCTCTCTCTTCTGCCAGGCATTGCTGTTTTCAGGGGTAATAATTCACTCCTCTGTGCAAAGCCAGTTTTTGGAGGTGTTTCCGGCCTCTTTTCTGTCCTGTTATTTTTGGTCTTTAGCAGCAAGCACACAAATCATCCATTCTTACAGCAGGCACGTTTTCCTCTCAGAGCTGGCTGCCTCCAGCAGTGCTGGTCTCTGGCTTCCCAGATGGATTTGGGATAGTCTGACACATGTCTCCTGGCAGCTGTGGTCACAGCATGGCCCAGTGCTGGCACTGCTCTGCCCCAGCAGCAGCTGAGTGCTGGCACAACAAATGAGGAACCGCAATGTTCTTCATGCTGGTTCTCCTCAGACAGGGCTGGGGAATGAAGGAATGAAGGAAATGGAGAGGGGGATGTCAATCTATGGGACAAGTATTTTTAACAATGTCCTGCACAGCAAAATAAGGAGGAAAACTGAGGCTGTGAGGCCGAATTTCCAGGGCTATTTCGATGCATCAGGACTCCAGAATGGTGCCTCAGTGAGATTTTTCTGACATGTTCCCTGCAATTCTGGCACACAATCTGCCTTAAAGCTTGGTTTTCCTTGATGGAATTGAGTTTGCAACACCTTTAATGTGCAGCAAAATGTGACTTTGGTGAAATAGCAGTTGAAGGAAGTCTGAGAATCACAGAAAGGCCTGGACTGGGAGGGACCTTAAAGCCCATTCAGTGCCACCCCTGCCATGGGCAGGGACACCTTCCACTGTCCCAGGCTGCTCCAAGCCCCAGTGTCCAGCCTGGCCTTGGGCACCTGGCCAGGGATCCAGGGGCAGCCACAGCTGCTCTGGGCACCCTGTGCCAGGGCCTGCCCACCCTCACAGGGAAGAACTTCTTTCCAGTATCCCACCTAATGCTGCCCTCTGGCAGTGGGGAGCCATTCCCTGTGTCCTGTCCCTCCATGTCTTATGCTGCTAAAGGAGGGGAAAAGGTGGGCAGGAGTAGCTGCAGGGCTTTCAGCTCTGCATTTCAGAGACTCAGTGTTTGCAGCCATAGGGAGTCCAGCATGGCAAGATTTGGGAGCACACGTGTGCATTTGGAGCCAAACAGCATCTCACAGAACCACTCCTGCAAGCCCCCCACCCCTTGCTATCACAAAATCCTGGTCCCACAAAGCAAAGCCTCTCTCACAAACACAGGCTACAGGATTTTGGAAAATGGAGAAGCTGAGCAGAGTGTGTGAGAGCAAATCTAAGGAGACTGAGCCACCCAGTGTGACCCCACTCCTCACCAGACACTGCCCAGGCCCATAAAGCTGCAGAGCCTGCACACACATCATTTAGCAAATGGTGGCCCACAAACCAAAAGCATGAAATTGTTGCTATTTTCAACTTGCAGGGCTGCTATTGTTGCAAATCACAATAAAAAGGACTTGTCCACACTGTGTTCTTACAAGCTGTAGCTAGCTGAGGAGGAGCTGTGGGTGTGCAGGTGTAAATGAGAAGAGAAGGTGTCTGAGTGACTGTGGCCTCCTCTGAGGCAGCCCCTCATTTGCAGGCAGCAGGAAAAACCAACAGATGCTGAAGTGAATAGAAGGGATGCAGAGTGGAAATTCTCAGAGAGTGCTCACAGCAATATTCAAATACGATGTGAAGGAATGCCTTAGCAAGAAAATCCGCTGCCAAAGCTTAAATAAACCTCACTAGGGAACCCTAACATTATCATGAATTCTCAAATAACTGCACCAGTGGAGCCTTCTGCTTCCCAGTCCCAAGGGCAGACACCAACAGAGATTCCCCTTCCCACCTCCAGCCTTTCCAGCTGGAATAATCCCTCCTGTAATAAGGGAGGTTTCTGCCTGCCAGCACTGCCAGGCTTCTCTGTTCCCTCGCAGGGTCCCCGTACAGGGACAAGATCACCATCGCCATCCTGCAGCTGCAGGAGGAGGGCAAGCTGCACATGATGAAGGAGAAGTGGTGGCGAGGCAACGGCTGCCCCGAGGAGGACAGCAAGGAAGCCAGCGCCCTCGGGGTGGAGAACATCGGGGGCATCTTCATCGTGCTGGCGGCGGGGCTGGTGCTGTCCGTGTTCGTGGCCATCGGAGAGTTCATCTACAAATCACGCAAGAACAGCGACATCGAGCAGGTGAGCGAGCCGGCCGGGCTGAGCTCAGAGCACGGGCACATTGCCTCCTTGCTGGAGTGTGCATTTCCTGCTGCTGAACTCTCACCAGGCCTTCCTGGCTCTAATGACAATTAATTTATTAATGAGAACAGGGAAGTGCCTCACCCACGGCCCAATTAGTGCTGCTTAGCAGGGCAGTGCTGAACAAGGGCAATTAATTTCTCAAAACAGTTTCTGCTTGAACTTCAGGACTTCCAGCATAAATTACATTGGAAAGGAATAAAACACAACCGGGCTGTCAGTTTTTTTATCTGCCATTAACACAAGCCGCTTGAGTAACACAGGAAAGCACATCCAAATCCCAGGAGCCATTTTCCTCTTGTTCTAGAAAGCGTCTTTATTCAGAGCCAGGGGTTTACAAGCTGTGCTGAAGGATGCACTTCAAAGCAGGGAGGTCTACTGAGAGGTAATGGATGCTGCTGTAAAGTAAGATTTTGGAGCCAAAGAAATTCTGCTTATAGTTCCACTGAAGTGTAATGAGCAGTTTAAAAGGGCAGAGGGAAAACAAAGGAAATGCTGTGGTTAAATCATGTGGTGAGCTTTAGAGTGGTTTGTGAGGAGGGATCAATCCTTAAAATCGAGTGTAAACACCCCTTTAGAGAACCACCAGCCCTGTGAAAGAGGAGCTTGGAGAGCGTTCCCAAGCTGTCAGCCAGCCCCTTCTGCCCAAGGGCATTTTGTCCTGGCTCTGTCCTGGACCCTGCCGTGGCTCTGTTTGGCTCCTCTCCAGCAGGACTTTCTCTAGGGACAAGCGGACCCCACTCTGCAGGACCAGGGGGTGACCCTGAACCCCCAGAGGTTCCCATTTCTTCACTCCAGGCTCCCAGCCATTAGGCACCCACCTCAAAATGGGTTAAGTTCCCTTCGCACTTTGAGGTGGGAAAGGCTGGAGCTTTTCCATGTGGAAAAATCCCCTCCCCATGCAAGGCTGGTGACATAAATGCCAGGAGTGGCTGTTGAGGCAAAGACCCTCCCCAAGCGCAGTGGGGACGAGTGGGAGAAGAAGGGAACATTTTGAACTCGCTCTCAGATTGCACTGAAAGCAGTGTCGCTGTCCACAAAAAACAGATGCAGCTCACGGAGCAATCCCAGGATATGTCAGTCAAAAGGTCCCTGGTTTGTGATAAGGCAGAGATAAAGGATTAATGTATTTGCACATATTGCAGCTTTCTAATTAGTACTTTAGCCCATTTTAGCACAAAATGCATAAAAAATGTATTGGTATCTTTGTTTTGTTCGCATCTCGGGAGATCGTTTATTCAAATATGTTTTGGAGAACAGTTGCAGCTAATTAAAATATTTAGTATAATTAAAATGTTTGGTTTAAGGGCTAACACGGCGCAGAATATGCTGGAAACTTTGCAGGAGTCTGTGCAAGGCAGCGCCTCCCTGAAGCCTCCCTAAAGCAGACGTAAAGCATTAGGCAAGGGCTGTTAATTTACTGAGCAATAGGTGAATAACAGAATCCGGGGTTGCACACACGTGTGCACACCCCCCATTTCTGCACCTGCGCTGCTGCTGCACAGCAAAGTGTTGCTTAATCATTAGAATCATTAAGTGAGTTAATGCGGCACATCCCGCTTCTCCTTCAGAAGTAATTTCACAGAGAGCACGATACCAGTGATTCCAGTGTTTCTCTCTGGTTTCTCTGGGATTGTTTTCTCTTTTCCCTGGTGAGATAAGCAGCTTAGATGGGAAATGCTGTGCAGGGTGTGTTATCACTAAGCCAATCCAAACCATTGTTGAATACAATCTGTGATTTTTCTGTTTTCATACGTGGAGTCTCTTTTGATTTAAATGCCTTTTGTATCATTCTCACGCTTGTTTTTTCAGTTTTGCTTCGTTCATTTATTTACTTTTCTCCATTTCTCTTCTCTTGCATGCAAGGCCTTTTGTTTCTTTTACGGACTGCAGTGTAAGCAACCCCACCCGTCCAACTCCACCTCTGGCACCACCTTATCCACGGAGTTAGACTGTGGCAAGTTAATCCGGGAGGAGCGAGGGATCCGAGCACAGCCCTCGATCCACACGGTGTAGTCAGGAGAGGACCAAGGTGTGTCTGGGGAGAGCATCACGCCCAGGCAGGGCTCTGCACTGCCGAGGGTTAACGCAGGGCACAAGCTGATCTAGAGTAAATTGCCAAAGCCCAGAAATCCCAGCGGTTGAAATGTGTGTCACGGGAAATAATTACACCCCCAGCAGGGAGTTCAGCAGAGCGTGGTAGCCTTTCAGAATTTAGTCCCCCGTGTGTAATTGTCAGCTTGTCATTTCCTGGGGTAATTCACCTGCTTCAGGTAAGAAAAAATATTTACCTCCTTTTCATCTCCTCCTCAAGCTGAGCTGAACAGTGGCAGCCTCGTTACTGAAAGCAAAGAGGAACATTCAGCTTGGTCTCTGAATTCAGGAACCTCCCAAACACCCTGCAGAGCTCCATTAACTTCCTGAACCCCTGTTACAAGCAGCCAGAGATGTTGAGCTGGCATCTCTTATTCTCTGTGTCAATATTTAATGAATTTTAATTCCTCCATTTAAAATTCATTTCTCAAAGCCTGCAAGTAACCATCATAGCACAAAATCAGACCCATCACTTAAATTTTATGCCATGTAACCATTAAGGACAAATTCAACAGGAGCACCCTCAGGCAACAGACCATTAATAGAGCAGCTCCATTGTCTTGTTTGAGCAATTCACAGCATTCATTTGTGGCAGAGAAAACTCCTTTATGGGAAAATCGGGCATCAGTTTAAGCCCTGGCATGGCTTTGCATATTGAACCCTGGTGGGATGTTTTGTGTAGGAGGCTGGCGCTGGATGTGTTAGGACAGCATTTGGATTTCCTCCAGCCCTCAGCCAGTCAGGGACTGACAGAGCAGGGGACAATGGACTGGATGTGGTTTTGCCACCAAAAACCGTATGTCAGCAATCTGAGATGCGCAAGGTGCACAGAAACACCAGCTCGAGGGATGTCATTAACTGTGGCAAACCCCAGCATTCCCAAAACCCTTTACCTGTATTCCACTGTATCCCAGATTCCCATCAGTCTCCCATCTCCCTCCCCTCACCCCTATTTTATGTTTTCCTGACCAGTGGAGCTCCTCAGACAGGTTACTGCTCTGTTTTCCTGGGGCTATTTCTGCCCCCTCTGCAGTCAGGGGCCTTGCTGGAGTGGATGTGGAGTGCTCCCATGGAATGAGTTCTGTGTTCCTGGCTCCTGAGAGCAAACAGTGCTCCATGATTTCCTCTCAGCCCTGTTCCAGGGTTGATCCTGCTGGCAGCAGGCTGGAGTGGTTTGGGACAGAGCTGTGCTGCTCACAGCTTGGCTGTACCAATTCTCCTCTGCTCACCCGAGGGTGGGAGTTTATGCTGCGCTCCAGATGCTGCAAGAAATTGTCTTGCTCAGAATGGTCTCTTAACTTGTTTGAATGGGGCCTTGAAAGCTGTGGCTCTCCATAAAATGCTCCTTTTTACCAGCAAAGACCTGGATTAGGTCCTCTGAATACCTGATTTAAGAAAACACTTTTTACTTGCAGCTTCCCAGTAGAAGAGATTTAAAACTAATTAAATTCAGCTTGTCTCAAGTCTCAGAGGAGAGGGAAGATGCCTAATGTGTTTATCTCCATCGTTGCTCCATGCAAGAAATCCTCTGGGTTGCAGCTTGGACCGGTTTTGTAATTGTTCCTTAGATTGGTGCTGGATCCAGAGGGCTGCTGTCACTTGCTGGGTAAACATTTCTCCAGCTGTCAGCCCCTCAGCCCCGCTGCCAGCAACAGCCATGGTTCCCTGGATTTAGCTGTCCCACAGGCTGGGAGCAATTCCCTGGAGGAATTGCAAATCAGCTCCCGCTATCCCTGACAGAGCCTCATCCCTAGCTACAAAAAGAGTTATCAAAAGCTATCACTGGAGTTCAGGTGATGTGGGAGACCAGCAAGCAGCTTTACTGATTTTTCTTGTGAACAGAGCACACAGGAACAGTTACTGTAAGTGGGGAAAAGTTAAATTAATCCCTGGATTACTGTCACATTGTTTTGACAGTCACTGCTCAATAGACTCTGGCAGGTGAAAGGAGTTAATTTGGGGATCTCCTCATGCCATCAGTGACAGAATATTCACACAGATCCTCAATGTGCCCCAGCAGCAGTTTGCTCACTGAAATAAACTATTTTGGATATTTTTCCTTCTGTCCAAAAATAAATCAATTTTATTTCAGCACCAGACACAGGTCAGTGTCCCAGCTATGGGTGTAGGAGAAAAATCCTGACTTCTGCACTTCCTCCTCTGTCCCTGAGCTACTCAGGAGTTCTTCCAGAATTAAATCTGCCCCACATCGAGAACAATCAAATCTCATTTGATTTTCACAGTTCTCAGCACTTCAACAGCACACTGGGTTTGGGGTGGATTCTTTATTGTTATTTGTTTGGTTTTGCAAGGTGTTAGTAAAATGCCTTGTCCTCAGTGGCAGCCCAGCAGCAGAAGCAAGAGATTGATAAATCCTGACTACAACTCTTTTTTTTTAATTGTTTCTACTTAATTTTATGTTATTTATTTATTTTTTTATATTCTGAATCTGTAATTCTTCTAAAGCTTAGCACAGACCCCTGCATGGGAGTGTAAGGAAGGATTTGGGAGCTTCATGACTAACCTTTAGCAGTTGCTGAAATGACCAAGGGGCACAGAGAAAGAGTCCCACATCACACACAGAGCAGAACCTATTGTGTTTTTAAAGGATGACATTTCCTTTTACATGCCATGGCCTGCAGCATTTTGACAGTGGCAGAATGAGAAAGTTAAGCTGGCTGAAAGCAAAATGTTAAATTCATTATTAAGTTGTAAAAGGGATTGATCTGTACCCACTCTGCTCTTGTTCTGGACAGACCTCAGCGGTGGACAGACCAGCATGGAAAAAAAAGGGGGTTTAAAGCAACCCTTTCAGTCTGGCCACCAGAACATGGGACAAAAGAACAGTATATTACCCTTTTAAATCGAATTTTAATGTCAGCATCCCCTTCTTGAAGGCTGCTTGGCAGGTGCTGCTCAGAGGGCTTGGGCTCAGAGGTCTCGGACTTCCCCATGGGGCGTGTTCCTTGTCCATGGCTTTCCTATAAACCCCACACCATTCTGGCTGGGGCTGTACTTGCTCTGCACCACCTTTCCTAAGAATAATTTGAAGTCCTCCTGATAACAGCTGTTTTAAAGTTCAAAGCAGTTGGAAGTGGAGCCAGTGGGCACTCCACAGATCAGGTATTAAAAACCTCCCAGCAATATGTTCTGTGTGTCTGTCTGTAGATGCAAAATGAACTTCATGGGGCTGTTTTGTGGAGATGAATGTGAAAGGCCTTGTGGTTATTTCACAGTCTGAGTAATAGGAATCTTTTTGGAAAATTAAAGTACCAGCTTATAAACAAGGCAGTAAAATGCACTCTTTCACCTGCAGAAATCATCCCTGTCTGCACTCTGCAGAGAGTAATGGCTGGGATTAAATACAGCACATTAGGAGGTCAGTGAGAAACACAGGGAAAGAAAATGAAAATAAGACTGATCAATCCTGCAAAGGGTTAATAGGATCCTGTCACTATTTACCACGGAGTTCTGGGTTCACTTTGTAATCCAGGTTTTAAAAACTCAATGAAAGCTGAGACCACAGGGAGCAATAATCCAGGCCAAGTCAGCCCCTCAGAGCATTTGGGTTCATTAGTTTGGGAATCACTGGTGCTGCTCTCCAGAAAAGCTCGGAGCAGTACAAAAAGGGTTTTGGGAGGATACCTGCTCCTCCTGCTGCTTTCACAGGGAAGGAGCTCACTGCAGAACCACTCACACTCTTTATTCAGCTTGGTGAAGGTAAAGGGCTTAAAGTTTTGTTTTCCCCTGCCACCATCACTTGATTTTCTATATAAATAATCTATTCATGTATATTTGCAGAGAACAATTATTGTGGGTTGGGTTGTTTTTTTGGTTTTTTTTGCAAAGCCAGATACTTCCACTTAAAGGCTACTTGTGTATCTTTGTGTTATATGTAATTATTCCAGCTGTGGATTTTAAAAGATGTTTCCACTTACCCCAAAGTCTTTGTTAATGTTGTGATGGTGGGAAGAACGAAGATCTCTTCTTTCTTTCCAAGCCATTCAGCTCCCCTATTCTTGTGGTAATTATCTCCTTTCTTCATCACACAATATTAGAAAAGATTCTTTCCAAAGAAAAGGAGAAGATTGAGAGCTGTGCTATATTTGAGAAATGTCTGTTCAGTCCATAAGGGGAAAATAACCAAACCACAAAGAAATCTTAAAAAAACCCTTCTTTGTTTTCTTCAGCACGCTCATGGTTTTTTGTGACTAAGGCATATGGTGTTTAAAACAGGATCTTTTCTTTTGTGAGGTCAGGGGCAAATGAGAAAGGGGAAAATTGGTGATGTGAAGCCACCAAAACGTCGCAAAGGTGCCTGTGGGGAATTTCAGAAATGTTCATAGCTTTAGCTGAGCCAAAGTTAAATGAAAGTCAGTGGGAGCTGGTCGAGGAAAAGCCTTTGACATGAGCAGTCACTTGTATCCAGGGATTTATTTCCACCTGGATATTCTGAGGAGCTCCCTGAGCCCTGTGAGGGCCAGGCCGAGCTTTGGCTTCTCCTGAGGAGCTCCCTGAGGTTCAGGCCGAACTTTGGCCTCTCCTGAGGAGCCCCCTGAGGGCCAGGCCGAGCTTTGGCCTCTCCTGAGGAGCTCCCTGAGGTTCAGGCCGAGCTTTGGCCTCTCCTGAGGAGCTCCCTGAGGGCCAGGCCGAGCTTTGGCCTCTCCTGAGGAGCTCCCTGAGGGCCAGGCCGAGCTTTGGCCAGGCTCTCCATGGCAGGAAGTGTTTAATGCCATCCTCTTTCCCCACAGTGTCTTTCTTTCAACGCCATCATGGAGGAGCTGGGAATTTCCCTCAAGCACCAGAAGAAGCTGAAGAAGAGGTCGAGGACGAAGGGGAAGTCGTCCTTCCCGAGCATCCTCACCTGCCAGCAGCGGCGCACGCTGAGGAAGGAAACGATGGCGTGAGCGGGGCAGGCGGGAGCAGCAGGACAGAGCCGCCCTGCCCGAGGGGACAGCGGGGCACTGCTGATGGGGGGACACAAACTCCCGCTCCTCAGGGGCGCTCTGTGGTTTCTTTTTTTAACCTAGAGGTACAGCAGCTGAAATGCTCGCCTAGACCGATGTACTACCGACCCTCCGGGAAGTGTCTGGCTCTTCCTCTGGGCTGGATTTCTCTGCTCACCTGATTTGCATCTCTGTCCCCTCCCCGTGCATCGCTGTATGTGCTTTCTAAATAAATAAATAAATAACAGACAGGGTTCTTTTTTTCCAAAAATCTGGGAGTCAAATTTTTCTTTTCCCTTCTGATGCAAAGCTTGAAGCTCTGCTGAGCACGGTTGTTTAGGAGCCAGGCCCCAGACACCAAAGTGAAAATCCACACCGTTAACTCATAAACTGTGACTACAGAAACAGATGAAGTACAAGGGTATCCAACAACAAGGCTTTTTTATTTTGTCTGGTAAGGAACACTCTGCAGGCTCTTTGCTGTGAGAAACTTGCTTTCCACCATCTTTTCCCTTTTCCATTTCTTTTAAAACATGATTATTTGGTAACATCATAGCTCCAGGTGATACCATCAGCAGGTGTTTAAAAACAAAAATCAAAATCTCACGAAGAGTGACCAGTGAGCAACACTGACACAATCACACTGCCATATTTCCCAGATCCTGATGCCAATTAAGCAATTCTTGATTTGGAAATTAAAATCTCTGAGAAATGAGGGAATTCTGAAAATGCTCCATTTATAACAACGTTATAACAATGCTATATTTACTGCCAAGGTAACAGACAATCTGACCTGGATTGGGTGACCCTTCTGTGCTGCAGGCAAGGAGAATTTCAGCCTGGGTTTATGGACATCAAAGGCTTATTAAGGACCCCTTTCCTCACCCATGGAGGGTCAAGTTCTTAAAGAAGGAAATTCATCAGATTCACAAGGCCTAGTTTTGACAGACTCATGTTCATTCCTGTACGTTTCCTCACACTTACTTGAAAAATAGTTATTTCATCCAAGTGCTTGTTGACAAGTTCATCCAAGTGCTTGGTGTTGACATTCAACACCAAAATCCCTGGATTCTTCTTTTCCTTCCTCTGAAAACAGGAATTATTATTGCTGTTTTTCAGCCTTTCCTCTGGACGTTGTCTGTCCTCCAGGAGGTTTGGGACAGTGGGACAGGAGACAGAAGGGTCTCTTTCAGGTACCTCCAGTGGGAAGCTGGAACCCACTTTGGGAAGCTCAGTCTGCTGCAGAGGCTGGGCTGATGAGCAGGAATCAGGGAAAGCAGCCCCTGGCTGTGAGAGTTCACAAGGAATCCTATAATGGGCAGCTTCATTTATTTGTGTCATCATCACCTAGCAAAAAGACCTTGCAGACCCCCAGCACCACCGTACTGGTTATTAAAAAAGCAGATTATTATTGAAATAATGATTGAAAAGCAGGTTATTATTTTCCAGTGGGTGTAACTCTATTTCTCTGCCATCCATGGCCCTCAGCTAAGGCATTTTTAAATTACTTGGTTAAAAGTGATGAAAGATTTATGCCCAGGCCTTTTCTTTTTTTTCTTTTTTTCTTTTTTTTTTAAATTTCCTGTGGCTTAGACCTTGAGATTAAAGAATTCTAAGTTCAGTCTTTAAATAATCATGTTTGCCTGAAACTAAGAGACAGCACTTTGGTTACTTTTCACAGTTGTACGTGGGTGTAGGAGCAGATAGGACTGCAGTGACCTGCTCCCTGTATCCCAACAAGTCCCATTTTCCTGCCTTTCTCCCTACATGGCAGCAGAGAAGCCTGGTTAGAGATCAGGAAAGCAAATATTCTCATGGGGCTGATAGGACAAGGGGGAAATGGCTTCGCACTGCCATAGGGCAGGGATAGATGGGATGTTGGGAAGGAATTCCTCCCTGGGAGGATGGGGAGGGTGCCCAGAGAAGCCGTGGCTGCCCCTGGATCCCTGGAATTGGCCAAGGCCAGGCTGGATGGTGCTCGGAGCAGCCTGGTCTTTTTCCTTCCAATAAAACAGTATCTTTTGAGAAGGCAACACTTTAAATGTCCAGAGAAAGAGAAATGAGCTGCCTAACAAGCAAAGGGGCAGAAATACTGCTGCCAAAGTTCTCCTGGAGCACAAGCCCTTGTGCAGGTCAGCATGTTCGTGCTCTCCTAATTGCCAGAGCAGTCATTTTTAACGGGCTCCCACCTCCAAATGAGAAGGGAGGCTCGATGTGTTTAGCAGTCAATCTCTCTAATCACAAAGGTTCCTAAGTGCTAATCCAGCATTTTGCTATCCGGCAGGGATTGCCCGTTCTGCCCACACTGCCTGGAGATGAATGCCCTGCTCAGAGGCACAGCCTGGCCTTTGCTCCAGGACACGGGGATGGCAGAGGAGCTGCACCCCACAAACCTGGGGTCCCACCTCTGCTGCCCCTCACAGACCCCACTCACAGCCCTGAAGCTGCTCCTCTGCACGAACAGCATTCAGAGGCTCTGCTGCTTTGGAGGGGATGGGGGAAGCACAAGGACCCAGCTCACAGCTGTTTGACACAGGCTCCTCTTAGGAAGTCCCCAGCAAGGACAGCTTTTGTGTCAGACACATTTCCTGCCTCCTGCTTCCCTTCCAAAATGAACAGAAAACTACTTCTTTTTTAAAAATTCAACCCCAGCTTCATGATTGATTGAATAATCTTTCTCTGCTGATTAAATCACTCTGAGCGTCCCTAGGGGATGCTCTGAGGCTCAAGGAGATCTTTTCCAGCATGCCGTCACTGTCCCCACTTTTCCCAAATTATCACCTCCCTTTCTCCATTCAGAAATGTCTCCCCAGCCAGACTGAGCCCTGAAAGGGGATCTTTACTCTCCTCTAGACCCCAAAGTTATCTCCTCATTTCAGTGCATACTCAAGAGCTGCAATCATTTCAGAAGGCCCAGTGGTATAAAGCCAAATATAAAGTTTATCTGACTATAGAATTAATGACAGTGAACTTGCCCAGCTAGCAATGATTTAAATTCCCTTTTCCAGTTTCTGTTCCTACCACGCAAAGTGCCCACACCTCCAGGCCCCTGCCCAGAGCTGCACTGTGCACCCAGAGCTGGTATTTCAAGGGTCAAGGCTTGCTCAGGTAGGAAGAAAAATGAACTGGGAGACCATCCCTGCCGGCAGCACTTGGTGACAGCTGGCATTATCAAAATAAAATTGCTTTAAATAAATTCCTAAGCAGTGTGACCTATTTGCCACTTTATTATCTACAGGCTAAACTCAGTAAATACATGGCCTTTTGTTCTGTGCTCCTTCTATTGATTTTAATGAGACCCAGTGCTAAGGAAGAGACATTCAAAAGAGGGCTGCATTAATTATTTATCTGGCCTTCAGCTTTATCTCTGCAGGTTGTTACCAGTGTAGCACCGGCAGAGCTCCCTCACATCCCGGATTCCTGAAGTAATTGAAAGCTGAGAAAGTGGCTTCTCTCTGCAGCACAAGAGAAAGCAAATATTCCAACAATAGTTTGGGGATTTCCCTGCCACAGAGCCGGGACAGTGAGGCTGGAGGGGCTTTGGCTCCCGGCTTTTCCTTGGACCAGGACCCAGTGTCCAGCAGGGACACCAGATGAGGATGCCAATGCCACTGGAGCACCAAAACTGGAGGCAATTCCTCACCTGCTCCTCACCCTCATTCCTGTCTTTAATTCACCCTTTTCAGCCGTGTGCGTTATGCAGCGGCTCCAGCTGAACTTGTTTGTTTCTGCTTTTGCCTCTATTTTGTGCCAATGGCTGTCAAGCCTCGAGCAGCTTTAATTGCCTGAAATTCATCCATTCTATTCCAGCCCAGATTTCAGGCAGGTGAACAATGAAGTCTGATGAGTGACACCCAAATTGTTCCAGCTTGTGGATGGAGCCCAGTGAGCCGTTCTGTGGTAGCCTGTGGAGGTGCAGAGCTGATACCAGAGCACAAATCTGCACAATGCTAAGAGGGACTGCAAGAAAGAGTCTCTAAAGCAGAGACAGAGACCTGCAGGAAGCCTGTTTTTGGAACTATTGGCACAGTTCTGCTAATAAAATCAAACAGGACCTTTCAGTCCAAGCCACATTTCTCAATTATTTCAATCAGGGTTTTGTCCAGCTTAATTCAGCCAAGGCAAGTGCAGGAAGTGACTTAAATGTTACCTGCATTTAGCTGAGGTGAACAATTCCCAAAGTTTCCAGGAGAATCTGCATCCCATTTACAATTGATTAACTATTGTCAGGCTATTTGGGCAATGATTTGCTGACATTTTAAAAAGAGCTATTTGATGATCTGAAACAGACTTAAAACGTGGCCTTTGATTTATACAAAATGTATAGAAAGTTGGGAAAATGAGGGGCTGAACTTCTTGGCTGATTTTTTTCTGCTTTGCTCACCTCCCAGGTTCTTTGTGGTGAGATCTGGGGAGACTTTTCAGGTACAGATTTGAACATCACCCATTCTGCAGAGCTATTTCAAAACGTTAATAAATGATGATGCTGATCCAGAGCCAAAGCAACAGCAAGATGTGCCAGTCTTATTATTAACAGATGATCAATGTTTATTTAATTCAGACAGTGTTGGGGTTTGCTTTAATAAATGCATAAACTTCTGCATTTGTTTAGGAAATCAGCAACAGCAGCTTGGGAGTTAAGAGTTGTTAAGGGGATTTCCCCTTCCAATCTGACCTTCCAGTGCTATTGGAAATAGCACAATAATTATATATATATATATGTATATATATATACCTCTTCTGCTCTTTGTAGACCAATGTCCTACATAGGGAAGCCAGAAAATTGAGCTGGAAGGAGTCCTGAGAGGTCCTTCAGTTCCCCCACACAAAAACAGAGATGTAGATTTCCCTGCAAGGGTTTTTCTTAGGATAGAAACTGCTGCAAGCCAAAATTTAGGGGTTACAAGCCAAAATTTTTTCCCTTTTACTCCAACCCTGCCCATCCCATTTCATGTCTAATTCCAGTACCAAAGCTGAGCCCTTCCCTGCAGAGCAGCTGAGGAAATAGCCAAGTCTGCAGTGCTGTGGTACAGAAACAACAAGCGAAGTGCCAAAGGAGATCTTTCCAACCAATACAAACAGATGGAGCCAAATTTGGTTTTCAACTCAACCAATGGCCCAAGAAAGCCCTGAAAGAGGCAGGATGGTCCTGTACATTTAGATAGTCTCAGAGGCAATAATTATTGATGGGAGTGTGGCTTCCCATCAACACTCCAGGGCTGAAAAACTGGTCTGTGAATTTGATGGAAAAGAGATTCCTGCCCGGGTTTTCTGTCTTAGTTTGGCTAAACCAGAGAGACTGTGATTGATATCAGCCTCTTTGAGAAATTCAGCACTTTGAACCTGCAGGCTGCTCCACCTCTGAGAGAAGCATGAATTTACAGCTTTTCATTTAGAGAGCTATGCATTAAAAAGCCCCAGGTTCCTCAGAGAGAATTAAATGTGCTTGTCTCTCACAGCAGCTTCTCAAGCACTCCCCATTTATTGCAGCAGTTAAACTGAGCTGCTCAGCCCGCAGTCTCTGTGGCAGTGAAAGGCAGCTGAAGTGAGGTCCCATCGTGCTGAGCCCTGCTCAGGAGTGAACATGAGCCAAGCAAGCAGCTGACACTCCCCATCCCCTTCAGCCAGAAAAGGTGAGTGAAAGCAGAGGGAAATCCATTCCACAGGCTGGGAATTGCACCGTGACCCCTTCCAGAGGTGTTCAGCACCTGACCAAGGGCATCCCAGGCATGGGTGGCAGAGCCAAGAAGCAAAGTTGAGAATGGCAAAGTCCCTGAGGAATTTCTGAACGAATTTAAAGGCGTTGCTCAGTGCCTGGAGCTCTGCAAGGCCCATCAGTCAGCATTAGCCATGGAACACTCCCCACCCCTCTGAATCCCTTCAGTGGGACACTCCCTGGGAGAGCCTCACCACCAAAAATGCACCGAGGGCCCAAATAAACTTTTCTCAAACTTTGGTAAGAGTGATGAAGGGAATTTGAAATAGTAAAGGCATTTAGACACCTTCCCAATTAGTTTTTTCTTTGTTTTTAAGGTGATTTAAGCACAGCAGCTGTGCTGGTTTTTGTAAAGGGCCACGAAATCTTTTGCTCCACACATAGGAAAGGGCAAAGCAACGTAAAATCTTCCATGGCAAAGCTGATGTTAAATGCCTGTGTTCAACCACAAAGGCCCATGCAAAAATAAACAAAACAAAAAACCACCACTACCAGATTTTGCCATCCAGTGGAAAAATTGGATGTTCCTGGCTCTGACTTGAGCCCAAACTCTGCCTGCTGAAGGCTACAGGACAGCCCAGAGGCCCCAGGGAGAGGCTGCTGCTTCAGCTGGCTTTGGAAAAGCCAGTTCTTCACAGTTTGTGAAGTTTGTTCTTCACAACCAATATAAATAAATGTGTACAGGCAATAGCTTGTACAGATTCTCTACTGCTATAAATCTCAAAAGCACTTTTCCTCTCCAGGTTCAAAATATGCAGATTGCCAGCAAGTAACCAAAACAAACATGCCAAAAACCAAACCCAAATAAGAAAAACCAAGAAGAAGGCTATTGTGAAAAGCACAATTCAGACTGCACTTTCCCTTTAAATCAATAATGAAAATATTTTGAAATCATCAGAAAAGGAGATTTTAAGACTTTTTTTTTTTTTTCACAGGTGCAGTAGTGGTTAAAAGGACTTGAGTATTCCCAGCTAAAAGATTTTCCACCAGAGCATATTCCTGACATTTATCAGGCTATAAACAAACACCCACTGAAGAGCAGCACGTTATCCTTAATTAAACAACAACAGTTGGATGGGGGAGGGAGCAGGAGAAGGAAATAATAGTCATTTAGTTCAACTGGGAGAACGTGAACAGACTTTTAATGCAGCCACAAATCCAACCAGAGACTCCAAAGCACCACCTCTGAAATCAAAGCTCCGGGCACGAAGCAAGCGTCAGGGCTGGGCACAGGGTCAGCTGTTGGATCAGTCCCCTCTTGTTGGTGGCACCACACAGAGTTGTTGTACCTGCATTTTTAACAGAAGATTAAATGAATTTATCATCATCAGGGAATCATGGAATGGTTTGGGTTGGAAGGGATCCTGGAAGAGATCATCCATTCCCACCCCCTGCCATGGCAGGGACATCTTCTACTGTCCCAGGCTGCTCCAAGCCCCCATGTCCAGCTTGGCCTGGGGCACTTCCAGCCACAGCTGCTCTGGGTAATCAACATCTTTTTTCTCACAAAATATAAAATGTTCTTTAAGCTTTGCTCCTGCAGGCAAAGCTGGGCCACAGCTTGCCTAGGAAAGAGAAATATTCATAAGCAGGACTTGCAATCCATGCTGGTGTTTTCTGGTCTCTGGTGTGTAAGTGACCTGTAATGACAAAGCAGAGAGCAGGAGCAGTGTGGTGGGAGCTGTGTTCAGAATGCAGACACAGGGAGGGGTCTGGAGAAAGGGTGAAGAACAGGCCTGTGGTGCCTGAGGCTCCTGCTGCACCAGGGAGAACCAGCTCAGAGCTGGGCTGGAGCTGCTGGGCAGCTCTTCCAAGAACTCCAGAAGGTGAAAAGCTTCACTCTGACATGGCTTTTAACAGTAAAAATACGCTGGTAATAACTACACTAAGTAACCAATGATAATATTTACACTAAATTAAACTATTAATAATAACTGCACTAAATAACACTAACTGCACTTGTAAAGGAGGATGATAAAATTCAGTAAAGAACAAAAAGTTTGATTTTCCTTTAAAGAAAAAAAAATAACTCCCCATAACTTAATATACAAGTTTGATGTTCTGGATAAGACATTCTGCATTGGGATGAGGGAAACTCAAAAAATGGGTTCAAAAAGCTTGGAATTGTTGTGCTTAACCCTTACAAAAAGTTCTAAGGTTTGAGACACAAATTTGGAAATGGCTCACTTGGCAAAGTGTCTTACAAGGGAGAGTAACTTCAAATTAAAGCTTTAATTAGCACAGCATTTAGCAACGTTATTAAGTTATCTTTTGTGGAAAAAGCCCTGGAAAGCGCAATCTTAAGGTAGCTGAGACATCCCAGTTCCATAAATAAAAAAATGGGAAGAACACAGTTTATCATCCTGAAAAGCAGGGAAACATTAATGCACTAAGCAGGAGCTTTAAATAACAATTGTGGCAGTTTGCAGGATGTGCTTTCAGAGCACTTCCCTGCATCAGCAGATCCCTGGATAGAGACACCCTCCACACCAGCCAGTGATTCCAGCTGAAAGGACTCCTGGCTGCAGAAAGCTGTGAAATTAGAGACTTTTAGGGCTCATTTTCAGCTACCTGGAGCTGAATAACCACAGGGGCCTCATCCCACTCTGGCTGCTCATTAGGTCTCCCTTTTCCCCCAGGTCTTTGGGATCAGTTGACCCAGAGGTGGGAAGGAAGGGGGACCTATATATTCCTTGGGATGTGTTCCTTCCTTGTGATGTATTTATTCTTTGGGATGTATTTATTCTTTGGGATGTGTTCCTTCCTTGGCATGTATTTATTCCCTGGGATGTGTCCATTCCTTTAGCCCATGGAGTGAGTGCCCCAGAGCATTTTCTAAGCTCTGGTAGCTCAGTGCAGGGCAGCACAAAGGAGGGGCACCGTGGGCTCCAGGCTAACTGGGGCACAGCCGGGATCCCAGGAAAGCCCCAGAGGGATCCAGGTGGGATGAGCTCCACAGACAAGGCACTAGCTGGGTTTATGCAGAACTGGGGGGGAATAAATAACATTGTTGAGGGAAGGACATCAAATCAGGGTAGGGAAGCTTTGCACTAATCCTGTGTTGTAATGGCAGCTTAAAAATTTGGTACTTTGATGAGTTCCGAGATTGACTTAAAGCTCTTTAATTTGGCTTCCTGGTATTTAATCTCTTAACTTTGCATTCTTAATCAAAACTCCGGGCAGATCTTTAATCTTGTGTGTACTGACTGGAAGATTAGAGGCCCTGAGCTGTCTCTGGCAGACAGCTGGAGCCTCCCCTTTGCCTTCTCCTGCCCTCAGAGGCATTCCAGACCTGGGGCAAAGTCTGGGGGGGAAGAGGGAAGTCCATCAATATCCTCTGGAACACTTCTCCCTCTTCAGCAAAGAGTTAAAATCCAGCAGAGCCTCCGTGTGTTTTAACACATTTTAAAACATTCCACAATTCACTTTAAATTCCCTCCACTTTCCATCTTAGTCCTGGAAACACTTCCTTTTACCTCATTGCTACTGATGGTTATCCTGGTTCATCTGTTCCTGAATTATTCAAATTAGTTAAATAGAGGCAAAGTCTACAGAAAAGTAATTTCCTGAAGTTCAGTAGGACTTCTGAACTGTTTTCAACTTAGTTTGATGCCAGTGAGCCAGAACTGAACTTTTCTTAACCTGGATTGTTTCCTTACAGAGCACATACAGCTGGACAGAACAGCAAAAGTTATCTGGGGGCTTATGTAGAGGAGCAGGGAAAGGTCAGAAGAAAAAAGCTGTACAGACCAGCAAATAAACACAGGAAAAAAATGGCTCAGTGAATAAAAAGAACATTTCCAGTGTGGCTTCTGACACCCTGGACACTTCACACCCTTCACACTTCTGGCTTTTGTGCAGTGCCTTTGCAACACAAATGTTATTCACAGAATACAAGGATTAAGATGAGATCTTCCTCCCTCCCTTGAGGAAGATTTGGAAATTTTTAAGAATCATCCCTGAAATTATTAAATCCTTATTATAAATGATAACTTTAAAACCTGTGTGAAGTCATTTTGAAAACTGTGGGGAGTAATGACCAAAGTTACATCACTTTTCCATGTTTTTCATGTTGTCTGAATAGCACAAAAATAAATTTTTGAAGGGATGAACACCAGTAGAAGGATATCAGCAAAAGGGCAGGACTTCTCTTGACTCTTGCACAATATCTGTCTTATAAATATATATATCTATGTATAAATAAAACATAAATTATGTCCTAGTGAACAGGAGGGTCCTGGATTCTACTAACCCCCAGGCTTGCTGCAGGATGATGGTGCTGCAGCACACACAGGATGAGGATTCTTTGGGATGAGGAGACTGGCAGGAAGAGAAGAGAGAGGCAAAAGGGCCATTCCACAACCAGCAAGGCTGTGCAGAGGGCTGGGCTTCCCCCTCATCCCAGGGCACTGAACCAGGCCTGGATGAGGCTGACTTGGCTCAGTAACTCCCAGCACAAGAGATGTTGCAAATCCATCCCTCAGCTCTGCTGAGCCTGACTTGAGATGTAAAGGGAAAATTAAATAAATAAATAAAATTAAATTATTTAAATGTAGAATATTTATATATATATATATATATAAATTAAATAAATTTGCCTCTGAAGTGTTTTTGCAGGCATGCACAGACAGAGCAGCTAGAGCCACGCTGTTCCCAGCTGCTGCAATTTGATTCTGAGCTGAGAACAGAACCCAGGACAGCTTTTTTGAGGCAGGATCTTAGCGAGGGTCCCCAGCTCTCAGGCAGTGGCCACCTGCAGAAGGTGGCTGTGAATCCTCAGTGAGGCCATTTCTCCCTGAGGTGTTTTAACCTGGAGGAATTTGCACCTCAGGTAATTCCCACCAACCCAAATCCCTCCAACCACACCTCCTTGGGAGGACAAACCCAAAGTCCCACCGATGATGCTCTGCTCCCCAGCACAACGGGCTTTTGATTAAGAGCCCAAATCTGTGACCCTGCAAGCAAAACCCCAGCCACGAGAATGGAATGCTGGAAGCCCAGAATCTCTGAGGCTGGAAAAGACCCCTGAGCCCGAGCTGTGCCCCATTCCCACCTTGTCCCCAGCCCAGAGCACCGAGTGCTCCAGGAGCAAATAGCTGAGAAGTCCAGGAATTTCCAACAGCAGCAGCACTGACCCTTCTCCCCCCTGGTTTATTTTTCCCCATGAAGAGCTCTACAGGGTGATCCAGCGAGCAAAGAGCATTTCTAGGATCACAAGCCTGATCTTCAGGGCAACAAAACAGGGCAAGAATAAAGCAGGATTAATGTGCTGCCTTGTTTCATGCCTTGGTTCCATCCAGCTCTCAGGCTGTGTCCTCAGAGTTTTATAGCCCAGCGTAAAATGCACGCCCTGGGTTGATACAGAACTGTTTGGTTTTAGGATGAGGCAGAAATAATTTTTTTGATGGCTTAAATACAGGATTTTTCAAAGCTATTTTTGAGATTGTAATTATACACAGGTCGTTTTCCCCCACTAAGAAAAAGCACGTGAAGTGCTTGGAAATTTCTCATAACTGTAAAGCAATAATCACCTTTGAGATAATGATTTTCTTTTTATTACACCAGTACCCTCTTGCTTTTAACATTTGCATTTTAATACCTCAAGAGCAAAGACTTTCTCACATGTTGTTCAAACAAAAAGCTGTTTTCCAGTCTAGCTTGTCATTTTTCAATCAAATTAATAACCCTCAAAGCACTTTTATTACTGAGGGTATTTGAAGAGTTTTGTAAAAAGCTAGCTGTATTTTCTGTAACATTATGGAAAACAAATATTTGCCACATAGATGTGAACTATCAAGTTTGGGGCTTTTAAAACAGATGGATAACAGATAAAGGATAAGTTCCTGCCAGCACTGTGTGTCGCTGAGTTCACAAGTATTTTATCCTTGTAAGCAGATAAATATCAGCTTGGAACTTCTTCATTCTTCTTTAAATACACTCAGTTAATCTGGCACAGCATTAGTGTGACAGATCCCACTGCAGCTCCTCAGCAAAATAATGAGACAATTCAACATCTCTGTTATAATAATTAAGCATTTATTTTATCCCCACTGACTCTTTGGAGGCAGCTCATGGCACCAGCTCAGAGCTGGAAGTGATGCTGTGTAAAAGGGGTAACAGCAAATCTTTCCTTCAGAATTTTAAAACCTCTTCTCCTTTAGACATAAGCAATGGAAGTTCCTTAAACTGATAGCACATTTAATATTAAAAAGTGTTTCAATGCCTTGAGGCTTTTAAAGACGTGGCGCTTTGTCCTTTTTATTTTTGCCCAATTTTTCTACAAATAATTTGAATTCACTTTCGCACTCGGTTTCTCGGGTGTTTTTAGGATCGCGGTGCTCCCCCGTAGGAGCAGCGAGGCAGCGATTCCCAGGCTCGTGCTGCCATCTGTGGTTCTGAAATGGAAAGGAATGGGCAGGGACACCTTCCACTAACCCAGGATGCTCCATCCAACCCGGCCTGGGACACTTCCACGGATGGAGCAGACACTTCCGCATAAAACAAATTTAAATTGTGATAAATCTCCACTAAAAAAAAAAAAAAAATTTAAAAAAAAAAAAATTCTCTTGTTAAGAAATTAATGGAAAAATCTTTTCTTGATGTGGAAATCCTGTGATTTCTCAATTCCTGTTTCCCAGAATCTGACACATGCTGGTTTTATTTTGATCCTTTGATGGTGGCTTGGGATTTTTCGTTAAACAGGGAGGACAAATTATTCACTTTGGTTCTGACTGAAATCCCAGAAGCAGATGACCCTTTCCTGTTGTCCTCTACAAATACAGACATTAAAGGCAGGATCCAAGCAGGGATTCAGAGGGCAACCCCAAAATACATAGAGGCAAGGCAGCTGATTACCACCAGCCACCGGTTTAAATCCCAGCTCTGCAAACGATTTCGGCAGAATTCCAAACATTTGTGTCCCAGCTTTTGGCTGGCCCTCTGTGAGACCTCAGCAGAGCTCAGGTGTGAAATCCCAGCCCTATAACCCAGCTGGCTTTTCCTAGCCTGTTATAAATGAAATTAGAATTTTGACAACTAGGTCCCTTGGGTTAATGGCAGTTTAATTAAAAATGAATACAATTTAGTAAATTGAATAGTAATTTGGTATAAAAGAATACAGCTTAGTAAAAGAATATAATTTAGCAAAAAATAACAATTTATATATATAATCTGCCAGTAATTAAGTATGATTAAAGCATGAGCAAAACCAACCGGGTTACAGGGGGGGCTTCTCACCCCACCTCATGTACAAAACAAAGCACTTCAAGCTAAACTTATGTACTCTATGCTTATACATATTCATTAATGTTTGCCATAAGTTTCCTCCTATTTCTGATTTTTCTGACTTTACATCACTTTACTTCACAGCGCATGCCTCACTTGTTGTTAGGGGGTCTTCAGTCTTCTTTTGGGGTCTTTTGGTAAAGGCTTCTCCTCTTCCTCATTGTCCTTTGGATAACCTTACAGGTTTGCGTGTGCATACTAAGCACTGTGTTATGTTACTCTACTAATTAGCCTTATATTTACTAATTTTTAGGCCCAATGCCTAAATTCGTTCTAATTTTGTCCATCTCAAAGTCGTTTTCATCTTGAGACATCACTTATCTTCTAAACTACATCCTGTACCTCAGTTTTAACATGTAACATCTGTAAAGGGATGCATCTGCCTTGTAACACTGATTCTTTTGGTTGCTTCTAATAACAACTTTAATAACAGTTACAATTTAGTTAGCACAAATCAATTCTATTTATTACACAGCCCCACATGCAGAAAAGGATCAGCCCCACAAGTGGCCACATGTCCCATTCCCATGTGGGACACTGAGCTGTTCCTTTCCAGTCCCAGCTGAAGTCTTGTGCCAAGGGCAGAGCTGGAATAAGCAGCAGAACCTGGGCACTTATGGGATTCCTAATGTGGCCTTTTCCAGGCTGGAAGCCTGGATTTCTTCATCTGTGCACACCTCTAACCTCAGACATGTGAGATTTTGCAATCTCTTTGTACAAATAAGTGCTGCTGTCCTTTCCTGCAAGCTGCACCCAAGCATTCCAAGGAATACTCCTTCCTTCACATCCTCCAAGGATCCAACCCCCTCACCCAACCGAGCACTTTGTGTGCCCACTCAGGCTTTAGTGCTTGCTTTTAATAGGAATTGTCCTTTTTGGGATGCACTCGGGGTCTGCACATCCCAAAATTTGGAGGCCATAGCCTGGCGTGACCCAAAAGCTGAAGGAGCAGAGGGCAATCTCTGGCCAGGAAGCTGCAGCAGCAGGCAGGACACAGCTCCGGAGGCAGCAGGACAAACACTGCCCTGCTCTGGACACTTTTCAGGATCCAGGATGGGCTGGGCTGAAGGATTTTACAGCTCACCCAGTTTCACCTCCACAGGGACACTTCCACCATCCCAGGTGGAATAGGATGCCCACCAAGCCCTGGCCAGCCTGTCTTTGGATGGATGAGCATCCTTTGGGGAGACCACGGGGATGTCCCAGAGCAGGGACATGGAGCAGCCCCCCTGGAGCAGCGGGACAAGGACGCTCGGGCCACCCCTGGCCGTGGGATGGAGCAGCAGCCGGAGGAGCTGAGGAAGAGTCAATAGATGGTGCTCTTCTTTCATGGAAAACCTCGGCGTGAGATTCCAGGAGTCCTGAGATCCCTGCCTCTCCATTCCTGGCTATCCCTTGGCTGCCCCTGCCGCTCTTCATGAGAGGATCCGGGCGGTTTGGGGTGCCTGGCTCATGCTGCCCCTGCAGCCGCACAGTTTCCTCCTCCCCTGGGTTATTGCCCTTCCCAAGGAGCTCTGCCCTCCCAGCCCCAAACCAAGCCCATCCCGGGGCTCCTGGGGGATGGTCTGTGCACAGCCCCGCGGGAAGGAAGGAGCCCTGCAGCTGTAAAATATTGATAACCTTTGTTTCATCTAACAGTGCCTTCTGGAGCAGACAAAGTGTCTCTTCTCAGCAGAGGCAGCTCTGCTCGGGAGCACAGATCGGGCTCACTTGGGTGCAGAGTGCTTTGGGACACGCTGATGTGGCTGTCTCCTGCTCAGCCAAATGTTTCTGTGCTGCCAGAGCTAATAAAGGAATTCTTTAATTATTGTATGATGCTCTGGTGCAGAGGGAAGCAGATGATCTTCCCTTCAGAAACATCAAGTCCCTCTGCCCAGCGTGTCCTGTGTGCTGTCCCATCCTCACAGCCCAACCAGAAATGCCAGGAGGGAAAAGTCGCTGTGCCTTCCTCTGCCTCTGCTGCACCACCACCCTGAGAGGGGAAACACCTCATTCAGGGTTGGGATATCCAGCAGCTTGTTGTGGCTTCTGGGATGGAAAGAGAGCAGGGAACCTACCCAGGGGCTCTGCCTCCATCCCTCATATTCCCCTTGGACAGGACGCTGCAGCAGCCTTGGTCTCCAAGATGCAACTTGATGAAATCCAAGCTGGCAAAGCTCACCTGTGTTTGTGCACCTGTGCTGGGAGAGCTGGGGGTGCTCACCTGGAGAGGAGAAGGCTCCAGGGAGAGCTCAGAGCCCCTTGCAGGGCCTGAAGGGGCTCCAGGAGAGCTGGAGAGGGACTGGGGACAAGGCCTGGAGGGACAGGACACAGGGAATGGCTCCCAGTGCCAGAGGGCAGGGATGGATAAGGATGCCTGTTTGTTAACTTCTCCAGTTCTCCTCTGGAAAAACCTCAGTGCTCATAGCAAGAGAGTTCTGGGGAAACATTGAAAATGAATTGTCCGGGGTTAGATAAACAAAGTTTCCCTTTCCCAAATCTCATGATTGCACCACAGCTTCAAAACTTCCAGAAAAATAACCCTGCAGATAAAGCAAATTGAACAAGGAAACGAACACAAGGAAAGTGCCCTGGAGGAACGGGACCCTTGCAGGGAGGTGAGAGGGGACTGGAGCGGGGGGAAAGCCAAGCCCAGTTTGGACTGGGACTGGGTAAGCAGCACCCAGAGCCCTGGCTCAGCAAACCGCACAGCTCTCGGGGATTGCAGCTTCAGGAGACGGCAAACACAAAAATAAAAGAAATCCCGTAGAAAGGGATTGCAAAAGTCGCAAAGGCTTTTCGGAGTGCGGACGAAGCCCCACCTCCACATCCACATGCACACACACCCCGGAGCCGTCCCCACCTCCGGCCCGGCAGGAGCCCGAGCCAGCGCAGCCGGCACACGGAAACTTGGGCTCCCAGCGCCGGGGCTGAGGCTCGGGACAGCCCTGGAACCGTGAGTATGAGCATGGCAGCACCTGCCCGCTGCCGGGGGATGCTGGGGATCACTCCCGAAGGCTGAAGTTTCTCACGCTGCTTTGCCCCGGCTGGTTTTGCGAGACTCCTGGATCCGCTGGGGCTCGGGAGCAGCTTCAGAGGGGAAAAGCGAGGAGTGACTCCTGTTCTGAGCCAGCCTTCTGCACGTGTGCTTTGTCGCTTCCCCTCTGCTTGTGCTTATTTATTTGAGGGTCCTTTTTCTCCCCGGTGAGGCAGCTCCACTTGTTTCTCCCATTGCAGGGAATTTTCCCAGTTTTCCCAACACCCGAGACTGCCCCGGTGGGTTTGTCTTGTGGTTTCACTTCTGTAATGGCAATGGCTCTTTCCTGCCCCGGCTGCCACAGGGAGAGGTTTGGGAGAGCCTGGCCTAGCCAAACCTCACAACAGGGCGCTGCTTGGGAGGAGAGCTGATCCATACAGCCCTGGAGTCATGGAAAGCTCTGGGGTCAGGGCTGAGCTGCTCTCTGCCTGCTCCTGCTGAGCTTTTCCCTGGCTGCAGGATCTGGGAGCAGCAGGCTGCTTGCTTCCTGCTGCGTCCTGCAAATGGGGGAGCTGCTGTGTCCCTGCAAGCCTTTGGGGTGCCCCTGTCCCGGGGGAGACAGCCGTGGGAACAGCCTGTCCTCCCTGGAACACGGACCTTTAAGTTTGGGGTGACATCGGCCACGCTTGCTGATTCTGTCAGGTGGCAGCTGTGGTGTCCCTGGGCATGGGGACCCCGGGAGTGCTCTGCAGGGATGGGGTGGGAACACGTCCCATCCTGTGTGGGGGCCGCTGCAGCCCTCTGGTTCCACCCCCTCTGGAGATGGGTGCCCAAGGGCAAGGCTAACCCTGGGTGGGCAGCTCCTGTGGCAGGAGGGAAGGGCACTCACTGCGTGTCCCAAAAAATGGTGGCTGCCCCTGGATCCCTGGAAATGTTCCAGGCCGGGTTGGACACTGGGGCAGTGGGAGGTGTCCCTGCCATGGTGGGGGTGGGAATGGATGGGCTCTGAGGTCCCTGTGACCCAAACCCTGCTGTGAGTGTTGAGCTGTGCAGCCTGAGTGAGGTTCTCCCCCACCCTGGAAGCACAGATACATCCAGAGCTGCTCCCTGCTTCAGGCAATTCCCTCAGAAAGCTTCTGAGGGGCTCCTTGGGAGCTCCTCCTGGCCCCAAGGTGGCTGTGAGAGCCTGTCAGCCTCCTGTCTTGCTATTACTATTGTTATGCTGTTTTACAACACACCCTCCTTTCTCTCCATGTTCCCTCCTGCTTTTCCAGTTTCCCCGTGTTTTCCAGCCATCCTGCTGGGCACAGGTGGTATTTCCAGCCTCTGCAGTGCCTTGTCCTGGCTCACCCAAACCCTGCAGGGCTTCTTGGCCTCCTCCCCTCCCTGCAGTAGCCCGGGGCTCTCTGTGACCTGGGCTGGTCACAGTTAGATCCCAGCTCCCGTTCCTCTGTGGTTCCTGGCTCCCAGTCTGCTCCCAGTGGGTCACTGGGGCTCCCAGTCTGCTCCCAGTGGGTCACTGGGGCTCCCAGTCTGCTCCCAGTGGGTCACTGGGGCTCCCAGTCTGCTCCCAGTGGGTCACTGGGGGTGCTGGTCTGCACTGTGCTCTCTCCTGGACCTGTGTCATGTGCCCTGCCTGCAGGTGGATTAAATATTGAGTGTCTTGAGTCATGATGTGGCCAAATGTGGATTTGAGGGATGGCTTGGGAGCTTCATTTCCCACCTCAGCACCTGTCATTGGCCCCACTGGCTTTGGAAAAGGTGATGTTCTAAGGAAATGGAGGCAGTGTGGGAGGCAGAACAGGCAGTGAGGGGAATTCCAGGCATGATTTGAGCACCACAAGGCTCTGAGGTGTCATCTAGGGAAAACTGAGAGCGAGGACATGGCTGGAGAAGCCCTGGATCAAGGCCACACTCGGGGCTGCAGGAAAGGGCTTGTTGCTGTCAGCAGCTTGGCTGGGGACAGTTGTGGCTCCAGCTGCAGGTCCAGGCACTTCCAGCAGACAATCTCCATTTTCCCTGGATGATCTTGGTGCCCTAAGCGTACAGGTGACAGTGCACTCTGCTAATGTGAAATAATGGAAGAAGGACATTGAGTAGTTCCCCCTGCTGCCCAAAATACCGGTGTTTCCTCCTTTTCCTGTGCCAGCTCCAACCCCCACCAGCTGCTCCGGGCTGAGGCTTCACTCCAGCACTTGGCTCATTGTCCATCTTCACCCAGAAATGTCACCAGGTCTCTCCCACCCACAGTGTTTCCTCTGCTGTTCACAGCCAGCTCCTCTCTTGCTGGCTAAGGAATTTTCTCACTTCCCTAAGCTCTACTCAGTTCCCTTTCCTGGCAGCAGCATTTTCCTGCTCCTGCTCTTCCATCCATCCCTTTTGCTTGCAGGTGGCCAGTGTCATTCCCAGCTCCTGGTGAAGCAAATTTTACTGGCCACCTCCAAAATTCAGGGATGTTGATCCCTGGGTGAGTGTGGAGAGAGTAAAGGGCTGCCCTTGAATGTCCCTTAGAAATAAATGTTCATGATTGGGGTGTAGCTGCTCCTCATGGAATAGTCAGCATGAGGAGCAGGTCAGTAGTACTGGGCAGAGAACCATGAGTGCAGATGGAGAATCTGAGTTTGTTTGGACTTTTTTTTTCAGATGTTATAGATAATAAATAATAAATAGATGTCATAGATAATAAATAAGCTCTGGTTTGCTCCAGGAGGGCTCAGCTCCAGGGAACTGCTGGGGTTTCCACTCAGGATGTGTGTTCAAGGCATGGGGCTGTTGCAGGGGCTCTTGCTCCTTGTTTTGCAACAGCTTCCCCTTCAAAAATTCATTTTGCTCACCAGAGGTGTCTGTGTCCCTGGAGCCACTCTGGCTCTGTCCATTTCCTCCAGCTGCTCCTTGCACTGCAAACTCTCACAGATTTCAGGAGGACTCAGCACAAAATGTGGTTTTTCTCAGTCTTCATTCCTGTCCAGGCAGCAGTGAAGTAAAGAGGGAAAAAAACATCAGGAAGGTATTTATGGTGTATGAAACCCCAAGTGGGGGAAGCTGTGGTTTGGGGTCACTTCTCTTGTCAGGTGTTTGTCCGCAGAGCCAAGCACTGCCTGCAGCCTGTGGAAAGGCAGCTTCCTGCTGGAATCAGGCTCTTCATCCTTCATTCAGCACTTAACTCCTATCCAGGGGTTGGAGCTGCTTGAAGCAGGAAGAGTTTCCCTGCCAAACACAGAGGAGGTGGTGCTAAAATAGAAAATCCCCTCTGAGGAAGGAGACATCTGTCCATCCCAGGGAAGGGGGCTGGGCATTCAGCACCTGGCTCCATCCAGAAGACACCAGCGACTTTTTTACTCAAAATGCCACATAAAATGTTGGAGGGAAGGAGTGAAACTGGCAAAGGGTTTGGCAAATCTCACAAACCCTTGAGCCACAGCACAAACCTGCAGGTGACGGGGGAGGAACGAGAGCAGGGGCAGTTTAATGATGCTGCTGGTGCACGGAGGAGGATGCACCCCCCGAGAGCCTGGGAAGCAGCAGGAACAGAGGGTGGGGAGAGGGTCTCAGCGTGGCTGCAGACCCCGACAGCTCCACGGCCCTGGGCAGCCTTTGAAAGCAAAGCCAAATGAGTCATTCCTGGAATTACACAATTCCAACCTCAATGCTTATGTAACTCCAGAGCCATCTCCCTCAGCCACAGGCTCTGGGACTCCCTCCCTCCCCAGTCAGAGCCAGAGCTGCTCCAGGGCACTTCCCCCTCAGAAGGAAAAGTCACCCCTGGTGCAATGGGCACTGCGTCCCTGCAGGGATGGATGGATGGATGGATGGATGGATGGATGGATGGATGGATGATGGATGGATGGATGGATGGATGGATGGATGGATGGATGATGGATAGATGGATGGATGGATGGATGATGGATGGATGGATGGATGGATGGATGGATGATGGATGATGGATGGATGGATGGATGGATGGATGGATGGATGGATGGATGATGGATGGATGATGGATGGATGATGGATGGATGATGGGTGGATGGATGATGGATGGATGGATGGATGGATGGATGGATGGATGGATGGATGGATGGATGATGGATGGAGGATGGATGGATGGATGATGGATGGATGGATGGATGGATGGATGGATGATGGATGGATGGATGGATGGATGGGTGGATGGATGGATGGATGATGGATGGATGGATGGATGGATGATGGATGGATGGATGGATGGATGGATGGATGATGGATGGATGGATGGATGGATGATGGATGGGTGGATGGATGATGGATGGATGATGGATGGATGGGTGGATGGATGATGGATGGATGGATGGATGGATGGATGGATGATGGATGGATGGATGGATGGATGGATGATGGATGGATGGATGGATGGATGATGGATGGATGGATGGATGGATGATGGATGGATGGATGGATGGATGGATGACGGATGGATGGATGGATGGGGCTGCTGGTGGGTGAGAGGCTGGGCATGAACCAGCCCAGAAACTCTCAACCCTGGGCTGGTCCATGGGCAGCAGGAGAGGGGGATTGTGCCCCTCTGCCCCTGAGCTGGGGTGTGACCCCACCTGCAGAGCTGCCCCAGCCCTGGGGCCAGCAGCACAAGGAGCTGGAGCTGCTGCAGAGAGTCCAGAGGAGGCCCCGGAGCTGCTTCAGGGCTGGAGCCCCTCTGCTCTGGAGCCAGGCTGGGAGAGCTGGGGGTGCTCACCTGGAGAGGAGAAGGCTCCAGGGAGAGCTCAGAGCCCCTTGCAGGGCCTGAAGGGGCTCCAGGAGAGCTGGAGAGGGACTGGGGACACAAGGAATGGCTTCCCACTGCCAGAGGACAGGGTTAGGATATTGGGAAGGAATTCCTCACCTGGTGAGGGTGGGCAGGCCCTGGTACAGGTGCCCAGAGAGGCTGTGGTTGCCCAATCCACAGGGAGTGATCGGAGAGTTCCCATCTCTAGTTTGGAACTGCCAGGTGAGCTCCAGCTCCTTCCCTACATCCTGCAGTGCTGGGGCAGTTGAGGATCCTTCCAGGAAGGGCTCCAGCCCTGGCAGGGGGTGCCAGGGAGGGGCAGGGGAGCTCTGGGAGTCCTCAGCACACACTTGGGGAGCATCATCCTCACCAGGGCAGGACTGGAGTCTCTCTCTCATTCGCTGTGTTTGCACGTCATGTCTTTCAACACTAGTTTTCCTTTTTCCTCTAATTTTTATCCTCCAGTAATATTTTCCTATTCTAACTTCTTGTAAGATTTCTGAGACGTGTCATCTGTGGCCGATTTCCCATTACACAGAGTCACTGAGCTGGGCCGATCTCATTTTCACTTTCTTTTTGCCACGTGGTGCAAGATAGAAACAGCTCTTGGGCACATCTCTGCATTCCTTCCTATTCCCTCTGTGTTTTTCCAGGGAGGGCATGATGTGTATCCACTGCCTTTTCCTCCTCTTGCGTTATAAAACATCTTTGCACCCCCATTTTCCCAGCCATCTTCCCCGTTACCCCAGGCTCACTCATAAATACACATCCTGACACCATTCCAGCCTGGCTGCCAGTGAAGACAGATTACGGAATATTTGCTGGCATTTCGAGTCCCCTGCTGGGATTTAATTTGCTGTGTTACATTGGCTGTTATTTACTCATGCTCTGCTGAGCCCAGCCTGTGCCTCTCCTTGCTCAGCTAAGGGGAGCAGCTGTTAATAAAGGTGTTGGATGGAGGCACGGCCTGGGGAAGGGGACAGGGTGCCCTGGCACCCAGCCCAGACCCCTGCTGTCACAGCCAGGACCGTGGTGCGGGTCTCAGACAGGGTTTGGGGCATTTCTGCTGCCCTGGTGTCAAAAACAAGGCAGCCTGGGGACAAGTGTAGCATCTTAATCAGTGCTGCAAATGGGTTGTGAGATTATTTCAGATACAGGCAGTGACAGGAGCGGGAATGGCTTCCCTCTGCCAGAGGGCAGGGATGGGTGGGATATTAGGCAGGAGTTCCTGGCTGGGAGGGTGTGGAGGCCCTGGCACAGGGTGCCCAGAGAAGCTGTGGCTGCCCCTGGATCCCTGGAAGTGTCCAAGGCCAGGCTGGATGGCAGCTTGGAGCAGCCTGGGACAGTGGAAGGTGTCCCTGCCCATGGCAAGGGTGGCACTGGGTGAGTTTTAAGGTCCCTGCATCCCGAAGCAGCCTGGGAATTCTCTGCACTGACCGGGGTTATTCCTCAGCCTGCAGCCCCATGCTGTCATTGTTCCCTGGGAGCAAGGAGGAGCTGTCAGGCAGGCCAGGCTGGGATTCCTGGCAGAATTTTAGCAGTGTCAGCTGGGCTGAGACTGAGCTCAGCTCCCCATGCCCACTGCTGCCAGGGTTTGCCATGCCAGCCCTTTCTGGGGGATGCAGCAACCCAGGATGGAAGTGGGAAGAAATCTGGGCTTTGAGGACAAATCCTGCAGCTGTAGCTGAAGCAATAACAGCAACTGATGGATCTGCAGCACTCTGAACAGCCATCCATCCATCCATCCATCCATCCATCCATCCATCCATCATCCATCCATCATCCATCATCCATCCATCATCCATCATCCATCCATCCATCCATCATCCATCCATCATCCATCATCCATCCATCCATCCATCATCCATCCATCCATCCATCCATCCATCATCCATCCATCATCCATCCATCCATCCATCCATCCATCCATCATCCATCCATCCATCCATCATCCATCCATCATCCATCCATCATCCATCCATCATCCATCCATCCATCCATCCATCCATCATCCATCCATCCATCCATCCATCATCCATCCATCCATCCATCCATCCATCCATCCATCATCCATCCATCCATCCATCCATCCATCATCCATCCATCCATCCATCCATCCATCCATCATCCATCCATCCATCCATCCATCCATCCATCCATCCATCCCTTTCCCTGGAGCAGAACCGGTGGCTGTGTGGTAGCTGCAGCTTGGGGTCCCCTGCAGTGAGCACATCAGAGGTGACCCCTGGGGAAGCCTGGCTGCCTGTGCACCTCCCTGGCTCCCAAATGCACCTGGTGAGCATGGAAAGCCTCTCCTGGCTTTTTGGGAGCAGCAGTTTCCCTGGAGGGTTCACCTGCAGGCACACAAACACCGATGTTGTTCTTCCTGCCCTGTGCTTCCACGGGCTCTGTGCCAGGGTCAGTGACAGTGAGTGCCGCCCCAGCCCAGCCTCTCAGCACAGGTGTCTCCCTAACAAAGGGATTTCACACCCCTGTGAGCTGGGGAGAGGTTAAAGGCATCGAGCAGCGTTTTTGGCACCAGGAATTCCTTCTTTCCGTCCGGAGCTGTCCAGGATGGAAAACCCGGCTGGTGCCCAGCCAGTGCCGCTCCCAGAGAATCCTACTGACCTTAACTTGCTGCTGTCATCATGCTTTGCTTTTTGGTTTTTTGTTAGTTTTTTTTTTTTTTAATCAATGAAGTCTTATCTGCCTTTTTATTTGAAGTGCTCCTTGTCCTTTCTGCTGGATCAAAGCACTTTTCTGTTTCGTTTTTGTTCCTTTGGGTGGGTTGGATCTGCGGGCAGTGGGTTTATCCTCAGTTTGATGTGCTGGCAAACCCTGCGGTGTTCCAGATCTCTGCTGAGCATTGCCCCGAGGCTCAGCCACCCTCCCTCTTCCACTCCTTTGAAGGAGAGCATGGAAAGGATGGCCAGGGAGACCAGAGTTCTGCTGCACATCCCTGGGTTTGTGCTTGCAGCTCCACTGAGGGACAAAGACATTAACACAGGTCACCAGGCCATCGAGCCTGCTGGCTTCCTGCTCCCTGAGCATTCCCATCCCTGGAGATCCAGGCTCAGGCTCCTTTGGGTTTCTGGCATTCCAGCCTTTTAGTTCCCCCGTGGCCCCTGGGCTGTCAATAATTCATCAGGGCTCTATGAGCTGCAGCCAGGCCGGTGCCTCTGCCCCAGCACTGCTGAACCCTCCAGGGGCCAGGGGACTTCTTCCTGCCTGCTTTCATTTACCATCAAATTCGCTTTATTGATCCCATCCTGGATTTGTTGTGGCGATATCTCCTGGAATGGGGCTGAGGGCAGCAATTGCTTTTTGCAGAGGCTGCTGTGGTGCTCGTAACTCGTGCGGGTCCCCTCTGGAATTCTCCTCTCCTGTGCACCGAGCTGAAGGGTTTATAGACACCACAGTCAGGGCAGCGTCCTCCTGCTAGAAGTTACATCAACCCCTGCATTTGTTAATTGGTTTGAGGCTGCGGGTCCTCGCTCCTTTGCTTCTCATCATGGGGGAAATAGAATTACACAAAATAGTAATGGGAAGCCTTTCACCCCATTTGCTGCGGAGATGAAAACATCTATTAGAATGTGCTGAACATCAAGTTAAAGCCTAATGGGTTTAACGTGCCTCCAAACAATGCAGCTTCCTGAGCAGGAAGCCTGGCTACTAAAACCCAACAAAGACATCACCGGTCCCTGGAGAGGACCCAGAGAGAAGGGAAGGAGATCTGTGGGCAGGGATGGGCGGTGCTGGCTTCCCAGGGACTGAAATTCCTTTGCCTGGTTGCATTTAGGTGGTGGCTGAGGGTCCCGAAGTGACAGTGCGGGGATTCTTCCAGGGAAGATGGAAGAACACCGTGGTTGAAAATGGGATGCCCAGGGAAGCAGGGCTTTAATCCATCAGAGCCCTGGAGCACAGGGAGGGACAGGGAAGGGCTTGCTGGGTCCCCCTGAGCCTGGAGGGAATCCTCCCAGAGGGGTACAGAGGCTGGGTCCAGGGTGGGGCAGGGACAGGACTTTGCACTGGGTCTGCTCAAACTTCATGGGGTTCTGCAGCCTGCTGAGATCCCTCTGGAAACCCACTTGTGAGAATTGTGGGAATTGAGAGCCCTCAATTCCCATTTCTCCAGGCAGCTGAGGTACCTCTGGATGGCAGCACAGCCATCAGCTTTGTCAGCTGCTCTCTCCCAGCCTTGTGCCTGCTGCCAGCAGGCTGAGGGTGCCCTGTGCCCGACACATTGATAAGGACGTCACACCAACCCCAGCAATGATTCACAATATTGTCCTTGGCTCTGCTGAGCAGAGTTTCACCTCCCAGGCCTCTGCTGTTTAACATTTTGCAGGCTGCTTTGCTGCTTTGCTGCTTTGCAGAGTGAAAGTGCTCCTAGCAAAGGAAACCCAGGAATAATTGGGTTGGGATAGCGCGTGCCTGCTGTGGGTGTGTTTGCAGAGCAAGGCAGGATTTTGCCTGCTGAGCACGGGGGAATTCAGGCACAGCAACGGAGAATTGTGCTGAATGATTTATCTTTGACAGGCTGACAGAATGACAAGTGTGGTTCCAAGGAGCAGCCACCCGGACGTGGCCCGGAAAACACTCTGCAGGAGCCCCTTTCTCAGTGTCAAGGTAATACCTCCTGCTTCCTCCAGTACCCCCGCGGATCACTGGCCTGGGAAAGAGCAGTTCAGCTCCCTGCAGAAGGCACTCAGAGCATTTCTGGGTCCTGGAAAATGCTCCCTATGTTTTCCATAGCAAAAGTGCCTTGGGTGTGGACTTGTCTCCATTCCACAGGCAGTGGTGGGGTGGTGATGTTTCAATGCAGGTTTAACTCCAGCTCCTGCAGGATTTAATTCCAGAGACTCACAGGATGGGATTGGTTGGAGGGACCTTAAAGATCACCCAGAGCCACCCCCTGCCATGGGCAGGGACACTTCCCACTGTCCCAGGTGGCTCCAAGCCCCATCCAGCCTGGCCTTGGTCACTCCCAGGGATCCAGGGCTTGTCTGGGCACCCTGTGCCAGGGCCTGCCCACCTTCCCAGGCAGGAACTCCTTCCCAAGAACCCACCTATCCCTGGCTTTGTCAGTGTGAAGCCTTTCTTCTAAGTCTTGGGTCCTCCTGCATTGGGTGCAATCCCAGGCCCTCCAGGTGAGTGTTTGAGGAGCTCTGCAGAAGCACAGGCTGCCCCTGGAATGGCTCCCTCTGTCTTGCAACACCTGCTTCATTCCCTTCTGGCTCAATAATTCCTTTTTATCAGTAGTGGCAGCCTTAACATCAGTTTATTACTACAGTCAGTGTAGTTGGAAGCCAATTACCTGGCTCCTTAGAGAATCCAGAGAGCAGTCTGAACATTTCAAGATTTTTCTGTCACTTTTGTGGGGAAGATTTGGGGTTTTGAGGGTTTTTCTACAAATGCTGGTGCATTTAATCACCCTCATCCCATGTGACAGAAGGAAAGTTGAGTCACTGAGGCAAAGGCTACCAGAGCACAGAGGCTGGAGACACAGAGCTATGTCCTGAGCTTCTTCCCCAATCCTTTTTTCAGCCCACTCAGCTGGTTTTCATCTGGTGGGTTTTGTTTGTTTTTTCTTTACTTGCCAGCAAGGTTATCTTTTACAAATATGACCCCGCTGATTTTTGCTTGAGGAGATTTTGAAGAGGTTCAAAGATTAAACCATTGAGGGGCAAAGCCAGCTCAGGCCTGTGAGCAGAATTAAGCTGTGTTTTGCTGTATCTGTCAAGGTAGATCCTAAAATCCCAGACTGGTTTGGGTTGGGGGTGAACCTTAAAGACCCTCTTGTTGCAACCCCTGCCATGGACAGATGTGGAGGAAGCTCCTGTCAAGAACACAATTATCCTCAGCACAGGATGTTTTCTTCTCATCTCTTGGGTTGTTTTTTTTTTTCAAGAAGTTAGGCCACCCTGTCCGGTTTCTAAATGACTTCCTCAGAAAACAAAACTTCCAGCCCAGGGTTTGAATGGTTCTTGCAGAGACACAGAACCATTGCACAATGTGGTTGGATGTGTTTGAAGTGGCTGAAGGACCAAAAATCACAGCACTGCAGTTTTTATATATATTTATATCTCCAGTGAGCATATCACAAAAACCACGTACCACGTGTCAAAATGCAACTCGGGGACATAACAAAAAGCTGCCCTGCTTTGCTTCAAGGAGCATTATGATTTAAATGGGATAATGGGAAGGAATTCCTCCCTGTCAGGGTGGTGAGGACTGGATCCCTGGCAGTGTCCAAGGCCAGGCTGGACACTGGGGCTGGGGGCAGCCTGGGGCAGTGGGAGGTGTCCCTGCCATGGCAGGGGTGGCACTGGATGGTCTCTGAGGTCCTTCCAACAACAGGCCCAGCCAAACTGGTCCCAGGTGTTTCCTCCCAGACCCACTTGTCACAAGGCCAGCCCAGTATGCCTTTGTCATATGCTGAGGCACAAAACTCACTCTTAAATTAGCATCCAGAGTCTCCCAAACACGTGGAAGGAGCGTGCTGGGGACTTCCTGGGCAGGAAGGACAGAGCCTCAGAGCTGGGCTCTCAGAGCCTTCATGGGGAGAGTTTGCTGCCCAGCTGCACAATCCACACTACAAATACAGGCAGCCTTTGTGAGAGGGCTTTTTCCAGACCACCAGGAGAGGAAATACTGGTGTTTAATTCCCAGGTCTGTGATTTACTTGGCTGTGTGGGAAGTAGGGTGTTTCTCTGTTCTCTGGCACATCTGGGGTGGGAGCAGCAATACCTCTCCAATGTTTGGATTCTCTGAGTTGATTTGATTCCACGAATGGAGAGGGAAGACTTTACAAGAGGGCTCAGTCCTTAGAGGGAAAGGTGCTAGACTGCTGAGCTCGGGCCTCCACCCAGGAGCACCCAGCCCTGGGGCTGCTCCTGGTGCCTGTGGTCTGTCCTGCTGTCAGGGAAAAGGTCTTGGGAGAAGCCTGGGGTCTGCTCTTTCTTCTCCTCACAAAAAATCGATGGCTGAGAGCAAAGAGCCCCTGGAGGCAGAACTGGGGCCCTTGCCCAAGGACCATCTGCAGGGCCATGTCTCCTTTCTGTGCTGCACTCTGCCCAGACAGGGAGGAATAAAATGCAGCATTCCCAGCCTGTTTTGAGCTGAAGAGGATGTGGGGCAGTGCTGGGCAGCTGCTGAGCTGCTATAAACCCATGAAGGTCCTGGATCTGGATACTCAGGGGGCCGTGTGCTGTGGATGCCTGGAATAAACAGATCTGGTTCCAGCCTTTCCATCTGAACTGATGTGTTCAGGAAGCACAGCCTGGACACAGCCAGCGACTCGCAGGAACGGAGGAGTTTCAGCAAAGCTGACTCTGGGGACGCTGTCCTTTGGCTGGGTGACATTTTCCCAGTCCAGACACGTTGCACCCATCAGTGGTGATGTGAGGCTGGATCGGGGACGGTGCTGGGTGGTGTCCTGGTGTGCACCATCCCAGCCCCACAGTTCTCAGGGACTCGAGGGCTTTGAGCTCCCCCCTCATCCCTTTTTGTGCTGTGGATGCTGCCCTGGCTTACAGAGCAGGCCAGTTTGGCAGTGACCTCACTTCAGGCCTGGATCAGAACGAGACAAAGCAGAAATCCAGGCCAGGCTGAGCAGTTTCTCAATGGTGGGAACTGCTGCAAAACACATGGAGCAGGAGCAGTGCCCCGAGGGTTTGGGCATCAGCCAAGGCTGGGGGCAGCAGCTCTGGAAGGACCCAGGGCCATCCAGCCTGTCCTGCAGGGAGCTGGGTGGGCCGTGTCCTGAAGCTGTGTGACTTTGGGCTGGTTGTCTGAACTCCTCTGGGGGCTGGAGGGATTCCTGGAAGAGCCACAGGGCAGCAGGAAGGAGATGGTTCAGATGGAGGAAGGAGGATGGAGATGAGGACAGATTATTTTCTGGGAGATGGTGGACTTTGGCAAGATCTGGAAGAGAACCATCATATTTTGCAAAGGAGATGTGGTTTACACCTAGGGCTTTGTGAGAAGGAAAGGAAAGCAGTCTGAATTCTTTTCCCTGACCTTCTGCTGACTTTCTCTAAAGGAGTTGTTTGTTGCTGTGTTTGTCAGGGCTCATTCCTGTCCCAGAAGAGCTCCCAGCACTGGGGATGGCTGCCTGCCTCTGGCTGAATGGGAGCAGGAATGTTGTGCAACCTCCCTTCTACTGCTGCGTCCCAGGGACACGGCCAACACAAACAGCCATCATCCCAGCTGAAGGCATGTGTTTGTCCAAAGCCACTTCTCAGCTGAAGAAATTACAGCCTCCTTGCAGATAGTGGCCCTGTTGTTACTTTTGGCAGAGGCCAGTTTTGTGGCTCTGACCTCATTTCAGGAGATGTCACCGGTGGCAGAGCAGGGCTGGTGTTTCCGAGGTTTATGTTGGATAAAGGTGCTTTTCTGCAGGGGGTGCAGAGTTCATTGTGCTGCAGCTCTCGGTGACCCTGCCGGGGGCTCTCTTTCTGTGTTGGCAGTTCTTTGTGTTCTGCCACGGGCTGCTGCAGCTCTCCCAGCTCCTGGTCTCCGGCTACCTGAAGAGCTCCATCTCTACCATCGAGAGACGCTACGGCCTCTCCAGCCAGACCTCGGGGCTGCTGGCTTCCTTCAACGAGGTGACCGCCAGCAGCCCCCCAGTCCCTGCGGGGCACTGTCCCCGTGCTCCCCCTGTCCCCTCGGGAGCTACTCCCGCTCTCTGTCCCTGCAGGTCGGCAACACCCTGCTTATCGTCTTCGTCAGCTACCTGGGCAGCCGCGTGCACCGGCCGCGCCTCATCGGCTGCGGGGCCATCCTCGTCTCCCTGGCTGGCTTCCTCATGGCCCTGCCCCACTTCCTCACCGGGCCCTACGAGTACGACCAGTCCGTGGCCAGTAAGTGCTCCAGACACTTGTTCCGGGCCTTTTGGGACGGGAGAAGGAAATAATGGAATGGCAGAATGGTTTGGGCTGAAAAGGAGCTTAAAGATCATCTTGTTCCACCTCTGCCGTGGGCAGGGACACCTTCCACCGTCCCAGGCTGCTCCAGCCTGGCCTTGGACACTTCCAGGCGTCCAGGGGCAGCCACAGGTGCTCTGGGCAGCCTGTGCTCCTCCCCACACTCACAGGGAACAATTCCTTCCCAATATCCCACCTATCCCTGCCCCCTAGCAGTGGGAAGCTGTTGTGAAACGGCTTTTCCTCCAGGCACTGGGAGCTGCAAGCTGTTGGCCTCTCCTCAAGAAGTTTCATTTTTCTGAGAATGAAATCTTCCCAACCCTGAGAGGCAGCAGCTACTGGTGAAAAGCAGAGCCAGGGGACGTGGGAACCATGGAACCACGGGAAAGGGCAGGAAAACACTCAAAATACAGGCAGTGGCTCTGATTCCCCTTGTTTGCTTCACATCCAGCCTCACCTGCCTTCCCTGGTCTAGCTGGGCTCTCTGTGAGGTTTTAGACCCCACCAGCCTCCCTTGAGAAACACACAGATCTAAATCACTGATGGAGGGAACAGGGCAGGGTGGGCTTGGGATCTTCTCCCTGAAGGAAAATGAAGGGATGAGAAAAGAAAGAAAGGGGAAAACCAGTTATTTGCCACCGTTCCAATTCCTGCCATGAAGCTCCAGCAAACCTTCTAGAAGCCTCCACCGAACAGCTTTTGTTTGGCTCACCAGAGGGAGTGCAGCTGGTTCAGGCAACTGCAGGCACCACAGGAAGGCTGAATAGGTGAATAATTGCTGACTGCAAAGCGGGGCCAGCTGCAAACCCCGGCTTGGGAACCATGAGTTGGTGTTTCAGCAGGGCTGCTGCAGCTGGCCCCATGCCCATTCCTCGGGATTTGGGGCATAACCATGGAAATCCTGCTGCAAGCACCACCACCCCCATTCCCCTGGTTCTAAGGAAGGTGAGGGTGAGAATCAGCCCTTTCATGTAGGCAGCTTTTCTGAGGAAAACAAATTCTCATTTCCTGGGTAGCTGCCCACAAGATCTGCGGGTTTGCTCATTTACCTATATTGGAAGGTCTGTCAAAGGTCTGGCAGTGACCTCAGCTCCACTTCCTTGACGGAGGAAAAGCCTTGAAGGTTTTCCATGGCAGGTGAAGCCATCTCTGTGAACATCAGTGCAGTGATCTTTGCACCTTCTTTGTGTTTTCCTTTGCCTGCCATGTACGGATAAGATAAGCACCTGGAGCAAATCCAGAGCAGGTCACAGAGCTGCTCCAGGGCTGGAGCCCCTCTGCTCTGGAGCCAGGCTGGGAGAGCTGGGGGTGCTCACCTGGAGAGGAGAAGGCTCCAGGGAGAGCTCAGAGCCCCTTGCAGGGCCTAAAGAAAGAAGTTTTTTCTTCAGACCGAGCTCCCCAGACCTGTCCCTTGTCACAACAGGCACCTTCAGCAACACCACCGACCTGTGCCAGCCTGGGGCCCCACGGGCCTGGGCCAACCTCAGTGATGCCAGCTGCACCCCCCACGCCTCCAGGGAGAACCACGAAGTTCTTCTGGTCATGTTTGTGGCCCAGGCACTGCTGGGCATCGGCGGAGTGCCCATCCAGCCCTTCGGCATCTCCTACATCGATGACTTCGCCAGCGAGAGGAACTCCCCCCTCTACCTGGGTGAGGCTGGGCTCCTTGGGAGGGGAGAAGCCAGGCTGGAGGTGACAGCAAGGCCAGACTGGACTAATTTGCATTAATGAGAGCTGGGTTTGTTATAGCCCTTCTGCTCTGCCTGGAGCCAGGAAAATTTCTGCAAAAAGAGTTTCTCTGCTTCAGGCTTGGGTAGACGGCAGGAGAGCTGGGAAACACCACTTGGGGCAGGTGTTGGGGGTTCTGACCTGAGAGTGGCATCCTGAAGATGGAGTTAATTAATACATCTTCCTCAAAAAAAGTGGAGAAGGGGCAGCAGCACTCTGTTTAGGTGTTAGCAAAGTGATACAAACCAAAGAGAGAAGTTTCAGCCACCTGGGAGATGGGAGCACAGGGGATGCTGGAGAACAGCTTGGGCACAGGCCCAAAAGGGGTGTCCCAGTGTGGTGGGATGGACAAGGTGATCCTTGCAGGTCTTCTAGTCCTTTCCTATCTGTTAGCTGGGAAAACAGAACAGCAAAGGCAGATCAAAACCAGGTCATTGCTGCTAAAAAAAGGAAGCGCAGCATCAAATTCTGCTCTGGTAGACAACCCAAACCTCTCATGTGTAAGGTAGGAGTTGAATTTTATGTGTGGATTTCTTTTATCAGCAATTCATGGAGTAGAATTCACGGATAACTTTTATCTCCTTAACCTTGTAAAAAATCTTGGTGTTCCCTGGATTACCGATGCCAATGGGCACCTCTGGTTCCTGGCAGTATTGCAGTCCTTCTGGGGGGCTGAAGACAAGTGTCAGGAAAGGCCTGAGCCTTGCCAAAGGGAATCCCATGTGTGAAAGGAGTGTGGGGGGCATGGGGCTGTTGCTCTGGGAGATCAGAAAGCTTCCAGGGAAATGGGCAGTGCTGGAGGCAGGCACAGCAGAGCCTGGTCCCACTTTGAGGCACCTCTGTCCCCATGGTGCCTTCCCCCAGGCTGAGCCCTTCCCTGTTCTCATCCCTGCCCAGGAATCCTGTTCTCCGTGACAGTCATTGGGCCGGGGGTGGCCTTCATGCTGGGCTCTGCCATGCTGCGGTTTTACGTGGACATCGACAAAGTCAGCGCAGGTGAGGGGACCTGTCCTGTCAGACCTTCTGGAGCAGAGGGGTCCCAGCCTCCTTCTCTGCCCTGTGCCACTGGGGTACAGTGGGCAGCCAGCACATCCAAAGGGCTGAGTGGCTCTTTGGACACCCTGGGGACAGCAGTGAAATAGGAGAGAGACAGTGGGATGTGATTTGGTGATGGGATGATGAGGGGAAACACTGCTGAGGCCCCACAACTGATGGTCCCTGGGCTGGGAGCTACCACCTTGGGGCTGATGGATGGTGGGGGTGGCCTTTGGTGCACTGGGGCACCTCCTTTGTCCCTGCACTGCTCTGATGGCCCTCTCCTCTCTCCTGCAGCTGAGGTGCAGCTCACCAGCAAGGACCCGCGCTGGGTCGGGGCCTGGTGGCTCGGGTTCCTGGTGGCCGCCAGCCTGGTGGCCCTGTCTGCCCTGCCGTACTTCTTCTTCCCACGGGAGATGCCGAAGGAGGTAGGAGGGGTTCTGCACACACACACACACCTCACTGGAGCCAAAATGACAGCCACAGGAGCCACAGACACTTCTGGTCCTTGGGAAGGGGAGGATGCAGTCCCAGAGTTTCATGTTTACGAGAGGTGTGCCCAGGGAAAGAGAGGGCAGCCAGCTCTGCCTGTGCCCACAGCTTTTGTCTGGGAGCAGTCCTGAATTTTAGAGGTGGAATTGAAGTTTCAGCAGTGGGCTCCTGGCAGGCAAGGACAGCTCTTCTGCAGGGAGCAGGGCCAGGGAGGGGCTGTGCTGTCCAGAGCTGCACACAGGACATGACACAACTCGTGAGGTTCCCCGGCTGCGCATCCCAGCACCCTGGGAGCGGCACAGAACAAACTGTGCCTGCAGAGGAGGCGTTCTCTGTGGGCTGGGATGCTGCTGAAGCTGCTGGGACATGCTCAGGGGGTGAAGCCGTGCTCGTCTCGGTGTCTTGGCGTGTGCTTTACCTTGAGGCAGCGTCAAAACCTTGCTGCCTGAACAAGTCTGTGCACCTGGTGCAGAGTAACGCTTCATTTCTCCTGACGCTGCCTGAATTTCCACGGGAATGAACGGAGATTTGGGGTTCCCCGACCTGTTTCACCAGTTCAGCGTGGGGATGCGGTGATTTACTGCTGGCTGACAGGAGCTGCGTGGTGATGGGGTGGGAGCTGCTCCGTGCAGGGTGAGGGTGATCCCAAATTCAATGTGCCTGGTCGGTCCTCCCGCAGCCAGGCTTGCTCTGAAGCCTTAGGGAAGGTCTGTGCTAGCAGGGTCTGCTCAGCACGCCAGGGTGGCATGCTCCATCTCAGGGAAAAGTTCTTCATTAGGGATGATGGGAATATTAATTTCATAAACGCCTCTGGAGGGAAAGTAATGCACTTCCAACTAAAACAGCTGCACTTTCTGGCAAGTGCTGCGCTCTGAGTTGGAAGAGTTTAAGGGGGAACGGGTGGATATTGATTTTAAAAAGAGCAGGAAGATTTCACCCAGCTCTTCTGGCTGGGATCTGTGGGGAACTCTCCCACATGGCTGAGCACCCACGTGTCCCTCTGCAACATGTGAATTTCTTGAATTCTTGGCTTCCTCCCCATTTTTGCATCTTCCTCAGAAAGCTCTTGGAATCTACCAGCAGTCATAAATAATAACATTCATGGGAAAATACAGCAAATAGCCAAATTCTGCCTTCCTTGCAGGATGGGAGGCAGCAGGGATGCCTGACCCACAGGGTATCATCATCATCAGCAGCAGCAGCAGCAGCAGCAGCAGCAGCAGCAGCAGCAGCAGCAGCAGCAAGGGGCCCTGCCTAAAAAATTCAAATAAAGGCCTCTGTAGAAAGTTTGCCACATGCTGTTCTGGGTATCACACGTGAGCTGCAGGAGCACTCCAGGATTTGTTGGAAATCTGTGTTGTCATGGATGTTCTCCTGCATGTGTGTGCCATCCTGCCCACTGCAAATCCCTTCAGGCACAGCACTGGAACAGCCCATGAGAAAAGCACAGCTCTGCTCTGCCCAGAGGCAGCTGAGGTGTTCCTGCACCTCCAGCCTGGATTCCATTTCTGGCCACCCTCCTCAGTGGGCATCATGCAGCAAGCACTGGGTATCAGCTAGCCCTCTGTGCCTTTGGAGACTCACATTTTCTATTCCACAGCCACACTTCAGCTTCACCTGTTTTTTTGATGAATTCTTTCTTTGAAGTTCCTGGAATGGCTCGTGTTAACATGAATGATAGCGCAGGGCTGCTCTTTTGATCTTTTTTTGGTAAATTAGTCACTCCAAACCCAGAACATCTTTATTTCTCTGCTTTGCTGCTTGTCAGAAGGTTTCTAGCACCAGAGTGTCCTGACTAACCCTATTGAGGACTGATCCCCATGGGATTGTCATGAAATCAGGAAGGGGATGGGAGGATGAGGCTCTTAGACTGGAAAAACTGTTTTCATCAAGAACAGCCTTTTTCCCAAGTAATTCCAGTTTAATCCTGCCTCCATGAGCTTGAACCATTCCTTGGAGTTGTGTCCTGGATTGTGAGGAACTTTAAGCACTCTCCAGTTGCTGTGTAGCCATAGTTTAGCTCATGCTTTGCCATCTGCCAGTGTTGCTGTATGCCAGGGCAGGCAGCAGCAGTGCCACAATATTCCAGTATCCCTGGGACACAGGCTCTGTCCGTCCCACATCTCTGAGGGTGCCACAAAAAGGGGAAAGCTGCTCTCAGCAGGATCTGTCTTGTCCACCCTGATCCCTCCTGCTGCAGGGGACACTCCAGACACAGAACCCAACCTCTCCCAGATGCCAGAGGGGCTGGGTGACACTTCCCCCTGCCTGGGACAGCATCTGACATCCACTGACACGCCTCACTGCAGAGCTCAAGTGGATTTTATGGGAATCAGGCTGGCGTGTCCCGCTCGTGTCCGAGCCCTGGGGATTTGTCCAGCCCCTCTGGTCACTCAGCAGGGCTCTCCTCCTCAGCCTCAATGCCAGCACGCTACCAAAACTTATTTTCCTGCGTGTTGCAGGGACACTTTCTACAATTCCAGGTTACTCCAGCCTGCCTTGGGCACTGCCAGGGATCCAGGGGCAGCTACAGCTTCTCTGGGTACCTGTGCCAGGGCCTGCCCACCCTCACAGGGAACAATTCCTGCCCAATATCCCATCCAACCCTGCCCTCCTTCGTCTTAAAGTCATTCCCCCTAGTCCTGTCCCTTGCAAGAAGTCCCTGTCCAGCTCTCCTAGGGTGCCCATTAGGTCCTGGAAATTGAGATCTTTCTCTGGAAAAAGGTACTGTGACACTCTGGCTGCCTCACTAAAGCTCCAAAAGCACCCCCAAAGGCAGCCTAGGAGAACAGGGCATGGTCTGAGGAGCAAGGAGCACCGAGTGGCAGGACAGGCTGCAGGAATGGGCTGGTCTCTACAGCTGGATTCTCCCCAGGGAGCTTTAAAGACTGGCACAAACAGCAGCTAAAAATAATCCTCCCATTTGGTGGGAGCAAGGTGCCCCTCAGCTGGTTATTTTAACACTCCTGGAAATAGGGTCCCTGGAGGGACCACACATGCTGGAAGAGGCATAATGAAGTGTTTGTAGGGAGCCTGACCTTGTCAGAAGGAAAATAATTCTCCTCCAAGCTGTGAGGTTTTACACTTTATTTGTCTAATATGAAAATAACTTCTCTGACCTTACTTTTCAGTGAGCTGGGAGTGCCAGGTTCTGTTCACAGCCAGAGGGAAACTCTGCAGACACCTCAAAATAAACAAAGAAAACCTCTCTGTCACAGAACAGGTCATTTATCCCTGTTTCCAGGGGTGTATTTGGATAAACCCAGCCTGCTGGCACCTCTGGCTGCCCTTCTCACAGGTGCAGTAGCAGGTGGGGAAAGCAGGAGCTGGCAGGAAAAGCTGCTTTCATTTTCCTTTCCTGCAGAGCCCTGCTCAGCCATCCCTGGATTTATTCACGCCTGTTCAGGGAAATGGGGGATTTACCCAGGCCAGGGTCGGGTTGGGGATGCTTTTTCTGATGCAAAGTGTGTGGGAGCTTCATTCTCCTTCCTCAAAAGCCTGTCTGCCTGCCCCATCCCCTGAGAGGGTGGAGTGATGCCAGTGGACTCACAGAATCACGGCATGGGTTGGGTTGCAGGGGCCTTAAAGCCACAGGCAGGGCCATCTTCCACTGTCCCAGAGTGCCCAAGCCCCATCCAACCTGGCCTTGGACACTTCCAGGGATCCAGGGGCAGCTTTTTTGCTGGCCAAAATCTTCCATGCAGATAAAATCCCTTTGGAAAAACATGAGATGCAGCGAGTGGCACCAAGAAGCTGAGTCCTTTAAGGAATCATCCAGGAAAATCCAAGTGTGGGGGCATTTTGCAAGCTTAGTTTGTTTCTCCTTGGCATGATGCTGGGGCAGGGCTGATGTTACTGCACCTTCCAGCTCCAGCTTGACAAATTTCTGCTGTGAGAATGGCAAAATCCCCCATGGCAGGGGCACAGCATCCTCCTTGGGGCTTGGGCATCTCCGATGGTGCAGCCAGCACAATTCCAGCATCATCCGCAGCAAGCAGGCAGGATTCCTGCTTTTCCTTCTTCCCTTGCTCTCCTTCATCCCAGAGAAATGTATTTCCTGATCCTTTCAGGCAGCAAAACACCACAGCAGGGCCAAGGCAGCACAGGGAAAGGAGCTTTCCCCCTCTGTGAGGGCTTTGCTCCATGCGCTGCTGCTCCCGAGCCAGCACGGAAACGTCCCTGCAAGGGTCACACACAGGGACATCCCAACCAGAGGAGCTGGGCTTTAGTCAGGGTGGGCAGGCTGTTGACTCTCAGAAGTACAAACAGCTGGAAGCTGAGGAAGCCACAGTCAGGAACAGCTTGGATGTATTTTTGGAAAACGCAGCAGTTTCCGAGCAGAGAGAAGAGCCCCTGTAAGGCAATTGAAGAGTGAAAGGGAGCAGGGTTTCATCTTTGCATTTGAAAAATGCATGAGAGCCCGAGCTCCAGCAGTACAAAACAGGAAAGGAGTTTAATTGCTTTTGCCCTTAAAGAGGGCACGTGGAACCCTCAGCACAGCCACTGTGACCTCGCTGCTGTTTAATGACCGCTCTCAGTTCCACAGCAAAGGAGGTGATTTTAGCCCAAGAGCTGCCCGTTTCCTTGTGTCCATTACAAGTCTCTAATTGCTGCTGAATGCACTCGTTTGTGCAGCTCCTGATGGCAGTGGCAGAGCAGGGGCTGCTGGCTCTGGCTGTAAACACTCTGTGCTGAGAGCCACGCTGTTCTGAGCCCTGCCTGCCCCTCCACAGGCACAGCAGCACATCTCCTCTGAGTGCCCCCTGCTCCTGCAATTCCCCTAAAAGCCTGCAGAGCAGGGGATCCCAGGCACATCCCAGAAATGCTCTGCTCCCTCAGCTTCCCCATGCTGTGGGATGCTGGGCTGAGTGAGGCTGCAGTGACCTTCCATGCTCTGAGCCCTCCGAGGCCAGGGACTGCACCCTGGGCAGCCTCTTGCCTTAGGAGGTGACAAATATTGTGCCTCCATCCCAGACCCCCCTCCTTGCCTCCATCCCAGACCCCCCCTCCTTACATTTTCCTCTGTTTTGATGCTTCTTTGCTGCCCAGCGGGTTGTGAGGGGGCACAGAGACACAGGGAGCTGCTCATCCTCCATCCAAACCAGTGCCCAAAGCTGTGCTGGTGGGCATCCAGGTGGTCTTGGCTGCCTGCCCCCACACACAGAGGTGAAAGCTCTGGGGCAGAAAAACATCTCCCTGAGGGTCTCCAGCTTTCCCTGCCAAGGTTTGCAGCTCCTGAGTTTGTGTGAGCTGAGCACAGGGTGTGCTGGGCCTGGGGAATGGCACAGCTGGATCCCGAGGAAGTGTGATCCCACTGCTGTCAGGAGAGGTGGGAAAACTCCTGTGCAGCGTGGATGTGTCTGGGTGCTGTCAGCCCCATGGGAGCCACGGTGGTGTGGGCAGGGAGCAGCAGCTGGACAAGGCCAGCAGCATCCCGGGCTGCTGTGTCATGGTTTGGGAGAGGAGAGGGGAGGCTGTGGCATGGCGTGTGCAGTGACAGGCTCTGGTGTGTCCCCAGGTGGTGACAGGGAAGAACAGAGACAGCAAGAGGAGGGAGGACGTGCTCAGCCAGCTCAGGTGCCAGCACTCGGAGAGCCTCTCCCTGACGGAGTTCATCAGACGTAAGTGGTGTGCTTCAGCCTGCCCACCCCTCCCTGCTGCACCTCGTGCCAGCCAAGGCAGTGCCCTGCTCACTCTGAGTGTCACATGCCTGCCCTGGCAGTGTCCCAGGCCAGGCTGGACAGGGCTTGGAGCAGCCTGGGCTAGTGGAGAGTGTCCCTGCCCATGGATGGGATGGGCTTGAAGGTTCCTTCCAAACCAAATCCTTCTGTGACTTCTGTGATTCATGGCTCATGTGGGCAGCAGGAATCAGAGGCCAACATCTCACCAGAGCCAGGCAGGAAAGAGGAGTGTTAGCTGTGAGCCTGGAGCAGAGCAGTGGGAAGGGAGAGACCCCCTTCAATCAGAGGGGTTTGGGTGTCTCCAGCTGCTCTTGCTCAGCCCTCGGGCCATGGCAGGAATCAGAACCACAGCAGCACTGGCAACTTCTCATCCCCAGAAAACCTCACCAGGCTCCCTCCTCCAAGTCTGGAGACACTGTCCAAGCCAGGCTGACCTCCTGTCCCATCGGGAATGGCCAGCACTGCCTGGGGCCAGGGTCTGAGCAGTTAAAATCCAGAGGGAGATTTGAATCCGGTGCAATTAAATTGTTTGGAAATTGAAAGCTCTTTGTGCTGAAGGGGATCAGCTGGGCTTTAGTCTGTGCAGGCATTTGCTAATGGTTGGGATGTTTGGGTTTTTTAAATACTCTGCACTTTGGCAGCTACTTACGAAAAGTGGCCAGTGTCAGCTTCCTCCCTCTTTCCCAAATATTATCCCGTTAATTTATTGGAATTTCTGCGTGTTCTGAAGGTCAGTGCATGGCAGGCACAGCCAGGCAGGCGTGGGCAGGTTTTTTGTCCCGCTGGTGGCAGCGTTTGCTCGTCAGCCTAATGCTCAATTAGAGGAGGCACTCGGGGGTTTCTTCCCCCCCCGACCTTGTGGCGCTGTCATTTCGAAACCTGTGTGATGGAAGCGGCTGCGTGGGAGCAGATTGATAGCGCTCAGATGGGATTTTTACACCAACACGCTGCTCTGTGCCGCTGAAACACGAATGAGAATGAGCTCCCTGCTCCTGGCTGAAGAGAGGAGGAAATCTCATACCCTGCTCCAGCTGCAGCTCTGGTTTGGGGCTCGAAACAGCGTTGCTGTGTCAGGGCTGTGCTAACAAATTCATTATTTCTGAGAATTTGTCCCCCAAAGCCCAGCTCTAAAATAAATGAAGTGTCTGGTTTGTGTCAGGAGAGCAATCTTGCTAGAATCACCAGGATCTCAAATATAAAACTCTTTTCAGAGCCAAGGACGGGGTGGCAGGTGCTGTGTGATGGTTAGATGGGACAGTGTGGGGGGAAGCCTAAACACTTCAGGGCTGGCTCATCTGCAAGTCACTGGAAAGAGAATTTCCTTCCCATTTCATCACTCTCCTGCTTGTTTTGTTTCCTCTCTCTGTTTCTCTTTGTACTGTTATTTTCTACATGATAATTGATGAAAGCAGCATTTGGAGATGAGATTCTCCAGCCTGAATCTCCTTGGAAGAGTCCAAGGCCAGGTTGGACGGGGCTGGGAGCACCCTGGGACAGTGGAAAGTATCTTCCAGCAGTAATGAAAAAAGTAGGATTTAGCTTGCCTGAAGTCATTTCCATTGCTAATTTCTAAGCTTCTGTTGAAAACACCTGGGAGGATGTGCAGATTCTGCTGCACATACTGGGAATTAGCCCATTAAAGGTGATCTTCAAAGCAATTGGAACGTTGCACTCCTCACTCGTGACTTGTTTGTTTCTCTTATGGTCCCTAAAGACAGTTTCAAGGATATTTTTTGTTTATTATTTTAAAGTTTCCCCTTGCTTTTCCTGTCTGCCCAGCTTCCTCTCTCCAGCTGCTAGGAGGATGCATTTAGTGCTGAGGTGGGCATTGCAGAGGATGGAAATCTTGCTGGGGGACCTGCTCAGCTTTTTACCTCTGATCTGAGGTGGCAGAAGGGGTTTGGTTTGATTAAAAAGACCAGTGACCTCCAGGAAAAGAACTTTTTGGTGAAAAATTTCCACAAAAGGCTGGATTGGCTCTCAGATTTTTCAGCAAGCAAGCTGAGGTTTCCCATCTGCAACATGGCTGAGAAATTCCAGGAATACTCTTCAAAAATCAGTTCCTTCAGTGGTACTTAGAGGCAAAAGCATCTCCCCTCCTGGGTTCATATTGGTGTAAAGCAGCTCCTCCCTCTCCACTGACTGCCAGCCTCCAGAGGGTCAGTGTTCCAGGGTCCCTGACCATGCTTGGTGTGCTGGGACCCCTCCAAGGACCTGCTTTTTCAGCTTCCTACGATTTTTGGGCTGCTTGCCTGATCTGGGGGCAGAGTGCTGAGCCGGGAAGGCAATGCTGCCACAAAGGGGAGTTTTGCCTTTGGACATGGAGGACCCCACTGCACCCACAGAGGATCCTTTTGCTCTTCCCAGAACGTTCAGGACAGCCAAAATCCATCCCTGTGTGAGGACAGCCCCCAGCCAAGCCCCAGGGAGATCTCCCCAGATAGAAAGATTGTCCCAGTTGTTTGTCAGCTGCTCAGAGTTAACACCATTAACTTATGGCAGTTCTCTGCATTAATCCTCGCTGTTAATTCCTTATCTCTGCTCCAGCAGATTGGCTGCCCAAGCTCTCATCTGGGAAACTCATCAGCAGTTTGTTTGGAAGTTGCCCTTTGCTTGCCAGCAGAGCAGGGGGGCGGCGGTGGCAGAGCAGCACCAGCAGCAGCAGGAAGGGGGTTTGGGATGTGCAGGAAGGGGACATCACTCCAGGCTGGACACTGGCAGCTCCCAGCAGCTCCTAGGTTCAGCCCTAGGGCAGTGTTTTTGTGCCTGTAATCAAAAAATGCATTTTTTCATGATTGAAACAAAAAGGACGCTGAAATCGCAACCGCAGCAAACAAATAAATGAACTTTTAATGACTTCCCATCTACTTTTGTACTTGTTTTAGCAGAAGCTCTGCCAGAAAGCTTCAAGGAAAGGAGTGCAAGGAGATGAGCTTTGCAGTCCCGTCCAACCCAAGCTCTTCTGTGATTCTCTGATGAATGTTTTGCTGCTCTCCATGCAACAGGTTCCCCCTTGTCCTTCCAGGCTTTCCTGCGGTGCTGCTAAGGAACCTGAGGCACCCCGTGTACCTGCTGGTGGTGCTGGCTCAGGTCAACCTCTCTGCCATGGTTGCTGGGTTAGCAACGTTCATGGGCAAGTTCCTGGAGAGACAGTTCTCCCTCACAGCGTCCCTGGCCAACATGATCATTGGTAAGTGTTGCTGAGCTTTGGACTCCTTAGAAACCAATCTGGGAATTAGGAAGAATTCCTCTAGAATAAAGCCTCCCCCTCAGAATCGGTTGGAGAGTTCAGAGATCCTGCCACAGAAGTGTTTAAAACACATTTTTGAGCAAACAGCACCTCGGGGAAAGAGGCCTCTGAGGTCTGCAGCAGATAAATCAGAGTAAAGTGAGCAGAGCAGACTGGCAGAGCCCAGGGCTGAGTGCAGGCAGGAAGGTTAAATGCTGAAGCAGTGCTGTCCTGTGTGCCCAGCTGAGCTGCTCCCAGCCTTGATTTACCCTCTGCATTCAAGTCAGCACCGTGTTCCATGGATGAATTTCTCTAGCCTTTGTTCTCACTCTTGGGTCTTGCTTGGCCTTTTTCTTTCAGATCAAAAAGCTTTCTGTAGCTGGAAATTCCTTCCTTGTGTGGGTATTTATGGGCTGAAAGCAACCTGCCCATTGATTCTCAGCTGAACAGTTTGCTTGTCTCTAGCTGAACTTTGGTCTTCCCCTAAAAACTGGGGGGGTTTATATAATTGGGATTTTGCAAGGGAGACCACAGAAATTGGCACAATCCTGCACTGCACAGAAATGAAACATCCTCCACAGGCTTGCTTGGTGTTTCTTCCTGTCAGCACAGAAAAATCACATTTTGCTGGGTGAAGCTTTCCACAGCTCCTGACATCTTCCATCCATGGATACATAAGTTTGCTGTGGGATTCTGCTGCTTCTGAAAAGCAGCTTTTGTGTAGCATTATTCCACCAGTCCCTGCAATAACCTTGGTCCCTTCCGAATCACCTGTGCTGAAAAACAGGAACCCAGCATCAAATCCTCTGGTGCTTTGCCGTAGGGAGGGACTGATAGAGAGCACAGATAAAAAACAAGGTACTGTGATAGGACAAGGGGGAATGGCTTTAGACTGGGTATTAGGAGGGAATCCTTCCCTGGGAGGGTGGGGATGCCCTGGCACAGCCACAGCTGTGATCCCTGTGATCCCTGGAAGTGTCCAAGGCCAGGCTGGACACTGGGGCTGAGAGCAGCCTGGGATGGTGGAAGGGGGTGGAACTGCGTGATGTTTAAGGTCCCTCCCGAGCCAGCCCACTGTGTGGTTCCCTGATATCGGTGCCCTGCCTTTCCCAGGTGCTGTGAACATCCCTGGGGCCATGGTGGGGATCGTGGTGGGCGGTGCCATCCTGAAGCGGTTCCAGATGTCTCTGAGGCAGTGCAGTGCCCTGTGTGTCCTGGGCATGCTGCTCTGCCTGCTCACCGCCTTCCCCCTGCTCTTCCTGGGCTGCCCCACGCAGAAGGTGGCAGGTGTCACCTACTGGCACAGGTACGGCGGGCTGGGCACAGGGGCACTCCCAGGTGGGCACAGCCCGGCCACGGGAACTTCCTAGGGCTGGGAGCCAAGCAGAATCCCCAGAAACGGGTTTATTCCTTCAGGAGAAGCAGCTAATGGAGACAAAGTAAGAGACTGTTGTGGATAAACACTGAGTGTGCTGTGTCCTCAGGTTTAGGGCAGCAAATGTACATTTAGCCTCCATGACTTGTCCCACACTTGGTGGAGTCATTTCAGCTTTAGCTTCTTAGGGGTGAAACCTTTTCAACATGAGATTTTTAGAATCAGGATTAAGAGTTCCCCCAGTGAAATTTCCTACTGAGCAGCAAGTGTGGAACCCAAAGTAAACACCTTTTTGGCACAAACAGCACAGGTTTTTATCTTGGAAAACGTGGTGGATGAGCAATTCAGGCAGGGGCCAGCCCTGGAGTCACCCCATCCAAGCTGTGGCAGCTGAAAGTGGGCAGGACCTTCTTGTGTGCCCTCAAGGCTCGACCCAGGTCTCTGAATTCCCTGCCCAGAATCCTGTGGTCCAGCCCTCAAGGGGAATCTCCCTCCCTGCCTCCCACAGTGGTGCTGCAAGAATCCCAAGCCCAGGGTTGGGACCCAGTTTGAAAGAAGAGGGTGGCTCCCGTGCCTGGTTGTGGTTGGGATGCTTTGCCCAGGCAGAGCAAAGGCTTGGGGCAGCGGTGGAATTCCCGTGGGTCCTCCCTGCCACCTGGGGAAGGCTTTGCTGTGCAGAACCATGAATCATGAACACTTTCCTCCCGCTCAGCTCTGGCTCTGGACACCACGACATGGAGTGCAACATGCAGTGCCGCTGCCCCGAGAGGGGCTTCAACCCCATCTGCGGCTCCGACGGCGTGGAATACACCTCACCCTGCTCTGCTGGCTGCAGCCACCTGGCTGTCCTCACAGAGAGCTCTGTCCTGGTGAGTCCTGCTCAGGAGGGCTGAGCAGTGCCCAGCTCCGGCCGGAGCACAGGCTGCCAAGCCAAGGGTCTGCCTGAGAGGGGAATTCAGCAGTGAAGGAGCTGGAAGAGCGGGGTTTGCCCCTGGCCTTCCTTTGGTTTAGGATTATTCTGGTCCCTCCCGTGCTACTCCCAGCCTGTCACTGAGCCCTGATGGCTCTGAGCTTCCTCCGCTGCTCTGTTGGCTCTGCAGACGATGCGGTTCGGGAAATCTTTGCCTCTAAAACACCCACCTGCAGGTGGCTAGCAGCCCACATGGGATGAGTGGCTTTCCCCTGGCACAGGATGCAGCTCAGGACTGTCTGGGGAGTGTGCAGCAGCATTTTGTTAATTAACAGCACTTCATTTTAATAACAATTATGATTGCTGCCAGAGCCTAGTCCCAAATGTGCTTTCCTGCACCACCACCCCATGTCTTTTGTACAGCAACATCCTTTCCAACTGCTTTGACGATGCCTCTCTCTTCCAGCCCTTGCTTTCTCAGAACACACTTTCTCTTTTACACTTTTCTTACCATTTTCAGCATCTCTGCCGGTACAGGGGCCAGTGGCACCCATTGCCTGCTGCCTTCCCTGTCCCAGGGTGTCCAGGAACCCTCCCAGCCTGCAGAAAACCCTACAATTGTGTGACCCAGCTTTGCTGCAGCCCTTCCAGAGGGCACCATGTAAGCTTGGATGTAGGAGCGAGGTTTTGGGAGACCCTGAGCTGCCCCTGCCTCTGGGATCACCCTTCTGAAAACTGCCACCCCCTCTGGCAACCAAAAGGTCATGCTCATTTTATTTAAAGGTCTCTTAAAAAAAAAAACCCTCAGGGGTTTCTTGTTTAAAACAAAGAAAGATAGAATTGTGACTAAAAAGCAGAGAAAAATTCCTCATCCATCACCCCGGGGCATCTTTGCTGTAAGGCTCTGCTAGTTATTTATGGGCCTCTCTCAAAGGTGAGGTTTTCCACGTTTGATTTAGCACCGCCCCTGGACTCTGGCTGCAGCTCTGCCCTGCACACAGACCTGGATGGAGGGGCTCACATCCCTGTGCCAGGCCCTCAGCACCCTCAGCCAGGAATTCCTCCCCAGTATCCCATCTATCCCTGCCCTCTGGCAGTGGGAAGCCATTCCCTGTGTCCTGTCCCTCCATCCCTTGTGCCTCTCCAGCTCTCCTGGAGCACTGGATGGGGCTCTGAGGTCTCCCCAAAGTAGTGAGTACTAATTACTGCTAATTATTTCCAGACAAGTCCTACCCCCTCTCCTTCACTCCGGCAGCTGGCAGCGTTCCCTTCCATCTGCACGTCCCTGGGCAGGTGGGCAGCCTCTGGATGTCGTTTCCTCTTTGCAGAACTACACCGAGTGCAGCTGCATCGCGGGGCCAGGGGGGTTCGCCAGGCCAGGCACCTGCGGCACTGCCTGCTCCCACCTCTTCGTGCCCTTCGTGGTCCTGTCCTGCCTGGCAGGGATCCTCGCCAGCACATCCCACACGCCATCCTTCATGCTCATCCTGAGGTGGGCACAGTCCTGGGCAGCCACTGAGGGCTTCCAGAGGGGAGATTTGGGCCAGGAGGAAGGATTTCTCCAGCTGCAGGACTGGCAGCCCTGCCTGGGCACTAAACCAGCCCTGGACTACACCTCCTGCCCTGTTCCTGCACATAGGGCCTAAACCAGCCCTGGACTGCACCTCCTGCCCTGTTCCTGCAGCCTGGGCACTAAACCAGCCCTGGACTGCACCTCCTGCCCTGTTCCTGCAGCCTGGGGCCTAAACCAGCCCTGGACTGCACCTCCTGCTCGGTTGCTGCTGTGTTTTCTCCTCAGCACACCGTGCACCATTAACTCGGCAGTAATTCAGCACGGCAGCACTTGGGCGCTCCTTAAGCAGCTCTGTGTGAAGTTAAGAAGTTTAATTACCTTGCTTTGCTTGAAAGCAGCCTCCCCTCTGAGTGCAGAGGCAATTAGGGCTCCAGCTTCCCACATCCTTGGAAAGGTGCTTGTGGGGTGGAGCAGGATGGAGCAAGCCTAGATGTGAGCCCAAGCTGGTGGGGCCTGACCCCAGGATGGGTAAAGCTGAGGGAGAGGGGAAAGCCATGGGGGAATCTCTGTCTTAGGCTATAAATGAACTTCCAAGCTCTTTCTGGGTCTGGCAGGTTTTTCAGGCCAAGGAAAGGCCATGTTTAGCCCTAATGAATGAACCCTCATTAGCTTTGGTGATGTGAATGGGAGCTCCCTGGCATCCTTGGTGGCTGGGTTGAAGGACAAGTGTGTGAGTGAGGAGCTGTGCCAAGAAGGGAAGCATCCATCCTGGTGGGATTGCCAGAGGGCACGTGTTCCGTTTTGTTTTCCAGGAGCATCCAGCCTGAAGACAAATCGTTCGCTGTTGGGATACAGTTCATGCTGCTGAGAGTTTTAGGTGATTTGAAATGTGCTAAAATACCATCCAGGCAAATAATGGCAGCTCTCGGAGAGGGCTTTCCCAAGGCAGGGGAAGATGCTGCCCTGCATGTTCTGGGGGTGCACGTGAGGGGGATGAGACAAGGCAGCTCCAAGGGCTCCATCTCCATGTGTAAACAAAGGAGGGCTGGGAATAACTTCAGCTTCAGGAGCTCAGGCTGTGTGCAGACACTGCTCTGCTCGCTCCAGCATATCAGGGAACTCCAAACCCTGTGCTGTGATCCCCCCAGCTGTTTTTCCAAAGGGGAAAATCCATGTTCCCCTGGAGGTCCCCAGGATGTGCCACAGCAGCCATGGGAAGGAGCAGTAAATGCTCAGAGTATAGAGGAGGTGAGCACTGGAACGGGCTGCCCGGGGTGGTGGTGGAGTCCCTGTCATGAAATGTTCAGGAGTTACCTGGCTGTGGCACCTGGGGACATGGTTCAGGCTGTGGCACCTGGGGACATTGTTCAGGCTGTGGCACCTGGGGACATTGTTCAGGCTGTGGCACTTGGGAACATGGTTCAGGCTGTGGCTCCTGGGGCTGTGGTTTGAGCTGCGGCACTTGGGGACGTGGTTCAGGCTGTGGCACCTGGGGACATTGTTTGGGCTGTGGCACTTGGGGAGGCCGTGGCACCTGGGCCGTGGTGTTGGGGTGGTTGTGCCCCAGCAGGCCAGGCTGACCCTGTGTTCCAGCGTGGATGCCGGGCCCGGTGCTGTACGGCAGCGCCATCGACACCAGCTGCGTGCTGTGGGAGAGGAGGTGCGAGCGCACGGCCGCCTGCCGCTACTACGACAATACGCTCTTCAGGCAGAGGTAAGGATGGACAGCGGGCTTGGGGGCACCAAAGTGCTGTGCATGGCTCCAGGAGCTCACAGAAACACTTCCAGCCCCGACCAGGCCCTGCAGGCTGCACACACACACACACACACACACACACACACACAGAGGTTCAGTCCCAGCCCTGTCAGACCCTGCAGGCTGCACACACACACACAGGGGTTCAGTCCCAGCCCTGTCAGGCCCTGCAGGCTGCACACACACACATACAGGGGTTCAGTCCCAGCCCTGTCAGACCCTGCAGGCTGCACACACACACACAGGGGTTCAGTCCCAGCCCTGTCAGACCCTGCAGGCTGCACACACACACATACAGGGGTTCAGTCCCAGCCCTGTCAGGCCCTGCAGGCTGCACACACACACATACAGGGGTTCAGTCCCAGCCCTGTCAGACCCTGCAGACTGCACACACACACACAGGGGTTCAGTCCCAGCCCTGTCAGACCCTGCAGACTGCACACACACACACAGGGGTTCAGTCCCAGCCCTGTCAGACCCTGCAGGCTGCACACACACACATACAGGGGTTCAGTCCCAGCCCTGTCAGGCCCTGCAGGCTGCACGCACACACATACAGGGGTTCAGTCCCAGCCCTGTCAGGCCCTGCAGGCTGCACACACACACACAGGGGTTCAGTCCCAGCCCTGTCAGGCCCTGCAGGCTGCACACACACATACAGAGGTTCAGTCCCAGCACAGCTCCAGGCTCGGCAGCAGAGGCAGTCCTGGAGCAGCCTCACCGCAGTCCTGGGGGTCAGTGCTGGGAGCTCTTGGGACATCCCCACTGCCCTGACCTGCTGTGTTTGTGCCCCACAGGTATCTGGGGCTGCAGTTTTTCTTCGAGGTGGGCGCCTTCCTGTGCTTCGGGGCCGTGTATCTGATTCTCAGCAAGCAGGAGAGGGAAGCCCGCCAGGCAGAGGAGTCAAAGGCAGAGCCAGAGAAGGAGAAACTGGCAGGAAACTCCACGAAGAGCCCAGAGTCCAAAGTGTGAAGCCGAAAAGGTGAATTGTGATCCGTTCTGGGCAGGTGACGCCCTATGAATCGCTGCACACCCAAGCTGTGCAGGAGTGATGGACCCTGGGGCTGCTTCCTGATCTCCCAGATGGGATGAACTCTTCCTGCCATGCTGTGCCTCCATCCCTACGTTGTTCTCCACCTCAGGGGTGCAGCTTGTTCCTTCACATGGATTAGTCCACACGCTTTAACCCGTGGGCTCTGCAGCCTGCTGGATCTGTGTCCTTCAAAGCAGTTTTTCCTGCTGACCGTCTTGGTGATGCCAGCACCGAGCATTAACCATAAGCCTGAGGGGTTTTGTGGTATGTTCTTTTTTAAATAAATCATTTTTAAGAAACTGTTTTGTACTGAACCCAAAGGATCTCTGTGACTGATAATTATAATTCTTACTTTTTTGTGCTATCAGCACTTATTTTCTGATGGTCAGTGCTTATCACAGGAGCTCCCTGAAAAACGTGGGGGTTCAGGTGCATTCCTGGTTTGTAGTTCCAGAAGGGCAGAACTTTTCCCAGGGTTGCAGGATCAGAGGACAAAGTTGGAGCCCTCTCCAGACTGGGTAGAGCTTGTGGCTGAACCATCTGAGCCCAGCAGCAGCCAGCCCTGGGCTCCCTGAAGGGGGTTCTGTCTGTAATTACAGGGTGGCAGTCCAGCCTGGCGCTATTTTGGTTCAGCTGCCTCTATTTCCCGCATTCTTCCCATCCTGGGGCTCCTTCCCACCCAAGAGTGAATTGTGTTGCTCCTACCACCAGCGAGCAGCCACAGCCACTGAGTAACTTTGTCATTTTTGGCTCCAGAATGGAATTCAGTATAGAAAACAAAATTTGTAAGTTCAACCCAAATAAGCAGAAAAGAAATACACAGAGGGGAAATTCCATTCCCTCCTCCCACCCTGGCAGATATCCTCTGGGAAGAGCTGGGTGTGCAGAGAAGTGCAAGGGAGCCTGTGGTGAAGTGACTGAATTTAGCTATTTCCCCAAACTGTTTGCCCAGCCATTCTGAGGGACCCAATTACCTCTGTGCAGACTGAGAGGTTGGTTGGAATTTTTTATGGGTTTGAGTTGGGTTTTTTCCCTATTTTTGTGCAATGCCTTGTGTTCACTGAGTTAGGAGTGTACAGCCCAGTGATGTCTGGCTTCAGAGAAGGTTCTGGAAGACAGAGGTGTGCGTGGATGTTGCAGGGATGTAGGTGGAGCCACCCAAGGAAGCACGAGTAGCCTTTGCTGACCTTTAGACAGCCAAAACTGGGAGTTTTGCACTACACTCTTTTCCAAGCCATGGCCAGGCAGCATATGTGGCTAAAGCAGCAGGAGGGGAATGGGAATGAGCAGCTTTGGGCAGGAGCAGGGAAGAGACAGCCCACGATGCCCAGGGTGGTTGTTCCAGCTCCTGGCATCCCAGGAATCTGTGGCATCCGCAGAGAAGGAGGTTCTTTCCTGGCTGAGCACAAGCCTTGGCTCACAGGCGCTTTTCCTGCCGTGCTCAGCTCAATCCCAAGTCGCTCCAAGGTACTTTCCACACCACAACAAACACAAACAAGAGCACAATTTGCTCCGTATGGTGTGAAAAGCGGGGAGCTGCTATGCACTGTGCCAGGAATCTGCCACGGATTCAATTCTTTGCCCATGGAGGTGGCCAAGCCCAGGCTGGACCAAACTTGGAGCAACCTGGGGTAGTGCAAGGCATCCTTGCCCATGGCAGGGGGTGGGATGGGATGAGCTTTAAGGCCTTTCCAAGCAGAACCATTCTGTGATTCCATGGTTCTCTCCTCCATCCCATTGGAGCCCCTCAGGGCCGTGCAGCCTTTCTGAAAGCCCCTCAAGCCACTGCAAGCCATGGTTTCATTTACAGAAATGAGGAGGAAAGGGGATAATTAAACCCTTCCCCAAAGTAAGCAGTGAGTTTAATTGCCTGTGGTGCTGCTGCAGGTGGCAGATGGGCTCATATCCCTCTCCTGCTGGGTTGGGATCCTGATGGATGCGCAAGGGGCCTGCAGGATGGCCTGACCAGCTCGATGCCAGCCCCTTCTCACTGCTGGGCTTGGGGCTGCCTGTTCCTTTTCTACTTGGAGAGCTCCCATCACATCATAGAAAGGTCTGGCTCAGGCAATTCACAAGCTGGCACAGCCTGAATTCTTCCTTCCCTCGTTACCCCTCCAGCAGAGGACAGATCCCTGTGGATAAGCATCCAAGGCACTTTCAAGCTGTGGCTTAGCTCTAGGCCTGTTATTCTGCTTTTGCTCTGGTAATTTCCATCGATTTGGGCTGGAGTTTATTCTGTAAAGAGAAATAAACCCGCATTTCCCCTTGCCCTCCTCTGTGCTCTTTAAGAACGCAGTTGAAAGGGACTGACTTGCCAGGGAAGATTAAAGAGAGGCAGTTTGGAAAGGCTGCTCCCACCTCCTCGGCAGGGAGGGAGATAAAACCCAGGGAATATGAAAGGGTTGGCAGCAGCGAGGGAGCAGCAGGAAGAGTATTTGATGCAGAGCAAGGGGCAGGCAGGTAGGAGGGCTGCAGAGAAAGGAAGCAAAGGAGGGGGTAGCAGCAGCAAAATCCACCCTGTGCCATTTGCCAGGTTCTCCCTGGAGGAGAAATCCCCTGGAGACAGCCAGAAACAGAATTTACAGAGCACTGAAGGGTACAGCTTGGGCACCGGGCGGGAATTGCACTGTGGGGGTTAACAGGAGCTAATCCAGCTGTTCCAGAACTCCACAGGCTTCCTGGAACTGCAGCACTGGATGTTTCCATGCAGCACTTTGCGGTGCCAGGGGTCACAGACCCTGAGGCAGAACGGTGCCTTTAAGGCTGGTGAGAATTGCACGGGGTCAAGAGAAGGAATTAAAACCAGAGGGAAGGACCCAAAGCACTTATGGAGCCCAGAGCTGCCTTAGAGTTGGGCACCATTCCCGTTCCTCTGGATAAAGAGCAAAGCTGAAGCTTTTGAATCACACTTGGTGTGTTTAGGTCAGCCAGATCTCTCCCTGGAGTGCTCCTGGCCACTGCTGCAGCCAGACCCAAATGGTTTCTCCTCGTCTGCAGCTGCTGTTCCAGAGCAGGTTTTCCAGCACAGGGGATAGGGATGCTCCCAGGTGGATTCAGGGGCTGTTTGCAGGGGGCCAACAAAACACGAGTCAAAACCCATGGAATGTTTCTCTTCAAACTCACTCGAGCTGCCTCTGGCAATCTGAAATCTGTTCCCAGAAATTGCTCGTTGAGGAGACACAGTTTGTGGCCAAAAGACAAAGAATTGCTGTTCCTGGGACTGAGGCAGAGCTGTGGATGGAATCTAGTCTCTAGGCTGGGGAAGAGGAAGGCAAATAAGCCATAGGTGTCACGCTGAAGTACAAGAAAATCTGGGAAGTTCCCAGAGGGACACTGAAAAGATGAGCCAAGGAATCACTGAAATGCTAACAATCAAAACCACAATTCCCAGAAATGGGTGGCTTGCAGGGATCTCAGAAGGGGAAAACAGAGCAGTGGGGCAGATCCAGACCCAGCTCAGCACTGATCCCTGGAAAGATGCTGAAGAAGTGACTCATGCATGTGCAGTCACTTGGATAAGGATGTCATGGATTGTCTCACACAGATCACGTCAGATATTTCACTTCTCCTTTGGGCAGGCACCTGTCCCACCTGGGGAAGCTGTGCTACCTCCTGACTGGAGGAAGGATTTTGACCCTGTCCCACCTTGTTCCCATAAACCAATTACCAGCCAGATGGAATTATGCAGAGAGGAGACAAAGAGGAGAAAAAACAGGCTTAATTGGAAAGCTTCAGCTCCAGGAGCTGCAGGTAGTTTGCTGCCTACCCAAAAGGATTTATCTACAAGAATCTCACCAGGACAGATCTGTCCTGTCTCTAGGACTAATCAATATTTTAATTAATTACTTGGACGATGAGAGAAGCAAGAGCTAATAAAATTTCTGCTTACGGTCAGGAGTGCTGTGGATGGCAGGATTGGAATCCAAATCATTCACAGCAGATTGGAGAAATGGTGTGAAATGGATAACACTGGGATTTAACGTCACGAGCAGAACAGCGGTGCAGGGGAAGGAGGGTTGGGGTGCAAAATTTGCCCTGTGAGAAAGGGGATGTGGCACCAGCGGAGTTTGAAGCTCATATTGTCCCTTTAAATTAAATTGGAATTCACAATTGGAACTCACAGGCTGTCCTGTGAGGGGAAGATATGACCCCTTGCACTTGGAGGTATAAAATTATGCTGAATAAGTTTCCCTGCTTATTGCCAAGTGCATCTCCTCCAGTTGTGCTCTCTTGAAGGTCCAAGCAAACAGAGCAGAGTAAATCAGGAATTATCACCTGTGTTGAGAGACAGGTTGAGTAATGATTACTCCTGAAATATGGAATTCATCTTTGGGGCTTAATGGACTTGCAGTGGAGCTGTGCAGGAGCTAGTTGCTGAAGGTTCTGAAATGATTGTGGTGAGGAAAGAGCATCCTTTATCCTGCAGATGTGATAAGAGCTGACGCTGCTCCCCGAGCACATTCCCAGCCTCAGCCTCATCTGTTGCTCCCAGGGTGCTGAAGGACAGAAGTGCTTTCACACGGTGCTGATAAAGGCTGCAAGAACATTTTCATCCCTCTCCTCTCACTTTTCAAGGTAGAATGTCATTTGCTAAAGAGACCAGAACCTGAGATGGTTCCAAGCTGTGCACACTGGACACAACAACTTGTGCACACAACTTTCTGAGCAAACTCAGGAAAAAATACCATTCCCTGGAACAACTTGCTATTGAATTCATCTTATTCCCTTTCCACCCTCCCCATCTCCTGTTTGTCCCAGTGCCGTGACCTAATTACACACTGGGCACTGATGGTGTCCAAATTGCACCCATGAAGTTTTGGGGATGCTGTGCTCATCTTTCTTCCCCCCCACTATTTTCTGGTTTCTTGTGACTGCAGGAGTGCTCTGGAGCACAGGCTGGACACAAATAATGAGATATTCCCTGGGAGAGGGGAAATACTTGGGTGTGAAAGCACCTGCAGGAACAATAAATCCAGGTGGATTGCTGAGAAATAGAAACACTCCTGATGGTAATCAAACTGGGAACACTGAGGAAAACTCCATTCCCAGCATGTTGGGGTACAGTCCCCACAACCCTGAGACAGGACAGATCCAGGCCCAGCCCCAAAGGAAGGAGATGGCAGCAGCTGTGCCTGATTCACAAAAGCCAAAATAAACACGTTTTTAAGGCAAAAGGCAGCAGCTACACAGGCCTTTCCAAAAGCTATTGATTATTGCAAACAAAGAGGAATTGAAGAAGGATGGGAAGGCCCAGATATTCTGGAGGCCTTACATCATTCCTGGGATGATCCTGAGCAGACTGAGACACACAGGCCTTGGCACTGGCAGACGTGTGAGTGGCAGAGGAGGGGTGGGGGATATCCAGGAGCAAGAGGCTGGAATTCAGCAGGACTTGGGGAAATGTCGCTTTCCTATCCCAAAGGTCTCACACCAAGTCCCCCTGCATTGGTCTCCTGCACCTGGAGCAGAGGGTGCCTGTCCTCTCCAGCAGGAGGTGACACCTCCAGCTGTCCCAGGTCTGAGCTGGGGCTCACCTGCCCTGAGGATGTTCAGGCACACAAGGGTTTCTCTGGACCCTGGTGATAAGCCCAAAGGAAGCCACAGCTTTCCAGTTTCCAGAAAACTGTGGGGGGAAAGCTGCAGTGAACAGCTGGAAATGTTCTATCAAGTCCCAGCTGCAGAGTTTTCTGCATTTCTCATTCCTTGGGGGAGCCATTGCAGAAGATGTTCTGGGAACAGAGGATGCAGGAGTGAGCAGTGCCTAAAAAGAAGCTGGGAGACGGTGGCAGCTCAATCCTGCAGGGGACAACATCCCAGCAGGGTGACCCTGATCTCCTGGGCAGCCTCCACCATCCCATTCCCAGCCCAGCCGTGCCCCTGCGGTGCTGCTGTCACCCCCCTCTCCTGAGGCCGGGACACATTCCAGCTGCAAGCTGTGCGTGGAGCAAAAGGAGCCACCCACAAGCAGGCCCTGAGCACCCTCAGATCCCAGAGAGCCCTGGAAAGCAGGATCCAAGTCCTGGGAGGTGACAGAACCTTCCACACAAACACACCTCGAATCTCCTCTGGCCCACACAAAGCTGCAGCTTTAATTTAGAGGCAGCTCTTGAGCCAGAGAGCGCCACTCATGATCTGGGTACGGTTAAATAATGGGAAAGGAGGGAGAAATTAGGCAGCAAATGTGCATATTAATGAGGAACATGGCAGGAGAAATAACAGGACACCAGCAAAGGCAGGAGTGAAACAGAGGGAATGTGAAGTGGGAGCAGCCCCAGGCATCGGGAGCAGCCAAGAGCTGCTGGAACAGGGATGGGGCACAGCAGCCCTCCCGGGGCCATGGGCTTGGCTCTCTGCAGCCAAACAGTGAAAATACAGTGGTTGGTGGGCTAGCAGAGAGATAATCCCCATCACAGGACAAGCCATGGGTGAAAACAAGCCTGGACTCCTGCTAGGTGGGATACTGGGAAGGAATCCTTCCCTGGGAGGGTGGGGAGGCCCAGCACAGGCTACATGGGCTCCTGGGGGCTTTGTCACACAGCCCTCAGCAAGTGGCCTCCGTGTCCTCCCACTCCTCTGGCTGCTCTGAACCTCCTCAGGGCCGTGGTTTAGTGCAGACAGAGCTCTGGGGCTTTAATTTGAACATTATTAAATGGTAATTCTGCTTTGCAAGTTTCTCTTCCACAAAGGGAAGAAGCAAGGTGTAGGAGTCCTGCTTTCTGAGGGGGGGGGGGGGAAATTAATAATTATTAAAAATAATAATAATAAAAAAGGAAACTAGATGCTTCTGTTGTGCCCTGTGTGCCTGCTAGTGCTGGCTCCCCTGGGAATCACCTTCCCAATCCCACAGAAACATCTCAGCTGGTGAGTTCAGCCAGGATTTGGGGCTGCTGCAGGCAGGGATGCTGCTCCTGGGGGCAGCTGCTCTCTTCCATCCCTGCACTTCATTCCCCTCAGACTTCTCCAGACACAGCAATAATGAGTGAACTCAAAGTCCTGAAGCCAGGAATAAATCATGACACGGGTGACACTTGTAATTGAGAGTTTCTTAATTGCTGTGTTTGATTAAAGGGAGCTGCCGGCTTTGTGCATAAAAGGCAGAGACTCCAGAAACCCGAGGTAGGAAGAAAAGAGGATAAGAAGATGATGGGAACAGAAAAACGCGAGATCAAGGAGAAGAAAGGCTCGGGAGAAATCTTGTTGGGAGTACCAGAGATAAGGGAGACAAAAATAGAATGAGTGGTTTCGCTTGTGACTACATCCATGTTTATTTCTGCCCTTTTGGGGCAGAAATACAGGGATTTGTGCTCTCCTGGTGTGAAATGCAGCAGCTATTTAGCACCACAAAGCACCAAAGATAAAGGCAGTATATCAAAAAGAACTAAAACCGACCAGGAAATTGCTTTTTTTTGTTGAAGTAAGGCACCAGGGAAATAGGAAAACCTTTCATTAGAACTTTGGTGGCTGTGCTGCCAGGAGGCAGCTCCAAAAAGCCACGAGCTGCACCCTGTGAGTGCCAGGAGTGTCTCCTGCCTCTGCCAAGGTCAGGGACACACATCCCTGTGCATCCCTGCTGGGATGGCAGTGCCTCTCCTGCCCCAAGCTGTCTTTCAGGGATATTCCTGACCTCTGCAAGTGGTTCAGGGGGAAACCCACAATATTGATCTCAGGGAGACGACAAGCACAGAGAAAAGAGCAAGAGGGATGGGGAAAGATTCCCCTTCTGGAGGGGAAATTCCTTCCTGGAGTGTTCTTCCTTCCCATGAAGCTTTTTGCCAGCCCAGGTGGGCAAAGCACAGAGAGCAGAGCAGCTGAGGAGCCCAGAGAGGGGCACACAGGATATGTGCAGTCCTCTCAGACTTTACTTTCCTCTTGTCCATCATCTTCTTCATTTCCAAAGGAATTACACAGAGCAGGAGCCTGGCTCTGTGCTGGTTGGACAGGTGTGGATAGGGCTTAAAGGGTGAGCCTGGCTTAGGTAAATCCTCCATCCTGTACAGATTTGTTCCAACTCAGATGACTTTTTTGTCTTTGTATGAACTCCTTAGCGCTGACCTCATTGCTCCCAGGTGGAAGCTGGAGGTTTAGTGACACTGCAGGAATAAAAATGCTCCATTTCCTCCCGCTTTCATTGCTGTCCTGTTGTCTCCAGCCAGCTCTGAGCCTGTCTGCTCTGAATGAAAACAATATCCCTGCTATGGGTTAGTGAAAGAGAGAAGAAGGAGAAGTGCTGGTGCAGCTGAGGTTTGCAGGGAGCTGGTGCCTGGGCTCTGGACCACGGTGGGGCAGCCACCTCTGACACTGGGGATTTCCACAATTAAATGCACAAACATTTCCAGCTGGAGCCAAAATCTTCGGGAGACTCCTGAGAGGCTGCCTTGCACTGACTGATACAGGGGCTTTCAATGTAGTCAGTGCGCTACAAAAAGGGTAGAAATTTGACCCTAAGAAATCTTTGCCTTGAGTTAGAACAGCCTGAAGAGTGTAAAAATTGGGGTGCTCTGTAAATAGCTTTTATTTCCTTCCCTTTAAAAAACCTTCAAGGTTTTTTTAATTTTAATTTTATTTTTAACCAATACATGGTATGGTTTTAATGAAAAGCAGCTCCCCAATAATCTGCAGCACAGGCTCATAAAATTTCCAGACTCATTAATTCTAATGATTTCCTTTGTGAACAGAGAGTCAAATTGAGCTGCTTCGTTCCTACAACTCCCGATTGCTTCCCACTGATGGGTTTTTTCCCCGGATCACTTATGTCTGTCTCCCTTTAAGCTGTGACAAATGCCAGGGCTCCTGGCACAGACAAATGGTGCATCTCGCTTTTGGAAAGCTCGAGAGCATCTTCATTTTCTTCCCCTTGTCACACAGCCCTCCTTCCCATGACAGCAGTGTCCCCAGGAGTTCCAGGGCTGCCACCACGCCAGGCTGCGTTTGGAGAGCCACTTGTCCGTGATCCTCCTGGGAAACAGCAGCATCCTCCTGGCCTTCCCATACCTAAAGGGGCTTCAGAAAGATGGGGACAGACATTTTAGTAGGTCCTGTGGCGAGAGGACAACGAGGGAGGGATTTAAACCAAAAGAGGGAAGATTAAGACAAGAAATAAGGATTCTTTTACACTGAGGGTGGGGGGGCCCTGGCACAGGTTGTGGTGGTGGCACAGAGAGGTGGTGGCTGCCCCTGGATCCCTGCAAACATTCAAGGAGGGGCTGGGCAGGCCTCTGAGCAGCCTGATCCAGGGGAAGGGGTCCCTGGCCGTGGCAGGGGCTGGACTGGCTGAGCTTTGGTCCCGCTGTGGCTCCAGGATTCCCTCAAGCTGGAGCACGGGGGCAGAACTTGCCTGTGCATCCACCTGGCTTTATTTGCCCCATCCAGGCTTGCCCAGACCTCTGGGTGATCTCTGCAGGGCTGGCACACAGAGGAGGGGACAGACCAGCGCTGTGCCTCTCTGCTCCAAGGACAGCCCAAAGGGAGCTCATGTGGCAGCAGTGAGAACCATCAGAGGAAAACATGAGCCACTGGGAAGCAATTGGTGTCATTTAATCTGGAGGGAGGGCGGCAGAGAGGAGACAGGAACAGTGTTCAATTATGCAAAAGGTCATTGCCAAGGGGAGGATGGAGCTTCCAGGGACAGCAGCAGAAGTCGTGGCCTGAAATTCCAGGCTGAGGGTGGGGAGGGAGAGAGGGAAGGGTTTAGCCAGGCATCAGCCAGGAGGGGTTTCATTGCCCCCTTTTTGGGGATGATCTGTTGTGAATGAGCAGCTCAGGGGCCCTGGAAGAATCCCCATCGAAGGCATTGGCAAAAGTGGTTTTAATGTAAACATAGAAAAACGCAGCTGAGCAAAGCTCAGTGGCAAGGATCACTGTCACTGCCCATGGGGGTGGAACACACAGAGGAAAATCAGGTTAGGATCGATTTGGAAGGATTTGCACGGAGGCTGAAGGCACAAAAGGGTAAGGAAGACCCCTATGCTGAGTGGAGCCCCTCACTGCCTGAACTCCTGATGAAGCTAAACTGTGGCCAGCTCCAATCTTGGTCTCAGACTTGGACAGGGATTTCTGTCTAAATGAATTAACTATGGGGATTTAATTAAGGATTTAAAGCACAGCTCCGGAGAGGATCTGTTGAGCACAGAGGGTCTCTCCCCCAGGCAAGGAAGGATCTCTGGTTCCTGGGTGAGGAATCTCAGGCCCTGGGAGATCCCAGGGGAGATCCCATCATGCAGCCACCCTGCTGAGCAGGGAGAGCTCCAGGAGGGCTCCCCAGGCCATCGCATTTATGGGATAAAGCAGCTGGACTGTGGACAAATTGCATGCCATGGGAAAAGCCAGCATGAGGCTCCTGGTACCCACAGCTATTCCTCCAGGTACTCTCAGCTGCGGCTGTGCACCTTGGAAAGTAATTCCGAAATGATGGATCTGCTCCTGCATCCAGGCTCTAAAAGAACAGAGATAAATGGGAGAGGCTGCGGGGAAGAGTTACGGGAATGATTCAGGAGCTGGAAAAGCACGTGAGCATGAGAGGTGAAAGCAGCCCTGGCTGTGGAGATCACGGCAGCAAAGGTGAAGAGGCTGCTGAGTTGCTCCCTGTGCTTCCCAGAGATGAAGACAGAGCATGCCTGAGAGGAAAGGATCTCAAAGGATCCCTGAGCTGCAGTTCAGGAGTTCACAAAACCATTGGGACATGCTCCCAGGCCCAGGTGGGATGTTGGGGTGTCCTGTGCAGGGCCAGGAGCAGCACTCACCAATCCCCACTGGTCTATTCCAACCCAGAACATTCCACAGTTATTTGGAGAAGACCTTGCTGGCACAGGCTGAGGAGAGCCAGCAATTAAGCAGTGTGGCTAATTGAAGGCTGCACTCCTGGGAAGTGTGTGAGCACTCAGTAACCCCCAAGGAATTCCAGCACTGAGCCCTCCTGCTGCTCCAGGGATCCCTCTCAGGGTGCTTTGGGCAAGGACAGCAGCTGGAAATGTTCCCTGAAGGAGGGATTTCCACCCATTTTCCCAGGAGGAAATGCTCCCTGGAAATGGATTTCCATGTGTTTTCCCAGGAGGGAAACCCAAGGGGCAGAAGAGCAGGGAGTGGGACAGACAGCAGCAGGACCTCGTGCCTGCTTCACCCATGGGACACAGGGCAGAGCTGGGGGAGATGAGGGGTGGGGAAGGCACTGAGGAACCTGAGCTCTGGGGCAGGACAGCGCTGTGAGGGGTCAGGCAGGAGGGTTCAGGGTACCATCAGCTGCCCTCTGACCCAGCAGAGAGCAGCAGCTGCTGATGGACGTGCCCAGGCTCCTGCTTGGCCCTTGAAGCACCACCTTCCTCTTCCTCCTGTCCGAAATCCCCCAGCTCTTTTTAATCCTCTGGCTCCCACCCAGGGATTAAAGAGTCCCCCAGCAAAGTCCTGCTGTGGGTTAGGTGGAGAGGGGTCACCTGCCAAACTGGCATCTTTTTGTGCCAGCATTCACTGCTCTGCTTCCTTTTTTTGCAGCTGACATCTCAGTTCGTAGTCGTCCCAGCCACTCTTTTTCTCTGCATCTGAAGCTAAACCAGATGCTAAACCTTTTGCCTGCTGCAAAAGGCAGAGCACAACTTCACTCACAACTTCCTAACCAGGTTTTGACTGTGCCCATCGTCCATTAAAATGGAGATAAACCCAAACAAGTCATTAGTGAGGGTCAGAAAGCAGGTTATTGACTTGCTTTATCACAGCTCCAAAAATCCTCCTAAGAACAGAGCACTTTAGATTAATTGGGGGGAAAATGGATTGGAAAGTTGCAATTAAGTTGATGTCATAATTTTGGGAAAAAAAAAAACCCCAGGTGTTCTGCTACAGCTGTGGTTCTCTCCCTGACTTTAATTGGTGTCCCAGTCCCAGTTGTCTGTATTGATAAAATGCTGTCCATTTAAAAAATATGTGTAATTAGCATTGGTTTAAAAGGTACAAACATTTTAAAGGAAAAAAAAAAAATTAAAGCCAGAATAATGTCAACACTTTTTTTTTTTCTCAAGCCTTTTGGAAGTTTGGTGTAATTGTCTCAGCTCTGTGCAGGAGTGAGGGAGAAGAGCAGGATGCTTAATTGCACAGCCACTGCAGGACTTTGGCAGTGGCCCCCCAGCCACACCCACCGACAGCGAGGATCTCATTAGCAGAGTTTTAATTGCACGTTCTGCAGCCCACTGAGGCACGGGGGTAACTGGGTGAGGCAGCAGAGCCTCTGTTGCTGGGAATGAGCATTTTTACAAGGCACAAATGCCTCAGCACCCTCACAGGGAGGGATTTTTTTCCAGCCTGGATAACTTAGGGCTTTCCTGCACGGCTCTGCAGAGGCAGCACCTGGCCAGCACAAACAGATTTGAGGTTTCTGATCAAGTTTCTGATCCAGAGGAAAGCAGGGTTTGCTCTCTGTGCCTCTGCCTGGCATCCACAATCCGTGCTGGCACCAGGACGAGTCTCTGAGGTCCTGAGGGGTCCCTGGGGCTCAGGGGATGCCACAGTGCTGAGCCCAGAGAAACTCGAGGCACTGAGGGGAAAAGGAGGGAGAAACTGCATTTCTGCCCTTCCATTAATGCCTCTGCTTGATTACAGCCAAAATTCCTTCCCTGCATTTAGATTAGAGGAGTGAATTTGGAAGTGTGGACCCCGATAACTTCAGGCTGGCAAAGGGCAATTCCCTTTGCTTGCCCTGAGCTGTCCCGAGGCCTTTTGCTGAAATTCCCCATCTCAGCAATGCCACCACTTCTTTTTGGGTGTTTGTACCCTTCAAAGCACTCTGCACAGGCTTCAGATTCTCCTTTGCCATCATTCACTTGAGCTTTTCATATTTAACTCCTTTAATCTTCCCCCAATAAATCACTGCCTCCCAACCCTTCATCATTTTCTCTGCTGTTCCAGAACCCCTTTGGGATGCTGACGCCCGTCAGGTACCGAGTTAATTAATAGATGGCAGATCTCTGCCAGTGCCAAGGAGCTGCACTCCTGGAAAACAGCCTGGGAAGTGCAAAGGAGAGGGAAGGTCGGGTCTGGGAGCTGCATGGGGCAGCCACACCTGTCTGCAGAGCAGAGGCTGAGGAGTGAGGGGCAGAGAAGGAGCCCGTGCTCCTCTTGGAAGGGCACGACCCAGGAGATGCAGGCTCACCGTGTGGGCTCTGGGGACCCCCTAATTCCCACTCAGACCCACCATGCTGGGCGAGCAGCAGCTATAACACCACTCAGACTGGAGGCCTGACCAACCTCCCCTTCAGCATCTCATCCGTGGGGTGATTCCCCTTCTCCCAAGACACACCCTCCTCTTCCTCCCCCAGAAGGAGAGGAGGGACCCCAAAGCAGGGCTGTGCAGGGTGGCTGAGGAATGAGTGGTGTCGCCTCTCTTTGCAGGGCCAGGAAAGGGGTGAGGACACTGGAATGGAACCTCTTGTCCCCTTTTTCTTAGCACTCTCAAAGTCACCGATGTGCTTCTGCACCACTTCCAAAAAAGAAGAGTTGCAGGTGCTGATGGCATCTGATGTCTCTGATTTGCTGGGAAGCGCTGGGGGAAGCAAGCAGAGATAAAGGCAGCGAGTCATGCTGCTATCCTGGGGGGATAGGTCCTCTGGGGACTCCACCAGACACAGAGCATTCCCACAAAATGTTTCCCAGAGAATCTGTGGCTGCCCCATCCCTGGGAGCATTCCAGGACAGGCTGTATGTGGCTTGGAGCAGCCTGGGATAGTGGAAGGTGGCAGGGGTGGCACTGGGTGGGCTTTAATATCACCTCCCACCCCAGACCCTTCTTAATGGACCCCAGAGGGTTCATTAAGGAGAATTGCCTGTGGTGGGGAGCAGCAGGCGGTTCCATGACTAACATAATGACACAGAATTGTGTAAATAATAATTTAGTGTAACGATAATAAATACTAACACCATGTAAATAATGTGTAAATAATTACACATAATTGTGTAAACCTGGCAGTGTCTCTGCCTGCCCCTGAAAGGTTCCCACTGCCATTCCTGACTGTCTGCCCTCTGAGGAGCAGGAGGGGAGGAGTGTGTCCCTGCAGGTGCTATCTGCATGGGATGAGGCTGGTGACCTCTGCAGGCACATGGAGTCCATCTGCTTCGTGGACCCGAGATAGTGCAGGCAATAAACTTGACAGACAGCCTATGAAACAGTTATGCTGCTTTCTGGTAAAAGAGGAAATTGTCCTCAAGTAACAGCAGCCGAAGTTTTGTGGAGAGGTCAAGGACGGGGGTTTGCAGTGAGTGAAGGTATCCACAGAGGCTGAGGAGGTGTGAGCAAGGATGCAAGGCCAAGAACAGCCAAAACACCACTTCCAGCACACACTGGAGAGAGCTGTGGGAGAGCTTTGGGGATTTTTGTTGCTTCTGGACACCGTGCAAGGGCTTTGCCTCCAATATTTAAGCAGAAAGCAAAGGATATTTAGGAGGACCTCTTGTACTTGGCTCTGCTTGCTCACCCCTTTTTGCAGCTCACTGCCAGGGCCCCAAGTCCAGTGAAATAAAAGGATTCTGGCTAAAAGAAATCCAGTCTCAGGGATCCAAAATTCAGCAGGAAAGTAACCCTAAGGGGGTCTGACACCTCCAGATGTTCTCTGGGTCAGCAGTGGTTGGGGTCAGGGCTCTGCTGCAGCCAGCCCTTGGGCAAACCGGGTGTCCTCACCCCAGGCTGAGCAAAGAGAAGGGCTTGGCAAGGCAAGGGTGGCCTCAGCAGCGCTCCTGCTCTCCCATCCATCTTCCCTGCCCTCAGGAAATAAACACCAGAGCAAATATTGCCTCCCTGTCAGCCTGGGCTGGCTGGTGCTGAGCTCCTGTTTGCCTTTTCAGGGAGCCGTGTCCGTGACATCAGGGAAAGGGGCACAGAGCAGCAGGAAGGGCTGTTCTGGGATGGGATAAGCAGGGAACCTCAGCTGGAGGGAAGCAAGGAGGGAACAATCATCCCTCCTGCAGAGGGCAAGTGCTGTGATGTGGACATGGCTCGAGGCAGCAGTTCCCAGAGATTCCCACTTCCACTCACACCTCCAGATTTATGAGCCTGTTCTGTCTGCTCATTTCCCACAAGAAATCCTTTCTTTTGTTGCTGTTCCCCCTTTCTCTGTGAGGAGAGCTCCCTCGGTAGCAGGATCTGCTGCAGAAACTCTCCTGTCCCAGCAGGATCTGAGTGTCCAGGGGGAACTGGCGAGACTGACAGCTGTGCTGTCCTTGAGGCCATTTTTGGGCACCACACCCCTAAGAAGGGTGTCCAAGCCAGACACACACACACTCCTTCCCCCTGTCCCGACAGTGTTTGACCAGGACAAACGCTCCCTGTCACCGGGAGAGCAGCAGGTCCTCCAGCACTCTGCTGTTTGTGTTTGACCAACACTTGCTGTGTGACATCTCAGCTCCTCAACCCTGCAGCAGCTCTTGGTGCTTTAGGGGCAGCCTTGGCTCCTGTCTGAAGCAGAGCCGTGGATTTATAGAGATGTCTGTTCTCCCCAGGGAAAAGACAAAAGGAAAGATGAAGACAGAGACGGGGATTGCCGGCATCTGGGGTTGTGGAATCTGAGTAAATCTCTTCTCTCCTATCCACAGGGTCTGATGAGACAGCAGCCAGCTAAACCCTCCCTGTGTTCCCCACGTCCTGGGTAAGCCTCTCTGCTCCTGGGCTCTCCAGAGCCCCTCAGCCAGCCCCAGGCAGTGCTGCCTGGAGGAGGAACCGGCAGGATGAGGTTTGCCAGCCCTCAGCTCACCCCTCACCCTGTGCAAAATAACCCCCTGAGCTCTGGCAAACCCTTCCCAGCCGGAGCATTTCCTCCCCAGGGAAAGGGTGCTGCATTCCCGGCGTCTGCCCTGCGGGGCTCTGAGCTGCAGCATCCTCATCCCCGGCCTGGGAAAGCACAGGGCTGCTTCCTTGCTGTGCTTTGGTGCCTTAATCCTTATCAGCTGAGCAGAATTCCATCAAACAAGCGGCAGCAGCGGGGGAAATGGAAATGCAGAGATACATAATTCATGACGAGAGGACACATTTAATAGGTGTGCTCAGCGGCAGCCCGGCTCAACACCTTGCTCTCCATGCTGGGGATGATGTCAGGTCACTCGGGATTAGCTCTTTCTTCTCCAAGACTCCATCTGTGCTCTCCGGGTTTGGTGCAGGATGAGCTCTGTGCCCAGAGCCACTTGCAGCCCCTGCTTGGTGTCAGGGAGAAAAGGGCTTATTTACACATAAATGAGGAAGGAAAGTATTGACAACAGATCCCAAGGTGCAAGGTCTTACAGGCAATTTCCTTCCCTACTTTGCAAAGGCCGAGATAACCCTCGGTGTCTCCCACCCTTGCCCTGCCAGGGCAGGGATTTTGGTGCAGGAAATGGCAGGAACCTGGATTTACCTGATCCCAAAGCTGGAACGGCTGCCCGTGCCGTGGGTTGAAGGGGTGGACAAGATTTCCTGGGCATCACACAGGGCAAAGCCTGCACAGGGAAGTGCCCAATTCCCAGTTCCCTCTCAGGGCTCCCAAAGGAGCTGCTGGCACTCGGGAAATGCAGAGGCCTCCCTGTCCTCGGTGCAGAGACGGGACACAATGGTGGGATCTGGGTCACCTGGGTGAGGGGGGGGGGTCACTGGGGAGGGGGATGACCCCAAACTGAGCTCCCAGGGAAGCGACCCAGCCCTGCTTCCTTGGGACCTGTGCCCTGCCTTAGGGAAGGCAGGAGCTTTCTGCTGGACCACGGGGAACGTGGCAACGATGAAAATCCCAGCCTGGCATCCTCCTTCACCTCCCACTCGAAATATCAAAATAACCATCCAGGTTCTTCCCAACCCCTCGGAGGGAAGGGGTTTTCTCCTTCCCCTGCTCAGATTCGAGCCAAAGGCAGATTGATGACAAATCCCTGAGGTGGGAGGGGGAGGACCCAGCACTCCATCATCACAGCAGTTCTCCCTGAAGACACATTATCTGCACGGGAAAACAGAACTTTTATCTTTATTTTTATTACTATTTTATTGTATTATTGTTGTTGTTGTTGTTGTTATTTTCCTATTTCTATTTTTTCCTTTTTTCTTTATCCTTTTCTTCATATTTTTTCTTTTCTTTTTCCTTTATCCTTTTTCATCTTTTTCTTTACCCTTTCCTCTCTCTTTTATTTTTCTTTTCTTTTTCCCTTTCTACTTTTCAGCTTTCCTTTGCTCTTTCTTCCCCTCTTTGTCTCCAAACGATGCTCAGTTCCTGGGGCAGTTTCCCAGAGCAGCGGGCAGGGCTCCGAGCATCCCCCAGGCGGGCGCTGCTCTTGCCGAGGGCTGGAGAGCCCTCTGCTGTCCGCCCATCCCTCCCTGGGCACGGCCCTGACCTGCTCCTCTCCCCGGGGACCACGATGGACACGCTCAGTGCCGAGCCCTGTGCCCGGACAGGGCTTGGAAATTCACCTTGTGGCTCCAGGACATCCACAAGGTCAGGAGAGGACACTGCTGGTTTTTCTCCTGTCCCCCAAAGCCCCCAGGTGCTGTCCTGCTCGTGGTGTTCAGGACCCTGCAGAACCACTAGGGCACAGAATTGATAAATTATGGAATCACAGACTGGGCTGGGTCGGGACTGACCTGAAAACTCATCCCATTCCACCCCCTGCCAGGGGCAGGGTCCCCTCCCACCAGAGCGGGTTCCAAGCCCTGCCCAAGCTGTCCTGGGCTGAGTCACTCTCAGCCAGCCTGAGGAGCCTCTCTGGGCCCTCAGGGTCATCCTGGGCTCAGCAGACATTCTCCTTTGGATGTGGGCACAGCTCCCTCTGGAAGGGAGGGATCCCTTGTGCTCCTCACCTTGCTCCATCCCCCAGCTATTCCATGGCTCCGATTCTGCCTCCAATGTCAACACCTGCCTCAGGAGTCTCCATTTTTCCCTGTGAGAGACAACCTTAGAAATTGTAAATGAATAATTAATGCAATGTTTATCTACAGCATAATAAATGTGTAAGAAATGCTCCTATTACGTGGAGAGGTGCTAAATTGGACCATCTACACAATTCCCAGCACAAAGGTGGCAATATCCTTCCAGTTGCCACCTAGATCTCTTCAGCTCGGTTATGCACACACAGAAACCCCCACAAGAGAGCTCCTGCAGGGGCAGGAACCACAAGTCCTTAGAGGTCATGGCTAGCTGAAATGCAGGGAAAATTTGGCTGGATTCAATAATTCATACCTGTATAAAACTGGCCTGAGTGGGGAAAGGGAGGATTAAACATAAAGTGGTCCCCAGAGCCAAGATTACTCATTCATGCTGGCAGCGTCACCTCAGACAGAGCGAGACTTTTCCTGTTTGCTTTATTAGTTGTCCATAAAAGCCTCGTTAGCCCATTCAGCTGCTCATCCATTATTTATGTGTGACATCTCATTTGGAGCGATTGTGGCTCCCTTTTCTGGCCTCTTTTGGGTGTGGGGGGTCAGGACACACCCTCAACCCAAGGAGGGACAGAAACCCTCCAGCCCCATGGCCAGGGCTCTTCCAGACCCACATGCCCCCAGCACCAGCAGAAGGAGAAGGAAATATTCACTTTCTGGTGTGAGTAGCAGGGCTACTGTTCTTTCCAACTAGATGTGAAGTAATCCTTCCTTTTTATTAAGGTATTAGTTTAAGTGGGAACAAGCCAGACCCCATGGCTGCAGGGACTCACCCAGGCAAATGGCCAGCCCGTAGGCAGTGTTTCCAAAGGAAAAATCCTCCCTGGCTCATCCCTCAAGCCCAGGCATTGAGAAGATCCCTGTTCTCCATCTCAGCATCACTGACTCCTGGGGGCAGTGGTGGGGGCAGGAAAGGGATCCCCCATGGGAGCAGGGACGGCTCTGATGATCCCTGGGGATCCACCTGCACCACACCACTGCCCACTGAGGTTTTGATCCTGCTGGAAATCCCAGAGGGAATTTGGAGCTGTGGGGAGGGGAAGGCGAGGCAGGGGTTTTCTGCACATGCATATCTGCATCATCTGCTCCTGCAGCTGGGATCCAGTGCCTGCTTTTGGGGGAATCTCCTTCCTGTAATCCAGTGGTACTGAGGTCTTTTTAAGCTGGAACGTGGGCTGAGGTTGGAGCAGACACCTCAAATATCCACAAGCCTCTGAACTTCACGCTTGCTCAAAATTCCAGCTCTGCTTGCAGTTTTCCTGCCAAACCAATCTTTTCCTAAGGATGGGAAAGATGGGAAAAATCCCTGCCCACTCATCTTGGGCCACGGAACCATCACAGAATCCTGGAATGATTCAGCTTGGAAGGCCTGTGTTGGACCACCATTTCTGAGCCTCTAGAGCCAGCCAGACTGGGCTGAATGGGGGGAATTTCATCCCTCCTGCCTCTTGCCCTGGTGTGGATCATGGATCACATCCTGAGTGTTAGCCAGGTACATCCCACTGATCCCAGTTATGTACTTCTCCAGCCTCGCACCAAATCCAGGCTCTGGCAGGTGCTGCCTGGGGCACAGCATCCCAAATGCTGCTGGAGATCAGTTCCCTTCCTCCCTCCCTCCCCTCCTCCTCCTCACCTTGCCCCAGCTGGGGAGAGCACCCACCCCACTGCAGCAGGACCCTCGCTGCATCTGCATCCCAGAGGATTTGTGCCTTTCCCTTCGCCCACCCCCTCAAGCTGGTGCTAAATTTTGGGACTGGAGCAGTGAGGGATATTCCTCCTCCCCTGGGAGGCCCCGACTACTTTTCCTCAAGGGAAAACGAAGCATTTGGAGATGCTTGGCTCAGATGCCCCCAGGCCAGAGGCAGGTGCTGCTGGAGCCAGGCTGTGGAGGGCAGAGCAGGGGGAGGAAAAGGGGTGAGTACCCCGTTTTGCCTCCTCTGAATCTTGCTGATTAGCATTCCAAATGGAATGAAGCTGGAGAGAGGATGCTCCTGTTTGTCCCCTGTAATTGATCATGATGCCGAGGTGGCTGGACGCTGCATGTGGAAATGGAGGGCTGCGGTAATGTGACAAGAATTAATGAAACATAACCAGACCTTCATATAATTAAAACCAGTAATTGCGGGAAAGATGGCTCATGCAAAACGATGGGCTGGGGGTGGGCAGGGTTGATTAAAATTGGTGACTGGCTACAAATGATTAGATTAAAATCAATTAACTGTAGAAGTGCTGTCTGGCATATGGAAGGATAATTCAGTTACGTAACTGACAGCGGGATTTGCACTTTGCAAATGTTGTTTCAGTACATCAGACCAAGCTTAGGCAACCTGGTTATTTAACAGGACTCACTTGTGATTCCCGGTGCAGAGGGTGGGATTCGGTAACGGGATGCAAGGCAGAGCCCGCAGCCCGGGGCCGCTGTCTCTGGGTAAAGAGCAAGCCCAGAGACGGCTGCGATCCCCTGCTCTGCCCTGGTTATTTGTAAACAGGAGCTCTTTTCATTACTCTTTTAAAGACTGGTTGGATTAAGGAAGCATTAGTGGAATTCAACGCTCGGCATCCTCGCTCCTCCCGGGAGCCTGCTGGTGGCGGTGCCCATTAGAGCTAATGCAGCCGCATTAGCACATTGAAAGGATCCCTGTGTCACAGCATCCCTGACTGCTCCGGCTCCTCTTCCTTCCCTAAGCCCTGGGAAGGCAGGGGGATGGAGCCCTAGAGGGTCAGCGAGGAGCTGCTGGCTGCAAAGCGGAGTCGGTGCTTCCCAGCTCCTGCCAGCAGCGCTGTGACGCCCTCCAGCTCTGGGCTTCGGGGTCTGGTGGTCCAAAGGAGCCCTACAACACCTCTGCCTCTCACCCTGTCCCACTCCAAGGCTCCTCCCGACGCTGTGGATGAGCAGCCAGCTCTGGGAGAAAGCGCTGGAGCTACCAGGGCAGTGCTGGCAGGCCAGAGGATTCCACTTCAATGGGCTCCGAGGTCCTACTGAGATCCTGGATCAGCTCATCTCGGATGCAGCTGCACTGAAGATTCACCCTCTTCTTACACGTCCTGGTTTTCAGCAGACATTCTGTCTGTTGCCAGCTCCTCTGTGGCCAGAGGAAAAGCTCTCTCCCGTCGTGACACACCTGTCACCGACATCGTGACACGCAGCTTCGCTTCAGGAGTTGTTCCAGGCCAGGTTGGATGGGTCTTGGAGCAGCCTGGGACAGTGGGGGGATGTCCCTGCCCATGGCAGGGGGTGGCACTGGATGGGCTTTAAGCTCCCTTCTACCCCAAACTGTTCCATGGCTCTCTGTCTGGTGAGCTACACTCCAAGCTCGTGTTGTTCCCAAGGGCTGGAGCTGCCCCCTAGGAACGGCTCCCAAAACCTCAGGATGGTGCAGAAACAGGTTCCAGTGGTGCAATGAATTTGGCCCAGCTGCCCTTGTGTCCTCAAGAGGGGAGAGCTCTTGGTTCTACCGACTGCAGAAGACCTGGTGTGGTCTCAAGGATGGGTCATTGTCCTGACAGGGGTGGGCAGCAGGCTTTCCCCACTCCTTTCTCAGAAAACCTCTCCTGGAATTGCTCTGGAAATCTCCCACACCAGCAGAAATACGTGTGCTTTCTGCAGAAGAGGCAAAAGTAGATTTAGGTCAAAAATTACTATGTATAGAGTGGAGAAACATCTCCTGAGCCATCTGCCATGCACCAAAGCCAAACTCTGCTTAGAGCCTGATGAGGCTTTAAAAAATATAAAAACCTGACTGGCTTTCATTCAGGGCTTTCAAACCACTTCTGCTCTTTATAGGGCTGCTCAAACATGGCTCCACTAAGCTGCTGTCCATCATAAATAAGCTCTGGGTTCTTGCTGTCAAGGAGAACATTAACCCCACTTGTGCCTCTCTGCTCCAGGAAGGCGTGGAAGGAGCTCCTTGGAAGAGCCCTCCTGTCCAACTCCAGCTCTGCCAGGCTGATGGAGCACATCTCCCATTTTCTGATGCTTCCAAAGGTCCTGGGAGGAACCTTGGCAAACAGTGAAAAAAATATTTTGTTCAATTAACCTGCACTGGTAATCTCCATGGAGATCAAACTTCTCTTCCCTTTGCTCTTGGGTTTGCTTATTCTGGAATGATGTAAAATCCCTCTTTTCCTTGCTCTCCACTTTCATGCTTCACCCACAGCCCATCTCTGATTTCTAGATCTTAGCCAGGATCTTTTTTCCCATTTCTGTTTCTGCCCTCCGTGGCCAGCAATAATGCAGAAACATCTGGATGCCTTTCTGAAGACATGGAAGTGCCCCACAGCAGCATCCCCATGTTACTGCTGCATAAATCCCATTCCATGGAAGGTCTGCACATCACCAACAAGCCAGGCTTCAGGATAAAGTCCCTCTCATCATGGAGAGATGAGTAATCATTTCCCCTTCCGAATGAGATGCAGCAGATTTATTGTCCTGACTCAGCCCCCAAGTTTATGTGAAGGAGAAAGGTCAGGACAGAGTTTAAAACTCCAGCAATATTCCTGCCCTAGGAGGTTTTCTTCTCCCTGACAAAGCAGTTCAGCAATGCTGGTTGCTTGTTTGATGCCTTTAATAAAGGCAGGAGGACACTGATATTTTGCTAATAATTCACTCATCTGCAGTGAATCAAGCAGCAATCCACACCACAGAAATCATGGCTGGAAAATCACTGGTGCTCTCCAGCCCTTGGGTCACACACAACCCCAGATGAGGACAAAAACTTCTCTGAATTCCTATTTCAAAATAATCTCAAAAAATCTGTCCAGAAGCCAAGTAAATTTGTGATTTCAAGAGGACTTGTCTGGTTTGGGACTTTCTAAGCTATTATTACATGCTTAAATTAAAACTCCAAGCAGAAGTCCCCAAAGGGAAAAGGAGGCTGCTCCATTTCAACTTTACAAGAACAGTTTGCTCTGGGGATTTTTCAGTGAGTTTTCAAAATTAAACCTATCTGTGAAATGTCACTTGTTGAGTGAGCCCATGGCCCATTCCACCCAAAATCACATGTTGAATGAGCTCTGATGTTCGGGCCATTCCCTGTGTCCTGTCCCTCCAGGCCTTGTCCCCAGTCCCTCTCCAGCTCTCCTGGAGCCCCTTCAGGCCCTGCAAGGGGCTCTGAGCTCTCCCTGGAGCCTTCTCCTCTCCAGGTGAGCACCCCCAGCTCTCCCAGCCTGGCTCCAGAGCAGAGGGGCTCCAGCCCTGGAGCAGCTCCGGGGCCTCCTCTGGACTCTCTGCAGCAGCTCCAGCTCCTTGTGCTGCTGGCCCCAGGGCTGGGGCAGCTCTGCAGGTGGGCTCTCACCCCAGCTCAGGGGCAGAGGGGCACAATCTGCCCTTCTCTGCTGCCCACACTGGGGGATCAGCCCAGGGCACGGGGCATGTCCAGCCCCTCACCCACCAACACCCCCAAATCCTTCCAGGGCTGCTCTCAATTTGTTCATCCCGCAGCCTGGATTGATCCCAATATTCAGCATCCCTTCTTTCAGGTCACTTTGGAGCACACTCTTTATTTATAGGCATCCCAGAACAGCCTGTGGAAAAACTCCTGATGCTTCCAGGTTTGTGATGTTTCCTTGTGCTTCTCTGGCAGCTCCACACTGGAAGGCTCAGCCGAGGAGCAGCGCACCTCTCTCCAGATGGTGAGAGCTGCTGTCAGCTCCAAGAGGGGAATCACAGCTGAAATGAAGACACAAACTGGCATGTGGGAAGGTAGACAGCGGAAATCTTTGTGATGGCTGAGCTCTGTCACTCCCTGAGAGCAACAGCCCAGTGATTTCCTGTCAGAAACCAGCCCCTGCTGCGATTAATGCAAACCTGATCTCGCACGTTTGGAACAAGGATGTTGTGTTCAGTCCTGGGCTCTGAGTACAGCAGGGACAGGAAGCTCCTGGAGCAGGGCTAGCACAGGCTGTGAGGATGAGGAGGGACTGGAGCATCTCTGTGTCCTGGAAAGGCTGAGGGAGCTGGGGCTGTTCAGCCCAGAGAGGAGTCCCAGCTGAGAGGGGCTCTCAGCCCTGGGTGTCCCTGGGTGCAGGGAGGGGCAGAGCAGGGCCTGGGCTCTGCTCTGGGGCCCAGCAGTGGCACCAGAGCAGGGACTGAGCTCAGGGAGTTCCAGCTGAACATGAGGCAGAACTTATACCCTGGGCAGTGCCCACACATGAACAGATCACCCAGGGACGGGGTGGAATCTCCTCACTGGGGATATTCCAGAGGCCTCTGGACACAATCCTGTGCTGGAGCAGGGAGGTGGCGCCAGATGAGCCACTGTGGTGCCTTCAGCCTGATCCACCCAGGAATTCTGTGATTCTGTGAAATGAAAGAGCCCCTCGTTCCAGCTGCCTGGGAGCTTGCAGGATGGAGGCACTGGTCTGAGGGGAGCCACAGTTCAGTGTCATGCAACCCCATCTCTCCTCTCCTAGGAGGGGACAGGTATATTTTTGGGTGGAGAACAACTCCCTGCCATGGTGACTCAGCCACCCTTATGTTGCACTTCTTATTTACACTCCCCAGTGGTAATGTTATGGCACTTAATGGCTCACAGGGCCCTATTTCATCTTCTAAATATACATCCCCATTGTGCTGCCTGAACTCCCTTCATTATATCACGAGCTGACTGCAGGCATCAGTCATGGCTGTGATAAACACAAACTGCCCTAATATCATTTCCCAGGCTGTGAAGAGCCTGATCTCAGCTGTGCTGGAGCCAGATGGAAGAGGGAGTTTGGAATAGAGACTTACACTCTGTTAAATGTATGTGACATTTAATTATGACTGCAAGAGCTTCTCTCTCATCCAGGGTAACACGAGGCTGAATTCTGCAAATAACAGGAAAAACCCAGATAATTCAAGCTCTGCCATTCCAGCCCCAGCCTGGGCACTCACTGGTGCATTCTGCAGCACAACCCTGTTCCCAGAGGATTTATTATCTCGAATGCTGCATCACACAAACACAAGGAGCTGCTCAGGTTCAGAAATAGCCCACCTGAATCCCTAATGAGTGCACTGAGTTTTGCAGCCCTGGCAGGAGCTGGTGCACGGGTCTCCAGTTGGTCTCTGGTTATTTCTGCTGTTGCAGCACTGAGGAGCAGCCCAGGGCCCTGACCTGTGCGAATGCCGGGTGGGCAACCAGGGATATTTCAGTGGACAGGGAGCTCCCAGGTGGATGCTACAAGGAGGCAGCTTTGGTCAGTGGTGGCTGGTCACAGAGCCCTGGGAATCCAGCTGCTCTCAGGGCTTCGGAATGCAGCACAGCTCCAAACTCACCCAGGAAAGGAGAGAGGATGGAACGAGGATGTGGCTGTACCGAGGTTCATGCAGAAAAGTGAGGGAAAAATTGGGAGAAAATTCCAAGGATGTTCCCCAGAAATTCATCTGTGCCTGCCACCTTCCAGGCCAAGCTGAGCCCGGCTTTCCACGCCAGAGAAGCAATGGAATGGAGAGCAGGGACTGACAATAAAGGGGCTCAGACCAAGGAGGAGCAGCTCACGGTGCTTTGGCAGTAATGTGTGCTCAGGGAAAGGCTGGGTAATCAAAAGGAACGCGCAGCTAAAAATCCTGTTGATGACTTCCTATTTCGTCCTGATATCCTTTGTGAAATCAAGGTCTTTTTTATTTTTTTTTTCTTTCCCCAGCAAGTGGAAAGTACAAATATCAGTAAACAGGAGCCCATTTAACACCAGACTTTTCGCAATGGCTAAGCCTCTATCCAGCTCTTAAATTTTGATAATGATCTGCTCCCCAAAGGCCTGCTTTCCAAAATAATAAAGCCCTTTTCTCCCATAAAGCATAGCCTTTAGGCAGCTTTAAGGGTGGTGGGGACTGAAATAGGACCAATTTGTTTCATGCCTGGAGGAATATTTCTTTTCTGGCAAATGAACGTTAGAAAGGCAGTGTGTGAAAATACAATTTTCCTGCATTGTGGGCAGCTCTCCCTTCCCAGGCAACACCCCCACACTTCCCAACCCAGTCCTTGGATGACAAACAGTCTGGTGCACTTTTGTAGCAGGTAAAACATCGTATTTATGCAGAACTGGATGGATTTCTCCATAGCTCAAGGCAGAGTTCGTGGAGTCACAGAAGGGCTTTGGTTGAAAAAGACCTTAAAAGCTCATTTCACGCCCACCCCCTGCCATGGACAGGGACACCTTCCACTGTCCCAGCTTGCTCCAGCAGCTCCACCTCCTTCTGCTGTTGGCTCCTTCTGCTGGAAAAATGTCCTGGTGGAGCTTCTTCCCATACAGAAGACCATTAAAAGCCTCCTGTTCCCACAAGTATCCCATGCCAGGCAAGTCCCCATGCGCAGGATAAGATTTCTCTGACTGTAGGGTTTCAATTCCCCCCCTGGAGGAAGAAAACTTCCCCATTCCCATCCGACTGGCACACGCTGGTAGATCAGAACAATACCCAAAGTCAGAAATAAATGGGTTGAATAATTCAGTGGGCTCTGGAACATGGGAATGGCAGAGAGCATCGTCAGGAATAGGAAAGCACGACTAATAAAAGCAAGAGACAGAGGGAAATTTATTAAACATTTTTCAGACAAGAACATTTTGCCACTCGCAGAAAAAAATATTAAGCTGGAAATGAGGGGAATTTTGTTCACAGATGGGTTTTTTGATAGGAACTATATAAAAAGCTGAAGAAACATTTGATTAAAGATTGGGAGAGAAAAGGCTTTCCAAAAAATGAGCAAGGAACAGTCTACAAGCTTAATTTCAATTTTCTGAGGGCCAGATCCATTCCTTTGGGTCCTGCCTGTGGAAACAAGCCCGGAACTTGTGGCTTTTGGAGTGCAGTGAGTTCCTCACCTCGACCTTGGAGCCACAGTCCCATCTGGAAGAGGTTTCAGCTCAGTCCCGAGGTGCTTTTTGAGCCCTTCTAAAGCTTTTTGGTGCTTTGCCATTGCCCAGGGGCAGAGCATTGCTGTCCCCTGGGTGCAAACTTGTTGAGGACTTGTTAACAGGAAAATCCCTCATTAATGGACAAGGGATTTTCTGGCAGACACAGCTCTGTATTGCAGGAAAGTTTCTCCATGTCTCTATGAGACATTACCCCCATTTCTCCTCTTTCTTGTCCTTTCCTCACCCACAACCCTTTGTCTGAACCTGCAAATCTCTAAATTTACTTCTAGCTCCTGCTTTAACACCAGAACAGGTCATTCCTATCACCCTTTCCCTCTCTGTTTGCAAACTCCACCGCTCCTGACATTTAAAAACTAAACAAACCAGGCTAAAAGCTTCTGATCTTTGCAAGAATAATGATTGCAAGGGTGATCAAACTAATCGATGCTTGCAAGCAAATATGTGTGAATAATCCCAAGTGCCTGCTGGCAGCCTTGCAAAGGCAAACCGGAGCAGACATGGGCTAGAAACAAGAGGTAGTACAATTGGAACGGGATAAAATCACCAAAAGCCAGGAAAATGTCTCCCTTAGGAGCAGCAGCTTCAGCTGTGCAGTGAGAGGAATGGAGGAGCTTCACCTCAGCTGGGGCCATGAGCTTTCAGGAGGCTGTGGTTTGTGGAGCAGGGATGGGTGGGAAGTTTAATTGGTTGCGGATTTATTATTTGGCCTGGCCTGAAGAAAAATGAGAATTTCTGTCCCAGCAGCCTCTTTTCTTTTTTATTTTATTGACTAAGTGCCTGGCTGGCAGGGAAGAAGAAGGGCTCAAAATGAAACCAAGACTTTTCCACCACAGGTACATATCAGTGTAATCTTCCAGGCCATAAATCCAAATTTAATCCGACGTGAGAGTACAGCTCTGGTCCTCATGAATTGGTTACATGTGAATATAGAGGCCTGCCTGATTTATCCAGCCAGGAGGAGCTGCTCGGTGTTTCTTTTAACAGCTGAGGCTTTATCTACCAATTCCCAATCCCCTGTGTCCATTCCTGAGCAGCTGATTAGAATTTATTGAGATCTGTACTCCACCTCAAAGCAGATCCACTTCCCCTTACAGTTCTTTCCCTTTTACCAAAGGAAAATGTGAATGTTTATCAGCCCTGGATACAGAGGCATCAGAAGGAATAAGAAATTGCCATTCTAAGGCTTCTTTTCATTGCTTTTTTCTTTTTTTTTTTTCCCAGTGCTACTTTTCTGCTAAACCAAGAGTAACAGCCCTCTCACATGACTGTGCTGGTCTGAAAAGCAGAGGGAAGGACTGATCGCACCTAAACCCTAAGCTTAATTCCCTGGATCCCACCAAGAGCGAGGAGAATTGGGGGAAAATCCTCCCTGGATGGGGATTTTAACTTCAAGGAGCCACTTTACAACATGGGAAGCAAATTAACTAATTGTCTGTGCCAGTCTGCTGGCAGAGTGTCATTTGGGGCTGCCATAGGACCGAGGTGCAAAAGTTGCACTCCCTCAGCCCCATCCCCTCATTCCCCAGCCCCATCCCCTCACTCCTCAGCCCCATCCCCTCAGCCCCATCCCCTCACTCCTCAGCCCCATCCCCTCAGCCCCATCCCCTCAGCCCCATCCCCTCAGCCCCAACCCCTCACTCCCCAGCCCCATCCCCTCACTCCTCAGCCCCATCCCCTCAGCCCCAACCCCTCACTCCCCAGCCCCATCCCCTCACTCCTCAGCCCCATCCCCTCATTCCCTAGCCCCATCCCTTCAGCCCCATCCCCTCAGCCCCATCCCCTCAGCCCCATTCCCTCACTCCTCAGCCCCATCCCCTCAGCCCCATCCCCTCAGCCCCATCCCCTCACTCCTCAGCCCCATCCCCTCACTCCTCAGCCCCATTCCCTCACTCCTCAGCCCCATCCCCTTAGCCCCATCCCCTCAGCCCCATCCCCTCACTCCTCAGCCCCATCCCCTCAGCCCCATCCCCTCAGCCCCATTCCCTCACTCCTCAGCCCCATCCCCTCACTCCTCAGCCCCATCCCCTCAGCCCCATCCCCTCATTGCCCCCCAGTTTGGGGGCCATAGTTCCAGTTCCCCTGTCGCTGTCAGGGCTGGAGCAGCATCTCTTCCAAAGCCCAGCATCTTCCTTGCAAAGCTTTATTAACTTTAGATGAAATATAGGAACAAAGGAACATCAAAATGTCTCAAGTGTTAATTGCCTTTTGAGGGGACAGTCCCGTTTCTGTGGCCATCCATAATCTCAGTGTGTCCTTCGATTTTTCCAGCTTGCATTTCCAGTCTCTGGCCACCTGCCTCATCTCTCCCTTCTCCCACCTTCCTCCTTCCCCACATTTTCCATCAGCAGCGCACAGCAAACATTTAAACCTTTAATGCCTGCTCCCAGGTGCTCCTCACACTGCAGCCCATTGCCTTTGGATGTGGGATCCCAGGGCTTTTCACTGCCAGAGGGCAGAGATAGGGGGGATATTGGGAAGGAATTGTTCCCTGTGAGGGTGGGCAGGCCCTGGCACAGGTGCCCAGAGCAGCTGTGGCTGCCCCTGGATCCCTGGCAGTGTCCAAGGCCAGGTTGGCCAGGGCTTGGAGCAGCCTGGGACAGTGGGAGGTGTCCCTGCCATGGCAGGGGTGCCACTGGATGGGCTCTAAGGTCCCTGCCACCCCAAACCCGACTGGGATTCCATGATTTCTCTCCCAGAAGGGCCACCCCAGTGCAGCTGTTCAAGCAGAGCACTGTACATCACCTCCCTTCCAGAGACACTTTCCAGCAGGAGCCAGATCTCTGGGCACTTCCCAACGAGTCCCCTGCGCCCCATCCATGCATCCAACCCCGCTCACTGTTCTTTCCATTACCCAGCACTTAAGTTCCTCGTTAAGATGTGTTAACTCATTTAATTCTCTCTCAGGACAGAAAGTGCTCATGTTTAATGAACTCTCTGCAGAGCCAGAGCTGTCTGGGGAGATTTAAAACAAACCCTCCAGCAGCTGGTCAGGGTGTGATTAATGGTGCTGTGGACTCCAGAGCAGCCAAACTGAGGGGACAAGATCTCCAATACTCCCACAGAGGGTTACACGCTCTGCCTGGGTGAGCAAAGCTCATTCCTTCCCAAAATCCTGGGCAGCTGGTGGCAAGGGATGCAGTCAGTGAGGACATCCATCGTCTCTGATGCTGTCAGAGACAATGGCTGAGGGTCAGGGTTAGGGTTTCCAAGCAGAAATGGTGACCTAGAAGCTGGGGATGAATGCACCCAGGAACTGGCACACGAGGGTTTCCAAGCCTTTGAAAAGGCAGACTTGCTGCTGTGGTACTCCTGAATCACAAAAGCCTTTTTCTGTGGCAAGGAGGATACTCTGGGGTGTACGCCTGAGCCACAGTGCCATGGGATGTCCCTGGGAGGGAATTCCCACCTAGATGCTTTTATTTCTACTGCCTAAACTCCTGGAGGTATAAAGAAAACCCAAAGACACCTTTCCTTTCTTCCTCTCTTCACTTTTTCTGCCATCAAGTAGATAAATCTTTGCATCCTCCACAATGTCCCTAATGGATCTGTGAGGAAGAAATCTGTGCTGAAGCAGTGGCTGTGCCCCTCACTGGGACCCACAGTGAGCAACCCCCTCTGCTGTGGGCCTGTCATTGAGCCAGGGATGAGCTGGGGGTCCCTGGCAGCAGCTTCACACTTGTGACCCCTCACAAGGAAAGCTCTGACAGCTCTGCAGCCATCAACAGAGCACGAAATAACTTGGCAATAATCCTATGTCACAAGCAAAGATAACCAAGTTGCAGTCAGCTCCTGACAGATAATGCAGGGAAATCCATTTCACAAGCCATGGCTGCTAACAAATCTAACTTCCCCAGCACCTGGGGCACACTCCGTGTCTCTCCTCATGCACGCCGGACCCTGAGCAGGTCTATTCCCTTTTGTTCACGCTGAAGCATTTTCCCAGCTCTTTCTTTGTGCACTACAAATTCTGTACAGCGACAGATCACGACCATGCTCTGCTGTTTGACATGCACAGTGTTAAGGGAATTGTAGCAGTCAGCTGGAAGCACTGGAATGTTGCTTGGGACAGGACTGCTGTTCGGTTCGTGGTGGGCAGGATTTGGGCCTTTTGCTGCAGGGGATGAGGTTCCCAGAGTCCTCCTCCAAGGCCGTACAACCGCTCCTCAATTTCCAGAGAGGTCACCAGACTTTACTGGCAGTGGCATTTACCCAGTGCTCTGCCAGGGGAATATTGAAGCTCCAGAATGTCACGCTGCCATGTTAAGGCTGTAAAAGTACGGCTTTCCCCCAGATAGATCGTATTTCTATGTCACAAGCTGGGAAAGTTGTTTAACTCTGCAGTGCCTGGCAGCAGGGTCACCTTCCCACCACAACAGCAGCAAAGCCAAGTGAAGTCATCCCTGCATTTCCTCTCCTGACCCCAAAGGGGGTTTTCACCCATTCTTGTGCAGGAGCCATAAATTCTTTCAATCCACTTCCCTGCTCCTTCTTTCCCCTCACTATTCCAGCCTTGGGTGTCTGGCAGAGCTGGGGGTGCTCACCTGGAGAGGAGAAGGTTCCAGGGAGAGCTCAGAGCCCCTTGCAGGGCCTGAAGGGGCTCCAGGAGAGCTGGAGAGGGACTGGGGACAAGGCCTGGAGGGACAGGACACAGGGAATGGCTTCCCATTGCCAGAGGGCAGGGATGGATGGGATATTGCGGAGGATTGTTCCCTGTGAGGGAGGAGAGGCCCTTGCACAGGCTTGGAGTAACCTGGGATAGTGGGAGGTGTCCATTGCCCATGGCAAGGGGTGGAACATGATTTTTAAGGTCTTGTCCCACCAAAGCCCTGGCAGTTTTACAGTGCAGCACCTCCTACTCTGTGTGGAGCATCCTCTCTGCAGAGGGAGCTGTTCCCTCCATCCTGCCCAGAGAGGTGTTTTGCACCTGGCATTTCTGCAAGCCCAGAGCTCCGGAGAGGGGACTGTGCCCAGGGGGCCTCTGTTTGGGGTGGTGGCACATTTCCCAGCAAGCACACAGATCAATCCCTCTGGCTGCTGCTGGAGCCACCAGGCTGATGCAGCACTTTCATTCCCACAGTGAATTGCTCCCTTCCTCCTCATCCCTTTTTGTGACATGCAGGGCTTTTTTTTTCCCCCCCTCAGTTGCTTATTCATGCCTTAATGCCACTTGATTTCCAGTGGGCTCTCAGAGTCCTTTCTGTGCGCACTCTGCAACGCTACCGGGATTTTCTGCACTCCTTTGCTCCTTAACCTCCGCCTGCCTTTCCTGCAGAGACACCTCTCTGTGCTGGGGTTACACAGCTTCCCCTCTCAGATTTGCCATCCAGCTGAACGTGGCCATTGTCAAAGTGAAATGGGAACAGCAGCAAAGCCTTTGGAATATATAAACAAGCTGAGTGAGCCCCTCTGGGTCACTGCTCAGAAGCAGGGACACCTCCCAGCAGATCAGCTTGATCAAGGTCTTACCCAGACCCACAACCTCCCTGAGCAATCTCTTCCAGATCTCAGCATCCCCACAGTAAAGAATTTCTCCCTAATATCCAGCCTCAACTTCCACTCTCTTGGTTTGTACCCATTGACTGCAGCCCCTGCAGAACCAGGAGTTTCCTGAGGAGAGCTGGGTCCCAGAAGATGGGGCAGAGTCCTCTGCCTGATCCAGCTGCAAATGAGAAACCTGAACCCCTGCCCAGCCTTTTGCATGTCTGCTCTGTACAAAGCCCTTTTCATCTCCCAGAGCTGTTTCCTGAAGGGATCCTGCTCCTTGAACCCCCACACTTCCCTCCTCCTTTCCAGCAGCGGTTCTACCTGACTTCCTTTCCAGGATGAGAAGGAAGAAGGGATCACAAACCCTTCCCTGGATAGCAATACTGGTATTTACCGATCCATTTAACAGGCAATCTTTCCTTGAGCCATTTGCTTTCCAAGACATTTTGCTGTTGCTGTGAGATCTGGTGCACCTCCAGTTTTCATTTCACTAAAAATCCTCCTTTGGGAGCGAGAATTGACGCTTTGCATGTGCCCATGGGTGTCGTTCCTTTTCTGTGGGGCTGGCCAGGGATGGATGAAGATGGAGCTCCTTTAGAGACAGCCGAAAGGCCTGTCTAGACTAATGTGATCTTCCAGCTTACTCACTGAAGCTGTTTTTCCATGCCCAAAGCACAGATATTTTAACTTGCTCCTTGATTTGTTCCTTAAAGCAGTTAGCAGAATTCCAATCATCAATCAGTCCTGGCAGCCTATCCAAAAGGCATGGCCAGGAACTGTGCATTAATTGTGAATGCTTTGCTGAATTTACTGCATGGCAGCACCAAATTTTTCACTCTGAGATGAAGCATGAATGTGCTGCTTGGCACAATCAGTACTTTTCTAGGTTGCTAGGAAATTATCAGGGACTCAGTGCCCACGCGTGGGGTATTACCACCCTCCCTGGCAATGCACAGAAATGTATCAGCTCCTTCCCTGCAGCGGAGCATCTGTGGATCCGCCTTGGAAACAGGCTGGGCACAAAATGGGACCTCATCAGCCAGGGCATCACCAGCTGACACAGAGAAGCCATTATCCCGTCCAGGCCACTCCTGGAATACTGTGCCCAGTTCTAGCCCATGCTATACAGAAAAGGTGTGGGAGAGGGCCCAGACCCAAGGACTGTGAAAGCTGACAGGTGAGGAAAGGCTGAGAGCCCTGGGTTTGCCCAGGGTTTGAGAAAACAGTACCACCACATTCTGGGGTGGCTACTGAGAAGATGGAGACTCCCTTGGAGAGAAAAGATGAGGGGTAATGAGTGCAGGTTTTTCTCCCCCTGGGGATATTCCAGCTGGACACAAGAGGATAATTTTGCTCAGTGAGAAGAATCAGCCATTGGAATAATCTCCCCAAAGAAGCAGAGGATTCCTCAGCTCTGGACACTTTTAAGATTCATCTGTAAGGGTACTGGGCTGCCTTGTCCCAGAAAGGTTGAACCAGATGATCCCTGAGGCCCCTTCCAACCTCATATTCCAGGATCTCCTGCACAACTTTTCCTTCACCACTGGATCAGCTCCAGGGGAGCCAGCCCAGGATGGGGCCAGCAGGGAGACCCTCAGCATGTGACAGCCAGCCAGCCAGCCAGCCACTGTCCCCAGGTGTGCCATAGCTTGATGACAGCTTGCTGTGCAGGGATTGTGGTATCTCTCCCTCCCAGCTCCATGGAAGGATGCTTGGCCAGCTCTCCATGCCCCAGGAGGTTTGGGCTGCATCTTGGAGGGGGCAGGATGCATGGTGTGGCACTGGTCCTGTCAGGAGCTCTAAAAACAGTGTAATTAGCAAGAGGCACTTTTCCTGCTGAGAGGTGAATAAATTCCTGTGTGGGTTATTCGGGAGGGGTTGAAAAATGGATCTGTCATAGCAGGTGACCCTGGTATGTCCCAAACACACGGGCTTGTGATTTTGCACATCCTTGGAACAGCTGCCAATCCATGCTGCTGGTGGGAGATGCTCACAGGAGAGCCAGAGACATCGCTCCCTTTCAATAAGCCTTAGCTGGTCAGCTTATTAAACTTTGTTTATCTTAACCAAGCTGCATTCAGCTTCAATTAAAATTATCCCAAGACTTTGCTCAGCCCTGAACCACGCTGTGACTCCCCACGGATGTCCAGAGCCTCCTGATGGTGTCACTATGTCCCAGAGTGAGCTGTGTGCTCCTCAGCAGCCCATCACAGGTCTACTCACACAGAAGAGCCTGGCCAAAGTCCACGACCTCTTGCTTCTCCCCAAAACTTTGGTCATCAGAGCCTGAGGATTTTGCAGGTGCCATTTCCAGTACTTCAACCCTTTGCTGCTCAGCCTTACAGGACAGAGCAGGCATTTTTCATTCATTACAGTAAACAGAGCCTTAATCCAGGCCCTTAAATCTGTCTAGATTTTGAAATAATTATAAAGAGCCTCCTAACTGGTACAAAGTTTGATTTAAGCCTTAATTTACTGGTTTATCTGGAGAGCAGGAAGTAAGCTGCACTGCCAATTAGGAGCCATCTGTTTTCTCCTAATATTTTGCAGGCCTCAGACGAGTAAACAAGAGCCACCACAGCTGGACCATCCCTGGTGCCAGGCAGAAACAACCCACCAGGGCTGCCCCTGGGGAGCGTGTCCTGGTATCCTCATGGATGAGTGACTCCTTCCAGCCCTGGGAATGGTGGTGAGTGTGGCAAGGTGGGAGAGGGATGCTCTGGAGAGAGGGCCAAGGGCCAACATGGGTCTGTGCTGGAGAAGAGGGAGAGCTTCCCCTACAGAGAGGACAGACATCATTGCTTTGAGCAGGACCTGACATCCTGGTACCTGGAAAATACCTTTTCTCCAGGGCAGGTGGGTGGGACAACCCTGGACAACAGGGGTCGGGCAGGTTCCTCGTGCAGAAATAGCTGCTTCCCATCCCCATCCTCACAGCAGCCCAAGGAGAAGGTGCCAAGGAGCATCTTCCAGCCTGCAGAGCTGATCACAGCTGGGAGAGGAGCAGGGCTGCGCGAGGCCAAACAATTCCCTGCCCAGAACAAGACACTTCAGGCTTCTCCACCCCTAAAGCCTTCTCCATGTCGTGTTTTTTTTTAAAAAAACCTCAATTCTAAGCCCAGCACTTGGGAAGCTATTTGGGGGCTGCTGAGAGGTACCTGCCCTCCCTGGTGCAGGGACCCTGTGCAGGTGACATCTCCCTCAGCTCCCAGGGCAGCAGCAGCGAGATCCCCCCAGAAGGTGACTCAGAAAATGCCTTTAGAAAGTCACAGGCTGGGGGCTCTCCTTGTCCCCCCTCCCATGCAGCAGCCTCACAGCAGCCCTTTGCTCCTCAGAAGGTTGATGAAGCTTGTTGGGGTTTACACACCAGCCACTGAACAACCATAAAACACCAATTAGAGAAGGATCATTTACCAGATGTTATCACCTCCCTTGTCTGCATTTTCTCCTGCAAGACTTCTGCCTGCAGCGTTTTGCTCAGGTACCACCTGTGGTGGCAGGGAAAAGCCCACCCTGCCTGGAGAGCAGCACGAGGAGAGGATCCACGGCTCTGCCCCAGCCTCAGGAAGCTTTGGGGGTCTTTTGCCTGTTTTGGGCTTTAGTTTGTGAATCTCCTAAAGTGCACTTTGAGCCAGCAGATTGCTGGCTCAGATTATGCGGTTCATAAAAGAAAATGGGATGGATTTTTCTCGCTGGGTTTTTGCTGCTGTTTCAGCCAGCAGTGCCCAGCCAAGGCCCCGGTGCTTTACAGCCCTCACTAATGCACCGGTGCTTCCCAAAGCACTGTATTTACGACCGTGCCACAGAAGGGAAGCTGGAAGGTCCCCACGGCAAGTTATTTATAATCCTGCTGAGCACCGGCCTCTGCTTCTCCCCCTGAGCAATCCCTTCTGCAGGCAGGACTTCGAGCCACCGCAAGGAGCTCTGTTGTGACTCAGACACCGTCAGCGGTGCGTGGGGGGCTGCAGGTTTTCAGGGATTCTGGAAGAATTCACCATCGAGCTCCACTGCTGGGGCCAGGTTCCCTGCGGAGGAGCTGCTGGATGCGCACACACATCCTCCCCCCAAACCCCAGCAGACCCAAACCCCAGGAAAGTGCTGTTGCCCACGGGAGATGAGGGAAAAAGGCTGAGTTTATAGTGTAGGGTTTTGGGGGACTGTGGGACAGCCAGGCCTCATGCTCTTCTTTGCAGAGGTCTCACACTGGGTTCTCCTTGTCTCTCAGGAGACCACATTTACCCAGTCCCTGTCCAGAGCAGGACTGGGACTGGTGAGGGTCACCCCCAGTCACCTTCTGCAAAAAGGAGCCTCGGCAAGGCCGTGCCTGCCCTTTTTGTCCCCTCTAGACTCAGGAGATTATTTATGCCACCTGAATAATGCAAAACCAGGTCCTATCGCAGTGCTTCAGCAGCTGGAGGACAGAAATTCCCTGAGGAACTCTCCATCCTGCCTTCACCGTGCCCACAGGAGGAGCTCTGAGTTCAGCTCTGCCATCAGGCATCAAAACCAGGACTTCACAGCTCCAAGCTCAGGGTGTCTGTGAGCGTTAATTTAATATTCTCCAGGTGCTGAGCACTATCCCAGGTGTGTGTAATTTGTCAGATCTCCATTATTAATTGTCAGCTCCAGTGTGAGTAATTGTGACTCTCCCCCAGTTCCAACCTTGGGGAAATTTATACTTTTTCATTTGCTTGGTGTAGTAACGAGCTCAGCTGGCTGGCAGTGAAAAATACCCAGGGAAGCACATGCTGGAGATGTTGAGGGAGCTCAGCAGCCTGTCAGCTGCCTGCTCCGATTGCATCACCCCCTTGGCTTCCACCTGACTGGAGAATTTGGGATGCTCGAGCAGCTTTGCATCAGCCACCACCTGGGAATAAAGCTCAGCCCCGAGCGGGGTCTGGGAGGAGGTCAGCTCCCCCCCATCAGCCCCACTGCCATCCTGCCCACCCTCCTCTCATCACATTCCTGGCCTCCAACACACACCTTTACTCTGCAAGAGGATTTGACACCCTGAAAAGCAGGAAGTAGCAGCTCTCCAAGGAAATGCAGGAAGACAAACAGGCCTGAAGGGCTCAGGGAGGAGGATAGGAGAGGGAGAATCAGTGGTGGACAGAGGTTCCCTGCACTCCAGCAATCCTATTTATTATCCTTTTGGAATGGATCTTCATTGCCTAGGTTGTCTTGATTAACAGACACATTCCTGCCATTACAGACTAGTCCTGGTTTTGGAAATGGCTGGGGGAGAACCAGGAAATACAATGCACATGAAATTTTATGGGGACTTTTTTCTTCTGCTTTTAGCAGCTCAAATACACAAATCCCAGAATCCCAGAATGGTTTATGTGGGAAGGGACCTTAAAGCACATCCATTCCCACCTCCTGCCATGGCAGGGACACCTCCCACCATCCCAGGCTTCTCCAAGCCCCATCCAGCCTGGCCTTGGACACTTCCAGGGGTCCAGGGCCAGCCACAGCTGCTCTGGGCACCCTGTGCCAGGGCCTCCTCATCCTCACAAGAGGAATTCCTTCCCAACACCTAATCCAAACCTTCCCTCAGGCAGTTTAAGGCTTTCCCCTTTGTGCTGTCACTCCAGTTCCTGATGGAGAGTAACCCTCCAGCTTCCTTTAGATCCTGTAAGGAGCTGTGAGGTCTCTACACAACCTTCTCTTCACCAGGCTGAACAGCCCCAGTTCTCCCAGCCTGTCTCCATGGGGAGGTGCTCCACTCCCCTTATTAACTCTGTGGCCTCCTCTGGATTTGCTCCAACACTTCCACATCCTTATTCCTGTGCTGGGGCACCACAATTCTGCCCAGGACTCCAGGCAGGGTCTCACAAGGGCAGTGTAGAGGGGAAGAATCCAGAGGAACCACATGAGCACATCCAGGTCAGCAGCCCCCAGCTTCAGGCAGACCTTGAGCGTCAGCAAAGGGGGAAACCTCGGCACTGCCCCATTCCCAGCCGATGCTGCTGGCTCATCCATGAATGCCCTGCCTGCCGAGCCCAGCCTGGCTGCAGGCCTGCCCTGGGACACGCTGGCTGTCCAGGCTCGCTGCCAGAGCCCCTCGCAGAGGAAAGAGCCCAACCAGACCGTGACACACCGGATTTGCCGGTACCTGACCCCGAGTCGGGCTGGCACGGCTCCCAAATCCCATCTCCGTGGCTCCGCCTGAGGCTCCCGGGAAAGCTGGGGAGATGAAGAGCTCATCCCTTTCCTCTCTCAAAGCAGAGCCATTCCTGAGCTGTTTGCAGCCAGGTGATGAATTAATGCCCAGCTCTGGCAGAGCAAGGCTGCAGGAGGAGAAGGGCTCGGAGCCAGCTTGTTCTCCAAGCCCTGTTCTCCTCTCCAGGAGGACGGTAGACCCTGGGATGTATCACTAACAGCTGGCACCAGGAAGGTTTGCTTTTATCTGGGGCTGTGAGGACCCTTTGGAAGCAGCACAAACCCTGAGTGACTCCCAGCAGTCCCTCCTTCAACTCTCAGCACAAGCCTCCTCCCCAGGTGGCTGGTCCCATGTCACATCTGTAAATTCATCTAACCTCCTTGTCTCTGCACATCAGACCTGCGTCTGTGCCACCCCTTGGGACCGTCTGGGCCATGGTCACCCCAACCCATCTGGGGGTACAGTCACCACAGTGATGGGGACAAGCCCCCCCAGCTTGGGAATGGGGCCACCTTCGGCCACAGGGCACTGACTTTTGGGGACCATATCCAGCCAGCATGGCTCAACACTTCAGCTGCATCCAAGGGGGATAAAACCTCCCAGATCAGGGGCACTCCCAAGCTTTCTGGGATGGAGTGTGCCAGGGAGAGGACTCTGACTCCTTGGGAGGGTCAGCCCGTGCAGGCAGAGGAGCATCACAGGCAAAAAACGCTGATGCAGGCAAATCCAGCATGCCATCGGGAGGAAGACTCTGCCCTCCGGACTATTTTTGGTTTGTTTTTGCCAACTCTGGAGCCACTGATCTATGACATTGTCGCTGCTGTGACTAAGGGCTCTGCAGTTGGAGTAACATCAAGCCGGACTCGGAGAGAGGGATGCGCGTGGCTCTCGGGGGACCGGTAATGGGAGAGAGCCCTTCACCTCCTGTTTACACTTTAATGCCCATCCAGACTATCCATTATTTATTGCTAATGTATTTATAGAGCATTACCAGCACACACGGGGCTCTGCAGGCGGCGGGGGAGAAGGTGCTCTCTCCTTCTGATGCCGTGGTTTAAACAGAGCACTTAAACACGCCCCGGGCTCCGTGGCCGAGCCCTGACGCTGCGGAGGGGCCATCCCTCCCCTCCTGCATCCTGTGGCTTTGCCATGAGGGATTTGTTCTTTCCCTGCCGGCCTGGGCTAGCGTTTTCACGGCTGGAGCCGGGACACAGCAAAGCCAAGCCTGGCTTTGGGCACCCAAAGCACCGTTCCCTCGTGCCCAGGGGAGCCAGCACAGCCCGGCACCGCAGGGTTCCACTTATCTGGGGTGAAAAACCACCCTGGTGACTCCAGGTCACCCAGGGGCTCCCGATGCTTTCCCCTCCTCTCCTCCGCCACTGTGCAGGACCCTGCTCCGCAGGGCTGTGAGCACGAGGAGCAGCCCCCTGCACCCCCCTGCAGCTGCCTCTGCACGTCAGTCACGTTGAAATGCAACAGCTCCGATGGCATCCTAAGATATGCAGCAATTGCAGCCGTGCCCAGTTCCGCCTGGCTCCCTGGATTAGCACGAGGAGGAATCCATCAGTGGGGCTGGAGCTGTGGCCGGGCTACCCACAGGAGCCACCCCATTCCCCGAGTAAGCAGCAGATGGGCTCAGGGTGGTGCCAGCTGGGACACACGGACACGGGAGCTGTGCCACGGGAAAAGGAGGCGGCGTGGAACACCCGGCCAGCAGCAGCCTCTGCCAGTGCCAGGGATGAGCTCTTCCTGCAGGGATAAGCATGGCCAGCCACAACCCACAGGGATGGGCTGTCCCCATCTGGTTTTGGTGGCCCAGCCTGGCCTGGCTTTTATTTCCCACTTTTTATCTGCTGGACCTCGGGAAGGCAATTTCTGCCAGGTCACAGGGAAACAGGTTAGCCATGGAATCAGGGAGGCCCAACCTGACCTCCAGCCCCAGCACCATCCCTGGAGCAAGACACAAAATCTGGGAGTTGGCCTCCATTTTCCTGTGCCTGGGGACTCTCTCATCTTGGTTTAAAAGCAGATTTTTACAAAACCTTTTGTAATCCCAAACTGGTGTGAGCAAGGGAGGAAAAGAAATCACCCTGGGACTAGGCAAAGCCAGGACTTCAGTGACAAACCTCTGCAAATACAGGTGGAAGAATTTTTTTTTAAGTGAAATAAATGTCATTTCCAACAGTTTCATGTGGAAAACGTCAAAAAAAGTATTCCTTATTTTCCAGCATTTTTCCAAGCGTGCTCCTGCAGGGAAATTAGCAATTCCTGTGTCACAGGTGTGAATTTTAAAGGGATGCTGCTGCCAGTGTTTGCTGAGCAAAGGTTCAAGGCTGGGTTCAAATGCTGCAGTGTTGGCAAAGGCACCTTCCACCAGACCAGGCTGCTCCAAGCCCCATCCAACTTGGCCTTGGGCACTTCCAGGGATCCAAGGGCAGCCACAGCTGCTCTGGGCACCCTGTGCCAGGGCCTGCCCACCCTCACAGGGAACAATTCTTTCCTAATATCAAATCTAAACCTACCCTTTTGTGATAGGTTTTGTAGTTTGAGTCCATTCCCTGTGTCCTGTCCCTCCAGGCCTTGTCCCCAGTCCCTCTCCAGCTCTCCTGGAGCCCCTTCAGGCCCTGCAAGGGGCTCTGAGCTCTCCCTGGAGCCTTCTCCTCTCCAGGTGAGCACCCCCAGCTCTCCCAGCCTGGCTCCAGAGCAGAGGGGCTCCAGCCCTGGAGCAGCTCCAGGGCCTCCTCTGGACTCTCTGCAGCAGCTCCAGCTCCTTGTGCTGCTGGCCCCAGGGCTGGGGCAGCTCTGCAGGTGGGGTCACACCCCAGCTCAGGGGCAGAGGGGCACAGTCCCCTCTTCCCTGCTGCCCACACTTGGGGATCAGCCCAGGGCATGGGGGTGGTTTCTGGGCTGGAGCAGGTCCTGTTTTTCATTCATCAACACCCCCAGGTCCTTCTCCTGGCTGCTCTCCACCCAGAGGAGGAGAGCCTTCAGCCTCAGTGTGCAGCAGCAGGAAACACAGAGGGATGGAGAGGGAAGGAACAATGCCCTCTACCACTATAAGGAGCCAGCCAAAGCATTCACTGTCTTTTTGTTCCAGTTCCTTCACTAAATACATCTGTTTAGTGTTTTGTTCCTTCACTAAACACATCTGAAAACAGCCAACAGGAGCAGCACCAGCAGCAAAAAAAACAGTGTGGGACAAGGTGGGAGAGGAACCAGAGCTGTGCTTGCACATCTCCAGGGTGCAAAAACAAAAATAACCCGGGCCACCGCTGACGAGGGGGAAAGAGAAGCAATGCCACAGAGAGGTGGCCTGACAGCAGTTACCAAAGACATGGCACAAGCAATCAGTTCTCCTTGGAAGCCTCCAGAAGATAACCAGGCAATGAGTAACAGTCTGTATGGAATTGTAGGAACAAATCTCATCAGCCTGACCTAATCTCATCCTGAGACATGGCAATAGCAGATACAATCTCCCAGCCTTGAACCACAGGAAGTCTTCAATGCTGTTTCAAGTGCAGTTATGGTCGGGGGTGATGGTGGAGAAGGCTCTCAAATCAATCCAAGGGGGCTCGAAGGTCTGTACCCAGTGTGTTTGAGGGGCTCCAGGTTCCAGCATGACAGCTGGGAATGAGTAACATCACCTTGGTGGTCAGTGCCGGGACCTCGGGAGCAGTTGTACGTGCTGGCACAGCCCTGGCTCCCCAAAGCTCTGCTGAGCTGGATGCTGTGACTTCACCACCCCCCAGCCATCCCTGGGGAAGCCCAGGGTGTTTGCAGCAGGCAAAGAAGTCACCACAGTGCCACCAGGCAATAGCCCCCACGTCCCCAAAGGGCCCTGCTGCAGTATGGCCCTGTAACACCCGTCCTCTCCAAACCTTGGAGTATCTCCACCCTTCAAAGTCAAAGGGGTCAGCTGCAGAGAGCCTCATGCTCTCCCATAACCTCTAACGTCACTCAGCCACCGTGTTTTATGGCTTTTGGACCGGGAGGGAAGGTGCCTGCCTTTTTTTACGGCAGCTCCTTGTCCGAGGAGCCCAGAGGACTCAGAGGTGCCAGGATCTTCGCAGCCCGGCTGGTGAGAGTTGCCAGGACCTGCTTCACCTGGCCTGACCTCGCCCACCCACTGCCTTGTCTTCCAGAGTGCTATCAATTCTTTATATATAGCAATTAAATGTGATAAATGGGCTGCAAAGTGCTATTTTGGGAGAGAGGAGGCTCCATCTGGGAGTGCTGCAGTGCTGGCTCAGCACGACCCACTGCACACCTGGCCCTCCCCACTAACCTGCCATGGATGCTGCCCCACACTTCAGGATGTGATGGCATACAACTATCTGGCGTGCTCCCACATCTGTTTCTCTCCCCCGCCCATTCCACAAGCTTCCTTGATTTCTCTGGCTGCTATCAGACACCCTATCACTTTAAATACAGAGTTTGCCCAGTTTCTGGGAGCACAGCAAATGATAGTCAGCTCAAGCCACCCAGTCATAGCAGCACCCACAATTTACCTGGTCCCTGGAAAATTCAGATCAGCTTCTGGGGAATGAAACCCCAGCAAGAGGGGAAATACTTTGGGGCAAAGGTCAAGATGAGAGATGAGGTCAGGGAGGAGGAGAAAAATCAAGATGCATGAGACCCCCATACCTGGAAGTGTCCATGGCCAGGCTGGATGGGGTTTGGAGCAACCTGGACTAGTGGAAGGTATCCCTGCCCATGGCAGGGGGTGGGACTGGGTGCACTTCAAGATCCCTTCCAACTCAAACCATTCTGAGATTCTGTGTGCTTAGGATGGGGTTTATTTAATGTGGCCCCCAGCTCAGGTCCATGGAGGTATTTAGGCATTGAAGGGGATCCAACTCCTGCTGCATCTGGCTCTGAACACAGCACTCCCAGTCCCTAGCTGTGCGTGGCTCTAGCACCCAAGTATCCCACACTCGCCCCAACACCATTCTCCATGACCAGGGGCATCCCTCCCTGTGCCCCCCAGCCCTGGGCAGCCCCTGGGATGCCTGTGGGGACCAAGCAGGCTTGGAAGCAGAGGCAGATAACTCTGCAATGCTCAGGGATGCTGCGGGGTGTCTGGCTTGTCTGGCAGGTCAGGGAATGAGGACTAGGGCTGGAAGGGGAGTGGGACAGCCCCTAGATCTTCCCCGGCTGGAGACGAGCTGAGACAACCCCCCAAATCCTCCCTGGGATAGAAGGGGTCAGAGGTAATTCCCCAAAATCTCCCCGGGATGGAAAGACCCCGTGACAGCCACCATTCCCTCCCGAGGGCTGGCGGGGGGGGACACACCGCGGCAGCCCCCCCAACTCCCACCTGGCTGGGAAAGGACCGGGACAGCCTCCAAATCCTCCCCGGGCTTGACGGGGACCGCGACATCCCCGAATCACTCCTCGGGTAGCAAGGGGGCCGCTCCAGCCCCGTCCAGCCCCCGGGACCCCGCAGCGGCGGGGGCTCGGTGGGTTCTGTGCCGAGCCCGGCTCAGCTCCCCCCGACGGCCGCAGCCCGCGGCGCTCCGCAGCCCATCCCGCAGCGCCGGGCAGCCCCAAGCCGTGCCCTTCTCCTCTTCCTCCTCCTCCTTCTCCTCCTCCTCGCTCTCCTCCCCTTCCACCCCCCCGCCCCGGCCCGATTTGGGCAGCGGCGCGCCCGGCGCTGCCGGCAGAGCCGCCGTGTGCGGGCGCGGCGCCGGAGGCAGCTCGGCCCGGGGGGGCTGCGGCGCGGCAGGAGCGACCCCCGCGGCCCCGGCGCTGCATGCCCGCTCCGGCAGCATGGCCCGCAGGCAGGCGCGGCCGGCGGGCGGCGGGCGCTGGCTGCCCTGGCTGGGGCTCGCCCTGCTGCCGCTGGCCGTGCCCCCCGCCGCCGCCCCCGCCGCCTGCCCCTCCGCCTGCTACTGCGTGGCCACCCCGGAGCTGGTGCAGTGCCGCTACGAGAGGCTGGAGGAGCCCCCGAGGGAGCTGCCGGCCGCCGTCCACAACCTCAGCATCGCCGGTAGCAACCTGAGCGTCCTGTCCCGCGCCGCCTTCGCCGCCCGCCCGCTGCGCGACCTCCGCCTGCTCCGCCTGCGCCACGACAACATCCACACCATCGAGGACATGGCCCTGCAGGGCCTGCCCGCCCTGCGCACCCTCGACCTGAGCCACAACCCGCTGCTCTCGGTGGCCGCCGGCGCCTTCGCCGGGGTCCCGCTGCTGCGCACGCTGCAGCTGAACCAGGCGCTGCTGGCGGCCCCGCTCGAGGAGCAGCTCGCCCTGGCCATGCGCAACCTCAGCCTGCGGCGCCTGGAGCTGGCGGGCAACGCGCTGCAGGCGCTGCCGGCCGCCCTGCTGCCGCCCGGCCTGGAGGAGCTGGACCTGCGCAACAACTCTCTGCAGCGGCTGGCGGCCGCCGAGCTGCGCAGCCTGGACGCGCCGGAGCTGCGGGGGCTGCGCCTGAGCCTGGCCTCCAACCCGCTGAGCTGCGACTGCGGCCTGCGGCCCTTCCTGGCCTGGCTGCGCGCCGCCGCCGCCCGCGTGCTCGACGCGCGGAGCCTGCGCTGCGCGGCGCCGCCGGGGCTGCGAGGCACGGCCCTGCTGCGCCTGCGGCCCGAGGCGCTGGCCTGCGCCCTCAGCGACGGCGGCGAGCCTGGCGAGCTGGAGACGGCCTCCTACGTCTTCTTCGGCATCGTCCTGGCGCTCATCGGCATCGTCTTCCTCATGGTGCTCTACCTGAACCGCCGCGGCATCAAGCGCTGGCTGCACAACCTCCGCGAGGCCTGCCGCGACCAGATGGAGGGCTACCACTACCGCTACGAGCAGGACGCCGATCCGCGCTGCGCCGGCACCCCCGGCCTCTAAGGGCACCCCCGGCCCCTGAGGGCACTCCCGGCCTCTGAGGGCACCCCCGGCCTCTGAGGGCACTCCCGGCCTCTGAGGGCACCCCCGGCCTCTGAGGGCACCCCCGGCCCCTGAGGGCAATCCCGGCCCCTGAGGGCACCCCGGCCTCTGAGGGCACTCCCGGCACCCGCCCTTGCCGCTGCCCACCGAGCCGCTCCTCGACGCCTCCGCGCCCGGCCCTCGCCTCGCCCTAGCCCATCCATCCCCTTGGCACAGCCCCACCGCAGATCGGGCTCCGAGGACGAGCCGGCTTCGGGGTGGGCGCTGCGGTGCACCGGAGCGGGGTGACCCTTCCTGGAAGGTTCCGGACCGGCTCTCCCTCCCCGCGCCCTCTCCGGCCCTAGGAGCGTTTCCCCATCGCGGTGCCCGCGGGAGGGAGCACGCCCGGCTCGCCCCGGGGGATCGGGAAGCTCCCACGCCTGGCCCCTCCGGCCTCGGCGCTCGCACCCGAGGGTTTGCTCGGCGCAGCCCAGGAAGCCACGGGCAATACCTGACACTGTCCTCCTGGACGTTCCTGGAGCCTGGACTTCACTTTGATCATGTACAGCTCTCTTTCCTATTAGATTTCTATTTGACAGGTGTGAAGTTTAAATTGATTTTTTTTTTTGTTTTGTTCTGGTTTTGTTTTTGTTTTCGCTGCAAAGAGGAGAAAGCATCGTCCAGCTGCTCTCCCCGGGAAGCGACGTGCTTTTCCGAGCCCGTTTATCCATTTAGTTTTGTTCAGTGACATTTCCAGCTCGTTCTAGGCACAAGGCGATGCAGCTGTAGGAAACGCCTCCGCCGGCTGCGTGCATGTTCCCCGGGGCACACGGGGGCAGCCCTTTGACTCTAGAATGTAGCTAGACCTGGCTGTCTCGGCACTTTGTAATTTAAAACGAGCGAAGCAGAAGCTCCCGCCCTAATTCCCCTGCCCGTGTTTGCTTTAGTGCCTGTTACTATATCCTAGAACAAATATATTGAAAGCTGCACCCACTCCATCGTCTATTTTCTATAGAGCTCCTTGCAAACGATTTCCGAATATCCCCGTGGCTGAGGCGAAGTTATTGTGGTTGGTTTGCCAGAGGAAGGGAGCTCGGGACTCCTCTGTTTTCATCGGCGCTTAGGAACTTCTCTCCCTGAGCCGATTCGGTGGCGAGGGAGGCAGAGGGGTTTTGTGTGGCTTGCGCACAGATCTCAGGCTCTGCTAGTCCTGATCCTTCCCTGGCAACAGCATGGGGGCTCAGGAAAATTATCCAGGTAACAGTTTTCTAAAGGAATTTTTCTCTCCCAGGTGGTTTGGTGCCTAATTCATGAGGTGCCAGAGCGCTGAGCATCTCTGGCTGCGGGGCTTCCCCAAAGGAGGCTGCAGCTTTTGTAAAGTGGCATCCTGAAATGCCGAGTTTCAGTGCTGGGATGAAAACTGAAGCGTTGCATTTTGCTCCATCTGCGTTTGCCGGGCTCCACAGCGGGAGGCTGAGGCGGGCAGAGTGAGGATCGTGGCTGCATCCAGCCGTGCCGGTGGTGCCAGGGTTTGCCGGGTGCTCGGGGATGTTCGGGAGCAGCTGGTGCCCGGTGCGCCGGGTTTGAAGTGACAATTTTGTGGCAGTTCTGTTCCTTGAGCCTGGGGTGCGTGTGGACTCAGCTGCCAGGTGGAAAGCACAGTTATTTCCATCCCGGGCTTGCCTGGAGGCTCTGTGGCAGGGGATGCCTGGTGCAGGATCCTTTTCATTTTTCCCCTTTGAACTTGCTGTCCTTGAAATCCCAGTATCGAGGTGTGTCGGTCAGGAAGGGAGAGCGGAAACAGAGCATGTGTTCAGTCTGAGAATGAAAATGATTTTCCTGGATGCACGGAGCTGGTCCTGCTGAGCAGGGAGCTGGTTCCCCACTCTATCCTGGCTCTTGGGAAATCCTGAGGTCGCCACGGCTCAGCTCATTGCAAAACTTGTTGCATTTTGAAGACCTGTCCCTGAGGTTTTTTCCCCCGGAGCTTGTGGGCTCTGGTGTCACCTTGTCACTCCGTGCAATCAGTTACAAGGGGAGAAGTCTCAGCCTGCCCTCACCTTCGTCCACTTTCCCACCCCAGTGCAGCCAAACCACAGTCCCTGAGCAAAAGAAGGGGGGCAGCGGGGTGGGTTTGCACATCTGGCAGAGCACATCCCAGCTGTGACTCCAGGGGTGCAGTGGGGCATGGGGAGAGAGGTGAGGGTGAGCATGGAGCAGGGAGAAGCCTGGACGGGGCTGTTGGAGCAGGGAGAAGCCCGGAGGATGTGCAGGCAGACGGGATTGCTGGAGCAGGGAGCTGAGCACCAGTCTGGCAGCAGGCGCCAGAGCCTGGCCATAGATAATGGAAGGAAATTGCCTCCAGGCAAAATGAGAATCGGCCAAACACTCCCTGAGCCCAAAGCCCTTTCTCTGAAGGGGTGGCTGGTGTGGGCAGCTGGTTGTTCCTGAGGCCAGAGGGAGGGAAGGAGGGTGGTGGCTTTTGGTTCCCCAGGGATGAGGGTACTTCTTGTGCCCAAGGTCCAGAGCATCCTGGCCTCCAAAGTGGGTGCAGTGAGAGCCCTCCAGGGATACCAAGCCCCCCTCAGACAACATGCAGGGGGTAGGATGGGGGTGGATAACCAGCTGTGGGAGCGTAATTCCTATGGCTTGTTAGCATCAATATTATTCTGTACAGCTCATACCCCCACACATGACAAAGGAGCAGGGGTAGGGAACCTCTGAATGTCACTGAGCTGAGACTCAAAAATGTGCTTTTTGGGTTCTCAAAGGTGACCCTGTATTTGGAGAGCCCCAGCTGCCATCACGTTTGCATGCAGTCCCTTTCCATGAAGCAATGTGGACCTCCCAGTGTCCCCGAGCTCACGGCAGGAGCTGCTGCCCGAGCAGAAAGTTCTCCCAGCAGCTCCTGGAGCCAGAGGAAATGCAGGATAGAAACAGCATCCGTGCTATGAACCAAGCAAAGCACGCTCAGAGCCCCCTGCAGTGGCTCATCACTGAAACAGAGGGGGGAAAAAAGCCAAAAAATGTCTATTTATATGCCCTGCATATGAAATGCCACCAGCGCTTTACAGCCAGCACAGGCTTTGAGATCTGCTTTTTCTTCCTTATTTGCCAAAGCTCAGATGCTCCCTGGTGCTCTGTGGTGCCCAGGGCTGTAGGAAAGAGGCTGAGTGTGGTCTCCTTTAGAGAAGAGACCAAAACTCCCAGCATGGTGATGGCAGCTGGATTTATCCAGGAGAAATAACTGGGCTGGAGCATCACCCTTGTCCTCGCTGAGCGCAGGGCTGTGGTGCTCCTGCACTGGGGTAGGGAAGAAAAGCAGCCATGAGCTGCCTCATCCTTACAGAAACACACAGAATTAATGGCAATTAATTCTACCCAGGCAGCTTCACCCCTGAGAACCTACGCACCAGGCTCCTCAGTCCTCACATTCCTTCCTCCATTATCACAAATTAACCCAAACCTTCAGAGGGAGGAAAAACACCCCTGCTTTTCATTGATTCCTTTTAGGAAAAGCAAGACAGGGATGTTCCCTGCCCTCATACCTGGGGGAAACTGAGGCACAAACAAAGCAGGGTCGAGTTCCTGATGGCAGGGAAGGGCTTGCACAAAGGAAAAGCCGCACAGAAATGGATTTCAGTCCTCAGCAGGGCAGCTTCAGGACCACCACAGCCAGGACAGTGCTCTGTTTGCCCTTCCTCTGGTTCAGAGGTGGCTCCTGTGCCCTGCCAAAGAAAGTGGGATTGTTAATAAGGCTTTCTCCTATTTACCTCTGGATGTTTCTAATTAGCCAGGTTGTGACAGTTCTGGGAGACGAGGGATCCTGTCCCCAGCAGCAAGGAGGGGGCTGGAGGTGGCACCACCAGGGATCAGGAGCCTTTTCCTGAGGGACAGGGGCTGGGGACACCCAGAGGTCAGGTCAAAGTCCCTAGAATGAGCAGAGCTGTGTGTTTTCCCCAAGCGTGGCTTTGGGCAGCCCCTCAGGAAGCTGGCACGGCACTGCCCAGGCAGATGGGGAAGGACGTGTTTCCACTAATCTGCCCCAATCTGGATTATTTTTCCAAATAAACGTCTGTTCCCAGCTGTTTTAAACAAGTTTTTGGTATGTTGGGGTCAGGTGGGATTCTGGGGATGAGGGAGAAGCTGGCAGGGGTGGAGGAGATGGAGGGGATAACATCTGCTGGGTGTTATCCTGCTGAGCCACCAGGCTTCCATCGTCTGCACAGAGGGAGGGACTGAACGGCTCCGAGGTGGTTTTGGCAGCACATCAACCAAATCCTGAGGCTGGGATCATCCTACAGGGCCTCAGGCCTTCACTGAAGTTTCCTCCTGTCAAAAGCCAGAGCCAGTGAAAAATAACTTATCTTGAGGGCCTGGTGTCCCCCCACCTCATCTCCCATCCAAAGCAGAGCTGGGATTCTCTGCAGCTCCTGGCAGGATAAAGCAGCCCAGAAAAGGCCTCTGGTGCTGGCTGTCCAGGATGATGCCCATCAGCCAGTTTGGGGATCTCTCAGGGAGCCAGGATCAATCCAGGGCAGATCAGTGCAGGCCCCTGATCCTGCCTGAGGACACACGGGCACAGGCAGTCCCGCAGAGCTGTTCCATCCTCCCAGCACGTTCCCCAGCCAACCTGACATTTACAAATCCCTATTTTTAGATGATCTTCATCACTTCTAATTGTTCAGGCTCCTCAGCCTCAGAGATGCTGCTCTGCAGGGACAGGATGGGTCCCTGAGCCCATGTCTCTCTGGCCCTGTGCCTCAGTTTCCCTGTCGGCAAACTGCAGTTGAGGGTCTCCCCGTGACTCCAGGGACCAGGTTTTGGGGGCTGTTGGTCCTGCTCCCCCCCAAGGCCCTCAGATGGGATTTCAGGTGCCCCAGCACACTCCATGGAAGCAGCCAGCCCTCATCCCTTCACAGCACCAGCCCAGGGGGCACCAGCCACATCCTCCCACGGCAAGAAGCAGCCAAGCAGGATGAATCCAGGAAGGACTGGCTCCAGAGATGCCTCGGGAGCCTGCGGAAAGCCAGGCCCAGGGGACAGCCCACACGGGCTGGGCTGGGCACATTGGTAATTAATTTAGTTACTAAATTAACATTTAAATTGACAAGACCTGAATGTGAAGGCAGGCACTGCTGCCTGCCAGGACTAATCAGCTTCCAACGACCCTGGCTGCTCCCAGCCCGCTGTCCCCGGTTCCTGGTGCTCTGCCAGCAGCACGGAGGGGCTTGGAGTCCCCAGGAGCTGCTCTGGTTCCCCACACTGCTGGACCAGCCCCATGATGCTATTCTGGAAATGTCTGTGCTCAGCAGACCTGCTGTGGTCAGCAGGGACCAGGCCAGCAGATGGCAAGCCTGGGGTTCACCCTCTCCCTGCTGAAGTGTTTCCCAACCCTGGACCGCCACGGGGACACACTGGGAGCCCTGGGGCTCCATCCCTCTGCACGGGCTGGTGGCGACAGCCGGTGCTGGATCCTGGAATTGCAGTGTCCCCACTACAATCCCTGCCCTGCTGTGCCCAGGGTGACCCCACTGCTCCCCTCATCCAGACCAAACAAACCTGACCCTCTCCCCACCCTTATCCTGTTTCCCCACCACCGGGAAGGTTGAGGCGCTCCCTGGAAAGCACCATCTGTTGCAATGGCCTGCATAGGATGGGCTGGAATTCCAAGGGAGTTGTGGTGAGCTGAGAGGAGGAGAGTGCTCAGGCACAGCAGCCTTGGCAGATAAAACAACAGTGGGTACACAGGATCCCTCAGGATGGAGCCTGCAGCCATCACTGAAGGGACACTCCAGGCCCCAGCCCCCCGTCAGCCCCAGGGACAGCCTCCACCATGATCAGGGGAGAGCTCAGTGCCATCAAAAGAAGCAGCTCTGGGCAGTCTCTTGATCCCAGACCTTATCCAAGCAGCACACTGATACTCCTCCAAGCCCATCTCAGCCTCTGGGGCAGAGGTGTTTGACTAAAGAAGACAAAGAAACCTGGATTGAGACTACAAAGGGAATATTTTATTACTTATAACACTTCATTCAGCTAAATCCACATAGCAGTACACAGAAACTCTTCAGGAAAGTGCAAATTCTCACTCTGAATTTGTAATACGCCCTACTTTTACAGAACAGTCATCGGGTGAGCAGGAGCACAGATCCAGAACTCCCCAAGATTCCAGGCAAGGAGAACCATGCGACTTGAGACACTTCAATCACCTTGTACAAAGCCATTCTTGAGCGGAGGGAATCGAGCTGGACTGTAACCACCCCCCAGGTGTCACCATGCAAGGAGCCCCCCTTGGCTGGGGAGAGGACAGAGAGGGGGAGGGAAGACAAAACAAAGTGCTAACAGTATCAACCTTAAAACCAGAGACCATCCAGGTGCTTCCTAAAGCAGTACACACATCCCACCCTGCCCAAGTGACAGGACCCATCGTTCCTCTCCTGGCTTCCACCGTGGTGTCACACAAACGCATTTCCTGCAGGGAAATGGGAGCTGGAATAACCTCAGGAGCCTGGCAGGGAGGGCACACCCCATGCTACCTGAGCACCTGAACCAGGGAGGAGCAGCACCAGGGATGCCAACATGCAGCTAAACCAAGCACCAGAGCCTGGGAGCAGGGGAGGCAGGTCAGGGAGCCCAGGCAGCAGCTCACCCAGCCAGCTGAAACCCCAGAGGGTTTGCCCTCCTCACCCCACAGACAACACAGATGTCATCTCCCTCCTCAGAAGGAAGGGCTGGATATTTGAAATGAGGAAAATGAGCAGAGCTCCTCAGGTGAGATCCCAGCTCTCCTGCAGCCCAAGGCAACCCCAGCTCCACAGATTCACACCCTGCTGGAGACGCAAGGGAAGCGGAGCCGGCTCAGCAGCTGAGCACAAAGTGGGGGCCACGCTGCTCCTCTGGGCCACAACTGCAGCCCAGCTCTCCTTGTTACACACATTCCCTCCTCCTCTGCCACACCAGAGTCTACAGTTCCCTCATACACCCTCAGAGGGCCTGGAAGAGAGACATGGACAGCACTTGCAAATATTTAATCCACACCCTGCAGGCTCTATCACAACCTCAGTAAGAAACCCAACTACAAGCTCTGCCTCACAGACATTCAGCCTTGCCTGGCAAAGCCCTGAACTTGGAAAGCTCCTGTCCCAGGCCCACAGAAACACTGTCACAGCCAAGGGACAAACCCAAGCCCTCTGGATTTCATCCAACACTAAACACAACACACTGGCTACATGACCACAGCTTTAGCCCCTGTCCAGCCTTTGAAAAGGTGTTTTACCTGGAAGCACCTTGGAAACAACATCCACAGCATCCTTTGATCTGTGATCTGCTTTCTACTCAAGTTAGAAAAGCCTTTGTTCTTATCTGAGAAGTGGGAAAGAACAGCTGACAACTCAAGGAAGGTTGTGCACAAACTAAGTGAACTCTAACACAATGCATAACAAAGTTACGGGGCAAGGGAACGAGAATTCCAGTCCTTCACAGTAACAGAAGTAGGGGAAGTAAGGGATGCGAGATCAGAGGGAGGAGATAAAGGAGTTCCACAAATGGAACAGTATAAATATATCAAACAGCTCCAATACAGTAGGAAAACAACAGTAGCAGCAGTTTCAAAACAGCAAATAGTTATTATACCCTGAAAGTACATTCAACACGTTGTGCCTGCTGCTGTCCTCCCAAAAGCATCTCTACAGCTACAGCTCACTGTCAAACCTATCCACAGGAAAATACCAGAGACACAACACCCCACAGCTGGGTTTTCTTCTTTAATTAAAGAAGAAGTTTGTTTGAAATGTTTGAAAACATTTTCTCCATTTCTAGCACTTGCCTACTGACACAAAGCAGATCTCTGGGAAGCTGCAGATTCCTGCTCTTTGTAGGAGCACAACCACCACTCACAAGACTTGACTGCTACAGTAGCACCCAGCTGGGCTCATCACACACACACACACACTATGCTTTTTACAGTGCTTGTTCAAAATCATGCCCCAAGTCACTTGTTCTCTTTGCTGCTTGGAGAACAAAAGCCTCAACACCTCAGAGTTAATCTGCTGCCAATGGAAGGCATGGCAAGAGCTCCTTCAAGTTCAGTGCTGTGGGGATCCAGATCTGCAACCTTTTTGGATCCAGAGCTGGAGCAGCAGTCAGAAATGCCTTCCCAGCCCTACCCAGCACAGGTTTACCTATTTTCCCCACCATGTCAGTCAAATGTACAATCAAGGTAAAAAAACCCAAGCTTTTGGCATTAGATACATTTCACTCAATGGCAGAACAATTTGGAGACACTTTCTCTTAAAATAAAAAAATAAATAAATAGCAGTGACAGGTCAGAATTTGTGCAACACAGACCTTCTCTAGTACATGTACATTCATAGACACTGAAATACTTCTCCATGGATATAGTGCAAAGCTGCTGGCAGCAGGAAACCCCCAACCTTAGGGCTCTCTGAAGCCATGGAGAGGCAACACACACAAACCTACCCTGTGCCATCCTATGGCATCCAGCTGCAAGGGCATCATCAGAGGAAGGATGAGTTTGGAGAGGCAGCAATAGTGGCAAAACAACAGCTTGAGCTCCAGAGCACCTTGGGGTCTTCTCCCATCATCTTCAACACAGATAAAACCCAGCACTGAGTTGCTGCTACTTCTCTTTAGACAGCAGGGAGCTTCCAGAACCAGCTCTCCTGAGCCAAACACGGCCTTTTTATTGCCCAAAATATAACCACAAGGACAACTTGAGTATTGGTTTGGGTGGTTTTGGTTGTTGGGGTTTTTTTGAAAATGTTATTAGCAATCTCACTTGCTACTTGAACAAAGTGAGAAAACAAATGAGAGAAGTTGTTAAAAAATTACCCTTAAACATAAAGAATAAAAGAATTTGCAACGTGCTATTCTAACAGAAAACACCCAACAGGACACGACCAAAAAAAATTTTTAAATTTTAGTAATTGTGTCCATCTCTCATCTCCACTTTCTTCCTTGGGTTTTTTTTTTTTTTTAATATAAATCCAAAATCCAAAGAGTCACTGACCAGCAATTTTAATCAAAGTAATGAATACAGAAAACCAAGACCCTTCAGAGATGTGGGACAAAAAGTAGCTACAGAGCCTATGGTAGTCAGAAGGGGCAATTTTACTACGGAATGACCAAGTTCATGCTCTTTGGAAGCCTTGGAAAGGCACCAGGCAATTCCAATCCCGAGCTGCAGCTGTTGCCACTATTGTTTCACTGCCAATTCTTTTAAGACACACACAGGAAAGCTACAAAGCCCAAGAACACCTTCACCAACAAAAGAATTGTTAAGTAGCTGAGAAATGTCAACAATTTGCTTAAACAAGAAATGCTGAGCTCTGATTCAATGCTTTTGGAAGTGCAGACCGGTATGGAAGGTCTCAGAGCTTCGGGGAAGAAGCAGCCTTTGTTGTCAGTTTGGAGTGATTACTCCTTTAAAACTTTAAAAACCTTTTCACACACAAAAAAGAGGTGTTTTAGGTACCTGAACTGAGTTTAAGACAAAATCTAGCAGCTAAGCTCAGCTGCCTCAAAGGTACTAGGGCAGTTCATTTGCATTGGTGTGTTTAATTAAACTTTTGGTCAAAAGGACTGAAAACTGCAACAATAAATTCTACCCTTTCCTCTGACCTCCTCTCCTTATTCCAGTTTGGTGAAAAGCCTGACAAAAGAATGCTTCTTCTTTACAGAAAAAGAATGCAGCTGTTAAAAACACACACACACACAAAGATGAGACTGGTTCTGCTCCGGGGTCCTTTGTTCCGTGGGTCTCTCCTGGGAGCTCTATGCAGAGCGCCAGGTCAGCCCGTTCTTGGCAGGCTCCAGGAAATTCTCAATCAAAGCCTCAATCAGCTTCTGGAGCTCCTCTTCCAGCACACTTCTGTCACTGCAGGAAAGAACAGGATCATGTCAGAGGTCTGGGAAGCGCCCAATCATAAATAAATGAACAGCAACACCTGATGGGGATGGACTGGCTTTGCTGTGTTTCCTACCCCACCAGGTGCAGAGACTCCAAACTGCCTGCTTTAACAAGCTCCTTTCCAGCAGGGATTATCATGGAATCACAGAACCGTTTGGGTTGGAAGGAACTTTTAAAGATGGTGCCCAGAGCCCTCTAGTGGCCTTTTTCTTCAATTAAATTAATTTCAATTAATACTGCAATAATCAGGTGGTGAAGCCCTGGCACAGGTTGCCCAGAGCAGCTATCGCTTCCCCAACCCTGGGAATGTCCAAGGCCAGGTTGGAGCAACCTGGGAGAGTGAAAGGTGTCCCTGCCCACGGCAGAGGGGTGGAATGAGACTCTCTTTAAGGTCCCTTCCAACACAAACCATTCCATGATTCCGTAACAGAAGAGGTTTCTGTGGTGTAAACACACCCTGGATTTCCACCCCCGCTTTTAAACTAGCAGCAGCTCAACCCAGGTGAACAACATCTAGCTCCTCTCCAGCAGCTCAGAGTAACACAGCAGATTCCCAAAGGCAATGGGAGCCCACGTGGCTGCAAACACTCACCAGCAGCAGCACAATCTCAGAAGAGAAAGAAAGGCCTGGGTGTGGCACTCAGCGCCCTGGTCCGGCTGACTAGGCGAGGGTTGGTCACCGGTTGGGCTCTGTGAGCTCAGAGAGCTCTCCTAGCCTAAACTCCATGCTTTTGTCACCCCATCACTATTTAACTGGAAGTGGGAGCTGCTTGTTTGGAGCAGCTGCATTGGAGTTTTGTTTGTTAAGAAAGCCACCGTAGCAGATGCTGAGAGCTCCATGCCTGGCGTGTCCCCGCTGCGGGCAGGCCGGGAGCTCGGGCACTGACCTGTGCCCGGGCAGCGCACACATCTCGGCGTAGTACTTGATCTTGGGCTCGGTGCCGCTCGTGCGCAGCGTGGCCACGCAGCCGTTCTGGAAGGTGAACGTGATCATCTGGCTGCTCTTGCTCACTGGCAGCACCTACAAAACACCAGCAGCCCCTTACTGCCACTGCAGCAGCAGCTGGAAGCTCAGGAGCTGCGGGCTCAGCGAGTCATTAAAGGTTGTGTCAGAATAGCCACGGCACTCCACACGTGCCTCTCCCCCCATGCATTTCCCTTCCAGCTCCTGCAGGCCCTCCCCTGCAAACACACTCTAACTCACCGACTTCTTGTTCAGCTGGCTGCTGTCGTAGCCAGTGGTGACGTCCCGGACGTGCAAGATGTTGTAAACCCCACAGGACTTGGGGTAAGACTGAGGGCCATCGAAGTTCCGGAGTCTCTCAAATATCCTTTTGATTGTGGGGGGATCATAGCACAGGAAATAGGAAGTCTTGGATATGTGATATCCATACCTACAAGCAGATGAATGTTCTCAGTTGTAAGATTCAGAGGGTTTTGGCACATTTGGTATCTGAGAGATCTCAGTACGAGGCTTAATTCTGACAAACACCATCCTTGTGTTAATCCTGGGATCGCATCCATCGCCATTCCTTCCACCTCTGCTGTTACAGATGCCTTCTGGCAGTGGGAAGCCATTCCTTGTGTCCTGTCTCAAACCCCTCTCTAGCTCTCCTGGAGCCCCTTGTGATTCATCTGCACTAGTGATGGGCTGTAAGCCATCCTACATCAAAAAACCCCACAACGATTTACCATGAGAAAACATCTGAGGGACGCATTTACTTATAGATATTTAAAGAAATATTCCTTAGATTATTCCCAGCTCTGAAACAGTGAAGCAGAATATTCTAATAAAAAGCACCACTCACGTTTCATAAATGTCAAGCAGTTTCTGTGCCAGGGTCAGGCTCTGGCCCTGCAGGTAAGTTGCCATTTCAGCAGTGACCACAGCTGCACTCACTCCATCCTTATCCAGCACTGATGTGCCACACATGAAGCCTAGGCAGAAAAAAGGGATTGTGGACAAATAACCTGACAGATTATTACACTGATTTACTCAACTAAAGTTTTAACCTTTGATCCTACAAAGGAAAATTGGCTGGTACATGGAAGCTGCTTTATTGCTGCATATGCAGGAGAAATCTAATTAACTTGGGGGTTATAGGGCTGGAAAGATAAGCACAACACCAGAACCAGCAAGTCAGATACAATTTATTATGAGAGCTGCCAAGTCAATTTGATGAGAGCAAAATATCAATGCTATTAACTACTAGGATAAAAATAAAGTACTTTCTCTGTGTTTGATTTCATAACTGAGATCAGTCCTTCCTATTCACGTTCCCCCCTCAGTTCTCAACAGTTTAAAGGGATATCAGCACTCGTACCAATAGACTCCTCAAATGCAAAGAGAACTTCTTTTCCATTATCCAGGAGATTTTTTACTCTGCTTCCAATCCATTTAAAACCAGGGAGTGTTTCCTAAAACAGAGGGGAAAGAAGGAGTGCTTAAAATACATTCTTTCCAATTTAGTTTCAATTCACAGAAAAAAAGTATAGCCACCATTGCCTTCAATTCAAACTAAGGAAAACCCAAAAAAGCCCCCACACACAGACCAATCAAAGAGAAAATATAACAATGTATTTTAAATTTTAGGGTCAATGGGAAAGACTTGCAGAGTCAAAGCACTAAAGCTTAAGGATGTTTTTCTGATTTTTTTTTGAAGGGATTTCCTTAAATTTAAATCTGATTAATTGATAAGCAGAAGAGGGACAATAAAGAAGCATCAGACAAGTCCTATCTTTAGTCTGGATGATGAATCCAAGGCAAAGAGCCACTGGAAAGCATTTTCCTAGTGGATACTCAACTAGGACACGAGGATCAAACCAAGGAAAGTGTGTCAGGGACTGTGATGCTCTGAGATCACATCAGATCATCTGTGCCTCTCATCAGATGAGACACAGTTATTCAGGAGGAAAAGCTACAGAAATATAAAAGCAACACTTTCAGGTGCTGGGAGGGGAGAGCACTGTTCTGGGGGTTTTTTACATAAATCATGCAAAAAGAGTCAAAAGCTTAGAAACAGCTTTTCTTTGAGAGAAGGAAGTTACACGTAAAAAGGAAGGGGAGCTTTTAGAGAAGGCCAAGAGGTTCTGCAAATTCCTAGCTTCTTTTTCTTTCAGTCAAGTATGTCCTTTTCCATTAACAAAACAAACAGTAGAGAGAGAACCAATCCACTACAAGGAACTGATGTTCTCCCTGATTGAGCTTATCTGGCCAGTCACTCAAAATGGTTTTCAGAGTTGCTTTCAATTTTAAATTTCTCATTGTTTGGCAAAATATTTATTCCTACTGCACATGTATTTAATTAAGAGACGGATAAACAACGTCCCTTTGGACATTTGTATGCTGTGCTATGATTTTGGGCACTCGCCTCTCTCTTCTGGCTAGCATCCAACAGAAACCAGATTTAATTTGGATGCAGGAACTAAACTGTCAGTCTGGGGGGAGCACCCCCAGCCCAGTTTCTTTTTTAGGAAGTTCTTAAAGCTGCAATAAAGATTTGAACACAAGAGCTCCTCTGCCTGTCCCCGCCTGAAGTAAACCCAAACTCAAAATGTGCTGGCAGGGCACCTGAAGGGCCTTTGTGTAACCTCCAAGTGCTCATTACAAACCCATCAACACTCCAGTGACCACAGCAGGCTGCACAAACCTCCCTTCTCTCACACAGAAGAGTTTCTCTCTAGGGAGATAACCACAGCTAAGGTATTGCTGTTACCTGGAATCAGGTGTTAATTTGTGTCCCTGTTACTGACAGGGACACAAACTGTTAGCTTTGCCCAGGCTGATCTCCCAGTCTGAGAACACTGAGGAGATTGAAATCCGGCTTGTCTGGGTGAAAGAACATTCTCTTCGAGTTGGAATCCCTCACAACTCCCAGCCAGAAGTCTGAAAGGCCCCTCCCTGCCTGCTTTCCATTCTGTGAGGTCAGGCAGGGGTTCGGATGGAGACACAGCACATCACCCGCACTCACCTCGAAGTGAAATCCCTCTTTAAGTGCAATTGCCCTCAAAATCTTGGAGGAGACCGTGGTTGCCAGCATGTAAACATTCCTCACGTCAGCATCTGGGGAGCAGTTCTCCTTCCAGCGGGAAAACATCCACCAGCCAAACAAGGCTGCCAGCTCATTGCCCGTGAACACCTTCCAGCAGCCACTGCAGGGAGAGGCAAGGTGAGGGCTGGGAACAGGAGTTCTACAGTCACTGAACACCAAAGAGGGCTGGGGACAGCATCTCTGCAGTCACTGAGCACCACAGAGGCAGAGTGAGGGCTGGGGACAGGAATTCTGCAGTCACTGAACATCAAAGGGGCAAAGTGAGGGATGGGGACAGGACCTCTGCAGTCCCTGAGTACCAGAGAGGCAAGGTAAGGGCTGGGGACAGGAATTCTACAGTCACTGAACACCAGAGAGGGCTGGGGACAGGAGTTCTGCAGTCCCTGAGCACCAGAGGGGCAAGGTGAGGGTTGGGAACAGGATCTCTGCAGTCACTGAGCACCAGAGAGGCAGAGTGAGGACTGGGGACAGGAATTCTGCAGCCCCTGAGCACCAGGATATGAGCACAGCACTGACAAAGCTGCTCTAGGCAAAGGCACCGTACGGATAGGACTCCACACTTCTCACACCTCAAGATTTTACAAGCCCAGCAAGGAAAGAAGCCCCAGGGTCTCCTGGCTGGCAGCTCCAGGCCTCTGATTGCCAGCAGCCTAGAACTGATCAATACAGAGCAGTCTATGCCATCTGCACATGGCAGCCAGGCAGGGCCTGCACAGCTTTTACTTACACAGCCATCACAACCGGGGCCTGCTAGCGGGAGAAAAATAATTTCTATTCAATATGAACAAACAGGGGAAAACAAAGGATTAAAATTAAAAATATATTAAGAAAACCAAACAAAAAAACCCACTCCACCAAAAAAAGCCCATGACAATTGCCAAAGAGGGTTTGTCTGATATAAATGAAAACACAGGAAACAAGAAGATTTGACTCTCGTTAGTAACCACTCAGTTCTCAGCTGAGCTGTACTTGGCCATTTACTATTACACCAGTAAGTATTTAATCTACTCTTTGCTGAGTGAACTGATTTTAAATGCATTTGGAGCTACAGTAAAGGACAAAACTAGAAGGAAAAATACCCATCTACCTAAGGAAAAGAGTGGATTGAAGGCCTGTGCCTGACAAGCGTTTGGGGACGTTCTCTGACTCTCACCACCTTTTCTGCAGGAAGACACAAAAAAGGGTCCCAACACTTACTTTTCTTGCTGTTCTGCCACTGCCAGTCGATCTGCATCTGGATCAGTGGCCACTACTACTTTTGCATCTTCTTTCTCTGCAAGCCTCAGTGACAACTCCTGGTGGGAGAAGAAGGAGGGGGCAAAAAACCCCAAAACGTAAGAGTAAATAAACCCACAGCCTTCCTACTTGTACCTAACCCCCAGTAAAAGAAAAGCCCCCCTGTGTATTGCCCACTGTATTAATACAACTGAAAGCAGGTTCTCCCTGTTCTCTTCCTCTGTTTGCTTTTCCTCACAGAAATCTGATGAAGTAGAAGCCAAAATACCAGCACAGATTCTCCTTCTTCAGGATTTGGGCATTTGACAGTAGAGAAGTCTGGATCTGGATCTTTTTGTTCCGGTACTGGAATGGGGGGCTGAAATCCAAAGGCTTTGAAGGCCAACTGCACATAGTCGTGTCCAACTCCATGGAAAGAGGTATGGACAAACTTCAAACTGCTCTGCATGTTAAGCTCCCTGAGGAGGAAACAGAACTTCAGTAAGATTTCAGCTGTTTAACAAGACTATCTGCATGAGGGAAAGCAAAATAAGCTGCAATTCCCTGGTGTACTATTCTGCTGATTTCTGCATGAATTTCAAAGGAATGAGTGAAAGTGCTTACTTTGCACTAGAAATTGCTGGGTTAAAGCTTCTTCCCCTGGAAAATGAAGTATTTACCTTCCACTGAAACAGATCAAAGTCTCCCAAGAATAAACTGTTGATTTCTACATCAAACTCAAGCTCTTCCACCACCTTAAAATGTTATTCCAGATCTGCTTCATGTCATACATCCTCCTCCTTTTATTCTCATCTTCTGCCCCACCTAACCTTTAGACTGAATCTATTTTATGCATGTGCACCTCACTTTCACTCTGAATTTCTGCATTTTTATTCAGAACTCTCGGAGCGTATTCACTTGCACTAAATGGTTTCCACTGGGTGCTTCACAGCAGCTTAACTCCCAAAGGCAGCTGGTTTATTCTCAATCAAATAGATTAATCCTAAGGATGGTGAATTTAATGACACCTCAGAGAGCACAGTCAAGACTGTCTGCAGTCAGCTTTTGCACATGCAACCCACAGCTTAGTTAGAAATGTAACAGGTTCAATATCTATGCTATTATACAATTTTTTGCTTTATACAATACCTGTGATAGCAGATCTTTGTCAGATCCTCCATGTAGCTGTCACAAATTTTCTTCAGAGGATCCTGTCTGAGGGGACTGGTATCTACCAGATTTTCATTCCAGGAGCCATTCCATGGTTCAACACACTCTTCTATACATTTTATAATTTCCTTATCATGAGGAGAGGTGATCTGTGCTCCATTTTCCCAATAAACCTGGTCAAAGTTGAAGGATAACAAGACAGTTTATTTACAAGGATTATTAACCTGATAAATTCTTTTAGCTATGGGATGCCACCGACTTTCCGCCCAAGTCATACAGAGAAGTCAGCATCTGACTGGCTTGATTCTCAAGACACGTGGAATCGTTCAACACAGACCTCTGAGCTCAGGATTGTGATACATGGAGCCGACACAGCAACACAACCCATCTTCTCAAAAGCTGGTATTTAACTATTACTGCTGAAATATCAGGATGTGAAAAACCAAAACGGGGCACTCATATCTGGGAGTGCTGTGCAAATTGTAAGGAAAACACTACCTTCTCCAAGGCTGGCATTCCTTTCAAAAAAAGGAGTACAACTTGTTTTTGAACCCCAAGCAAAACAGATAAGCAGAGTGCCAAGGTCCGTGTTTTTCCACAGCTGAGCAACTGTAATCTCTCAGCTGGAAATGCTCTCTAGAGTGGAAACACCATATCTAACCCTCAGCTATAAAAAAAGTCTTTGTTAAAGATTCAGAGGCCAGCTTTCCCACAGTCTGTTGCCAATAGCATGGCTGAGCCCACAGTGCAGACTCTGCCCAGATAATCTGCCTCTGTTTTCTCCTCAGCATCCTCTGCATTTGTCACCTTCGGTTCAAATTGTCCAAAACCTTCAGAAGCTGCTGAAATTCACATGGGAAATTGGGAAAGATGCAACAGCTCTTGGGAAAGACTAAGAAACAAACCAGTATCCTGGCAAAAGTCAACTATGTATCAGAGCTCAAAGATGAAATTGCTTCTTGACAAATGAAGCACCTGGGAAATTCATGTGGTTTCTTTCCGTCCACATTGCTCCAATTAGGCAGAAACAAAGGCTGGTGAAGAACTTAACAAGTTGTTCCAGGGAAGACAAGAGCAGTTCAATCACCCCCAAGAGTTCTCTCTGGGCATGGCAGGACTGCCTTTCCTCACACTGCCATCACTCACTGAGCTGCCACAGGGCTTCTAGAATGCTCAGCTAAACTTGAGAGTTTACTTCAGGTTCTTATAAAGCTGAGGAAGGAAATGCTCAGCTAAAACATTGCACTTGCTATTGTGAATGGTTTTAAAGTGAAGCCACCCACCCCTCTTCAATGCCCAGAAAACCAGGGAACAACACAATGCTACTATTAATTAATGTTTTATTAATCCACTCTTAAATCATTCCCATCTTCAGCACAGTCCCCTACTGTGTGCAAGAATTCACCTCTAGCTTAGTTTTAAGCTTCAGCAGTGAACACACAAATTGCTGGAGCACTTCTTCAGCTGCTGATTTGACTCTAAGGAATATCACTACAGATTTATGCTCTAGATACACAAACTGTGTGGTCTCGTGCTCTCACCACAGACGAGCATGCCAGGTTATAGCAGGATGAATTATTTTACATGGCTTATCCTCCTAATAAACACAGGCAAAAAGAGCTTTTTCACCATGAGGCTGGGGAGGAGGCCCTGGCACAGGTTCCCCCCATCCCAGAGGGTTCTGAGGCCAGGCTGGACAGGGCTTGGAGCAACCTGGGATAGTGGAAGGTGTCCCTGTCCGGCAGGAAGTCGGACTGGATGAGTTTTAAGGCCTTTTCCAACCCAAACCGCTCTGTGCTGCCACGACAGGCCCAGTGCAGACAGGGGATGCTGCAAAGCAGCTATGAGACGCCAGGACAGAGGCCTCACCTTGTAGCCATTGTCCTCCTTGCGGTTGTGGGACGCTGTGATCATCACCCCAGCCACAGCCCCGAGCTGCTGCACGGCGTAGGGCTGCAAAGGAACCAGAGACAGCGCTCACACCAGGCTCTGCCACACACGTCACACTGCTAGGACAGCTCTGTAATAGGATCCCACAGAGGCAGCTTCTAACCCTGCACCAGTTTATCTGAAAGCTGCACACGTGGGCACTCCGCACCGTCTCCTGCAGCCAGCAGTACAAAGTTGGTTCTAATTCTCCTCCATAAAAATCACTCTTTTTACCAATTACAAAATGCAACTGTTAACTGGCCAGCTAAAGTCTATACTCAGATTACAGGAGCACTTGGAAACAGGCTGAAACAGGATGAAGGAATTCACAGAAAGGCTTGCTGGAAAACAAATTACAGGTACTCCAGGCATTCCAGTCCTCCCCTCAAACCAAGGTCCACAGAATACACAGCACACCAGAACAGTTTATGGAACACCAGCAAGGATTTGAACCCATGCAAGGCAAAGCTGCTGTGACTAGAAGAGTCCATTTTTGAGATATTGAAAGCTGAGGCACCGAGGAATTCGGCGACATCCTTGTTACAGCAGCCTCCTTGCAGAGCCAAGTGTACCAAGCAGTCTCTGTTTTTCTGTTAAATAACAGAATTTAAGAAAATTGCTAGTTCTCTTGTTCAGTAAATTCAAATACTCCCTTCACTGTGTGGTGTAACAATATGGATGAGAAGGTGACTCACCACAAAGGGGGTAGGGACATAGGTGGAGAAGAAGTACACAAGTACATCTTTTGCCAGCAGGACTGCTGCAGTGAGCTTTGCAAGCCTACCAACAAGAAAAAGAAAATATTTAGTCACTGCAACTCCCCAGGGCATCCCAACAGCCAGGTGGAATTCCTGTCACCTCCAGGCACTTGTTTCTTAAAGCACTCTACTGCTTTTTAGCTTACACTTAGAGTGGTACCCTACAAATTACAGTCAGGGTAAGAGTTTTCAGGCTGCAGAACCTGAGCCAGCACTTGGAGCTGCTGCCTGGACAGTGCAAGGCAGTTCAGCCCCTCACCCAAACAAAGCAGATATCCCACACAAAGATACAGAACCCACTAGCAGAACACTCATCCTTTGCTCAAGGACAGAACCAACCTCCCAGAAAGTTTGAAGTACCAGATGTCTGCAACAGCAGGCTTGGAAAAGGGCTCGGTATCCCACACAAACCTCATTTGCCAGCCCTGCTCAGACAATGTCTAGGAAGCAGATCTAGTCCTAAAATATATTTCTGCAAAGCAGCACCCCTCATTCCAGAATGTTCAGAAACAGCATCCATAGTCCTAAATCTCACTTTATAATAAACTCTCCCTTTCCAGCACCAGGGAAGCTCATTTTCTTCCAGGTAACTGGTATCAAATTCCTTTTGCACTCAGGTACCCACAGCTCAGGAGATAAAGGGAAGTCTCAGAGCCAAAGCAGATGAGATGCTAAATGCTGTACGCTCACCTTGCTCCCTTGTTCTCACAGACAAGCACTAATACTGACTTCCTTCTCTCCACCACCAGCAACCCAAGTTTCACTGACTCAGAATTTCACTACAGCACCTGTCAAATGTCACCTGAAACCACCTGGAAGAGTTTGAGAGCTCAGCTTGGAGTTGAAGCTACTAAAATTCTGCTTGGTTTACACTAAATTACAGGACACAGCTGGATGACGTGCAATCCCCCTGAGCCCTGCTGCCCACACAGTGCTGGAAAAGCACTCTGCTCCCATTGGAAACACCCTTTTGGGGGAGCAAGGTTTTTGCTGCAAGGGTGCATTATCCCTGGGGCACAGGAGAAACATGTAGTCAGGAACCAAGGAGCTGCCTGGAGGTGTGAAACAGCTGTGTTACCATCAAGTCTGAATTCCAGGCTTTGTGTGGCTAAAAAGGGACATCACTCTGACACTTCCCCATTTTTACACTGTGCCTAACTCACACGAGCTGGGTTTGTAAACATGAGGAGTTGGGATAATGGGCCACACCTATCCCAAGGCATTCAGGGAAGAGACAGCCACTGCATTCTGTCCTCTATTATACCTAGGACTTCTTCATCCCTGGAACATTAAATACTACAAAAGTTAAAAAAAAACATGAAACTGTTAGTTACAACAATAACTACAATAATTAACTTCTCATTACCAAAATACTAATTAGCAACTGGGTTGGCTTTTTTGCACAGCATACCATTACGACATGTGTTTGCCTCCCAGTGACAAGGGATTAAGATTCCTTAGAGAATTCAGGAACCAATTTTCTACCCTTTCCTTGCAAAGAGCACAATTTAACATTTCTGGAAGTCTACATTTTAAGCATTTCAAGTAAAATCCCCTCAAAGTGGAAATACACCGGGTTACAGCAGGCTGCAGGTGGAATTGTTCTCCCCCAGGCAAGCTTAAATCAGGTGTGAAATACCAGAGAATGACACTGTTGAAAGTGCCTTAATAGTTAGGGGGTTCCAGCTGGATGTTAATACTCTTGAGTTTACCTTCATATTCAAATTTATCTCCGGGCATATTAAGCCTAATGTACTTGTGAATTTAATCTGTAAATTCTCTGGTGGAGCAAGCAGCAAATTGGTACCACAAAGGATTTAGTCCCAGCCTCTCCTCATTACTATTTCAGTAGACTAAGGGAGAGGAAAGAGCGTGCCCAGGTCATCACAAACAAAAAGAAAAAAGTGCTGATAGGACAGAACACATTTAAAGCCACAATTTCATTTCTAGTCTTGCAAATGTAATCAATACTCATACTTCTTACTGCTGCAGTTGCTGGTGACCTGACCTCGTGTGTCATATCCAACAACAAAGCCTCTCTGTTTAAAGTCTGAAAAGTTCCTCTCAAGATACTTGTAGATCCCCTGGAGAAAAAGAAAAAAAAAGGAAAAAAAGGAGAAAAGAAGAATTAGCTGGGCAGCAGCACACACAAACATTAAAGGTGATCTTTCACAAAGGATGGATAATGTCAAAATACAGCTCAAACACATCAACAACAATATTCTCAAAAGCAGCAAGCATTTTCCCCCAGTGTTCACTGAAAGAAAGTAATGAGAGCAACTGTTGTGGGAGATAAAAGCAAACAGAACAACAAAAAACACTCAAGAAGTAAACATCCATTTACAATCCAAACTGTGTCTCATTTATTCAAATCATCTTCTCAAGACTGAATTGAGAAAAATCCATATTTTGGAAGTCTATCCCTTCAGGCAATATAAAATGTGTCAGCCTTGTCTTGATCTCTCTGTCCACAGTACAAGTCAGACATTTTCAACATTGTTTCCAAAGTGTTAGTCCTAAATTTGCCTTAAAATCAGGGAATGGTTTGGGTAAGAAGACTAGCTTTTACTCCAGTTTCACCTCCCCTGCAGCCTTCACATCTGTTCATTTCTCAGCCAGAAGCTTTCTGAAGACCCACCACGGAAACAGCCCACGATGGATCAGCAGTTTCAGATAAAAAGATGGAAGCACTATTGTTAATGGAAGTTTCTAGAGCACAGAGCACTCAGAGCCACACTGATCCTACAAATGCTGCCTTTCACCGAGGCACAAACTGCCTCTTGATGGGAGTGGAGGTGTTCTGTACCAGAATTAAACAGATTTCCCCCCAAACCTGGACTTAGTGCAATCCTTCAGGATGTTTTTATCTGGAAAGCCAGCCTGACTCCAACCCTGGAATTCAAGACCCATTTTCTTACATGGCTTTGGCCCTTTAGAATCACAGATTGTTCAGGCTGGAGATCAAGTCCAAGCAGGCACTCGAAGGATGCACTCCAAAGCATGACGTGGTGGATGCTGGCACCTCTCTGGAGAGCCCTCTCAGCTGCAGACACTGAGGGATTTGCACAGAGAGGGATGTATTTATTGTTAAAATAAATATAACTCTTTGAATGGTGACAGGCCTGGAGGCTGTGCCATGGCAGGATCACCTGCTGAAGTCACCTTCACACTGAGCCCAAAACACACAAAATGTTCACCGTGCCCTGACAGCCTGCCAAGAACTTTCATTCTCAGCTGCAAAGAGAGAGGAACAGGAAAAACTCTTCAAGTCAACATGAACAACACCTAAAGACATGAACAGCAGATTCCTTACAACAGATCCCATATTTAGGCTAAGATTTTGTACAAAGAAAAACAGGAATGTCTTTCCTTTCTGCTATGGAGCAGTGTGCTTAAAATTAATCCCTTAAGCTCAGCCACAGACTCCACAGCTGAAGTTAGTTCAGTCCTACAGGACTTGCTTGCTATCCAAACATCTTTATGAAAGCTGCAGGAAATAAATCAATAAATGGCAGTGAGGAAGTGAATGCAGAGCCTCTGTACCATCTAAACCTTCTACCTGAGCTCCCACCAATCTTCTTCCAGGTGCCACAAGGGCAGTTGGGAATTCCAGCACCTCTGAGGTTAAGTCCTCTCTTGAAAAAGTTTCTCAGTTTAAAGAATTTCTACTTCCCTTTAACAAGACTCAGGTTTTGATAGTGTCCCTAATTGCTACTACTAGCCAATTTCTGCCACTGTTATAAATGAGGCCCAGGTGCATTTCATGGTGATAATTAATGGCTCATTAGCAGGTGTCAGCACACAGCTGTATAATCCCCCCAGAGCTAAGCCAAAATTCTCTTCAGGTGACTAAAGTATCACAATTTCCTCTCCCACTGTGTGGTTCAGGTGATTTCCTGATGCAAAATCCATGGAACAGAACAAGTCTACACCTACAGCATGTCCAGTCCCCTAGGCTCAAGTTCAAAAGACAAGTGAGGGAACAGTGATGGTATCAAGAATAAGACTGAAAGATTTTTGGTTGATGAAATCCAGAGAGGTAGAACCAGCTTTATGAAGTCCAGCATTTAAATTTTTCATCTTTTACCTTTACCTTTGCTTTTTAGCAGCAGGAAATTCCTTGATGCAAAGGTGGCTTGGTTTTGTCACTGTGAAGATCAGTGACAGGTTGCTTTCCCACTAATAAAAGCACCTGGGCATGCATCAAAGTAGGACAAAAGCCAAGGAATCAGGGCTTTAAATGGAGTTATGTACCTGCAATTTTCAGCAGAGTCCACAGCAACTGCTAAACATTCTGTGCCTTTCTGGATCTGACATAATAGCAATATAATCAAATCAAATGAAGATCAAATGAAAAAAAGCCAGAGCAAATGAAGGACACAGAACACATGTGAAGCCTCACTGCAGCTTATTTTAACTGAAGGAAGTGTTGGTTACACTCAGGTCTGCATTTATTCCTGTCCCAGAGAACAAGGGCTGCCCATGCTCAGACCAGGCTCAGCATAACCGTTCCTGCCCTCAGCTTCTGGAACAAGAGTGCTCAAACAAAGATTAAACCTGCTGCAGGTTCCTTCAGAAAAAAGTTCCAATCCACCTCCCAGAGGCTGCTTTTCCCGACTTGATCCACAGCTTTAATAAACAACTAAAAATAGCAGCCGTGCAGAGGGAGCAGATGCACACACCCCCGGTTTGCAACTCTCAAAAACCAGCAATGCCCATCAAACTGAGCTTGCCAGCACATTCCCTGCCCAGCAAAAGCATTCCCCTTTCTGCCAGGAACGTGGCTGAGCCAGCAGACCCCACGCTTGCTCACGCTCCGCCAGCCAGACCCACAGAGGGAGCAGGCAGTGGCCAGCACCTCCAAAGCAGCAGGGAAATGACTCCCAGAAACCTCCTCTGCTGCCAAGAAAACAGACCTCGCCTTCAAAGCAGCTCGGCTTTGAAGGCTTTTCCACCACTGGCAACAAAACACTGATTTTCAAACTTTTTCTCACTCAGCTCCCACTGCATCCACAGAGTCCACCTGGACCTGTTCATGCCACTTCAGCATTTCTGGCAGAGGAGGCTGGATCAGGAAGGGCAGGAGTGAAGGAAGGATCATTCTAAGATGTGTCCAGTTTACGGGTGAGACACCTAAAGGAAGCTTTTTGTTAGAAGCTACTGCAGAGCAAAACTCTCAGAGAGAAGGCTGAGTTTCAAACCAACATTTCAACACAAAACCTCTGTAAACAGCATTGGAATTTGGCCTCTCCACAAGAGTGTGGGCTCCAGTTGTACAACTCAGACAACAGAATGTCACACAGATTAGGAGAGTCCCAGCTGTTCCAAGTTTTAAGCACATCCCTCCATCCTAGGCCAACAGAAAGCATTATTTCAGTCACATGTCCTGAAGGAGGTCAGCCTGCAAAGAGAAACTAGCTAAAAAGTTTAAGTGCACAGTATTAAATGTGAGGTTTTACCAGCCCTTGCTAAACCACTCAATAAAACACCTTTGATCATATGGCTGAAGCTCCATTTCTACAAAAAGTATCTGTCAGAATAGGTAAGATTCAGTAGTTTTGTAATAACAAACATTTTATTGATTGTCTAAGGGTTCCAAATGTATCAGCTCATTCTATTTTCAATAGTGAAGGCTAGAGGTGGGCAAAAATAAACTGTTTGCGTATATGCATATGTATACTCAGTCCATATATGTTGGTAAAAACAAAAGAAAAGCTTGTTTGGCTGGGGCTTCGCTTTTTCGGTTTGGGTTATTTTTGTTGTTTTGTTTTTGACAAATACTACAAGTTCTTATGGCAGCTCATGACTTCCAACTCCAGGGCTGTGTAACAGACCAACCACTGGCCAAATTCCAAAGCTCTCCGAGCCACTTCATTCCCTCTGAGCCTTCCACCCCACTGCTGAGCGGCTGCTGCAGCCCGGCTCTGGGATTTCAGAGGGATTCCAGCTGATGCCACCCTCTCCCCGTGGGCAGAGCCTGTCCCAGAGCCATGCCCAGCTCACCTGAGTGGACTGGATGACTGTGAGGTCGTTGATGTAGCAGAAGCCCGCTCCCATGGCCGAGCGCAGGCCGGCCGTGCCGAAGGTCAGCCGGCAGCACAGGCGGTCCCGCAGCTCCTTGTGCTTCCCATTCTGCAGCAGGTTCTCAATCTGCTCCTTCGTCTTCTGGTTCTGCAAAGGAAGATCAAGGCCTTTGTTCAGTGCTTGGAATCAGGAGCTGAACTGTACATGCTCAGCACTTGTAAGTAATTCCTAGAGCAAATTCCTCCTATCCTATAAAACGCATGTGCACTAGCCTGCACCCTAACTCATTTCTCTCCCATTCCTCCCACGTTATCCTTATCAACAAAAGATTCAGGAGCTTTTGCTGCCACTGATATGGTGATGTGATTGTCTGGTCACTCAAACACCTTCCTCCCCCTCAAGCATAGGCTTTGGAAGGGGTTTTTGCAAGGCAGATCACACAATTCAATTCCCCATCTTTGAAAGATGGGCAAAAATCCAAACTTCAAAGCAGCATTTCCTTCCTCCCCACCCACAGGAAACAGGCCCAGTAAAACCATGGCAATCACAGGAGGGCCTGGGTTGGAAGGCACCTTGGAGATCGCTCCATTCCACCCCCTTGCACTGGAGCAGGTTCCTAAGCCCCCTCCAGCAGTGGACAGGGTGTTTTGAGGCTGGATTCTTACCCAGACTGATCCCCCCATCCAGCCAGGATTTTCCTAAACCCACACCACCATCACAGCTGAGAACCTGCAAGCGCACAAACCGGACCTTGCACATCTCTGCTGCTTGCTCCTCCTAGTTATCCAACTAATACTGAAATTATTTGGTCACCAGGAAACTGTTGACACTCAGTTTGGACAAGGCACTTCCCACACAGCAGAGGAGGAGTAAGAGTCAGTAGTTACACAGCTGGAAAAACCAGCGACTGCAGAGGTGTAAAACACAGCTCTGGTGGCACAAGTGCTTCTCTAAAGTGGTGCTGCTTCAAGCAGGGTCACAAGGAAGGGTTAAAAAAGGCAGATATAATCTGCAGAGCAGGGGTGAGGCACCCCTGACATTTAAAACAGAGGTCAGCCAGCTCCAGCAGCACTGGGAAACACGCTCCACACAGACAGGGGAGGACTGGCAAAATTCTGAGAAAAGCACAGAGATACAAACCATGCACTCACTGGGAAAAAAAAAAATCAATGAAACACATTGGAAAATCTGAAATTACTCCTGCAGCTTGATAACAGACCCTGAACACCAGACATGTGAATTTCAAATAACTTTTTATTTCTGTGTGCTCTAAAACAAAAGGCAAGCCATTATTGTCCAGGCTCCTGGATGGCCTGGCAACCAAAGCAAGACATTGCACACAACGCAGCTAAACACAGGCCTAAAAAGAAACCAAAACAATGGGGCACAATAGATATTAAACTGCAAAAGTGAAAGCTTCTCTTTCAGCTGTTCATAGGCATCCAACCAGAAAACAAATGACTGCTGTGAAAAGAGTCTAAGGCGAGAGTATTGAAAAGCTCATTTCACACTATCATAGTGCGTGGCTTTGCTTGAAAATACAGTTAATCAATTACACAACATCCTCCACATCTTTTTAGGACACACTGCATTGCTTCCCTGCAAAAAAAAAAAAAAATAGAAATTACACATTCTATAGTTTATAGAGCTTTGCAAAACTGAGGCAATACTCAGGCAATAGCACAAACACTTTTTTAAAAAATAGATTAACAAGCATTTTTGACTGATGCTACTTAATTAATTTCCTAAGGAATAAAAATGAGTTGGCCAGAACAGCACCCAAGTAACTTTAATTTGCCCAGGTCACACTCAGTTAAGCTGAAGCTGCAGAAAATAAAGGAGAAAAAAGTTACAGGTGAAAATCTCCAAGCTTTCCACAGACGACCTGAAACCCCTGGGTCAACAGAAACAGGGAAAACTAAAGGAGTGGGTATAAATTCAGATGTGCTGATGATCTGTCTCAAACTCTGGGTTCTAATGCTATTGAATAGATAAACCTGACCCCCAGCCTCCCTTATCCCACTCTGGCACCATCCTTCCTGCTCCCCTTATCCCACCCTGGCACCATCCTTCCTGCTCCCCTTATCCCACCCTGGCACCATCCTTCCTGCTCCCCTTATCCCACCCTGGCACCATCCTTCCTGCTCCCCTTATCCCACCCTGGCACCATCCTTCCTGCTCCCCTTATCCCACCCTGGCACCATCCTTCCTGCTCCCCTTATCCCACCCTGGCACCATCCTTCCTGCTCCCCTTTTCCCACCCTGGCACCATCCTTCCTGCTCCCCTTATCCCACCCTGGCACCATCCTTCCTGCTCCCCTTATCCCACCCTGGCACCATCCTTCCTGCTCCCCTTATCCCACCCTGGCACCATCCTTCCTGCTCCCCTTTTCCCAGCCTGGCACCATCCTTCCTGCTCCCCTTTTCCCAGCCTGGCTCCGAGCACCATCTGCCACCCTGAGCTGGCAATTCCAAGCAGCTCCCACTGCTGATCCTTGACCCCACTGCAAAACCTGGAAAAAAGCCAGGGGGTTTTGCTGGTTTGCTTGGCAGTTTTGAAATCAAGTCATACATCTGAAGGTCTCACGGGGGCTTTTGTGAGTGTTCATCTTCCCCAGTGCAAAAAAGAAAAGTTCCTTAGAGATTTTAGACAAGTGTTTGATGATTAACATCCTTAAAAAAAACCTAAAGCTTCCTGTCTTCAGCAGAAATAAACTGGGTTGTTTGATACAAAAATAGTCAGCCCTCAAAAAAGCAATGCTTTAAGACACCCCTGCATCCCAGTGGCTCTTACAAAGCAACTCAATTCCTTCACTTTTTTATTTTTTCTCTTTGCAAAAACAAAAATAAAAAGTCACACCCTCAAACCATACCACCAACACCAAAATTTCTATAGAAAACTCCAGCCATCTGTTTATTTGTTCGCCCTCCTAAAACACTAGGAATAAGTCAACTTCATAATATATGTGTAAATAAATAAATGACACCTCTCTAACAGACACACACATATATGTATCCAATAAATCTATGATACCGAACATAAATGTGTATATTTGTTTTGTCTAAATAAATTATAGAGACCTAATAAATAAAACAATATATGTCAATATAAAAATATATCACTAATAAAATACTAATTTATCACCAAAAAAAATACTACCAAAAAAACCCTAAAATAATACCAAAAAAATCTAAAAAAAAATCACAAAAAAATAATACCAAAAAACCCCAAAAATAATGCCAAAAAACCCCAAAAATAATGCCAAAAAACCCCAAAAATAATGCCAAAAAAACCCCAAAATAATACCAAAAAACTCCAAAAATACCAAAAACCTCCAAAAAAACCCAAAAATAATAAGAACCCACCAAAAAGAACCCACCAAAAAAACCCCAAAAGAAACCCAAAAAAGACAAAAATATAAAAGAAAAATACAAAAAAAATCAAAAAATATAATACTAATAATATAATAATATATATAAACAACTTCTAGAGATCCAATACACATAGTGACACCTACCTAACACAGCCCCATGTTCTCCATGCACACATCTGTAAATGTTCAGCCCCCCCCAGCACAGCCCAGGAAGGCCAGGCCAAAGCCACAATCAAGAGGCAACAGCTGCCTTGTCCCCAGCTCCCTCTGGAAAAGGCTCCTGCCCACTGCCAGCTGCACTAGGAGGTGGCAGATAAGGTGACAGCCCTGGGAGAGGCTCCTGCTACCTGAACACACCCTGTTGGGTAGAAGAGGGATGGGAGAACAGGGCTCTGGCTGGTGTTTGGGCTAGGGATAGGCAAGCTGGCACTGCCACAGGGGATCCTCCCTGCAGGTCCCCCAGGACCCCTGGCCTGGATTGTCCCCAAGTGGCAGCCCTGCCCTCACCCAATTCCCACTCCTGCAGCACCCACCAACAGCATGGCAGCATCCTCAGGCACCTACCCTGCCATTTTGAGATGTCATTCTGTGTGGTACCCCTAACTTTCCAGTACCTTTGAGGCTTGCCATGGATAGGTGGGGAAGTGGAGAGGGGCCGGATGCAGGCAATACCTTCCCATGCCATCCTGAGCAGGATGTCCTCAGCACATCCCAACAGGGCTCTCGCTCCCAGAGAGCAGGGCTTGGCACAAGGCTCTCTCACAGAACCTTTGGCATTACAGTCAGAACCTTCCCTTCAGTACTTGGCATTCCCTGGCACAAATCAGAAACATTTGGGACAGAGACAGACAGGCTGCTGCGTGGGTGACAGCCCAAACGCCGTTCTGCGCTCACATAAACACCAGAAAAAAAGAAGTTCTGCAATTATTTTTCCTCTGGAATTATTAAACTAACATACATGTATATATAAAACAAGTATTTATAAGAAGTCACTGCCAGAATCAGAACTCTGAGGTCACAACCTGCAGGAGACTCTGCAACACATTTCAGAAAGGTTCAAAGTATTATTAGACAAAATATATATATTCTCCACCGAATTTTCAGCTTTACATGTACTGCACAGTTGCCTGCTGAGGCAGAATTGCACTTTTTTGTGGCTCATCAGGGTTCAACATTTGGAACAAGTGGAGAATTAAAGACAAGGGCATTAACTGAGTATTTCTTATGGATCTCTTGCACCCAGTCATGTTAATCACATGTACTCACCACCAGAGTTAGGTTTCAAAGCTAATACCCTGTCAAAATAACTGGCAATTTACTACTCACAGCAATTTTTTTTTTTGTTTTGCACACTCTATGCACGTGCAGCTGAAAGAAGGGGGAAAGTCTCAAGCTGGTTTGAGTTTCCATTAATTTTTCTGTGGCCTTCATTTTCCCAATGTTATTCTTAAAAAATCACTTAAAATAAGCAAAAATATTGGATGAAGCAAGTTACTGGTCTCAATCTATCGAGTACATTTCCTCTTGAAAAGCATCTCAAAAGCCACAGAAATCAGGAGAACACCAAGGGACACTCCAAAAGCACCTAACCAGCAAGGAGGGACTCTCCACACTACAGCTGAGACAATGACACCGAGCCCATGAATTAGTAAAATCCAGGGAGAATGCAGTGAATGGGACCTGCACAAACAGCTCCTGGATAATTAATTCCAGCTTTTCCCCTCCCCATGTGAAGTTACAGCATTGCCTCTAAGAGACAAAGCTTCTCCCAGGTACCCCCAGCCCAGAGCAGTGTCTGTGCTTGCCACACGAGCCAGACTCCTTCGGGAGACTCCAGGCAGACGTGGAAGCACAACAGGAAAATTAGGAAGTGGATGAAAGGGAATTTACGGGAGAAAGTGGAGAACAATGACGAATTGTTCACAACTGAACAAAAGGCTCTGCCTTGTGCCTCCAAGCCCAGCTCAAAGCAATAAGTAAGGAATGAGGATGGGAAAGAGGGGAATGCCAGGAGCTTTAATGAGGATGCAGGATGCTGGTGAGAAGGGGAGGAAAGCAGGATATTCATGCCACAGCCAGGCTTCCTCCACCCACCCAGGGTTTTAAGCGAGGTGAGCACGAACACCCAAACCCCAAAGAACAGAGAGCACAGATCTGGTAATTAATTACAGCAAGCAATTTTCAATTAAGTTGGAGGACAAAAGCCTCCCACAGCTGGGAATGGAGTGCATAGATTTTTCCTTGATCAGAGGCAACAAAAATCCCTGCAGCTCAGGAAGCTGGGGGTGGGAGGGGGAATCAAGTCTGATAAGCAGCAAAGGCCCCACGTCCTCGGCTTGTGGTGAAACATGAGGGCATTGGACCCACAATCCCTGCTCATGCCGTATTTCCTGGTTTCTCCTTGCCCTCCCCTCCCACAACACCTTCACCTGGTTTGTCAACACCTTTCCTGAATGACCCCTGGCCCCAGCAAGCAGCCCCCAGTCCTCCTCCAGGCGATTTTGAGTAGTCAAATTTCCCAGGAGCTCTTTTGGAAGCCTTTCCAAGTAGTCCTGAATTCTCCAAGTTCAAGCAGCTTTGTGGGAAAGGTCATGTTTGTCACCTAGAGAAGCAAGGGCAAACAGGTACACTCACACTGACCCTGCAACTTGCATTTTACTGGTTAATTGCAGCCCCAGAAGGAGCTCTGGAAAGGGGGACATTTCACTGTTGCCAGTTTTAACCTGAATATTTTTCCCCCAATATAAGTTCTCTTTGAGTTTACACATTTTTAGGAAAGACAAAACAACCTGTTAAAAACAACAAAAGCCTCTCAATACACTAACAAGATGTTGTAAAAACAACAACAAAAAAAGTCCTGGAGTTCAACCTGAGTTATCAAATGTATTATCAGGAATGCTATTTCCTTCCTCCACTCCTTCCCTCCCCCAGGCCACTATTCCCGGATATTTTCACAGCAGCAGCTCTGAGTGCAGAAGGTGCAGATGGCACCTGTTAATTTCTGCAAAGCTAGGAGGAGACACCAGATTTCCAAGTAGGAGAAAGCTCATCTCAGAGCCATCAGGTGGCCTTTGCCTGTAGCTCTCCTGCTTTGATCCTGGCAGGATGAAATTAAAGAGGAAAGAGTATCAACACACTGGCGGTCCTAGTTAATAAAGGCAAAAGAAGTTCAGGAGAGAGAAACCTAAAGAATAAAGGAAAAAGCATTCAGAAGCCTAAACCTCTGGTGTACTGGTAGTTTACCCTCCCCCATCATCAAGGTTTTTTTTTAAAGCATAGGCCATGATGGTTGGAAAAAACAGCTGCAAAAAAAAACCCTCAAAAATCCAAAGTAACCCTTTCAACATCAGGACAAGCAAAAAACCCTCCAACACCACACTGTAATCACAGGTTTGAGTGGCCTCATGCAAATGAATCAAGCCTGCAGTGCTCTTGACACCGTGTTGATGCAAAAAAGAAAAGGGGAATGCTGGAACCTGGCCGTTTCTTTCCCAGGGAGGGATTACATTCTTTTTTTTTTTTTTTTTGAGGAAAACAGACTCACACCACATTTTAATGAGCTACTGATCCATCCATCCATCCCCCCTGCCAGCTGGCCACCCCAGCTGGGCACTAAGGTGGGGCAGGCACGGTGCTCCAGGTGCCAGGATGGCACATCCATCCCCATCCCTGCACAGGTGAGCACTGGGCAGTGCCATCCTGGCACATCCATCCCCACCCCTGCACAGGTGAGCACTGGGCAGTGCCATCCTGGCACATCCATTCCCATCCCTGCACAGGTGAGCACTGGGCAGTTCCAGGATGGCACATCCATCCCCATCCCTGCACAGGTGAGCACTGGGCAGTTCCAGGATGGCACATCCATCCCCATCCCTGCACAGGTGAGCACTGGGCAGTGCCATCCTGGCACATCCATCCCCATCCCTGCACAGGTGAGCACTGGGCAGTGCCATCCTGGCACATCCATCCCCATCCCTGCACAGGTGAGCACTGGGCAGTGCCATCCTGGCACATCCATCCCCATCCCTGCACAGGTGAGCACTGGGCAGTGCCATCCTGGCACATCCATCCCCATCCCTGCACAGGTGAGCACTGGGCAGTGCCATCCTGGCACATCCATCCCCATCCCTGCACAGGTGAGCACCACCAGGTGCCAGCATGGCATATCCATCCCTTCCCATCCCCGCACCGCTGAGGGATCCCTCGGGAGGAGCCAGGGCCGCGTTCCAGGGCCGGGAGGGCCGGGGCAGCACCGGCGCCGGGCGGAGGGGACGCGGCTGTGGCACCGTGAGGGGCTCGGGCTGTGCCGGGGGGAGTCGCGGCCGCTCGCCCACCTTGTCCCAGCTCAGCCACTGCCACACCGCCTTGTCCAGCTGCGCGTCCCCGGTGCTGCGGGCCACCAGCACGTTGGAGTTCACGTCCCCGGCGGCTCCGCAGTCGCCCATGGTCGCGGGGAGGAGGGGGAGGAAGAGGATGAAGACGGAGAAGGCGCCGGTTCCTCACTTCGCCACGCCCGCCGCCGCACCGCGCATCGCCCGGGAAGGAAGGAGAGGAGGAAGGGGGGCTGGGGGCTCCTGCGGGGCCGGTTTTTATCCCCGCCCGGCGCTGCCAGCGGCGATTAACGGAGAGCGACCGCCCCCGCCACCTCCACCTCCTCCTCCTCCTCCTCCTCGGGCCGGCCCCGAGCCACCGCCCCGCCCCGCCCCTCCGCGGGCATGACGGGAAATGTAGTCCCCGAGGCGCCGGGAGGGAGGTGATAGTAGGCGGTACAAACTACAACTCCCAGCAGACCCCGCGGCGCGCGGTCGCCTCAGGGAGCGGGACGGGGCCCAGCGGTCCAGGGTTCGCGTCCCGCTTCTTCCGCGAGGTGAAAAACAATGTCCCGTGTGTCCCCTCCTCCGCACCCACGGGCACCGCCCGCGTCCTGCCTGATGGATCCGAGGGAAAGCTGCAACCCTCCCAGGTAGTGCCCCTCGGGCTGCCCGCAGCATCATGTTCCCTCCGAGAGGGTAATGGATCAGGCGCTGCCCGGGGGTTGAGCTGCTCCCTTAGAAGCGTTTCCAGATGGCAATTCCATAGGCATTAGGAGGAGAATCATAGCCCTCCCCTGGCTGTATCAGCTCTAATTGGATTGCCTGGCCCTGAGCAGCAGGCTCGGAGTCCTGCTGAGCATCCTCATCCAACAGAACATCCCACCCCACACAGCCTCCTCACCCCACACAGCATCCCAATCCCATACAGCATCCCAATCCCATACAGCATCCCCACCCCATACAGCATCCCAATCCCATACAGCATCCCCACCCCATACAGCATCCCCACCCCATACAGCATCCCAATCCCATACAGCATCCCCACCCCATACAGCATCCCAATCCCATACAGCATCCCCACCCCATACAGCATCCCCACCCCATACAGCATCCCCACCCCATACAGCATCCCAATCCCATACAGCATCCCCACCCCATACAGCATCCCCACCCCATACAGCATCCCAATCCCACAGAGCATCCCCACCCCACAGCATGTCCGTGCAGAGGTTGCCATAGAGACAGCAGGCACTGCAGAGGGATCGAATCATGGCATCACAGATGGATTTGGTTGAAAAAGACCTTAAAGCTCATTTCATTCCCACCCTCTGCCATGGACAGGGACAATTTCCACTGTCCCAGGTTGCTCTGAGCCCTGTCCAGCCTGCCTTTGGACACTTCCAGGGATCCAGGAGCAGCCACAGCTGCTCTGGGCACCCTGTGCCAGGGCCTCCCCACCCTCACAGCCAGGAATTCCTACCCAATATCCCATCCATCCCTGCCCTCTGGCAGTGGGAAGCCATTCCCTGTGTCCTGTCCCTCCGTGCCTTGTCCCCAGTCCCTCTCCAGCTCTCCTGGAGCCCCTTCAGGCCCTGCAAGGGGCTCTGAGCTCTCCCTGGAGCCTTCTCCTCTCCAGGTGAGCACCCCCAGCTCTCCCAGTCTGGCTCCAGAGCAGAGGAGCTCCAGCCCTGGAGCAACTCTGTGGCTCCAGCAGCTCCGTGTCCCCCCTGTGCTGGGATTCCAGGGCTGGAGGGAGCTCTGCAGGTGAGGATGGGAGGCTTTGGGAAGATGGGCAGAGGCTGTGGGACCACTCACAGGAGGTGTTTGGGGGCACCCAACAGGACAGCAAAGTGCTGAATGCTGCACACAGGGAGGGGAATTATAAGAAAGTTTGGCTCACACACAAACAAAGCCTCTGGTCCAGAGGTCTGGCTGGGTGTGGGGAGATAAACATTTTGATTGGTTTATTACAGTGAACTGATACACTGATTAAAGTGAACAGAAGATAAAGACGAGGAGGAAGTAGATCATCAGAAGTGAGGATGTTCCTAAATCCTCTTCTATCCCTGTTCTGGTAAAGAGAAGGAGAAGAGCCTGGACACCAATAAAGTGAGGAAATGGGATGTAATCATTCTTTCTTGTACATCTGGCAGCGTCTGCAGCCGCACTGATGCCATCCCAAGCCCAGAAGTCTGATGAGAACCACATCCCTGGCACATTTCTCCAGAGCTCGGTGCTTTGCATGCTTTTGCTGCTCTTATCTCCTCCTTTGTGTTTTGTCTTCAAGGAGAGAAGGCCAGAGCCCAGGATAACAGGAGCTCCAGCCCATAAAACCTTGGGTTTTCCCCAAAACCAAATGAAAGATGGGAGAATCATCCTTCTCTCCGATGTTAGCACTCCTCCATGATTATTCTCCTGGAGAACAAAATAGTCTCATGGAGGGTAAAAACTATTTCCTTACCAGGAAAAACTGCAGCACGGAGGGTTTGATACTTCCCAGGATCTTAGCAGCAGCACATATTGGGAAGTGATGATTAGTTCCTAAAAGCTTCCCTGTGAGAAGGCTTTGGATTTCTAGCTCCAGGGCACCCTGTGGCAGATGCCAGACAGCCTGAGCAGCACTAGAGCAGGGCAGTCATGGAAAAAGATAACGGTGATACAGCTTAGATGGTGCTGCTGGAGATTTCCTGCATTGGCCTGGAGACAACACTGACCTCGTGGGAGATGACAACTAAGTCCAGTGTATTTGAGGGTTAATCAGCCTCCAGAAGAATTTTTAAAGCTAATTATCTTGCTCCAGGAAAGCTACACCCAGTCCCATCTGCTGGCATGACAGGAGTGTGCGGTGGCCCAGCGCAGCACGGCTCTCACAGGCACTCCGGGGGCATTGTAGGGCCTCCCCACACTCACTGCCTGCCAGCACAAACATCTCTTCTCATCTGCTGCTAGCAACAAAATTTCCACTCCTGGCGGTCGTGGAAAAGAAGCCAGAACATTGGCAATTGTTCTGCGAGGGAAGGAAAGCCAAGGTTCCCATGTTTTTGCCCTCACGCATCGTTTCGCCCGATTGAGGCGCAGCATGCACGGAGCAAAGCGAGCAGCAGCAAACAGCCCAGGGACCAAAAGCCAGGGAGAGGCCAGGCTTCCAGCCATGGATAGGAGCCAGGCTGGGAGGAGAAGGGCTGCCAGACTGCTGGCAGCCGCCAGCTCGTGTGCTGGGAGCCGCCAGGGCCAGTGGGGACCGTGGCAGGGCTCAGCAGGATGGAAGGGCTGCTCCTGAGCCAAAGGGAGCGCGAGCACCCATGCAGGACTGTGGCACCGTGAGGACATTGCTCCTGCAGCCAGGGGAAGCCCTGTTCTCTGCCTGCCAGCAGGAAACCCACAGAGCACATCTGGGACTAGAGCAATTCTAGTCCCAGCCCTGCCACGGGCAGGGACACCTCCCACTATCCCAGGCTGGTCAGGGCTCCATCCAGCCTGGCCTTGGACACTCCCAGGGATCCAGGGACAGCTTCTCTGGGCAAAGAATTTTCTTCTAAACTCTAAGCACAATCAATTCTCTATCAGTCTGAGAAACACTTGTCCTGGAACTCCAGGCCTTTATAAAAAAGTCTCTCTGTCTTTCTTGTAGGTTCCCTTCAGGTACTGGAAGGCCACAGTTAGTTCACCCTGGAGCTCCTCTAGTCCAAACAAGTTCAATTCCCTCAGCCTTTCCTCACAGCGGAGGGGCTCCATCCCTCTGATCATCCTGGTGCCTCCTCTGGACTCTCTGCAGCAGCTCCAGCTCCTTGTGCTGCTGGCCCCAGGGCTGGGGCAGCTCTGCAGGTGGGCTCTCACCTGAGCTCAGGGGCAGAGGGGCACAATCCCCCCTCCCCTGCTGCCCAGGCTGGGGGATTAGCCCACAAGAAGGGCTAAGGCACACATCAGAATTAGAATATAGCATCCTCAGGGATCTGGTTCCACAGCCCAAACCCTCACGCACAACAAACAGGATCAGCCCTGGGGAGGAACCCAGTCTGAGCATCATTTCCATGGCAATATCACAGTTTATTCCACATCGTGTACAAACAGCCTGGAGCTCCCATGACATTCCAGGTTGCTTTTCCACTCCAGTTTCTGCAGAGAGACAGGGTTGTGTGGGATGACCCCAGCATGTTCCTGCAGCGGGTGGCTGAGCCTCTCAGCGCTGCGCACGCCCTGGCTCTGGGGCACAGTGTTTGGTTTATTATTTACGTCTCCTGAACACCCTGTTTGTTCTCCCAGGCCTCTTGGGTTCCCTGATAATGACACAGCACCTCCCAGCTTTCCCTTCCCTCCCAGAGCCATGGATTGTTGGGAAGTGGAGCGCTCCAGGCGGGCATCGAGGATCTCCCTGCTGAGCTGCCCCCACAGGGCAGGGGCACGGGTGACTTTTGGGGCTGGAATGCTGGGTTTCAAGCAGATCTGGGGTCACAGAAGGAGAAGGGCTTTGTCCTGAAGGAGCACAGGCAGAGCACAGACACAGAGCACTGGCTGGCAGGTGGGAAGGATGCAGCAGGGACTGCTGGCATTAGGAAGTGGCTTTTGAAGTTCTGCAACTGCCCCTGGCTCAATGCTTCATGATATCAGCTTTGGGAAGGCCTGATCCCACCCCCTCTGGCACTGGCAGCACACTCCTTACCCCCCTCAGGAGCACAACACTCTAAATATGCTTTAAAAGCAGTTTGTAAGCTCAGAGCCACTGGGAAAACCTCTGCTCTGGTCCCAAAGCGAGGGCAGGAGCAGCTCCCTTCACCATTCCCAGATTCCCAACATTTTTGGATTCCCCATTGTGACCCCGCTGTCCCTCAGGCTGCACAGCAGCATCGGTGATGTGAGCCTGGCTCAGCACTGCTGAGGGGAGAGCAGCTCTTCCCTGGCCAGCACCTGCTCCCAGAGCACTGCCCGCTTTCCTGGAGGAGCAGCTCCCCTGGAACGCAGTTTCCCACTGCTCACTCAGGCTGTGCCACCCGTTCCAAACCAGTAGGACCCGAGGCAGCCCATGCTGGCATCTCAGCACTCACTGCTGCCATTGTTCTCTCACCCTGAGCCATGATCATTTCACCTGGTGCATTCCTTATCGAAATGCCCAGCATCAAAGCAGTCCCAGGAACAGGCTCCTGTGATTCCCGCTGCCCCAACAACCCAACCATTGATCCGCTCTGCCAAGGTCAGCACCAGCTTCCCACACCTTTCGATATCCTTTTGCCAAGTACCAGACACCATCTCGCCCATGATCCACTGCTGTGAGCCAACAGCAAAAGCCTTAAATAAAGTGGCCTCCCAGGAGCCTAATTTTTTTTCCTAGCCACATTGCTTAAACCTCAAATGTAGTCAGCTACAACTTGCTCAGTTGGATTTAAGGATTCAGCTAAGACCGGCACACTCCCAGCTCTTCTCTCTGTGTTCTGAGGGCATCTCCCTGCTGTTAACAAAAGCTTTGTGAGTGTGACCCAGGAATCATCTGCTCCTGGGGCTGCAGTCCAGGGAGTGAGGCCAGAGCCCATCAGCTCCAAGGAAGAATCTCTGAGCTCTGGGATAAGCAACTAAATAACTGCAAAATCCTTCCCCTGGCTCCTGAAGCAAACCCATTTCAGGAGGCTCCCAAACCCATCCTTCCCTCACATATCCCTGTTTCTGTATCCCTCAGAACACAATCCAGTGCTGAGGATGTTTGCCAAACTGCCCCAGACCTTGGATCCCATGGGGACACCAGCCAGGCTGGAGCCATGGGGACAAGGACAGCCAGACAGGAGCCGGAGGTTCCGCGGATACAAGTCCCTGCTCTCACCCCAAGGGTGCCAAGGTGTGTGTGACACCGGGACACTGAGGCAGCTGCCACAAGGTGGCACTGGCATCTTGTCACCCAGCCTGGTGGCATCCAGCCGGCAACTCTGGGGTGGGGCACCCGGGGCATCACCCCAGCCCTGCCCCTTCCCGAATTTACCGGCAGGGATGGATGGACAGTGGAGCTGCCAATGGATCGCAGATCGGGTGGGTAAGCATTGCTGTGTCTTGCAGGGGGGATTTTCACCCTCAGAATCTTCTGGATTAGGAAAGAGCAGCATTATTTAATTTTTTTTTTCCCCAAAAATTTTTATGATATGCTGTCCTTCAACAGGATTTTCTTCCTTGGGTCACAGCATCAGAAGAGATTCTGGAGTCACCAGATTCATCCCTCTCTCCAAAATGTTGGAAAAGCAAGAATTCCACATCACTGGGGGGATTTTGGGATACCATGCTCACCATCCAGCCCCCATCCCATTGCAGGGTCCCACATCCTGGCCCTGGCTGCTCCACAGCTCATCCCACTGGAGGAGCTGGTGTTAGAGGAGGACAAACCCCAGAGGGAAAAGGATCAGCACAGCATGTGTCTCTGTCCCCACCTGGCCCGATTCCCCTGATTTATTTGCAGATAAAGGGTTTATTTTCCTTTCCCAGCACTGCAGGTGCAAGATAAACAGAGAGAAGCCTCTCAAGCTACTTCCTGCTCAGGCCAGGTGCCGGAGGACACCTGCGCCCCAGAAAGCCCTGCCTGGCTCAGGAATCCCAGTGGGATCAGCCCCAAAATGGGCTGCCCAGAACCCCTGCTCCAGGTTTTGTGTCCAAGCCAAGGGCATGGCAAATCAGGAATTGGTCACTAAGCTGCTGCCGTCCCGGTGCCTCCGGTGCCAAGCTTTCCAGCCCTACCCCAAACACGCTCACATCCACTATTATTTTTTGGATTAGGGTTTGGCGTCACTGTTTGGGCTCGGGATTGCAACTGTGTTTAACCTTGGAATGCAGGCGGAAAGGCCCCTATGGGCCAGCTAATCTAGCTGCAATTAAAGATATTCATTATGCCATTATGAACAGGTCCAGGCGTGCAGCACGCTGGGTCACTGGCACTGCCCCACAGCCTGTTTTGAAGGACAGGGACGTTTACTGTCCTGGACACTGGCCACTCCACAGGCCAGGTCCAAACCCAGACAGCTTAATAGCAGAGCCAAAGCCAAGGAGCCCAGCAGAACCGAAGAACATCCCCTTCCCGTCCATAGCTGCGCCCTCACCCCATGGAAAACACATTTGGGACCTGCGGTACAAAAGGCCAAAGCTACAGCTGACAGCAGGAAGGAAGCAGGAAAGACTCCGGCATCACCATCCGGAGCCCAGAGAAACCTTGGGAGATGCTTGGAGCCACACGCCTCCGGCCAGGCTCGGGCCACACTCGCAGCGTGCCCACGGCTCCAGCAGCGCCACTCGGACAGCAACGGGGACAAAGCGTCCAGCCGGGAACGCGGGGCTCGCTCCATCCTGGGGAACCTCTCCCATCACAGGGGCCGTGATGCCACTGAAGGGCAGCCCTTGAATCCACCTTGGCAACACACAGGCAGCAGGTTCAGCCCTTTCAGTGTCCCCTGGGCTCTGGCACAGAGTGGTGCCCCGTGTATTGCCCCAAACACCAACTATGCTCGGAGCAGAAGCAAACACAAGTCCCCTGGAACCCATCACCTCCTTTAATTCCATACCAGAAAAGCAGGGCCCAGCCCAGCTCAAACATTACAGGGTTTCAGCACCAGAAAAAACCCATGAACCACTGTCACAGCTGCTGGGAGCCCAGGGAGGTCAACGCCGGCTGATCTGAGTAGGGAATGGAGAAATATTCTCCTCGAAGGCTCCTGTCAGCCCCTGCAGGCCACGGTGGGAAAGGAGCTGCCCCTGCCATCCTCATACCCACAGTGGAGCCGAGGTGGGTCTGCAGGACCAGGACCTGCTTGCAGGTCATGTTGTCCCAGCTCCTGCCAGCCAGGACATCCCAGCGCTGCTCACACCAGGACTGAGCTCCTCCATGGTGGGGTTCCCAGCAGCTTTGGGAGGTTCTCAGCAGCTTTGGGGGGTTCCCAGAAGCTTTGGGGGGTTCCCAGAAGCTTTGGGGCCAGCAGCACTGTCACATCCCACAGCGAGCGGGATGCGTGCAGCACGGTGACCCCGAGGCCAGCGGCTCCCCAGGGACAAGGCTTGGGCCAGGCTCAGATCATGGAGACCCTGTTCTTGATGTAGACGTGGTAGGGGTCGCTGCGCTTGTCCACCTTGCGGGAGCGGGTGTAGCCCAGGATGAGGCTGCCCACGGTGGCAGCGAAGAGCGTCATGACGAAGAGAATGTACATGTAGGCGTTGTCGTTGCGGCCGGCGTGGCCGCTGTGCGTGGTCGCCGCCGTGCCGGCCGGGGCCTGGCCGGGGCAGGGGATGGCCCCATGCAGCGTCTGGTTTAAGGCGTTAAGCACTGCCTGCAGGCTTTGGTGCCAAGGCTCTGTCCGGTTGTTCTCGCCCATGTCCTCCTCAGGCTGCAGGAAAGGACAGGGAGATTCTGAAGAGGCCAGCCTCACAGCAGAGGTGTTCCAGCAATGGCCCCAAACTGCTCCTCGAAGCACCTCCTCTGCCACAAAGCAAGGTGGCCAAACCCTCTGGGTTCCCAGCAGCCTTCTCCTAAATTTCAGTCCTTCCACAGCAGGGATAAAATTCCCAGGGATCTGGGGCAGCTGCCTGCTCCTCTCTCCTCCCCAGGGCTAGGGACAATGTGGGAACACAGCTGTCCAGAGGGACCAGGAAGGCTGGGTTCAAAGTCTGCTTTCCCCATGGATGTGTGGGGATGGTGGGCACCCCTGCAGGGTGCAGAGTTGGCACAGCCCCCCACAAATCACTGTGAACCTATCCTGGGGGGTTGCTGCCCCAAACCTCCCTGGGGATTTCCCTTCCCTTTGGGTGCCAGACCCCTCTGACCTGCCATCCCTCCTCTGGCAAGGTGCTCTTCTGCCAGCCCCCCCCGGACTCCCCTCACAACTTGCTGGGGGGCCTGGGCAGGCATGGCCAGGAAGGGGCACTGGGACACTGTCCCCCACGTGTGTCATCCTTTGGGACACACCAGTCCCCCCAGGTATCCACCCTGTCCCCCAGTAGCTCCTGAGCACCCCTTGCCTGCTGCACCCCTGGGCAGAGGCAGCTGATCCCCCTCCCAAACGGGTCACCCTTAACTCCAGCTGTAAGGAGGAGGAGGAGGAAGGGGCCGAGCAGCCATGAGCCCAGGGGATGAGGTCGGATCTGCCTGCCTTCCTGACTTAAGAGAAACAGGCTGAATTTGGGAGGTTTAGGGCAAGAGCTGGGTTAATCCCAGGAGGGGACCCACAGATGGGGTACGACCTGGGGGGACCCACCTTAAGGGGATGTAAGGGCAGGAAGAGGAGTGGGAGACAGGGTGTGGGAAGGGGAGCTCGCACTCACCTCGTGTGCCCTCCCTGCCTGCACTGCTGCCAGGCTGAGCCGGGACTGAGCATCGCTGCCGGCGGGGAGGGATGCTGGCTGGGCTGGGAGCACTGCCAGCCTCCTCCCCTTCCCGGGGCAGAGCCACCTGCCACAGTCACCCAGCCTGTCCCCAGCCCCGCGGGTCCTGCCACAGCCCCGAGCCCCAGCTGGATCCCGGGGGCTTTATGGGGCCGGGAGAATGGGCCCTGCCTTCCCCCGGCACACGCTGCCGGTCACGCTTTCCTGTCCCTCCTCGTCCGGCACCGCTGTCCCCAAGCCCTCACACTGGCACAGAGCCTGCCTGGGCATGTTCCTGCTGCTCACCATTCCCTCCTGGAGCTCAGTCTACTCCAGGAAATGGGATTTCCCCTCCTTCCAGCCCCCCCTGGGCACCCACAGGTGGCTCACAGGGAGCTGCCAGTGCTGTGCAGCAGCAGAGAAACCTCAAAGTTTGTGGGTAGGGAGAAGACCCAGAACAGCAGCGAGGGGCTGTGGGTGGGGGTCAGGGTGTGGGTACTTCAGCCTCAGGCTGGCTTCTCAGCCCTGACAAAACCTGACCATGAAATCAGCCTCTGATGCTGCAGCTGTGACAGCGATCTCAGAAGGGCTGACAGCAACACCCCCTCCAGCATCACAGAGCCAGTGGGAGCAGCTCTCCATCACCCAGCCAGGATGCTACCTGGTCCCACAGGATCCATGACAGCAGTGGCTTCTCTCCTTGTGAACCTCGACCCCCTCCCCTCCTCCTCCTGCCTCTCCACTGCATCCACAGTGTTCCAATGGCCTTTAACCAGCCTTTACACCCTCCCTGACACCAGGGAGAGGATCTTTGCCATGTGAGTATTTCAGTGGGCTCAGGGCGAGAAAAAGGTTGTCACTGATAAAATCTTGGGGTAAATAAATGAGAAAAGGATCAGCAGGCAAAGTTCCCAGCAACTCTCTTTATATATAAAATCTGACTCTTTTTACCCATCAGCAACAGAAGGATGCTCAACCCACACAAATTCATGTGAATTCATGAGCATTCACACAAATCTTTCATTTTTGTGGGGCAAAAAGCAGAAAAAGACCCACAAAAGCACCTGATTGGGTACTTCCCTAGCAAGTGATGTGGGGATGTGGTACCCATGGAGGTCTCAGACAAGGGAAGGAGGCTCACGGGGCCGGAGAGAATGGCCCCAGTGGAGGTTTGGATGTTGAAACAGCAGCCTGAAATGCTGTGCCACTGTCCACTCACAGTCTACAGGCAAAGGCACAAGAACTCGTCTCAACAGAGATGCCCAGGGCTGCCCTGACGCCCGTGGCTCTGCCAAAACAGCCAGCCAAGGCACCACAACAATCCTAATCCCCGGGCTCTTCCGAAGAGACCAAAGTGCAGTCAAACACCTCCTGGAAGGAGTCGAGGAAGGGCTCAAGGACGTGGTTGACGGCGACGTGCTGCCCCAGCTCGTGGCTCAGCGAGGTGACCCCCTTCCCCTCCAGCCCGCAGGGGACGATGTGGTCGAACCAGGTGAGGTCAGTGCAGCAGTTCAGCGCCAGCCCATGCGAGGTGATGTGGTTCCCACAGTGCACACCTGCAAGATCACCCACCCGTCAGCACCGTCACCGGGGGGGCCCTGGGGGGAGACACTGAATGACCACACTGCCCAGATCGCTATAAACATCCTCCCCTCACCACACTGTGCTCCTCAGTTCTGCCAGAGAAAACCCACAGACAGGCTCCCCAGATTTGGGGCAGGTGGAGTGCAGCATGTCCAGATCCTTCCAGCCCTGCCCTGCATCCCACAGCACCTCCCACCGCTGGAGTTTCCAATGGGGTTGGACATGGGGAAAGCTGCAGGACCCCAGATCCAGGCCGCAGGGTCCCAGGAAGAGGTACAGGGTGAGGAGGGGGAACAAGGGAAGCGGGCAAGGCTAGGGACCGGGCTGCAGGCAGGCACCCAGCCCTGGGTGCAAGAGCCGGATAGGTGCAAGGGTGAAAAGTGCTGGGGCCTGGGAGGGCTGCAGGGGCTCAAAATTGTGCTGCCCGCTCCTCCTGGAGGCAAATCCCACCCCTGTATGCTCCCTGGTGCACACCCACCCTCCCGGGTGCCTACAGCTCCGGGCTCCGGCACTGTGCCTTGCCATGATGCACATGGAATGGAAGGATGGGCTGGGTTGTGGAGGCTGGGAGGTGTTCAATGGGCAGGGACACCTCCCGCTATCCCAGGTTGCTCCAAGGCCCGTCCAACCTGGCCTCGAGCACTTCCAGGGATGGGAAGTGGAGGCCAGGGCCTCCCCACCCTCACAGGGAAGAATTTCTTCCTAATATCCCATCTAAACCTGCCCTCTGGCAGTGGGAAGCCGTTTCCCCTTATCCCAAGTTACTCTCCAGATCTGCTGGAGCCCCTGTAGGCCCTGGAAAGGGCTCTGAGGTCTCCCTGGAGCCTTCCCTTCCTCACGTGGAACCCCTCCAGGTCCCGCAGCCTGGCTCCGGACACACACACACACACACACACACGGAAACACTCACACGGAAACACTGACACGGACACACACACAGACACACTCCCGGCGCCGTCCCCGCTCACCGATGGCACAGAGTTTGCTGTCGCCCATCCAGACCCCGGTGAAGGGCGGCGGGAGGGCTCGGGCCGCGCCCAGCCCGAGGCGGCGGCAGAGCCGCAGCACCAGCGCCTCCAGCCCGGCCACGTAGGCTCGGAGCGGGAGGCGGCGGCGGCGCAGGTCGAGCACGGGGAAGGCGAGCAGCTGCCCGGGGCCGTGGAAGGTGATGTGGCCTCCGCGCCGAGCCGCCACCAGCGCCGCGCCCCGGGCCCTCAGCGCCGCGGCCGCCGCCGCTCCCGGCGCTCCCCGCAGCCCCCAGGTGTAGACGGGCTGCGCCGGCTCGCTCAGCACCACGCTCTCCACCGGCAGCGCCCCGGGGCCGCCCCGGGCCGAGCCCGGCCCCGGCAGCGCCGCCGGGCCCCGCGCCGCCCGAGCCGCCGCCACACAGCGCTCCTGCACCCTCAGCGCCTCCGCGTACGGCACCGCGCCCAGCCGCAGCACCCGCACCGCCGCCCGGGACATGGCCCCGCACCGCCGGGACACTGCAGGGACACGGCCGGGACACGGCCGGGACACCGCCGGGACACCGCCCGGACCCGCCGGGGCCGCCGGGACCGCCGGGCGGGGCGAGAGCACGGCAGCGAACCGGGAGAGCCGGGCGGCGGGACGGGAATGGGGACGGGGATTGGGATTGGGACGGGGATGGGGATGGGGAAGGGGATTGGGACGGGGCACAGAGGCAGCGGAGATGAGGACACGGAAAAGCAGCGGGGACGGGGACAGAAGGCGGGGACGGGGAAAGGAGGCGGGGGAAAGAGAGAGAGGCGGGGATGGAAACGGGAGGCGAGGATAGGGACACGCAGAGCGATGTGGGCGGGCAGCGGGGACAGGCTCCTGTGGGAATGGGGAGAGGTGCGTGGCGACGGCTAGAAGCGGGGAAGATAGAGACAGTGGTGGGACAACAGGGAAGAGGGGACAGAAATGGATGGGGGGCAGCGGTGGGGCACAGGGACAGGATGGAGGACAGGGATCTAGCGGCAGAGGATGGGGGACAGGGCACAGACCTGGTGAATGGGGACATGGAGGACAGGGACAGGACAGCAGGACAGAGGATGGTGGTTTTGGGTTGGAGAGTGGGGAGCAGGGCCTGAGGACATGGGACATGGCCCAAAAGAGGGTACCGGGGATGGGGCCTGCAGTGGGGGATTAAAGAGAGGGGACAGGAGATTGGGGACAGGGAGCTTGTGCCCAGGGACAGGGGTTAGAGAGAGGGGACAGGAGATTTGGGACAGGGAGCTTGTGCCCAGGGACAGGGGTTAGAGAGAGGGGACAGGGACACGGGGAGGAGGGCATGGGCGTGGAGGTGGCTGATAGGGCCAGGGCTGCAGGAGGGGCACAGGGGGGAGAGACAGGGCCCCTCTCACCATAGGGTGTGGGGCATGGGGCAGTAGACTGGGGGACATCACCTCATGTCAAGATGGGGGGAACAGGCAGGGGGTGAGGGCAGGGTGTGTGCACATGACATTGGCTAAAATTAAGATTCTGGGGTAAAATTATGACAGTTGTAGGTGCTCCTACCCTGGAAGTGATCCAGGCCAGGTTGGATAAGGCCTTGAGCAACCTGGTCTACTAGAAGATATCCCAGGCAGGCAGAGGAACTGGATGAACTTTAAGTTCCCTTCCAGCCCCTTAACATTGTATGATTCTGTGCTGGCACCTCAAGGTTGTGGACTGTAAATAAAGTTCTTGTATTGAGAGCTGCAGTTCATCACCCTGGGACTGTGAAAGAGAAAATGTTCCCAGCCCAGCTTTTTATTCCAAAGGTAGAAAATAGACAAATGTGGTTGAACCACTAATGAGTCAACCATGAAAACCTGAGCAAACTGTTCCCAGCCGCAGCCCTCCCAGCTTATCGACCAGGTTAAGCGTGTGAAAGTATGTCCTGATTTTATAGAGCAATCACTGAACTCTAGCTTTTATCAGAAGCACACCTCGCTGGTAATTTACCCTTTGTCGCCACAGGTAATTCGGCTGTCGGCTGACAAGGTCAACTTTTGTGATACTGGCAAGGAAGGAAGGTGCTTCCCTTTGTTAGGCCATTTTCTCAATGAAAAGGAGAAGGGGAGAAAAACCACCACAAACCTCACCAGGAATCCAGAAGCACCCAGCCCGAGGATCCTGCCTGGGGTGAGATCATCACCTCAACCAACTCCAGGAGAGCTGCTCTGCCTTGGCAGGAGTCACTCATATTTTTCACCAACAGCATGTGTGCAGCAAGTTATTTCCTTTCTTTTATGATTAAGCCCCCACTTGTTGCCTGGAGATCAAAGCCAAGGGTTCTTCCTTTCTGGCTGGCCTGCGCAGGACGAGGCGAGTTGTGTGTCACAGGGCTGGGACCCTGGTAAACAACACGACAGAGCAGCGTCACTGCCCCATTCACCCTCCACATCCTGCTTTTGAACCAGGGCGGAAATTTGTGTGCAAGGGGGCCACGGGTGGCTCACATTTTATCCTTCTGTTGGGGCTGGAGTGTTCCTAAAGCGAGGTGGGGGCTTTTTGTGTCCATGAAACAGTTGTATGCTGTCCTGTTGTACCTTCTCCTCTGGGTGCCTTAAACATTAGCAGAGCCCCTGCAATCCTCACCGATTTGTTGGAGTGCGGAACCTGTTTTTTTTTTTCTGGCAGGAGAGCCTCCCTCGGGGAACTTTAGGGATAATGCAAGTCGGGGCTTAACAGCGGGAGGAGGAGGGGAGGACAGAGGTGGTGGCTGTGAAACAGGTGCCTGGCAAGAGGGACTGTCATAGCTCGCAGAGAGCTACAGACAGGGGCAAAGGGCAACATCTTGGCTCCAGTGAAGGCCGGGACAAAATTCCTGTTGAGTTTGGCAGGGCTGGCATGACACAGAGAGGTGACAAAGCTGTGCTCACATCAGGGACAGAGCTGAGAGTGGAGTGCCCAGCTCGGGCCGCCTCTGGCACCCCCAGCACAGCAGCCCCCTCCCCACACTGCCACAGCCTTTCAGCAAAATCCCTTTTTTATTTTCCCCAAGGAGATTGTACTCGAGGGCCATTTGCATTTGCCAATGAGATGAATTATTTGGAACATGCAGGAGTTCAGTGTGTGGCCAGGAGCCACACAGGAGAAGCAGCCTGTCCCAAAGGAGCATCCCTGACCGTGTTTCTGGAATCATGGCTGCCCACAGGGCTGGGAGGAGTGCAGAGATCACCTGCCCTGTGCCCCTGACCCTGCTGGGGTTTAATTCTGCCTGGCCATCCCTGCTGGGATCCAGCTGGGTCTCTGAGGCCTCCTGGCTCGGTGCAGGAGGTGGTGCTGGGAAGCCTTAAGCTGTGCTTTGATTTTGGCTTGATCCAATGACACCAGGTTCCCACGTGATGATGCCTTGGAACCAACCTCCTCACACAGAACACCAGCATCACCCAAATCCCACAAGCACCAGCCACCTTATTAGGAATATTTGTTCCAGAATGTGCCTTCCCCCAGAAGAGCTGGGAGGGGATGGCTCGGGCTGAGATTCCCAGTGCATTTGGGCAGGATCTCAGTGGATGTGTCCCACAGGCAGAACTGCTCTGCCCCCACCCCAGCCTGCTCATTGACTCAGAGGAGCACATTCCCAAGGCTGTGCCAAAGGGGGAAAAAACAAGGAAGCACACGTGTCGGGCTGTGCCACGGGCTGTGCCCCACGGGTGCATTAAGGAAGTACTTAAGGAAGCTCCTTACTGGCCTGGGCAGATGGGTCAGAGCTGGTGTTTCTGTGCTGATTGCACTTCTCTAGGCAGTCGTCATTTTTGTCCCATCTTGGAGCCAACATGGCAGGCCCCATGCTCCTCTGAGCTTCCCGTGCCACCAGGAGCTGATGTTTCCACTTGCGAAGCTCAGGTGTGTTGTTTGTCCTTCATCAACGCTGCTGAAGAAGCTTTCACCTCCAGTTTGTCCCCAGCAGCTGGCCAGACCCCTTCCAGGGGTCACCCTGCCACCTGCACAGCCAGCATGACTTCAGACCAGCCATAATCGCCGCTGCTGAGTTACACACCCAGCACAGCACTGCTTTTAAGAAAGATGTCCCAGAAGAGCTCAGTTGCGGGATGGGGAATGGCAGCTCTTCAGGAACACCAGAGAAATGTCTGAGTGTGACCCCCCCTGCAGAGCTGCCCCAGCCCTGGGGCCAGCAGCACGAGGAGCTGGAGCTGCTGCAGAGAGTCCAGAGGAGGCCCCGGAGCTGCTCCAGGGCTGGAGCCCCTCTGCACTGGAGCCAGGCTGGGAGAGCTGGGGGTGCTCACCTGGAGAGGAGAAGGCTCCAGGGAGAGCTCAGAGCCCCTTGCAGAGCCTGAAGGGGCTCCAAGGGACCCAAATCACATGTAGAGCCCAGGCTCAAGTTTGTGATTACAAATCTCCAGGGCACTTCCACGCAGCCTGGCGGGGTGAGGTTGCTCAGATTGTTCCACAGCGCCGACACCGAGGAGCCAGCCCTGCTTGTCAGTGTGTCCTTCAGAAACCTGGCTCGTTTGAAGGAACTGTGCTTTGTTGACTCTGCCTTTCACACCTCAGAGGAGCTGAAACTCCAAAGTTGGCACAACAGAGGAAGAGAATGAAGCAAGCCCACATTAAGAGACTTCAAAATACTTCACCAAGGAGATCAGGAGCAGCCTGGTCTGGTGGAAGGTATCCCTGCCCATGGCAGGGGAGTGGAACAAGATGGTCTTTAAGACCCCTTCCAACCCAAACCCTTCTGCAATTCTAATAATAATGTCCAGTCTGAACCTCTCCTGTTTCAATTTATGCCCAGATAGCTCCCTGAGAGTATAAAGCAGGTGTGAGTGAGACCAAATCCAGATCCCATGGCATTTTAATACAGAGGGAAGAAATCCTCAGCTAGGGAATTCTTACCTCTTACACTCATTCCTACCCTGCAGAACCAGCACACACTATGCCCTGAGGGTGGGAAGTGTGATTTTACACTTACCAGGCACCTTAGCCCAGGTCGTGAAATCATCCAGAAAGCTCAAAGGCGGAAACTTAAGGAAGAAAAAAACAAAAGATGAAAAGAGACTTAAAACAACAAAAAGACAAGTAACATATTTAAGACCTGCACACTCCTTCCGTAAACCAGACAGAAATGTCAAGCCAGGAATGTCACAGCACAAGAATAACTACAGTGAAACGAAGAAAAAGAGACAACAAGAGTGTGAGAGGAGGTGCCTGGGACACAGGAGGAAGAGGATGTGGATCATTTTGTTTCCAGCAAAACAAACCCAGTGCCAGCTGAGTAATGAATGCCATTGTGAGCCCTAGAGAAACACTCCAGCACAGGGCCTCTGTGAGTTTATTTTAACACTTATTAAACATGTCTGATTTCCTTCCCTGACCTTTGCCAGGTAAAAAGCTGTTGTGTTCCAGTGAGGACCTGTATCTCACATCCCGTGAGAACTCGGGGTGAGTGATTTTGCCCAGGGCAAGGGATGCTCCTGATGAATGGGGGTGGCATCACCGCTGCACTCCCCAGCCAGAGGCTCTTCCTGGGGGCTCTGGGCCTGCTGGAGCAAGAGCACAGTTCCTCCTGGGATCATGTAACCCTGCTCAAGCAAACCCCAGGTATTTGCTGATAACTGGACATTTTTCAGCTTGCTCAGCTCCTTCTGGCACCTCTTTTGAGAGGTCTGGTGCAGACTGAGCAGGAGGCGTGAAGGGGAGTGGGACCATCTCTGCTCCTAAGGAACAAGTGACAGGACAAGAGGAAATGGCCTCAAGTAGTGCCAGAGGAGGTTTAGGTTGGATATTATGGAAAATTCCTGCATGGAAAAGGCTGTCCAGGCGAGTCCCCCTCCCTGGAGGGATTTAAAGCTGTGTGGATGTGGCACTTGGGGACACGGGTTAGTGGTGACCTTGGCAGATTCCACTGGATGACCTTGGAGGGCTTTCCCACAATTCTGGGATTTCTCTCCCCACTCCACCGACACCTTTCGGTGGCACAAGGCCAGGTGCTGTCCCACACCATGTCCCTGTCTCACGGGCTGAGAGGTGACAGAGCTCTCCACCATTCCCAGTGCCCGCCAGGCAAGCGTGGTGTCCAGCTGGCACCTGCTGCCTCGGCCAGGGAACTGCAGCAGGAGGGACAATGCACACAGAAATGCGCTGCCGTGCCGGACACGAGGCCGCTGCATTTGCTGTTTGGCCAGAGCTCCCCAGCTCTTTGGAGTCGCTGACCCCTCCTGTGACTGCAGCAGGTCAGGAATTGCTGTTTCTGGCTGTTCCAGGTTGGTTTTCCCCAATTCTACTAAGAAGTGTTATGTTGTTCTGTTCTATTCTATTCTATTCTGTTCAGTTCCGTTCTATTCTATATTTAATTTAATTTAATTTTTATTTTATTTTTTCTTTTTCTTTATTTTTATTTTTTATTTATTATTTATTATTTTATTTAATTTTAATTTAATTTTCATTTTTATTTTAGATTTTATTTTATTATTTTAATTTTTATTTTATTTTGTTTTATTTATTCATTACTTTATTTTATTTTATATTTTATATTTATTCTATATTTTATTTTATATTAATTATTATTTTATAATTTATTTATTTTATTTTTGTTGTTTAATTTAATTTTAATTTAATTTAATTTTAATTTAATTTAATTTTAATTTTAATTTTAATTTTATATTTTATTTTTATTATTTTAATTTAATTTTTTATTATTTTATTTTATTTTATATTTTATATTTTATATTTTATATTTTATTTTTATTTTATATTTTATTTTATATTAATTATTATTTTATATTTTATATATTTTATTTTATTTTTAATTTGTTATTTAATTTTAATTTCATTTTAATTTTAATTTATATTTTATTTTATTATTTTATATTTTATTTTATTATTTTATATTTTATTTTATTTCATTTCATTTTATTTTATTTTATTTCAGTCGAGTGCAGCCGGTGATGGAAGAAGGGTGGAGAGGTGATGAGTAAGGATCAGGGGAAGGCCGACAGGGCGGGTTTGCAGGTGGGAGCCAGGTGCGCTCCACGCAGCCGGCACTAAGAGGGAGAAGCGCAGCGCCACGGGCAGTGCTCGTTCCCGTGGTGTCTCCACACAGCAGCTCCGTGCCGGGAACGCGCTGCAGCGGGGAGCAGCGGCTCCGGGAGGTCCCTGGGGCTCGTAGGAGAGACGTTCCTGGCAGCAGCGCAGGAGCCATGAAGCGCTGAGGCCGCCGGGCCCCGCCGGGCCTGCCGCCCGTCCGCCCTTCGCGCTCTGCCCCGTGTCCCCGCGCGGCCGCCGTCGCCGGCGGGGCCGTTGCCATGGCGGGGGCGCGCGGGAAGCGCGGGCCCGGCGCGGCCATGGCGGACGAGCTGTACCTGGAGAACATCGACGAGTTCGTCACCGACCACAACCGCGTCGTGAGTCCCGCGGCGCCTTCTCCTTCCCTCGCCCTCCCTTCTCCTCCTTCTACTCCCTTCCTTCCCTGCCCCCTCTTCCTTCTCCTTCCGCTCCTTCCTCCTTTCCCGCCCTCTGTCTTCTGCTGCCCTCTTTCCTACTCTCTCCTCTCTCCTTCCCCTTCCCTTCTCCTTCTCCCCTCTTTACCGTTCTTCTCCCTTCTCTTCTTCCCCTTTTCTTCCTCCTTTTCCCATCTTCCTCCTTTTCCCTTCCTCCTTCCTCTTCCTCCCCGCTTCCTTCTTTACTCTCCCCTCTCTTCCTCCTCTCTTCCCCCCTTAATTGTTTTGAAGGCAGTTCAGAAAGCTGATGGCTTTCTGCGTGGGTCTGTTTCTTTCCAGTTTTATTTCGAAATTTTATTTGGAAAAATTAAAATAAAATAAAATAAAATAAAATAAAATAAAATAAAATAAAATAAAATGGCTTTGCGTAGAAAATGGTGCAGCAAAGTTGGCACAACTTTTCTGACAACGTAAACAAGAGCAGCCTGTGGGTTTGTAGCTTATTCCAAGAAAAATCTAGACAAACAATTCAACTGAAAACTGTGTTTTCAGCCCAGAGCCTGGGGCTTGGTTTAAAAGGGCAGAGCAGGAGGAGGAACCGGTGTCAAAGGTGTACCTGGTCAAAATGACACAGCAAGGCAGAGCAGGGTTGGGATTCCAGCCCTGAGACCCTGCACACTGGTGTAGCTGGAGATCCCCGTGTCCCTGGGACAGGAGAGGGGCAGAAATTCCCTCCCCAGCTTTTGGGACAGGTCTCAGGAATTCAGTGCACTTACTGAAGCATGGGTGTCCACCTGCTCTCACTTTTGCTGTGGGCTTCTTGGAAAGAAGGGGGCTGTCTAAAGAATTCAATTGACCAAAAGCCAAAGGTGGGAGATTTATCCAACTGAGAGGTCGAGGTTTTCTTATTGAAATGGTTTGTTGGGTTTTTTCCCTTTTCCAGGTGACATACAAATGGCTGAGCTACACCCTGGGTGTCCACGTCAACCTGGCTAAACAGTAGGTGTCACTGCATCCCCCAGAGCCTGGTTAACTCCTGTTAATTCCATGTTAATTCCTGTTTCCATCATCATAGCGAGCATATTAAAATGATTCCTCTGGAAATATTTAAAAACCCTGCCTGTCTTCTCAGGCACAGCCAGTTGTGTTACTCTGTGTGCCTGGCTATGTGCCAGGCTTACTGGGCAATGATGGCACCAAAAAGTCTCCAGTTCCTCTCTCAGGGGCTTCAGAAATGCCTTTCTGGAGGGGAGGCTTTGGAACAAGCTGCCCAGGGGCTGTGAGACCCCCTATTAAATGTATTTACCCTTTGATTTCTGTAGCTGTTGTACTGGGGTTCTTCACAGTGGCAGAGGAGCGAGGGTCTCAGAAAGATTAAATTAATCCTGGGGAAAACAACTGTGCTTGTGTGACAAGTGTCCACATCAGGCAGGCTTTCCTCTTGGTTTGCAGCTTGGGCTCCTTGGGAGGGGGGCTGCAGGCTCTTTCCTTTCTGGTTGCTAACACTGGTTTCTTTTGTGCAGAATGCTCTATGATTATGTGGAGAGGAAACGGAAGGAGAACTCAGGAGCTCAGCTCCACGTCACCTACCTAGTAGCAGGAAACCTCCTCCAGAATGGCCACGTTGTGAGTGTTTCACTTCTCACAGGTGTCTGTGAGCCCTTTATTGTGGTGACTCTTCTGCTTTGTCTTGTGATCATGGGGCCAAAAGCTGAGCTGGCTCTTTTTGCAGCAGGAGCTGCAGTGTGCTAGGGCTCCTGGACAGGGACAGAATAAAGGTCAGTGTCTGTCCCAGCGTGCACACAGAGGGCAGGGAAGATCAGCTGGTCACACTTTGGGAACACAGTGCTGAATAACCCCCCAGGGTTCTCAACTGATCAACTTAGATCCCACTACCCCTCATCTCATCCTCTGCTCTTGTTGGGCAGCAAAGATGACAAAGCCTTGTGGAGGGGCCCTTCTGAGATGAGCTGATCCACGTCCCAGGATCTGCTGTGGCATGGAAGTGTCTGAGGGGTGTTTGGAGGGAGCCTGGGACTCATGTAGCATGGAATAATAGCAAATAGAACAGCAAACGTACAGTTGAAGTTTGTCTTGAACAGTTTTGAAGTTGTATTGTTAATTAAACCACCTTCCTAATCCTGGTAAACAAAAGAAACATTAGTTTATTAACAGTATTTTATATTTAAAGTGCTTCTGCTTATTAAGCAAAGGAATTGCTGCTTAATGCATTAAGCTTGTCAGATTTTCAGGAATATCAACTAAAACTTCAGGCAGATACCCCAGAGGTGTTTAAAAGAAGATGAGAAAATTCAATATCTGCTCCCCCTTGCCCACAAATTTAAGAACCAAACACTAAATGCCTTTGACATCCCACTAAGGGTTTTTAAATACACAAATATCTATTACAATATGATCCAGTCTTCTTTTAGGAATAGAAAATCTCAAGGTGTCCTGGCTTTCATTTGTAGTTTGGGAAAAAAACCAACAAACCTTTTTTTTTTTTTTTTCTCCTAAACAATAAACTGGTTCACACGCATGAAATATGCTGTCAGTCTCCAAATCTGCCTGAATTGGAAGGGTATTATTTATTGCATTAGTTCTGTGTGATGGAATATATGTATTTAAAGTTGCATGAGTAGTGTCACGTTTTATAGCCCAAGCTTAACAGGTTTTTCCCTCATTTCTTTTGGAAATAACGAGTCCCTTGGCTCAATAAAACTGGCCAAGGGATTGTCAACCAGTACTGTTATATTTAATGTATTTGAAACAAACAGGTGACTTCTGACATAGGAACAAATAATTATTTTGTAACTCTGTCTTAGCAGCTAGTGTAATTTTAAAATAAGATTACAGTATCACTGGCTGGTTTAGGTTAGGAAGGACTTTAAAGTTCAAGTCATTCTGATCCCTTGGCACAGGCAGGGAGAGCTGTGGGAGCCCTGCACTGCTGCCTGCTGGCAGTAGGTGTAGCCGGAATGCTGTGGATCCAGCTGCAGCCCTCCTGAAGGAAAGGGATGCAAATCCCTCTCCAATGCTGCTCCTCGACACTGCACACTCTTTCCTTGCTGCTTTTTACACTGAGGGCCCAGACTGCAAATCTTTATTTATTCTACCTGCCTTTGTTTTCTTGCCACTTGCTCTTTTGCTGCCTAATTAAAGCAAATTTTTAATCCTGGTAAACAGAAGAAACATAAACTAATTTACAGTATTTTATATTTAAAGTTCTTCATCTCATTAAGCAAAGGAATTTCTGCTTAATTGATTTATTTTTCCTCATTGCTGCTTGTCAGATTTTCAGGAATGTCATCTAAAACTTCAAGCAGATACCCCAGAGGATTTTAGAAGAAAATGGGAAATTCTGTTCCCCTTTTCCCACAGACAAATTTAAGAACCAAACACTAAATGCCTTTGACATCCCACCAAGTGTTTTTAAATACACAAGTATCTATTACTATATGATCTGGTCTTCTTTTAGGAGTAGTAAATCTCAAGGTGTCCTGGCTTTTATTTGTAGATTGGAAAAAAACACTAACTTTTTTTTTGTTTTCCTGAATAATAAACTGTTTCACATAGATGGAATATTGTCTTTTAATCTCCAAATCTGCCTGAAATGGAAGGTAATTATTTATTGCATTAGTTCTGTATAGTGGGACGTATTTAATTAAAGTTGTGCAGGCAGTGTCATGTTTAGAGCCTGAATTTAACAGGATTTTCCCTGATTTCAGACCAGGTCCATGGTATCCGTTTAATACAGAATTAGTGGTGGGGTTTTCGGTCTGTCTCTCTGGATCCTCCCAATATTACCCATAGCCCATTAAATGTCCTGGAGCAGGTATAGACCTTGAAGACTGGCCAGAGAGCACATTTCCAGAAACACTCATTCCTGGTTTTTAAATTAATGCCTCATTTTTCCTGGTGTTTTGCTTCCCTGGTGCCGTGTGTGGGCTGCAGACTGCCGCGTTCACGTGCCCAGGCGGTCCAGGGGCTCCTGGGGCAGGGCTCCAGCCCCTGCCCGCTTGCTTTGCTTCTGCTGCACCACTGTTGGGGCTCTGTTTCATCTGTGTCTCATCTCCCAGAGTCAGGAATGGCAGAGGATAGAGGCTTTCTTCAGGGATATCTGTGCAACTGGAAAGTAGGATGACAGGGCTTTAAAAAGTGATGAGTGTTCAAAGGCGTTGGCAGTGTTCTGTGCTACAATAATCATTAGACTTTCTTATTTAATAACTGAAAATACAAGATTTTAAGATTGTGTTTCTCTTTTTCCAGTGCCACAAGGTTGCAGTAGTGAGGGAGGATAAACTTGAAGGTAAGCAGACCGGGAAAGTCATGTGGCTTTAACTTTTTGCTTTGAAAGAACAGCAAAATGAGCAAAGCTCAGAACTTGCCATCTGCACGTAAATGCCCAGCCAGGCTCTCGGGGTCAGGTGTGTACTTTTTGTACCAGCTGTTTCTCAGAATTTGGAGTATCTGAGCCAACAGCTGAATACCTTCAGGCTTGTGATTTGAGCCTGATTTTTTTTTTTTTTAAATTCTGAACATTTTGTCAGTGATTCAGTGATTCTTTTCCACCTCCCTGCTACTGACAGCAGGGAGACAACAATGCACCACAGTGTCTCACAACAATTGGGAGCCTTCAGGCCCCCAAGAATGCTGAAACTGGTAATTCTGGTTATTGGTTCAATGCAATTGCAGTCATTGTCCCAAGTCCCGTGGGTGTTAAAACGTTCTCATGGGACATTTACCTCAATTTTGTGAGTGAAAGGTGAAAAAACCCCCATTGCGACACTGCTCCCTGCACTGTCCATTGTCTCACCGTCTTCCCAGCTCTGGTCCTGCTGATGAAATCTTACACACAGAACTGAAACACAACTTTGGGCTCTTCATCACTTCCAAATAACGTCTTTGGCACTTGAGAACACACTGTGGTATTTGTGACCTTAAGGATCTGTGCTAATGACCTCAGTTTGTTTGAAAGGCTTGCGTTGTTGGAAATCTGAAGCGGATTTCTAGCTCAGGCTGTTTTCCTCGGGGTAGGAGATTGTCAGGCAGTGCAACTACTCTGTCATGTTTGTTGAGTTATGTGTGCTGCGTAACACTCTTGTGTTTGCTGTGGAGGAAAGGGTTGCTCATGGTTTTTGTATTGGAAGGCAGGCCAAAGGTATGACTTATATTTGGAAGAGACTGAGATTTTTGATGGGAATAGGGCTGCATAATCTAGGACTGGCCCCAAGAAATGATTACTGTGTGTATTTTTACAGTGCCTAGAAGCTCAGCCTCAGACCAGGACTCTGTGGAAAGCACAATATAAGCAATGAACAAAGAATTCCTAAAAACCAACCCTTGTCTCAGGGGGGGTTGCAGTCTAAGTAGCATAGGAAAGATAAAGTTTTGATTCCAGCAGACTGGTGGGGGTGACACTGTGGGGCTGGACACAGCCCCAGTGGCAGAAAGCAATGACCAGCTACCTTCTGCCTCAGCTTTAGGTACTCACTCAGATACTCTGGATCCCAAACACTGGGTGCTCTGAAGGTAAACACAGAGAGATCACTCGTAAGTCAGTTGAGCAAGAACCAGGAGTGTGTAGTGGAAAACATGACAGGCTTGTGGAGTTTGGTACCTTGAGTTCTTCATCAGTGAGTGATGGGAGAAGGTGTGGTTAGACTTTTTTATATTCAAGTTTTGCTGTCAAGTAGTCTGTCAGTCTTTCTGCATCCTAAAGGGTGTGCTAACAGAGAGCTTTTTTTCCCCTCTTTTTCCTCAGCAATGAAATCTAAGCTGTCCACAATTGCCAGTGTGCACGTGTACAGCATTCAGAAGGCCCTGCTCAAGGACAGCTCCCCCCTCTACAACACCGACTACGACATCGTCAAAACAAACCTGCAGCACTGCAGCAAGTGAGTCCAGGCTCCCTTTCCCTTCCAAAGCACTTCCAGACTGGTGTTGCACTTCAGTGCTTACTAGATAGGCCTGGATTTTTAAAAAGCGAGGAAAAGATATCCTCAAAATCCTGCCAGACCAGGGCCCAAAGAGCACATTGTGTGATGGTTTTTAAACTGAGCTCACAGTTGGTTCACTTGGTCCTTACTCCAGCAAGGAGACTGTTCCAGTACCTTGCTTGTCTGATGGCTGGAAACGTTTCTCTTTTCCAGGCCACACTTAATCATGACCATTTTAATCCAGTTCTCAGCCAGACAGGAAGAGAAAATCAAAACAGGCTGATAAAACCATGAATGATGTGCTCAGCAAAGCATTTGCAGGAGTTTGCTTTCTGTTTTATGAAACTGTGTTTTCATCTTCTGGACTCATCTACTTCTCTGGAGATGTCTCAGAGGAACTCCTTCTCCAGGAGTTGGGCTTTGATCTGTGTGGTTTCACTGGAGTTCAGAATAGGTTGTGATCCCTGAGATGTAGGAGAAGCACACAAAACAGTCCAGGCAGCACGAGTGTCCTTCATGGTAGAGCTGGAAAAGAACTGGGAGGGACTGCAGTCTCCAGGAGTCACTGTCTCTCTCCTGAGCAGCACCTGGCAGCTGCAGCTTTTAATCTGTGTGTCGTTCCCACCACAACAGTTTCAGCTTGAAGTCATGGGGATGCACAGTGCCATGACCAATCTGGTTTAAAGGGGGATGCCTGAAGGGTGTGTCATAGGAAGAGTATAGAATTTGAAAGGAGAAACGTGGTTGTATCCAAAGTGTTGACCAGAGAGTGGCAGAGAAAATAGAAGCTGTGTGTTTGGGGCATGAGTGTGGATGCCCTGGAAGGTGCTGGATAATCCCTCCTCAGTGGAGCCACGTGCCCTGGGTGTGGCTGTAGTTCCCTTCTGTTTTCTCTTAGGAAGGCAACTGCAGCCACAGTTTGTTTTCTTCCCCTCTGTTTACTCTTAGGCACCCCAGTGTGGTGGTACTTGTGCCTTAGGGATACTTGTATCCTTTGGGATTTAAACATCCTGAAGGTTTAGATAATCCAAGTTCTATCTTTGAAGTCTGTGTGTAAATCCAGTTTTGAAGCAGGATTTCCCAAGCAAACTAAGAAGAATTGCACCTTCTTCGTTTGTGACCTGGCTGAGGTAAATACAAATTGATCACATTCCCTCTCTCTTGCCATCTGCATGGAGAGTCTTTGACACTTGGGAAAAGATTCCTGCAGGACCTGCAAAAGCCAGAGGTTTAATTATGTGAGGTTTGTAGCAAACAGAACCTCCCTGTCTGTCCAGATATTTCACAGCTCCAGGACAAGGATCTTTATTCTCTTCTGTGTTTCTACGGGACCTGCTTTGCCTGAAGACAGTGCATGGTTAGATGTACAAACTAATACCAATGTCTGGGTTTAATGCCTGTTGCAATTGCCAGCTTCCCAAGCAGAAGCAGCTCCTTGTTTGCAGAGCATACTCCAAGTATTGCCTATTTTTTCAGTGATTATTTAGTGAATTTTAGGTTGAGCCCATAAAGTTATAGTCACACAGCAGCATCAAGGCAAGCTGACTTGGAATGTGGGAAGTTTAGCTGAGCACAGTCAACCCAACTGTTGACAATATTATTTGTGACAATATTATATATTGGAGGGTTGGTGGTGTTTAGAGTAGGAGCTCAAGCTGCTCTGAGAGCTGTATTAACCATGTTAAAAACAGATTGAAAGTATAAAGGAGAGCAAGATTATTTTTCTTCAGTGTCTGCTTTCCTTCCTTTAAAGGTTTGAATGTCAAGAGGTTGCTGCTGCAGCCTCAGAATGCTGTGGAGATGGTGTTGTTTTGTTAATACACATCCTGATGGGAGTAGGAGCGGACTGTGCACGTGAGCAGTTAATGCTGAGGCACAGAAACAAACTGGCAAAAGGCTGCTTTATTTCTTAGGCAAATAAAAATATGCTGTGTAATTCAGTGGGCCGGGAGGCGTGAGTCTGGGCTCTTTTGTGACATTTCTGTGGGAAATCTGGAAAGCGTCGCCTGTGATTTGCACAGTGGGGAGCAGAGTTCAGCTATTTTTGGGAGCCGCTATTCCTGACTGTCAGTGAGTTGTGCTGTAACTGCGAGCACATCATTTAGTTCTTGTATCTCCACATCCTCAAACAATCAAGTTTCAGACCATTATAAGCCAAGCTGCTTCTCAGTCTCGGGGATTACATGGAAATGACTTTGTATAGTTAAATCGCAATGTCACGGATATTTTCTGAGCCATTTCAATTGTTCACTTTCAGCTGAGATTTGCTTACCTGGCCCAGTGTGGCTGCTTGTTGCAGCAGCTGTGGGCTTTTTCAGAGCATCAGAAAGCTGTGAAGGTTTTAGATCCTCACACAGCCATACAACCTCTGCCACAGGCTTTAGAGAGTGTAACCCGTTTTGGAATAAAATGCAGCCTGCTGCCTGTCCAGCCTGAGTGTGGAGCAGGCCCTTTTCCCCCCAGGAAAGCCGCACAGCTCGTTTAACATGCAAATACTGTGGCTCTTGCTGACAGGTTCAGCTGATCTTTTCATCAGAGGTCTCTTGCTCTGTGCCAGCCTTTCTTTCTTGTCCCATGCACACATTAAATTGCTCCTTTTTCCATAACAGGAGAACGCGGGCCGGAGGAGCAGCGGTGCTCCAGGAGGGGGGGAGGGCGAGGTGCAGGCAGCAGAGTTGAAAAGGCTAATGGGATTTTTCACTCCATCACACAGGTTCAGTGCCATCCGCTGTGCTGCCGCTGTGCCCAGGACGCCGCCTGACGCTCCCCGAGCGCCGGCGCCCGCGCAGAGCGCCCAGGGCCAGAGGGACCCCGATGCTGCCGGCGTGGTCAATGGCCACGGGCCCCCGGCTGCCAAGCCCGCCCCCCAGCAGCACAGAGGGATCATGGGCATGTTTGCGGCCAAAGCAGCGGCCAAACCCCAGAGCACACCGAAGGAGGCCAAAGCGGAGGCCAAGGAGGCCCCAGGTGTAAGTTACCTCAGACCCCCCGGCTCCGTGGCTTTATCCGCTCGCACACCCCCTCGGTGACCTCCACCACCCCTGCACCGCTTCTCCTGCTAAGCCCATGTCCCACTGGGAGTGCTCAGTGATCCTTTGTAAGTGTTTAACTGTGTGCAGTCTCCTGGGGCAAAACCGCTTCGTGCCACGCTCTTGATCTCTCCACAAAAGTGTTTTTGCCGTAACTTTGGCGTTCCCCAAAGAGCCGGATCTCCGGCATAGCTGCTTTATGGAGACAATTGTTCCGTTGTCTTCTTCTATCCCAATATACACACCAGCTGAGGATCTTGCTCTCTCCATTGTGCTTAAAAGGATTTGTTTTGAGCAGTAAGTGAAACGTGAGAAACCCAGATCTTAAAAGTATCAAGGTGTTTAAATTTGGTCGGTGAGGGAAGTTTCAGAGCTTGATCTGTGCAAGACTAAATTGTTTATCTTCTGGACTGCTGTTTTTCCAGGACAGGATTATGCTTTCATTTTAATTAGTATAATTGTTTTTAAAGCAATGTGGCCAGAAAAATGGGTGTTAAAATGGTAACACTCCCTGGGGATGGCTTAGCCTTTTTATAACAACTGAGTATGCTTCGGTTCCTTTTTCTGATTTTTAAAGGAAGTTTAGAACTGGTGAAGTGTGCGTGTTTTGGGAACTTAAGTGTCTGGTTGCCTTTTATTTGCATGAAAATAAGTTGGATTAGAAGGCTGCACTTTCCTAGGTGGTGTGGGTGGGTGGGTGTGTGATTTCTCACTCTGGTGGTTGCATTGGTGCAACAGAGCAGTGATACTTCCTTGCAAACAGCCTAGGTGCCAGAGGAGCAGGAAAAAGCCTTCCTGGTTCAGCCAGTCTCTGTTCTTTCCTCTGTCAGCTGCAGTGAGTTGAGCTGACATCTCAGTTGAGATGGCTTGCAAAAAGAACAGTTAGCTCCTGGGAGCTGACCCTAGTCCCCAGCACTTATTTCAGTAACACTGTCAGCCATCAAATGGGAACATGCCCCAGTCAGATCTGAAGGCCTGGCTAAGGAGTCTTTAGTAACTTACTCTGGCCCCTTTGATGCACATGGTGCCTAGTGAGTATCTTCAGATTCTCCAAAACAGAGAATTTGCTAAATCTGCTGAAATCTAAGGCAGTGGGAACACTTTATTTTGCTTGTCCAGAAGCAGAGCTGTGCATCTTGAGGGCCGGGAGCAATTCCTGTGCTTATTCCTCTCTTTGCTTCCAGGTGTCTGCAGCAAGCAGCAAGCCACCAATTAAGAACAACATCATGAACAACTTCTTTGGAAAAGCTGCTATGAGTAAGTGCTCCTCTGTTTCCAGAGGCCAGCATAGTCAGGGAATAGCCTGTTGTAGTTAAAAACAAACAAACAAAACCCCAAATCTGAGGATTATTTGAAGTCTCTCTTATATTCTTTTAAATTGTATTTTATTCAAGCTGGGTAGAAATTAAAAAATATTCAGTACAATCAAGTGTTTTGTACTAGAGCCGTGATGGGAGGCATACAGAAAGGAGCAGAGCTCTTCCTCCACACTGGATTTTCTTTATATCCCCTTTTTCCTTATAGTTTTCCATACTTTCTTCTGCTCTTTTGCACTCAAAGGGGTTAATGTTTTTGCACACAGCTTTTAAAGCAGAAATTAAGAGTTTTCAGTGGAATTTTTCAGACAAAAAGCTTGCTGGAGGGAGATCAATTAAAATGACATATTTGAGCAGACTAACCCAGGAAGGATTTTTAGTGCAGAAGAAATCTGATTTAAAGTGAGTTCTCCTGGCTGGAAGATCAGCTATTGGTGAGATGTTTGCCAAAACCTGTTTTGCAGGGCATGTTAATGGTGCTTGCTTTTCATCACACAGCACTGAGGAGCCCATCGTTAGTTTTAGGGTTAATTTCTTTCTTAAAAACTGAAGGACTGATAAATGGAGAATAAAAATGAGGGGTGGCCTTTCTCTTTGAGCAGAGGTTTAGACTAGGTGCCTTGGACTAGATGACCTCTGCAGTCTGAATTATCCAAGTCTAAAGAAACTATGCTGAAGCTTTTAAATACTGGAATATTGGAAAAGGACTGTGGGACCTTCTTCAAAGATTCCCTTATAGCAGTGAGTGCAAGAGGCTTCAAAGAATTTTGGAAGAGAGTAAACAGCAAAGTTCACTTTCTAACAGACATCTGTCAAAGTTTGCAGGGGACAGTTCCAGCACTGAGCAGAGAAGGCACAGCCCTGCTGGGACTCTTTGAGTCCCTGTTTTGGTGAGACTGAGGGAGCTGAGGACGCTCTCAGCCTAAGGACAGTCACTGCAATTAACTGGAGTAAATTCTACAGGTCTGAGAAGAGCCCTAGACCAAAGCTGATGTGCTGAAAATCCAAAGTGACATTCCCCATGACCCAGTAGTGATGGGGGAGGCTCTGTGGATGTGTTTCCATCATTTCCAATGGGCGCTCTTCTCTGCTGAGTCCTGTCACATCGAGGAAACTTGTGAGGTGGCTGCAGAGAAGGAGCAAGCTGAGCAGAACTGGAAATGATTATATGTATGGAAGAGAGGCTGGGATTCCAGGAGTAAGATTTATTCCCTACGTGCATCAAAGGTTCCACCATTGCCAGAAAGTCCTGAGTTAACAACAGTGGGGTCCTTGGGCTTTCTGCTGTTGATCATAAATAAGAGAGCTGTCGTTCCAGTGCCGTTTGCCCTTGCCCAGGGAAGCAGGCAGCCTGTTTTCCCAGAACTCCCAGAAAGGCATTGGCACGATGTTGTGGCCCTGCCAGCAGCCTCTGACCCTGTCTCTATTGGACACTCAAGGTTGGGTTCTTTCTCTCCTTGAACTGAAATTGATGAGAGGGAGGCAGTTTTCTCTTGTTCGGTCTTGGTCGTTTATTCTTCTCTTATCAGCATTACATGTATACAAGGTACAAGGAGCTACGTGCACTAAGATAGAGAGGCACAAAATGGCTGACAAAGATCTTCTTCAAGGTCTTTTATATGTCCATTTACCCAATTAACAGATGCCAACTAAATTATTTTTCTTAATGACCCAACACCTGAGTGCTGCACTGCAGCATCTTCTGTCCAATCACCTACTACTACCCAAAAACCTCTAGAAGAAGAAGATGAAGAAAGAAGGACAAGAGACAACACCCTAAATCCTCCATCTTGTCTTCTGTTCTCTAAACTACTTTAACTTTTTCACCCAGTGACTTAAGAAAGCTTTCTAATTTACACACTTACATTCCTAGCTTTTCTATTTAACTTTAACAGTTGTTTTCAGGATGTTATATGAAATTCAGTGCTTTCTTGGATGTCAGAGACAGATATCAGAGATAAGGGCACACTCTCTGTACCTCTGACTCCAACATGATCCCACGGATGATCTCCTGCCAGTGCCTCCCAGTCCTCTTCCACAGAGTTTTAACTGCTGCAGAACACGTGGCCTGAGATCAGGAACAGCAGAAACATGGAAAATCACCTGGAAATTTAGCATGCCCTTCTTTCTCCCATGTCTGTTGCAGCTTGGCCAATCTGGATCCCTAAATACATGATGGGTAGTGTTGTCTGTATTCTTGGTGCACAGAGCTAGCCAGCTGCGTTGTAAGTTGTCATTCAGACTGAATGCCCAGTGTTTGTTCTTTTTGAATGGTTTATTCACAGATAAACTCAAAGCCAACTCTGTGCCTGAGCAGCCAAAGGAGGAGAAAGAAGCAGTGAGGCCTTCAGTTGCTGTAGCAGAACCAGAGTCATCTCCTAATACTGCAGCAGAGAAACCTGGGAAGAAAACAGAGTCTGCTAGAATTCAGCAAAAGGACAAGAAAAGGTGGGTCGTGCCTTTCGGGGTCCCTGTGAACCTGTCTGGGGACAGCCTGCATGGAGCTGGCTGGTCATACAATGCTGGCTCACCTCCTGTTTCCATCTACTAAATTGTGTTAAACATGACTAAAATTATCTCTCAGGATTTTTTCCTGGTGTTCCTTTTCCATTTGCTGCTGTAGGTGCCTCAGGGCCATTAGTGCCATTGCATATTGGACGGGACACGGCCCAGGTTGTCCTCAGTGGGAAGGGATGACTTTCCATGAGACAACCTCCCACTGTGAGCAGCCAGGGGAGAGACCCCGCAGGCAGCTTGGGGAGGGCTGGCAGGAGCACCTGTCCTGCAGGGAAGGTGGGATGTTCCCAAGCTTGTATGTACACAACTTGCAGCACAAAGTTGTGCTTGTTGATCTCCATAGCTCATGTACGGCTGCTTTCAATGCCACTGGTTTACTTTGGGCTGAGGCTCCAAGTTAATTTTAAGTTCAGCCCTTTGTGTTTAATCCAACCCAAACCGACAAAGAATCGCTACAGTCTGATGGCTCTCTGGTGGCCTATGAGTAATTAATTGGTGGTCTCAATCCATTTCTAACTGAATAGGTAAGCACACCACCCAGCCCACCATCGCAGTTAGCACTAACTGCTTGTCTCATTGATAGCCTTGTCCAAGAAGCCAAGGGCCTGGAGGTATTGGCAGCGTGGAGTTGGGAAGGCCACTTGGGCTGTCCCAGCTCTTTGAGGATACGTGGGCCTTTAGCCTCCAGGCTTGTTCGTCTGACACGTCTCGCCAACATTAAAAAGAAAGAAGCTATTTTATTTTTCCAGTAGTCTTTAAAAATGGCTCCAGGATTCTGAGACACTACCTCATAGTCAGTCAGTGGCAAGCAGTCTGTCAAAAGAGCTTCTGAGTGATGCTTTTGGGGACATTGGGAGCCTGAGCTAAAGAGACAAGATCAGAAACACACTCTTGCCAGGCTGCTGTGGCCAAGCGAGGTGAGGTACTGGGCTGAAATGCAGAGGGGCTAAAGAAATCCTCCTTGTTCTGGACAGCTGGATACGGGGAGGGATGAGAGGCCTGGAAATGCTCGTGCACCTATGCTCGGCTAGTGAGTGCAGAGTATGCAATGCTCATGTTTTTAAGAGGCATTTGATTTCCTTCCATGAGGAATGTGCTCATCCAGATGCAGGTGATGCTTTCATGCACACATGAGAGATAATGGGTGTTCATTCCCTTTTTTTTTTCCCCTTTCATTTTTGTGGCAGTAAAATGAAGAGAGCAGATAGGTCAGATGACGAGGACGAAAGAGATCCCGAAAGTGTCAAGAAAAAGAGGAAGAGAATCAAACAACTTCAGTCTGACAGCAGTGATGAAGAAGGTAACAAGATCTGTAAACAATCAGGCATGTGGGTCAGGGGCCTGATTTCCAAAACATTACTCTGCAAATCTGTTGGTCAGTGATTGAGGGAATAGTTTGAAGGACTAAAGGCCATGGAAATGGCTGTATCCTGAGCTTTCCAGTTATCTTTGTGCTGCAAGCACTTGGGCATAGGGTTGAGATGTCTCAAAACAAAGATTCGGTCTTTGTTTTAGCTTAGCTCAGACCTGGCTGTCTCCTCACCAAGTGTGCTGCCAGTGCCACTGATGTGTGGGAAGGAGGTTCCCAAAATCTCTTGCGAAAGATAGTGTGCCTTCCAGAGCCATAGGGCTGGTCAGAACCAGTTTGTGTGGGGAGGAAACACAAATGGCCTCCCTCTCCTCACAGGGTCATTTTTAGTATCTTTATTCTGTTTGTTCATAGAAAGGGTTTGGAAGATAGTGTTGGAAGCAAGACATCCAAAAAGAAAGGAGATGCTAGGGAAGTTGGAGGCAAAGCAGTTGAGCCGTATCCGATGCGACTCTGCGTCTCCTTGGTGGCTGTGACAGGAGTGGGGTGCCCAGAACATTGCAAGATTTGGGCTTATAATGAGGAACAGCAGGCCTGGATCCCAAAGAATTTGGATAACTGAGGTGACAAATGCCGTTCAATATAGATAACTGGGAAATAAATTGGATTTGAGCTTGGGAGTATGTGCTAAATGGAACAGTCATCCAGCAAGCTGCTCTGGAAAGGAGGTTGGGGATCCTTACGGACGAGTAATTGAAACCACCAGTTTGGTGTAGAGGTCCAGTAAAAGAAGGTGAAACAGCAAATGGGGTGTACTGGTGAGGAGGTGAAGTCCCTCAGGAGAGCCAGAGCAGATTCCTCATTTAGTGTGGCTGACACATGGGCACCAGCTGGGACATCAGGAAAATCTGCAGTGCCAGGGAGAGGTGGCTGATGTTGGTATCTTTGCAGTATCCATGCCACCTCTGGGCCTCTTTTCATAGTTTCCCTGCTGCCCACATAATTTCAAATGATCTTTGTCATCAGGTATGTATCACTTCTTAGACTCTTCCACAGGATGATAAATCTCTCAAGAAGCTGTTCTTCATGATCAGCCTTAATTCTGTCACATTCCAGTATGAAGCTCCTTGTTTGGCTATCAAATATATATATATACATATATGCCCACACTCTTTTGTATTTATTTCTTTAAATGTTTGTTTTTCCATTTCCTCATCATCCCCTACTGACAAGCTGAGGTTGTTTAGCTCTGAGGAGAGAGTTTTGAAATCAGCCCATCCTTGCTGGTAGAGGCCTTTGGTCCTGCTGCTTGCCCAGGAATGAAGATATATTTGAATTGTTTGGAATATTTCTAATTAGTTACCAAACTGGTAATATTATATTTTGTATTGAAGTAGAAGACTGTGAGTTGGATGGAAAAAACAATATATATGTGTATATATATATATACACACATACATATATGTATATACACAGCAGCTGGACTTCAAGAGCATCTGTTCTTGGAAAGGTTGAAAACAGGTTTCTGCAGAGAGCAGGGGCAATTTCAGTCAACAGCATCAGTGAGCAAAATGGGGCCTGGAGTGACAGGCACACTTAGGAAGGTTTTGTGGGTGTGAAACTCAGCCTGCATGGCTGATGTGAAGCACTTATGGGCAATTCCTTGTCAGGCCAGGTCTCCTGCCTAGTTCTATATTAGTCTGCTCTTGATGTACTAAATGTAGCTCTAAATAAGCTCTCCTTACACCAGCATCAGCACATTGTACCACTCTGGAAATACAGAGAGGGCATAAGGCACAATCCTCTCCATTTAAATGATTTTTCATTAAAAAGTTATATTGGTATGAGGGTTCCTTAGTCACTGCGGGTTGTTTTGCTTCCAGTGCCAGGATAAACTCCACAAATGCGCCCACAGAGGACAGGAGGTTTGGCAGCTTCAGCTGTACCAACACAGGCAGCGTTTGGCAGTGTTGACAAGTGTTTTACAGCCACTTTGGAGGGTGATTTCAGTGGCACTGTGACCTACAAACTCAGTGGGTTTTGGAGAGCCACAGCAGAAGCCCTAAAGCTTCTCACAGTTTTTCCAGGCAGGGTCAGAGCAAACCGAACAAAGCCAGGATTTACATCTTTGGTCCATCCAGTTGCCCAACTTGTATCCATTTCATGCAGCTGTTGCTGTTGAGCAAACTGTGGGCAGCAGCTAGCGGTTGACTCAGGAGTTATCACATGTCAGAGGGCTGTGTTGGCTAGAAGAGGATAATAAAGTAATAAAAAAGCTTGATAGTAGTTCTGAACACTGACGTGGGGAGAAGGTGCCTTCTGCCTGCCAAAAGCTGGGGAAATTCTTTGAAGGAAGCTGAGAAAAGCCTGAATTTCCCCCAAGGAATCTAGTGGAGCTGGCACACACACGATGCCTTCAGCTTGAGCACGGCAGAGGCTTTTCACCAGGCTGGCTTTCAGCCCTCTTAGCTTGTCCTCTCCTGAAGATATTTTCAGAGGGCTGAGGCCAGGCTGGGCAGGGGTAGCGCAGGTTTGGGGCCGAGCAGTCTCTGGAGGCCTCAGCCCGGGGTTGGCGTGAGGCTGGGATAAACACTGAGTGTTGGGATAAACACTTGCAGCCCCTCGGCCACCCCAGCGCCTGCAGCTGGGAGCAGAGCCCGTCTGGCTCTGTCCTGCGGCGCTGCCAGCCCCGGCCCTCCGCAGCAAGGAGAAAGCCCAGGCGCGTTATCCCACCCTGTTTGCATTCCCGTGCCTCGCTCTCGGCAGTCGGGAGGCCGAGGAATGCCATTTCTCCCTGGCGCTGGCAGCCGCGCTGGAGCCCTGGGTAACCTGCGGAGGTCAGCTGGCCGCGCTCCCGGCAGCGCCGTAACTCCTCGCTGACCTAACCCCCCGGGACAGCTCCGGATCCCGGCTGCCAGCAGGGCTGCGAGCAGGAGCCGGGCAGGCCCCAGCCACATCCGTGTCCTGCTGAAGCAGTAGGTCACAGGAGCGTTTGCTCCCCCACATCCCAGGGCTGGTGTGGCGGCGTTTCTCACTTGGAGCTCCTGGAGCTCTGTCCCCCTGCCAGCCCCACGGGAGGGTGACCCTGCCTTGCTCGTTGGTCTAAAGCCCTGCTTGTCTCACTTTGACGTTGCTGGTAGAGGCTCCAGAGCTCACTTTGCTCCGTACAAATGTGTGAGGGTGTCCTTGACTGCTTTGATCAGTTCTGGCATTGACTGGAGTCTGTTGAACCCAGAGGAGAGCAAGGAGATGAAACAGTGAGAGAATATGCTTCTTTTTTTGCAATGGTTTGGATTTTTGTGGGATTTTTTTGTTTTGTTTTGTTTTGTTTTTGTTTTTTTTTCAAATTAAAGTTTGAGATGTCCCTTAACAATCTTCTAGGATGTGTGATAGTGTATTGCACTTTGTTCTTGGGTTATGCTAATAACATGGATTGTTTGGGATGTGTAACGCCACCAGTGAAGCAACAACTGTTTTACTACACCCCGCCTCTTTTAATTTCTAAACAAATCAGTCACTCTCTTTAACAAGTAAGTGAAGTGTATAGCTAAAACCTGACAGTTCCTGTGCCTGGTTTTAAAGTTTCCCTTGGTGGAACTGCTTTTTTTGTCTTACCAAAAATCCCCTGTACACTTCTCCTATCCCATCCCATCCCATCCCATCCCATCCCATCCCATCCCATCCCATCCCATCCCATCCCACTCTCCTTCTTTCGGGAATCTCAGTGTGTAGCGTTACACCCACGTGCCATCAAGGTGTTCTTCTTCCCAGCAGGTGTCCCACTGTCTCCCACACCCGAGGAAGTGGGAGCTCCTTCTCCACCACCTGTACCTGCTCTGAAAACTGAACTGGAGCCTGCATCCACGGAGGTGAGAGCAGATTAGGGTGATTAGCTGCCAGAAATGAACTCCTGGTTTCTCATCAATGCTGCAATGTCCTCCAGGTGTCAGCTGCAGGGAGGAAGAGGAAGCGGAAGCGTGTGCTGAAATCCAAGATGTTTATTGATGAGGAGGAAGGCTGCATGGGTAAGACTGGCTGTGCCCTACACTCACTGCATCTCACTTTATTGGCCATTTTAACAGGCCAGCCTCTCCCAGGCTTTGAAAGAGGTTCACAAAATCACTTAGTTATCCCACTTGGAACTCCTGCTCCCAGACTGAGGTAACTGTGCCTCTGCTGAAGGCCTGGGTAGGGAGTCAGAGCTGTAGTTGAATCCTTACCCTTTTTGATTATTCACTGATTTTCCTTCAGTTCTTTTCCCTTTCTTCCTGTCATCATGATTAGCACCTTCATTTAATCTCGTCTCCTAAGCTGCAAGGTTTTAAATATGGTAGAGAAAGAGGTTTAGGGTTTGGGATAAATTCTGGCTGAGATAACTTTGTTGTGTTTTGTTTTTGTTTTTTTTTTATCTTGAGGCTAAATCCAGAGCTGTGCAGAACTTGATTATATGTTAAAGGAATTTACAGTATCCCAGATAAACAGGGAATAAGTTGGGGCTTAAATACTTCATAGGGTTTCTGTTTCTGATAAGCGTGACTGCTTTCAGAAGGCAACAGAGTCCCTGCAGAGGTCCCGAGAGCCAGAGGTTTTGAATTCCAGCCTAGCTGGACTCTGCTTCCTCCTGTGACCTGGAGAAAGCTGTGTAACACCACTGTATTTGTTTCCTCCTTGTCCTGACATTGAAGTAGAGATGCAAACGTTCAGATTATGTTAATGTGGGTTTTGGGGGTTTTTTTTGCGGCTTTAAACACTTAGGAGTGTGGAATGTGTTCTTTGTAATGCTGTTGTCAGCTCCATTGTATGGGATGCTTTCATTCTCCAGCCTGACTGGGCTGAGGAGATGCCAGTGGAGCTCAGCTGGTGCTGGCGAGGATGTGGTGCTGTTGTACAGGTCTGTCGTGGTGCTGGACATGGAGAGCCTCGGGCATTCCTGGCCCAGTTCCGGAGCTGCCTGGCCCAGACTCAGCCTGTGTCTGTTTGCACCTGTCTGCAGAGCTGCATTTTCTGTTTCCTATTAACTCCTTTAAAGAAACACAAAGCTGTAGCTCTCAGCAGCTGGCTGCACTGGGACTGAGATCCCAAGTGCTGCATTCTTGTCCAAGAATTGGCCTTGCACAGTTATTGACAGTTTTGGCTGGTTACCTTATGGGGTGTTTTGCCCTCCCATCCCAGATAGAGCCATTAAAACACTTAGAATGAAAATGGAACAAAATAGCTTTAGAGAGGGAGTTGAGTTGTACAAACTCTGCATCCAAACTGCAGGAATATCTCCTCCAGGTTCACCTGGGAATATTGCCTTTCTTTCTCTGCCCTTCACCCCCACAGGGTTTCATAATCCCTTGGAAAATCCAGACTCCCAGCTTTACAGTTCATATGCATTTATGAAAAGGGAGTGCAAGGCCCTGTTGTGCCCTTGGGAGACAGATCCTGTGGGATGGAGAGAGGGATGGAGCTGGGATACTGGGGAACTGGGTGGGGAGGAGATGCTGTTTTCTCTACGACAAATCCTCCAGCCTGTTATGCAGGACTTGCTGTCTAGTTATTGTCCAGTTTCTCTCCTCCCTTCCATTCCCCACCCTTTCCATGCACAGGCCTAATAATTCAAAGGCTAAATAACTTGCAAATCTCCCAGGCTAATGTAAATTTTAGTTATTCTTTGAAATACTGGGGTTTTTTCCCCCTCTCCTGCTGTTGTTTTGTTTTTAAACCAACACTAGGTTTTAAGAGGTGTTAAATCCTAACATATCCTGGTATGAGGCTGTACTTTATATTTCTTCACAATTATAAGGGATAGTTTTCACAATAGCTGCAACAGCAAGGAATTGGTGTCAAAAAGCAAAAGTAATTTAAGGATTAGCCCTGAGGGAAATTGAGCAATTAAAGTGTGTGTGGAGTTAAGGACAAGACACATTCCTAGGCATCAACAGAAATCCATGGATTGAGGGCCTGCTCTTAGGCTCCAGTAAAGGTGAATTATTGAGGTTTAAGTCTGTGTGTTTCTACCTTGCACTTTCTAAAGCTTCAAAGGGCTCATGTGGGCTTGGAGATTGGAATATCCATGTGTGCATTGGAGGGAAATTTGTGTTACAGCATTTTAGAGCTCCCATCATTTGATCCACTCTGATTTAGTGAGTCTGGCTGTGAGTGGGGCATCAGTAACCTGTGCACCCATAGGTACTGCAAATCCAGACTTCTGAAGTTCAGCTGAGATTGCAGCCAAAGAAAGTTGATCTAAGCTGTGTTACTGCAATTGGAGGGGGTTAACTGCATGCTTTGGGGGTTCCCAGCGGTTCCTGACAGGGCTGACAGCAGCATAAGGTTTTTGAGTTCACCCAGTGGTCTGTGGATGGTGCACCCTGGAAAGCCTGTTGCCTCTGAAGGGAGATTGCTTGGTTTGCAGTCCCTGCTTGAGGTTCTGCTAGTGCTGCCCAGGAGGATTTCATAGCATTCCTCTTCCCAGTCTCTGGTGACGTAGGAAACCTTATTTAACTTGATGCATTAATACAAGTGAAAGCCAGTTTCCCAGAAGAAGGGAAGTTAAGACATCTGTTTAAAAGAATACAGTTGCTAAAGAAAAATGGCTTACCAAAAGAATCCCAGAGCACTGCTGGGAAAGCTGATATAACAACATGTACTGGGGTCTGACAGTGGCTTTCATCAGTGGAGCTGACTCCAGTGTAATTTCCGTGAGCGTTGTTTTATATCCCTGGGCTTTCCATCGCCGGACGCTGACAGCAGTGAGCTGGCAATCCCCTTCAGGCAGAGTCCCTGGCTGCAGACACGGCTTTGGGTTGATTTTTTATAAAGGATTTCTTTATGTTTGCCCTGCTTGGCCACCTCTGTGGAAAGAAGCTGCCCCAAAGGTTTTGTGCCCCTTGAGATGAGCGACATCTGCTTTGCTCTTTCCTGACTGTCCAATCAATGTGCTGGTGAGGGCAGCTTGGAGATGTCTCTAGGTTGTCTTGCCTGGATTTCTGGACAATCTGATTGCTTTGGCCCCTGTGGAAATCAGACCAAGTCAGAATAGTGGAGTTTAGCCATAAAGTAGATGTTCCATTGTCTAATGCTAAACCACTGATTCTGATCTCCTTCAGACTCATCACTTTCTGATGGCTGCTTGTCAGCCTTTGCCATATGAATTAGAATCTGAGGATCACTGTGGTTGGAAAAGCCCTCTAAGGCCATTGACTCCAGCTGTTCCCCCAGCACTGCCAGGGCAGCACTGGCCCATGTCCCCAAGTGCCCCACTGCATGGCTTTTAAATCCCTGCAGGGATGAGGACTCCACCACTGCCCTGGGCAGCTGTGCCAGGGCTGGACAGCCCTTTTAGGGAAGGAATTTTCCCTAATAGCCAACCTAATGGACTTAATTCCTGTGTCTGACATGTGCTCCTTGAACCCAAAACGTTCCTTTCCAGGAGTGCAATGGGAAGGCTGCAATGGGAAGGTCTTTGGTTTAAAGATGGCTTAACCATCATCATCATCCTCTGCTCCCTTCCCTCTTCTTCCCACCAGTGACTGAGAAGGTTTACGAGAGCGAATCCTGCACGGACAGCGAGGATGAATTCCCCAAGCCCAAGGCACCAGCTCCACACAAACAGCCTGTGCTGCCCACAAAGAGAGAACCAAAGGAAGAAAGGAAGAACCTGAAGAAAGGGGCAGCTCCTGCCAACAGAGCCAACAAACAGGTCTCCATCATGGGCTTTTTCCAGAAGAAATGAACTGGGTCTATCTCCCAGTGCCCTTGGCAGCTTGGGAGTGTTGCTCCCTTTTTTTGCGTGGCTCTCTGCAAGCTGCTGCTGCTTGTGGAGGCCAACATGCAACCCCTGGTTACGCAAGGTGTCCTGCTTACTGTGTAAGGAAGCCCTCTGGACTAGATTTTGTATCAGAGAAAAGTTTTTATTTGTTACTGCAGTAATTTCAGTCATCTTCACTAAGCAGTGTGGGAACTGCCAGCTAAAAGCAACATTTAGAGGAGCTCTTGAAAGACTGTTAAATCTGTTCACGTGAAATTGTATTTTTGGTGCTAAGTTGGGAGAGGAATTGTGGAGTTTTCCTCCCCTCTTTGTACACCCTCAACTCTTCAGACTGATCCAGATGTTCACATTGGGTAGAAGCTGTAATGCAGCAGGTCTTCAGGCACAGACACAAATACTGAACATCTGCTTCAGCTTTAACTGAATGAAGTGTACTTCATTTCCCCCCTAAGACTGGTAAATAGTTTTTGCTCTGCCTTTCATAATCTTTTTTTGGACAAAGCAGTGCATATGAAATTCTCTTTTCTTCCTTGAACGTATCCTCTTAACTTGCTCAGATGCCTAATTATAGACTGGGACACTGTTGGTGTTCTGTCTTTACAAAAACATCCTTGAGGCTTCCTACCCAATTGGCTCTGGAGTTATTGGGGGAAGGCTTTGCTGTTATTGGGAAAGAAAGTGGATCTTTATCCTTGGAGGCCAGTGAGTCAGAGGGAAGGGTGATTAGAGGGCACTGTTGATAACACCAGCCGGGTACCAGGAACAGGGTGCGCTGCATTGCGGGGTTCATAGGTTTTGGGTTGCCTGAAGGGTTTTTTACAGGCATGAACCAGACAAGAGAAGAGTTTTTCCTTGGACATCTCATCATCTGCCTGCTGAAGGAGGTGTGTCACACAGCACATGGTCCTGAGGAGCCTGTTATGGGAGGGGAATAAAGCACACCAATCCTGTTAACTAGAAAGGAGCTGTTAGTCTGGGCCTCCTGCTCAGCTCTGAGGCTGACAGACAGATGGAAAAGATTTTTACATCTTTTACAGGCTGGTGAGTGCTCCCAGATAGGGGCTGGTGTTGTCAGTGGTTGGTTGAGAGGAGCTGCTGTACACCAGCAGCATCACTGGGTTTGTGCCTGTGCTGTGGCCTGGGAAGAGAATGAACAACCATATTCTGGTTTAATGAAGGAAGTTTAACTGTTGAGAGAAAAACCCACCCTGCTGTAGTGGTTCTGTTGTTCTTGGTAGAGTTGAGGGGGTATTTTTAAAGGTAACAGTAACAAATCCCATTAAACATGGATTTTTATTTTTTTTTTTTTCATTTTTCCTTATTCATTAAATATAATGTGTCAAATCCTGATTTCCAAGGGTTGTTGTGATATTTGACTGCGTGGAAGTCAAAGGCATTTCTCCGTTGAAGTGGATAAAGATTTCTTCCATCAAAACCAGGGCTGGAAGCTTTCAACTGAATGTTTTAGGGCATCTGAAGCCTCAAAGTACCAGGATTTGTATTGAATTTGGATCCCCAGAGCATCATTCCAGTGGCAGAGGGACAGGACGGGGTGTGCTGGTTCTCCTGCTCCTCACCTCTGCCGTGGTCTCGCTGGAGCTCCCGGCTCCACCCCGACTCCTGTAACCAGATCGACGTCATACGGCACTTCCTCAGGAAAATGACTTAATGTCTGCAGGAGCAGGACCCGGGAGAACTTCAGACTTCCAAAAATCATGATCTCATACTCCTCACTCCCGCACTCCATGGGCTGCCAGCCCCAGGGGGGCTTCAGGTCCCTGGATGCCCCCTTGGCCAAGGTTGGAGTGTCCCCAGGTGGTGCCTGGAGCAAGGAACTGGGGCTGGAGAGAGGGAGAAGGTTCTCCTGTGGGTCGGAGTCACTCCTTGGGCACTCAGGGGCTGGAGGGGGAAAAATGTCCATGGAGCACATCTCCTGCCTTAGGACATGGTACTGGTGGGGCTCAGGGTCCAAAGGCTCCTCCTGGAGATGCAGAGGTCTTTATACCTGTGCATGTGTCATTTATAGCTGGAGATCCAGATCCAAGGGGGATCCGCTCTACCTCTTCCCCCTGTATCTCCCCACCACATTTACACCCTCGGAAGAGCCTCAGAAGAGGCAGTGGGAGAAGTTCATTCAATGAAGTGCAGCTAATAGTGTTTCTTTCCTCCCTAACAACCTTATTTCAGGCAGAGGAATCTCCATCCTCGTTTTCCAGGTGCACTGAGGAGTTGCACTGTCAGACGCTCCATGCTAGAGCTGTTGCACCGGACTCTTGTTGGACGTGGTGCTTCTGAGACAGCAGCCCCTGGGAAGGGGCTGGAAGTGCTGCTCTGAGGGATGCAAAAGCCTCATCCCTTGTTCGGGAGACAGGCGAGCTGATGGGTAAAGCCCTCCTTCCCCCGGGGCAGGGCGTGCTGGCAGAATCCCTCCCGCTCGGGCAGTTGGGAGCTAAGCGGGGGGAACCGAGCACGATGGCCGGGCTGGCTGGGAGGGTGTCCCGGCAGCCTGCTGGAATTGTTTTGCTCTCCCGACAGGCGATGCCAGCTCGGCAGCAGACACGGGAGCAGGGAGCAGAAGGGCCTTATAAGGAAGCAAAACGAGGCTCAGCCATTCCGAGGGCCGGCGGGACCTGCCGGGGCCGCGGAACCAGAGTCCAGTACCTTGGGAAAGCCATCGAGTCCCAGCTGTGCCCGACCCCCACCTCGTCCCCAGCACAGAGCACTGAGAGCCACCTCTAGGGATGGGCACTCCAAACCTCCCTGAGCGTCCTTTCCATGGAGGAATTCCTCCTGATGCCCAACCTGAGCCTCCCCTGGCCCAGCCTGAGGCCGTTCTCTCTCCTCCTGTCCCTGTTCCCCCCTGGCTGTCCCCTCCTGGCAGGGAGTTGTGCAGAGCCAGAAGGGCCCCCTGAGCCTCCTTTTCTCCTTCTGAGCCTCTTTCCAGCTCCCTCAGCCCCCCCTGGGGCTCCAGCCCCTTCCCCAGCTCCGTTCCCTGCCCTGGACACGCTCCAGCCCCTGCAGGTCTCTCTTGTCAGGAGGGTCCCAGAGCTGCGCCCCCTCACTGGAGGTGCCCCAGCACAGCCCAGGGCCTTGGGCCTCTTGCTCACCTGGACCCACCTGGGGTCATGTCCAGCCTCTGGCACCCTCACTCCCAGGACCTTTTCCAGCGTTCCAGCCACTCTGCCGCAGCCTGGAGCGCTGCCTGATTCTCCCTGTCTGGGGAATGTGGTGTGCAGGAGGTGCGGGTGCTCCTGCCCAGGTGGGGCCAAAGGATGAGCACAAGGGTACGGCCACTGCCAGGGCCAAAACCCAGGGGCAGAGAGGAGGAGGGAGCTGCAAAGCCAACGGTGGAAAGGCATCTGGGATTTTGGAGATGGCTTTTCCACATCCTTCCTTCCACGATGGGTGGGATCCGTGTGCAGTAGCCAAGCATCCCATCCCACGAGGGCACCAGGGCTGTGATGCTGGGGAAGATAAGCCATCCTGCCTGGGTGCTCAGCATCACCCCCAGGAACTGAGCATATCCCCAGGAGCAGAACATCCCGCCTTGGGGCCGGGCATCCCCTTGGATGCGCACCTCCTTCCCGTGGGGCTGGTGATCCCAGCTGAGCATCCTCTCTCGGGGCTGAGCAGCCCCCTGGCACGGAGCCCTGCAGCCTAACGCAATCCCTCATCTCCCTGTGGCCACATCCCCGGCTCCTTGTCCCTCGCTGTGCCCGTCGCCAGGAGCATCCCCGGAGCCGCAGCTCCCGAGCCTCCCGGCACGTCCCGGCGTTGTTTACTCCTCCCGTCCCGCCGCGTCGCTTCACCCCAGCGCTTCCTGGGCTGGTGTCTGAAAATAGATATTTTTAACCTTTTAAAAATAGAAAGTCTCGCAGAGCAGCAGCTCCTGTTTTTCCATTCCCTTCTCATTTCATCTCAGGGCGACGGAACCCGAGCCGGGCCACGCCGGGGGTGGCGTGAAGGCGGCCCCGTAAACAGGCTCCTGCAAAAGGGGCACTGGGGAAAACACACGTGTGCCTTGAGAACGAAAAGAAAGGGAAGAAAGAGAAGGAAAGAAAAAAAAGCGACTAGAAAGGCCGGCCACTTTTCGCACGGAGCCTTATTTGGTATGTTCATGAAAAGTTATATCTTCACACTGTAAAAAATGCCACTTATTACTCATGCTTTACTAGGTAAGTGTGTTTTCCTTGGCAGCAAGCGCTCTGGGGTTTTTTTCGCACTTCACTACTCCCGTACAAACTATTTCGAAGGTTTCATTAGTTTCTCCATCAGAACTGGCGCTGCTGCCGCTGTCTGAGGCTGTTAAAGCGAGACACAGCCGCTGTTTGTTCGGGGCTGTAAAACCCCAGCTCGGCTGTGCGGGGCTCACAGGGCGCCCTTTCAGCCCCGTCCCCGCTGTCACCGTGCGGGTGTCGCTGAGGACACCGCCCTGTGCCGTGTCACGGAGCGGGGCTGCCACCCCATCCATGTCCCGCTCCTCGCAGGTGTCACCCCGTCCCCTTGGAGCGCAAGTCACCCTTTCTTCACGACCGCTGTGGAAAGGGGGATGTCACCCTGTCCTGTTGTTGCTGCAGGCGATGTCGCGATGTCCCTGCACCCCTCGTAGCCCGGAGTGGGGACAGCGAGCGGTGGCACAGCCCCGTGCCCGTCCTGGCGGCCACCACCGCCCCCGGGCCGCCTGGCAGCGCTTCCCAGCCGCTCTAAAAGCCAGCTTTGTGTTTTACAGCCAGGCCCTCGCTTGGCACACGATTTTAATTAGAGTCTGGTTACACGGCTCGGCAGATGTGGAATGTATTTCTTAGCCCAGGTGGAATAAATCTATTGCCATAAAAACCAACCCCCCCTGTTATTAAATTCTCCCTTCTAAATAGCCCAGTATTGAGATGCACAGCCCCCCGCCCCCCCCCCGCCCGCTCCCCCTCAATGCAAACTCTTTTCTAAGTGCTTAATGAGCTTTAATTTTATTATATTCCCTGCCCGTATGGAACCGGCTTCTGGTCCTGGCGCAGGTTCCCGGCTACCGGCCCCTGTGCGAGGGGTGCGGGGACTGGCCAGCCCCATGGCCGGGGGCTCGGGGCTGTCCTTGCAGCAGCAAAGCTCAGCTCAGGGACCGTGGTGTGGTCCCCGGTGACAGGGACGTGCCTGGGGACTGGTCCCCGCAGTTTGGAGAGCTGCTGTGGGGGCAGCCCAGGGACAGCCCTGCCCTTGGCAGGGTCCCTTGATGTCCCCGGGGATGAGCAGAGGGTCTGGCTCGGTGCCAAGGCCCCAGGCGACAGGGTGACATCGCCGGGATGTCACCAGAGCTCCAGCCCTCGCTGGAAACGGGGCTAAACGAGGGGCCCGACCCAGCTGGGGCTGGGGCACTGCCCCAGGGAATTCTGCAGGGTGCAGCCCGAGGAAGGCGAACCTCCTCACCCACACTCCCCTCCATCAGACTGAGCAGCGCCTGGACCAGTGGTTGGCAACTTCAAAACTCACTACAGCAGGAAAAAAGCACCCAGGAGGCAGCATCTGCTTCCCAAGATCCCATCGCTCCCAGCAGAGACCGCGGGCTGGAGAGGGGAGCAGACTCTGCCCTGCTGGCACCGAAGCAAAGACTGGAGACCAGGTCAAACCTGGAGAGCTTTGTGACCCATCACAACCCTCTGTTGAGCCTCTCAAAAAGCTCCAGAAACAAAAACTGAAACAATCAAGGAGAGGGGAAAAAAGAGGAGGACATGGGACAGGAGCATGCACAGAACCCATCCCATAGGATCACTGGGATGTCATTTCCCACAAGTCTTCCAGGGACATACCCCCCTGCACCATCCCTAACCACGATGTTTGAAGAACAAAATCCCAGGGATTTTTGCTTGCAAGAGGTTCCTCCTCCCTCCCCATACCTTGGGGAAAGGGAATAAGACCACAGGCCCTGCAAGCAGCAGAGCCTGAGCCCTCCCCACAAATTCCCAGCTGGGAGACTTGGCTATGGGCTCCCCCAGGACTTTTCCCCCAGCTGGCCTGGCCTCTCCTCTGGCCCGCTGGCTGGGAATTTGCAACCAATTCTGTGCCAAGGAGCTGCAGATGACGTTATCCCTCCTCCCCAGACCAGGTGTGGGGAGCACGGCTGCTCCCTGGGGGTGCAGAGCACCGGGGAGTGAGGGACCATCCCCACCACGGACAGCGACCCCCAGGCTTGGGGAGAGCATCACCCAAGGCTTGTCTTGGAGCCCCGTGCAGGGATCAGGCTACTCTGCTGCTGGAATCTCCAGAGGAAAGAGCCAGAGCTGAGCTATGTCCCACCTCTCAGCATTCCTGCACATGCAGCCCACCATCTGTTTGTCCCAGGAGACAGCAACAAATACCTTGGGGTGAGCCCGCAGCCAAGGCAACCCAGCCATCCCCATCCCAACCCGCACATGTGCTGCCTGCCCAAGGAAAGGAGGGAAAACCCAGCTTTTGTGTCAGGGGAAAATGATCTCACAGAGGAAATGACCAACTAGAAAGGGTTAAAGTGCCATTTCAAAGGCAAAACCTTCCTCAAAATCCTTTTGGATTAATTAGGGTTAACCCTGGCCTTGCCGACCTGAAGGACAAAATTCCTCAGATACCAGTGTGTCCCAATTTGCATCAGAGCTGCTCAGACCTGCAGGGCAAGAGGTTCCCAAAGGTACCAAATGCCTTTTTGGGCATCATGATCAGCTTGGGCCAGCATTTGGTGGGGCTGATCCAGAAATGCAACACTTTCTTATTAGCAGGTCAACACCATCTGGAGTGCTTGTCCTGGGAATTTTGGGAGTCTGTCCCAGGCTGGAAGTTGCTTAGATGAAGGGCCAGATTATATTAATCTCTAATCTACCTTCTTTTGTTCCTTTTGGTGATTCACCTTCAGCTCCAAGGGCCAATAATCCATCCTGGGAAGGCAGCAAAGCACTTTGCAGTTTTTCCTGGAAGCCTTTTGGCCCAGGTGGTGACGCTGAGACCATGCCACGCCCGTGGGCACGTTTTGAAAGCCTCCATCCCTTGTGGAACTTCCAGGTCTTCCTGACTTCCAGGGAAAGGTCGTGGAGGGAAGGACAATGTGCAGCTCTCCTCTGTGTCTGTCCGGGGCCATTCCAGATTCCCTCTCTCCTCTCGGGAGGAGCCCACACCGGTGTCTGTGTAACTTCTCGGGACGTGCTAAAAGCAGCTTGGAAGGGGATCAATATTTCCATTCATTTTTCAGTGCTGATCTTCCTGCCACAGAACAGGAGCCGGAAGCCTGACGGGATCTGGAGGAGCCCCTGTGGGTCCCTCTGCAGCCCCATGCCAAATCCTGCTTGCAAACTTCTCCCTCAGGCAGTCCTCAGTGAGCAAAACTCCCCTTTCCCAGGTTTTTCTGTGAAAACTGTGGCCTGCAGCACTCAGTACCAAGCTAAAAGCAAATGTAGAGACAGATAGGGTAAAAAAAAATTAAAACCCCTAAATTTGGCCTGTTTGGATGGACTCTGACATTGCAGGTGGTGCTGGGGGGGCACTTGCCTATATTTCCCATCTAGAAAGTTTTCTTGGAGTCCTGCCTGTCCATCCCTCTTTGGACCTGTGGGTTTAATACCTTGTGCTTCCCCTTGCCTGGAGGCTGGAGGATGGATTGCTGAGGTTATCCTGGAGTTTATCCCTGCGTGGGGCTCTGTTCCAGGGACATGTATGTGTGTTTGTGTGTGTGGGTGTGGGTGTGGGTGTGTGTGTGTCTGTTTGGGGGTCTGGTGCCACAGGGCACAGCCAGGGGCTGGGGAAACTGGCAGTCCTCACCTCACCCACTCAAACTCAGCCCCTAGAGCTGGAAGATGTGCACCTAGAGCAGGGTGCAACTCATGTGGCCAAGCTGTTTTTCTAACCCTGCTCCTTCCAGGGCCACCACCTTCCACTTGGGGACCCCAGCCTCAGAGGAGCTGGGCTGGGTTGATGTTTGCTCTGCAGCCCCTGTCCCTGTGTCTGATGGGTCCATCGGGAGGATTTGCACTGTCTGTGCAGCTGGGAGGCAAAAAGAGGTGTCTGGGCCAAGCAATCCTTCTGACTTCATTTTCAACTGCTTGCAAAGCCCCTGATCAGATGACCCAGATGGTGCTAAATGGCCATGAAGAACCATTAGACAGTGGGTTATTGTCGTGCTCGTTGAGTTAGATAATTGTGATGGGCCTGAACTAATTAATTTCTGCCCCAAAAAGTAGCACTGAATCATGGTCTTTTGGCAACACTGGTGAGAAGGACTTGTAAGCAGTTTCCTTTGGATTTATCCAGCCTGTACAAACGGGGATCTCTGCTGGAGCCACACACTTCCATGGCCAAAACACAGGAGAGCAAGAAAAACCACCCAGGTGGTCAGTAGGAGGCAGGAAAAGTGGATCTCCCTCATCTCACAGAGCAGGTTTGTGCCATGGGTCCGTCCTACCTCCCCTCTGGAATGTCCACATTTGGGAATGGGCAAAGGCCAGGCATCCTGCTGGGGGAAAGGGCCTCTGGGGCTGCGCTCGTGCCATGCCGGTCACACTTCCTCCATCCCTCCTCTGGATGGCTCCAGCTGCCATCTCCAAGGATTTCCCTGTTTTTCTCATCACCCTTTTCTCAGCACCCGTCTTCCAGGAAGCCAGGGGCTTTTTCCAGTGTCCAGATAGTTCTGACTTGCTGGCAAAGCTTCTCTCTGCAGGGATTTCTTTGTTTCCTGATCCTGGGGGTGTCAAACTTTGACAAAGCTGGAGACAGGGAAATGCGATCCCATTTCCCCAGCAGAGCTTGGACAACCTGCCAGATTAGGTACATCCTGAGCTGCTCCCACATCCAAAAAGGTGAAGGAACAGGAGCAAGGAGTGATTACAGACACATTTCTATGTGAGAAGAGACAGGAAATATTAGGACTGTTTAGTCTGGAGAGGAGACAGGTCTGTGGTGGCACGAGAACAGCCTGTGAGCCCTGCAGCACTGACAATCCTCTGGTTTCTCCATTTCTCATCCTGAAAAAAGAAAAGGATGTGCAGAAGAGAGTGGATGCAGAGGAAACATTTGCCCAGCAAGGTACATGTGTCTCTATGCAGAGCTTTTAAGGGAAATCCTATCCTTTTGGGGAGAAATCCCTCCCTTTGACTAGGGGAAGGTGATATTAGAACATACAACCCAATTCACTGGGAGATGCCTAAAAATTGGAACCGTCTCCAGGGCTGTGGGCTCCATACAGGATATTTGGAGCAACACCCAACCCTCTTGTGTGTGGCACGGCACCGGTGACACAGGGACACCCCAGGCTGAGCAGTACCCATCACCAGCACCAGCTCTCCCCCATCCCTGTGGGGAGCAGGACTCTGGAGAACACAGCCAGGAGGTGTTGGCTTCCCCACAGGAAAGGGGGTGCACATGGAGGTGAAAGTCGATATTCTGCGTGACTGAAAACCCGATGCAATGGAAAACAGCAGGGGCCAAGGAAGTTGAGTGTAGCTGGCAATTATGGAGACATATAGTTTGGAGAAGTGTTTTGACTAACCTGATAATACAGCATGAAATAGCACGGCTCTGACGTAAAAAAGACCTAAGACCCCAGAGGTAGAGCCAAAATTTTGATGGTGACTTGCGATCCGTCCCAGAGCACACAGCCACAGGCTAATTCTGGCTGGATGGGACCCCAGGAGGTCCTTGCTCCAACCTCTGTCTCCAAGGAGGGATAACTTTGAAGTTACATCAGGTTGTTCAGGGTTGTGTCCGGGAGAAGGCTGGGTTTCTCCAAGGATGGGATGCCCCTCTCTTCCTTGGTCCCAGTTCCAGCATTTCTGAAGGGGGAAAAAGTTTTTGGCCTCTCTTCCAGCTGAAGCACGTCCATCCAGTCCCTTCCTGCCTGGTACTAGGGACCCAAACCGGTGCCCAAATGCTCTCTGCAGAGACCAAAGGTGTCTCAGCACAAGCTGGACCAGCCATGAGTGACCTGGTGCATTTACTGTGCTCCAAACAGGTCACAGCAGGAGGACAGAGCATTGCAGGAGTGCTGGCAGGACACACAGGTCCCAGAGAAGCAGCAGCAGGAGCTCTGAATCCTGCAGAAGCAGCAGCAGTGGAATCACATCTCCCTGGGGACTGGGAAGTGACACAGCAACCGCCCCAGGCAGGGATTCCTGAAACTGATACTCTGAACAGACTGAAATTCCCTCAGTGTCACTTCAGCCCTCGTGCATGAGCCCTTCTTGCAGGGCTGATGTCCCTCAGTCTGGGCTGATGCCTGAGGCTCTCTCAGACAGCACATTTGATGTCGGTGTCACACAGGCTGGATTTGGGTGTTTGCTGGGAGTTTTTTCCTCTCAGGACATCGGGCTGCCTCCAGGGGACAGCGTCAAGACCCCTGATGCTCCTCCAGCTTGGTGGTGACTTTCTGCTCATGGTTTTAACCCACATCAGCAAAGGCCCAAGCTGGCTGAAACACCTGATGACCTGTGGCTGTTCAGGAGGAGTCTGTCCAGAGCAAGGGGCATCAGTCAGGTTGTGCAGAGAGGTGGAGAGCTCAATTTTTTCCTAAAACCATCCATCTTACCACAGAATCACTGAAGTTGGAAAGAACCTTTAAGATCAATGAGTCCAAATATGCAGCCAGCACTGCCAAGGCTACCACTGGCCTGTGTCCCCAAGTGCGACATCCACAAGGCTTTTAAATCTCTCCAGGAATGGGGACTCCACCACTGGCCTGGACATCTGTGCTACAGCTGGGCAACCTTTTAGGGGAAGAAATCTCCCCTAACAACCAACCTGAACCTCCCTTAGCACAGCTTAAGGCACAGCTTTTCTTTGTCCTGTCTCTTGTCCCCTGGGAGCAGAGCCCGACCCCACCTGGCTGCCCCCTCCTGTCAGGGGGTTGGAGAGGCTGAAAAGCTCTTTTCCAACCCAAGCAATCCCACCGTCTCTTCAGCCACAAGCTGAGGCTGCTCCTTGCTCACAGATGTGCGAAGGCAGCCAGCTCTGGGCGGGATGGAAGGTGCCAGGGCACGGTGTGAGCTCTGCCCCCGAATCAACCCCGTGTTCCCAGCTCGGGGTCTCTCCGGGCTGATGCCTGCGCAGGGACGGACGCGGGGAGCAGGAGCAGGGCGAGGAAGGCGATGCCACCGACGGCGAAGCGCTGCCTCCTGCCCCGGGGCTGCTGATCCCATTACAAGGGTTAATCCCTGCCGTGCCCCGCGGGGAGGTGTGCGAGGGCAGGCTCCTGGCCAGGCTGGCCAGCGCTGACAGCACTCGGGGATTGCTGGCTGCCCACAGCTCCGTCCAGCCTGTCCCTGAGCCCCGGCACAGCCCCGTGTCCCCAGAGCCTCGGGGAAGCTTTTCCCATGTCCCATCCCTCTGCTCTGGGACAGGCCAGCAGAGCTGGGGGTGCCAGGGGAGCGTGGAAGAGTCACATCACACGAAGGGCATTTTTGGAGACCGGGGTGAGGCAGCTCTGTGGTCACTTGAGACCCGTGGTGCTCTCTAGGAGGGAAATGTGCCACACTCTGGGCTGGGATCACTCAGGGGCACCACATCCATAGAATGAGGATGACTGAATTGCTCATATTAGGAAAGCCCTCTGGTCCCATCCAGCCCAACCATTCTCCCAGCCCTGCCAAGGCCACCTCTATCTCACGTCCCCAAGTGCCCCATCCACACAGCTTTAAATCCACCCAGGAATGGGTGGAGCAGCTGTGCCAGGGCTGGACAGCCTTTTGGGGAAGGAATATCCCTTAACAGCCAACCTGAACCTCCTCTGGTGCCTTGTTCCCTGGGAGAAGAGCCCGATCCCATGCAGGTCCCTTTGTTACTGCTCACCAAGGGGCTTCTCCTGGCCCCGGAGCATCCAGCAGCATCCAGCACCCCCTGGACATGGCAGAGGGGTTCTGTGTGTAAGGCACTCAGCTGGGTTGCACCCAAGAGGTCTGTCTGTGTCTGGGCTTAGTGTCCATGGTCCCAGGAGAGCCTGTATGGGCTCAGCACCCTGCAGATACCTGCAGGAAACCTCAGCCAGACCAGGCAGTGCAGAATTCCTGCTGATTTCCTTCCAGCCTTCCCTACAAACCCACCAGAGCAGCTTCATTCTAGCGTCTCCACTTCTGGTAAATGAGCACAAATTGGCCCTCGGCTCAGCTCCAATTAGATCACACAAGGGCTAGTTAATTAGGCTGACAAGTGAGGGGTCAGGCTGTGCCCGAGGACTGGCAGCATCCTCCCTGCCCGCACGCAGCTACAGCCATGCAGGCGGCTGTGGGGCAGGGAGGTGGCTTGGCCCCTCTCCCTTCTCCTCACTCCATGGGGAGCCCCCCTAATGCCCAAACCTCACTGGGACTTTCTCCTGGATAAACTTAGGCAGCTCAGCCCCGTTGTGTGGCCCTGGTGAGCAGTGCCAGCTCAGGGCCCAAGCCCCGGGCTCTGTTTTCAGCCCAGAGTCGTGAGCAGACCACAAGCAGGTGGGAAGGGGTGATCCCTTATGGATGAGCAAAGCATCTGCGGGATTTCTCTGCATCCCAGCCCTGAGGATGTTGCCTGAGTGAGTGCAAGGGAACCAGACCCCACCAGGGCTCCTGAGCTTTAACACAGACCCTACAGGGAAAGGAGAACCAGTACAGGAAGCTGAATCAAGAAGACTTTTAATCAGATTTGTCAGACAGAGTTGGATCTCCAAATAAATAGATTTATCAAAACAGTAAAACAAGAATCCAGGGATAAATATATGTACCAAAACAACCTGAAAATCCCCCAAAGCTGTTTCCAAACAAGGGGGAAGGTGATGCTGCTGCACGCCCTCCTTCCCGTGCTGCAGAAACGATCCTGTTTGCCCTTTGGGAGATGCGCCTCCTGTGAATACAGCCCCATAGATATTATATAGGATAGATACAAATATATAGCACAATAAATGCTGAGTAGCGACCTTAGTGCAGTGTTCAGGGTCTCAGACCCTGCCAGCAGGTGGGTCCTCCCAAAACCTACATTTTCAAGTGACCTGCAAAGAAGGGAAAAGAATCATCCCAGCTGGAAGAGAGGAGATTTTTCAAAAAACACCCCTTGGAGGGCACTCAGCCGAAGAAACCCCTTTGCAGATCCCAGGGGCTCCAAGGAAGGAAAGAGAGATGATTTCTCTTTCTTTGCAGGTCATCTTTCCACCAGCAGCTGGCAGGAAGCAGAACGGTGGTGTTCCGCTTTGCTGCGCACTCCTGATGCTCCTCAGGAACACTGGGGTGTCCAGGGTGGATCCCACCTCCTCATGTTGCACCAGGTCTCACCCCTCCGCCGTCTCTCTCTCCTCCCTCTGCTCATCCAACATCTTTGGGATAGTGGGAGGTGGTGGCCAGCCTCCTGCACTGTCCTGCTGGAGAGAGGTGCCTACATGGCTGTGGCTTCGATGCCGATGGATTGGGATCGTTCTCTGGAGTTGCTGGAATTTCCACTAGTGTAACCTGTATTGCAGTGCCAGTCTATTTAATAATGCAGCTCTGGAGTTCATATATAAGTGTATGTGTGTCTGTGTGTAGATAAATCAATAGTTAGAGGAAAGTTCTTTGCTTTACAAGCTCTTTGTTTCCTTCTCTGGGCTTTCTGTCATCCTCAGCTCAGACGTCTGGGCTCGGAAGATGTTCCAGTGACCTGGATGAGCAAAGACAGACGTGTTAGCAGCAGCCTTGGAGCAGGAAAGCACGAGGATTCTCCTGTGTGTAGCACCCTGGGCACTGGAGGATGCCCAAGGACCTCTCTGAGGGAGAGGTCTGCCCGCAACACCGGCCGTGCTCACAGCAGCTCATCCATCATCCCAGCTCCAGGTTTGTAGTCTTGTGGTTAAAATGGTGCATGGAAGGGCTCTTACTCTTGCAGTGCAATTAATGTCACAATCAATGGCACTCACATGGCTTTTTCAGGAAAACACTTGCACAGCCTGAAAAGAAAAGGGGCTCAGACTGACACAGGGATAAATCTCCCTCTCCACCTCTTTAAAGGGTGCTTTGACATGTTGTTAGGTCCATGTCCTCCCCAGCATGTCTGGGATTTGGGCTGACTTTCTGCCTCTGGGGGGAAGAAGCATTATGCTTATTTTCTGTCTCAATCTCAGAAAGCCAAAATTTCAGTTTTGTGGGCAATGGACAAGCATGGTTCTCTCCTCCCTTCTGTCAGCCCCAGTTGTTTGGGGTGGGTTGCTCAAAACCCCCCATTTCTATTCATTTTTTTACTGCTGCCTCAGCCTTGGGTCTTCATTCAGCAACCTATGGTAGAAGGAAATCCTGCTGCAGAAGTAGGAGGAGGAGGAATCCCTCTGAATCCCCCAAGGAGCTGCAGACTCCCAGCAAATCAAACGTTGAGCTGCAAAGCCCCCCACCCCAAACCAGGACAAAGTGTCCCAATCCCTCTCCTTGCTCCCCAAAAGAATCCCTGGTGTGCAGGAGGTGGCTGGAGGTGCTTTCCCTCCAGGTGTTCTCTTTCCTCAGTGCAATCCCAGCAAGGATTATGCAGCCCCAATGTCATTGCTCCAGGGGTGGAGGGAATATTTTCTAGCTGAATTAATCTTCTGCTGTGAAGAAATCATCAGTCAGAGCTTTCCTAGAACTTGCAGCTGCAGCAGTGGGATGGTTTCACAACAGGGTTATCTGTCAGGGAAAACTGAGGCAAGAAGAAGGAGGCACATACCAGAGACTCCACCAGTGTGTGAAGCCCAGCCTGGGACTGCAAAATCCCCCCAGGTTTGGTCAAAAGATGCTGTCTTAAATGGATTGGGGGTGAAAATAGCCCCCAGCATGCCTGGGAGTGATGGTGTGTACAGGCAGCAGCGCTGCTCCGAGCGCCCCCGCAGCCCACGGGGCTGAGCAGTGTGGGCATGGCTCTGATCCCAACCTGCCCCACTGAACTCCAGCCCAGCCAGGCCAGGGGGCAGCCAGCAGGAAACAGCATGGAAGCTCCGCTCCACACAGGCACTCCCAGCATGTGCACCGCCGTTCCTGCTCTTTGTTGTGTTTACGCACATCCCAGACCCTCCAGAATGCTTCTTAAAAAATATTTCAACAGTTTATTTTTTTTTATAATCCCTTGCGCCATTTTTTCCCCCCTCCCCACATGCTCCCAGGAGCACCAGATGGATTAGATATAAAAATCAAACAGTTTTACGGGCTCTGGAGAGACAAAACCTCTGGATTTCACAAGAGTGCATCCACTTTTAGAAAGCTGGCTGCCCTTTCCAATACCATAAAGTGAAAATGTGGCTGTTAACCAGGAGTGTTGCGTATGGGCCTGAAGACAGGTCAGCCCCAGCCCAGCTACACTTGCACAAGTGTTTTCCCTACGGTTCAGCTCCCCACGCCATGCTGGGATTTACACAGCCTTTTTGGAAGAGCAGGAAATGAGGAGGTGGTTTGGGGCAGGGAGTGCTGGAGGAGTGAGGAAATGGGATTTTTCTCTCCCTACCTTCGTTTGTCCTAGTGATCAGCCTGAAGTTTTGTGCTTCTTGCTTGAATTCCTGTTTGCTGATCTTCTTGGTCTGGATCAGATGGAATATTCCTGCAGAGGGGGACACAGGGCATCAGTTTCTGCAGTGCCCAATTTGAGGTTCACACAGGTTTGGATTCTCTGTCCCCTTCTGACACCCTGTCTGCCCCAGAGTCCTGGTTTGGTGCAGGACCTGCTGCCAGAGCCTGGTGGGAGCTGGGAATGAATCCAGGGCTGGCCAAGGCCAGGAAACATCTCATTTAAGCATCAGATTAGATACTAGCAGGAAATTCTTTCCTGTGAGGGTGGCAAGGCCCTGGCCAGGTTGCCCAGAGAAGCTGTGCCCAGAGAAACCCTGGAAGTGTTCAAGGCGAGGCTGAAGCAACCTGGTCTAGTGGAAGGAGTCCTGTCCACAGCAGGGGTGTGGAATGGGGCAGGCTTGAAGCTCCCTTCCAACCCAAACCTTTCTAAAATTCTATGGTTCAATGAAAACACAGTCACTGCTTGTTAAATCAGGATGTTCCACCATGAAGCAGCTGAAAGCAGTAGCATTTTGTTGTTCCTGGAAGCATCTTGCCCTGCAGGAATTCCAATCTCCCCTAAAACCATGAAAGAAATAAAGGTGAGAGCAAGGGGATGCTGGGATCCCCGTCCCCTCTGCTCACTCTCAAACACCTACGTTCCCCGACTGCAGAGACCCCTCCATGCTCAGATGATTTCCTCTCCTGGAAGCAGACAGGGACCAATGTTTTCTATCTCTTCGTCAGCAGCGCTGAAATTGCTCCAGGACAGGAAAAAACAGAAGTGACCTCAGCAGAGATGGATATTTCTGCCCCTGCCAGCATTGTCCCCTCAGTAGAGGTGCCTGACTCAGATGTTTGACCCATGCTAACCAGAACCTGCATTTAGCAATGAAAGTGGCCTTCCTGTGGGATTAGGGGTTGTGATATTCCTACTCTCCCGCAAAGCATGACAAACCAGGCAGGTATGCCTGGAATATCCTTCCCCACCTCTCACTCAGGCTCCCGGAGCATCCAGCCACTTGCTGCCAGCAGATGTGAGAGGCAACGTGGTCCCCCTTATTTGGTTAAGAGACTTTCCCTGATTCCCAGCAGCAATTACACATAAAAAGAGTATGTAATGAAGGGGAACTGCCTCACAATCCAGATAAATGAGATGTTATCAACTGTGGAAAATTAGTACAGGAAGTCAACAGCATAGCGAGAAATAGATGGATACTTGGACCATTAATTAGTCCTTTCAGTGGGTTGGGTAAGGAGGTCCTACCAGTAACAAAGAAGATACCGGATGGAGATAATAAAACTGTTATTGACGCAAGAAAGGCACAAGTGTTCAATAAATTCTTCTGCTCTATACTTAGAAAGGAGCAGGAGGGTGTGCTTACAGTCCCCGGGGCTGAGGAAGCACTTTCCAGCACATTAGTAACCAAGAGGATATTTTAAACAAGACCTACAAGAGATAAACATCTTTTAATCATCCGACCTAGATAATGCTCCCAAGAGCTCTCTGAGAGCTGGCTGAGACCTCTGGCCGCCCGGGATGGTCATTCCTGACACATGCCAGGGTCTGGAGAGCAGAGGAGGAGCACAGGCCACACTCCAGCGGGAATGAGGATAGCACAAGTTAAGAACAATTTGCCAACGGAGAGGCAGGATGGATGGAGCTGGCACAGGGCAGTGCCATTTCCTGGCAAGCACATCCCATCTAGCAGGCAGGAGCATTCCTGGCAGCATTTAGAGTGAGCAGATGGAGTGAGCTGCTGGGGCTCTTGGGCACCTAACACCGCTTTTGCTGCTTTAAGGAGGATTTGTACAAAAGAGGGGGATGGGCTTCTCAACAGGGCCCATAGTGAGAGGACACCAGGTCAAAAACATCAGAAAGTCAGTTTTCAAAACTGGTGATGTCCAGACCCCTAAAAAGATGGGGAAGCCCTTGGTTAAACTCTTCTGGAGGCCAGTTGTGTGCTACCAGCCGGCCAGGTAAAACTTTTGGCTGGGAGCTGGTGCTGGTTTCTCCTCCCAACTCCTGCCTTGTGGAGGAAACCGTCCTGGCCCAGAAATAGATGAGGCCACGTAGGTATCATGAGCCCATACAAAGGCAAATGGATGAGGTCCAGGTGTGACTTGCAGCCTCTTTACTCCACACACGCTGCTCTGTTGGTAGAGTGATGGACCATGGAGAGGTGGAATCCATATGTGAGTGAGCTCATGCTCTTTCCCAATAATAACACTTCACTCTGCCAAGCAAAAGAGCTGTGTTGGCCTCAGGGACAAGGGCCTCCCCTGTCCCTGGCTGGCAGAGCTTGGGAGCTCCATGCAGACGTGAAGCTTTTGGCCTCGGAAGATGCCGAGAAGGTTTGGGTGCTGCCCCGTGCCAAGGAGCGAGGGGAGGAAGCGGCGGGGCCCAGACAGCCCGGGCTCAAAGCTGTCCTCAGCTACAAGGTGCCATTGTGAGGGAGGCCCCACTGAGGTGGGGGAGCACGGGCAGGGGGGCACCCTGGAGGATGGAGGATGACAGGGGCAGGATGGAAACATGGTGGTGACCAGGGCTCCATCTCTGGAGCTAATTTCTCAGACTGCTATCCATGTGCCCAGTCTCAGCAGCTGGCTGACATCTCTCTAGGGAGTGGTGTGAAATGCGGACACACCAGGAGACCAGAATGGCTCCACATTGTCCAGCAGACAGAGGTCGAGGGTCACTGTATCCATAGAAAAGGTACAACCAACCTCAAGCGCTCAACTTTTCTGGGGGTCGAGTATGTGCAATGGAAACTCAGGAATGGAGCACTGGGATGCTTCCCTGGGCTGCAGAGAAACAAAGCACAAATACCTACTGGGTGCCTCTGGACTCCTTCTAAGAGCACAAGCTAAAGGTGTGGGGAGAGAGCGAGAGAGATCAATGCCGTTTGACAGCGTATTTGCTGTGCTTTGACCTCTGGAGGACACACCAACAGCAGCATCCAAATCTGCCCATCTGAAAAGTGGGCTGGGGACAAGTCATCCCCCTTGTGTGCGCCTTTGCGGCAGCTTCCAAGTTGTAGGTGGACTGGGGTGTAAAAAAAGAGCAAAAGCAAAACCACAGAGCGGCCAGAACGATTTTTTGGTTTGTCTTCCATGTGCATTTGTCATGAGAGCAGGAAGGTTTGGAGGAGCAGCCCCAAGGCCCTTGTCTTTCTTGCCCAAGTGCTGTGCCTTCAGAGAGCGTTGCAGCTTATGGTGAGGTTAGTGGGGCCAAAAGTGGTTTCCAGCCCCTGGTCTGCAGGGAATGCAGGGAAAGAGTGTGAAGTGGGGGAGTCAGAAAAGCCAGCCTGCTGTCAGCAGGTTTTGATTCACCACACAAGGGGTGGAGCACCTCGAGAAGAGCCAGAGAAATTGAACAAAGCTTGGAAAGCGTCAGGTTTCCACACACACCTCCTGCTCTGCTGGCTGCTTTCATAATGGTGCTCACCTTTAATCAGCTTCCAGTTGTAGATTTCCACCTCTTCTGCCAGCTCCTTCTCAATTGCCATGGTCCTGAGGATCTCCTTGGAGGCCTCCGAGCGTGGCGGCACGAACGTGTACACCAGGACACGGCTGGGGCTCTTGCCACACCGGGGGGTGGCGATTCCATCTGTGGGTTTGACTCTGGTTTCTGAGCAGAAACAATGACAGAGTTCATCAGATGGGGTAGGAAGGGCCATCTCAGCATCCAGCTCACAGAGAAGGCATCTTGTTGGCTTTGGTGCCACGTGGCACAGCCTTGTCTGTCTCATGATCCCATCCCCAGCTCCAGGACCAGCAGCAATGGAGAGGTTAATAAAGGATGCGTGGACCTCCTCATTCTCGTGTTTTTTGTTCCCCATCCCTGTCCCCAGCCAGCAGGGATGGGGAAAGGGGATTTTGTCCATCTGGATCCCACATATTCTCTGCAGTGACCTTGATGCCACCATGGCCGCAAAGCACGGGCTGGATTCCCCACTTCCCATCTCGTTCCTGCTGGGAGAGGGACATCAGGGGAGTAAAGGGATGAGCCCACAGCAGGGGAGCCTGGGCTGTCTGGGAAGTGTGCCCGGCTCAGCCCCACAGGTGGGCTCAGCACCAGCCCCAGCACCCTCCCCACATGGGGTGTCACCACAAGGACATCCACACTGGGTCCTACGTGACTTTTTCAGCATTCTTGGTGAAGAAGAGCTGCTAATTTTTCCCTTTTTTTTTTATTTTAATGTATCTGGAATAATTAAGAATCCCCTGTGGTTTTGGAAGGAGATTTATTGCCTTTGGTTGTGGTCCTTGGAACGCAGAGGAGCCCAGCTCTACTGAATTTAGCCTTGTTCTCCCAGTCAGTTTGGATGCTGAAGCTTTTTACACTACTTGAAAGAAAGTTTGGCTATAAATAGATGCCTGGGGTTTATTTTAGTAAGACAGTCACTTTAGGCCTGATTCTTCTCTCCCCCGGGCTTTCTGGGGTGGTCCTGAGCTCCTCTTCTCTGAGAGGGGATAGAAATCCCAATTTAAAGGGCAGCAAAGCTTTTCAGCAACCAGAGGACAGGCGCTGAGTTCTGCAGTTCAGCGTGAGGCAGAGGGGATGAGCACAGCCCAGCACCCTCACCTGTCCCACTGCAGGGTCAGGGATCAGGGAAACCTCTGTCCCACAGCCTTAAACTTCACCTGCTCCAGGGCATTCACAGAAGAGTGGAGTTGTTAAAGCTGGAAAAGCCCTTTAAGATCATGGAGTCTGTGATTAAAGCCCCGCCTGCACAGCAGGAAAGGAACCCCTGGAATTCCACAGGGATTTAACAACCAAGGAGCTTTCACACCGGAGCCACTCGGTTGCCCACAGCAGCGGGGAGGAGGAGCAGGGACACAGAGGTCGTGGTCACCAGCTCTGCCCACAGCAGTGTCCCCCCATCCAAACAGCAATTCCCAGGATCGGGCTCCCTTTAGCAAAATCACTTAGCATTCCTAAGCTACTGGGTACAAAGGAGGAGGATAAGGACAGCCACAGAAAGCACCTGGAAAAAGAACCTGGGCAAAGCCTCCACACCCTGAAGGAAAGAACAAGAATGTAACTTGGCTGAGCAATGGGTGTGTGTGTGTGTGATCGCTATCTGTGAGAACTGGAAAGCAGGAACAAAATCATTTTGGCTCCATCAGGGTGTTTAATTGGAAAAAAAAATGAAGTCTGAACAGCAGACAAGATCCAAGCAGGGAAAGTTGTCAGATTTAAACCAGAGAGACCCACTGGAGTGGGAATGCAAGACTGGAAGGGTTCTGCTCAGTCATTACATCCCATTCCCACCAGGCACCACATCATAAATCCTGCTCATAAACATATCAAAAACCTTATTAAAACAGGCTGAGCTTCTGCCCTTCGCTCCCCTGGGGAGGCCATCTCAGAACCTCTCCACTCAGGGGTTGGAAAACCTTGAAAACCTCAGCTCAAATGACTTTGCAGCCATTCTCAAACATGGCCATGCCCTTTGCTTGTCATCCTGGGTGGAACCCCTCCACAGAAACCCCTGGAAGATGCGGATCAGAGGGGATCATGCAGAACCTGCACCTGCAGCCAGGCTTAAAGACACCTTTAGTCTCACTAGGGAAGCAGTGGGTGGTCCATCAGCTGAGCATCTCCTGATAAATGCCAGTACAGAGAGGTATCATGCACAAAACATTCTCCAGGGTGAACAGCAGGAGATGTCCTACCCTGCCACAAGCTTGCCAGGTCTGTGGCTTAAGGCAAACAGCTTTCCAAAGAACAGGGAGCTGAGAGACCCAAAACACACTGAACTGAAAAAAGGTCTTCTCCACCATAGAATGGCAGAATCATCAAATTTGGAAAAGACTTTTGAGATCATCAAGTCCAACTGTTCCCCCAGCACTGCCAAGGCACCACCGGCCCACATCCCCAAGTGCCACAGAGCTTTTAAATGTCTCTGGGGATGGGGACCCACCACTGCCCTGGGCAGAGCTGGACAACCCTTTGGGGGAAGAAATTTTCCGTAACATCCAGCCCAAGCCTCCCCTGGCCCAGCCTGAGGCCATTCCCTCTCCTCCTGTCTCTGTTCCCTGGGAGCAAAGCCCAACCCCACCGCTGTCCCCTCCTGTCAGGGAGTTGTGCAGAGCCACAAGGGCTCCCTGAGCCTCCTTTTCTCTAGGGTGAGCCCCTTTCCCAGCTCTCTCAGCCTCTCCTGGTGCTCCAGACCCTTTCCATGTCCCAGCCCAGTTCTACCTGGACCACCCTAAAACCTGTGTGTTCAGCCTCCACTTCCAGAGATGGAGCACTCCAATTCCAACAAACCGTGAGCACCAGAGACAACCACTCTCCTGGGAAGTGTCCTCTCTCCTCCCTTCACACCTACACCTCAGGTGCCACAATTTAACCCTCTGGTTTTTGTCCCACCTGGAGGTTTGGAGAACAGACTGTGTGTCCTCTCCTCTGAAAGCACCTTCCATCTGAGCACTCTCAGAGTGTCCTGCCTCAAGTGTCTTTCTCCAGACTTCATCCTCCCAACAGACAGAACCTTTTGGGGGTCAGGGCATCTTCCTTACCTCGGGGAAGTCCTGCTGCCCTCCAAGAGAAGCCAACCCTTCCACCAGTGCTTGCCCTTCTAAACCTGTCTAGTGTGAATTCTAGCCACCAGCAATCTGAATCCCTACACATCTGTCAGTCTGAGGTTTTAAACCAAGGATAGGGAAGGAAGGGGAAGGCAGCTGCAGGAGCAGGTGGGATCCCACCTACCTGGACATATTTTACAGCATTTCCCATCTACTTTTTCTGGAAATTCACATGGATACTCCTTAGGGCATGTGATCTTCTGGCAGTCCTGGACACCGTCCCTGCACGTGCAGAGGATGCAGGGCAGGAGGCCGTAGAGGCGGAAGACGGGATGCCACACTTCCCCATGGGAGTAGGTCTTCCCATTGTAAACACAAGCTGGAGGAGAGAGAAGAGAACAGCTTGTGGAAATAAATTCTCCTCCTCATCTTCATAAAGCCAGTGGAGTCACTGCCTCAAACGTGGGTGCTCCTGCTGTGTGGAGGAACGAGGAGCGGGCACTGGGCTGTCACAGCCACCACACCCAGAAGCTACCATGGGACAGCGGCACCGGGTGCCAGGAGATGGCTCTGCTGGCTTTGACCACCCTGGTGGGGACAGGGGCAGGTGTGGGCAGGACCTCACCTGCCTCCCAACTTCTGGAAGCCCAGGGTCCCTCCGAGGCTGTGGCAGGAATGAAGCACAGTGAAGAGTGCCACCTGCTGACTCCTCCATGGAAATTTCTGGAGGTCCCAAAATTTCCTCCAGGCCTTCATCTCCAAGGACTGGAAAGAACCCTTCCAAAGGCACAATAGTGGGAGAGCCACCAAGGGGAGAAAGGACCTGTTGTTCCCTTTGGATCAAGGGGCTTGACTCCTCATCTCACTTTCCCACTCTCACCTCCAGGAGGAACACCTGGGACAGCACTGGGTCAGACCCAGCACTTGCACATAGTTAACAAGGAGGAATATCCTGTCCCTCTGTGGCACTGTCCTGGAAGGTCCATATGGATTCTTCCAGGTGAGCTCCTTCCTTCCCAAGTCCCAGAACTCCAAAACATTCCAAGCACCAGTCTTGTTCCAACCCATTTTGGAAAGAGGTAGATTCAAGCAGTCAGGAGACCGTGGGCATGAGAACTGAGATACCTGGTTGAGGATGGCCATGGAAGAGGGGGGAGAAGGACTTGCTGGTGGAAACCTGCCATGTAATCAGATTCCCTGAAGAGTTCCAAGCTCTGGAGAAGCCACTTTAAGCCACATACAGGCTGCCTGGCCTCTGCATCCCTTACCTTTCTTGTGCTTCTCTTTCAAGACGATCTTCACAGTGGTGCCACCTGTTCCCTTGGGTTTGAAGCTTCTGGGAATTAACTCCAGGGAAGAGCTGAGAACAGTGGACACAGTGGCTCCAGGCGGCTTCCTCCCTATCACCTCTCCCAAGCACTGGTCTTGTGAGTGTCTCTGTGGGCAGCCAGAGAAAAGAGGGGATTCAGACTCCAGCAGTTGAGCTGCTCTCACTCCAAAGCATACTGGAAAAAGCCATGCAGTGTCCTTCATGCCTTCCATCAGGAGTGGAAGGGGCAGAGACCACAGGGATAAGCAAAGACCCACGAGCCATATAAATCACAGAAATACTAGGGTTGGAAAATTCCTCTGAGATCTGGAGCCTGACCATTCCCTCAGCACTGCCAAGGCCACCATGAAGCCATGTCCCCAGGTGCCACATCCACATCACCACTGCCCTGGTGGGGCACTGTACCAGTGCTGGACAGACCCTTTGGGAGAAGAAGCTTCCCTAATATCCAACCTGAACCTCCTCTGGCACAGCTTGAGGCCATTCCCTCTCCTCCTGTCCCTGTTCCCTGGGAACAGGGTCTGACCCCAACCTGGCTGTCCCCTCCTGTCAGGGAGTTGTGCAGAGCCAGAAGGGCCCCCTGGGCCTCCTTTTCCCCAGGCTGAGCCCCTTTCCCAGCTCCCTCAGCCTCTCCTGGGGCTCCAGTCCCTTCCCCATCTTGCTGCTGCCACCACCCAGGGTGTGCTGAGCAGTCAGTGTCAGTGCCCCACACTGGTGTCCTCCTCATGTAGGTCACTCTCACTGGGGCAGCACCTTTCCCTAGCCAAGTTCAACCCAATGCCCTCAGAGAAGCATGTGAGGTCCTACATCCCTAAAACACACAGGGAAATGGGTTGGTCTTTCCTAGATGGGAAAATGAGGACTGGCATCCATGTGGCTCAGACGGGATCAGAAAGGTGAGATGGGCCATATCCTGCTCTCTCACCTGGTAGACACCAGGGCAGTCGGCATGGGGCTGCCAGCCAGCAGGACTGAAATGCCAGGAACATCCCAGGAACATCCCAGGCTTCCAAGAGCAGAGTGCTGGGACAAGACACCCAGCACAAAGGGTCCCCTTGTGTCTATTTTGGAGGTTTTATAGGTGGTGGAGCAGTATGGAAAAGGGGCAGAGCCAGAAGCTAAGTGACCTAATCCCACAGACCTGGCATGGGCTGCCCAGCTCTGAAATGTCACTGTGAAGGAGCCCTCAGCAGCCAAGGAGTCACTTTTTCCTTGCTGGGGCTGCTGATACAAACAGCCTGGGGAGGCCAGAGTGGTGGCCAGCTCCAGCACTGCCCTTTTGGTGGGAGGCAGGACATCTTGATGCCCAGGAGGAGAGGAGACACCTTCTCCTGAAGGAAAAACCCTCTCAGGAGAGATCTGGGCATCTGACTCGATGGACAAGGGTCAAGCCTGGCTGCTGGTCACCTCTGGGTCTGCTCTGACAATGCCCTTGCAGATGCTGGCCAGCAAGAAGTGTCCCAGATTTCAAGCTCCTGCAGGTCTTTTGCTCTTCCAAAGATGGCATAGAATCATAGAATCTGAATAATTAAGGTTGAAAAAATTCTCTGAGGTCATCAAGTGCAACCCTTTACCTGACACTGCCAGCTCCACCACTAAACCATGTCCCATGGTGTGGGAGAGTAGAAGAGTCTTTCCTTGGTGGCCTGAGGTCTCACCTAGGCTGATATCTCTCAGCTAGATTCAATTCCATGCCACAGTTCACCTGCAACTCAGGTGTCCATGGTTCTGCTGTGTGGACTCCTAGAGATGCTGGGGGTGATTTCTTTGTAGAGGACATTGTGCAAGGGCATCCTGTGAGCTGTTCAGGGGGCTGTGCTAGAAGCAAGAAGCGGAGTTTTAAAATGCAAATGTCACGTACAACACCTCTGTTTAGCTGCAGTGGTTCCTCTTCCATGGACTTCTCAAAGGAGCCATCTGCAAGGGAAAAACATGGTCCAGAAATACTGCAGGGCTGAATGGAGGTTCACTCTCTGAGGCTGGAAGCAGCTCTCCTCCATGTGCTGGCCTGCCTGGGAGTCTGCAGAGACAGGAGCTTTGCACATGCAATTCATATCACCCAAGGAAAACCCAAACCCTCAGCTTTTGCTTCCTGGTGAAACCAAGAGATAACAAGAGGCCTGATTTATAGCCCAGGCTTCCAAAATCCTGTAAAGTGGATTGAAATGGCTCCTGCTGTCAGGTGGCAACCAGCTGTAGTCTCCCAGCCCCCTGAGTCCCAGCCTCATTACCTTTGCAGACCTGGCAGCAGGAATCCGGCACAGTTAAGGGAGAGGAGCACAGCAGCTCAGGGCAGGTCACCAAGCCACAGTAAATCTGGCCTTCCTAGGAGGGCAGGAGGAAAAAAACATTGTCAACATTAGGAAGAGATCTATGTCCCACATGTAGGGCTCCTAGCACCTCAAACTACAGGTTTACCATAAATCACTGGGAAGAAATTCTTCCCAGTGAGGGTGGGGAGGCCCTGAGAGCCAGAGAAGCTGTGGCTGCCCCATCCCTGAAAGTGTCCAAAGCCAGCTTGGGCAGGGCATGGACTCACCTGGGATAGTGGAAGGTGTCCTTGCCCAGGTGGGACTGAAGGAGCTTTAAGGTCCCTTCCAACTCAAACCATTCCAGGATTTTATGAGTCCATGATCAAAAGCCCCCTGATAGTCCATCTTCCAACACCACCAATCAAAATATCATTGCTGTAGTGATTCAAGCTGAAAACCACAGGTCGAGGCCAGCCTTGACCTTTGTGCATCCCAGTGCTGCCTCAGTCAGTGGATTTGCACCAGTTTGTTGCAGGAACAAGTTTTTGTTACTTTGCTAAAGGGTAAAAAAGGATGTTCAGCAGCCAGATGTTGACAGCAAGGTCATTTTCTCCATGCAGCAATTTTCTCTGGGGTATCCACAAGCTCCCAGTCAACCAAGAGCAAGAGGCCAGCCAAGAATGTCCTTAGAAAACCAAACCACAGCTGTCTAGTCTTCCATCAGGAAGCCAAACTGATGTGTGAGGAACAGGAAGAGGATGAGGGAAGTTTGGTGGGGGATAGGATCTGGTGGAGGTCACTGCATACCAAATCCTGCTCTCCACTCGGGACTCCAGACCTGCCTCTCCCTTCCTTCTCCTTCTGCCCAGCAGCTCACAGCAGTGAGCTGCCCCAGGCAGGAAATAGCCAGTGCCGTAAAAAGGATTTATCCCAGAGGCTCTGGTCTTGGGGCAGTTTTCAGAGGGTCAGACCAGCTGTTCACGCAGCTGTTCTAGCAGCTGACAACATCAGACACAGCCGGGGAGATCCCCCCACTGAAGGCTCCACAGCCAGCCCTTTATTTTGCCCTTTGTATCCAAGGCATTACCCTGTCAAATAAACAGAGCCTGAGTGACAGCAGAGAGGGACATGGAGCTCCACGGGTTCCTGGGGACAGTGGCAGATGACCACATGCAGCTGGATTAGAGAGCTCCTTCCCAGTGTTTCCCACAATCCAGCTGGGATTCCCTAAGAGAGGAACCAGCCTCAAAAGCTGCACAATTTCTACATGTCAGTTATTCTTCTTGTCACCCAGCTCTGAGGTGAGTACACGCCCCAGAGGCTCAGACCAGCTATTCCAGGATCACAGATACTTCACTGTCCAGCATCAACTGATGCAACCCCTGTGTGTGTGCTCTTGGCATGACAGAAGGTTTGGGCTCTCTTGCCCCTTTTTCATTTCCTGGCCAAACTTGGTCCCGCCCTTTGCTGAAAGCAAAGCACAGAGTGGTGAGATCTGGCCCCGTCCAAGGGCTTTGAAGGACACATGGTGAAAGCCACACCTGTACCCATGTCATTTTTCATGGCAGAGGCAGCAGTGGGAATGAGCAGTGCCCTACCATGTCCAGGTACAGTGTCAGCACTTTCAATCCCCTTTCCTCACTCCATCTCAAGGAAGAGGAGCCGCTCCATTTATCTCCCAATGCTTGGCTCCTGGCACTCCACGCACCTTCCTATTGCCGCTGGTCAGGCTGCCCCACACCTCCCACCTCCTGAGCAAGGTGTCAGAACTCAGATTTTGATGATTTTCAAAGGATCACAACCCATGGGAAAGGGCTGGCAGAGCAGAGCCAAGCCCTGTCTCAAGGCATTACTGGAAGCTCATGGAGAAGGAACATCCCAAAGAGCAGTGGGTGCTGGAGGAGCAATTCATCACTGGGATGCATACTGAGGGCATCCTGGGCCAGGCTGCAGAGGACAGGGCTTGGAGCAGCCTGGTCTGATGAGAAGTGTCCCCACCCATGGCAGGGGATGGAACCAGAAAAGCTTTAATATCCCTTCCAACCTAAGCTATTTTCTGAATCTGTGGATCGCAGGAGCATCTGAATCCCAGGCCCTGGCACCTCGTGTCCGTGCTGCCTTGAGAAGCACCAGGAAGGAGCTCACACTGAGCTCCCCTGGGCTCCCTGGCTACCAACCCCACTGGCTCTGCAGCCAGCACAGACAGAAGGGCTCCTGGATGCACACAAAGCCTCAGTGGGGCAGCTGGGATAGCTGGATGCTGCTGCCCTGGAGCATTGCAGTGCTCTGTGAGGACAGGGCTCTCCCACTGCCCACCCACACTGCCCCATTGTGGCCCACCCAGACCTGGCCCCAGTGATCTCCAGTAAACCTTCTGCACTGATAAACCATCCCCCCCAGAGATAAACCATCCCCCCAGGGATAAACCATCCCCCCAGGAGCTGGTTCTGCCTCATCCCCTGGGGTTTTTTGAGCTGCTGGGGCATTGTTGGGGCACAGGAGAGAGCCTCAGCTCCCATGGTAGCTTACGGAGCAGCTGCACTGCACACACTGGTTGGGCTGGCGGCCGGGGAAGAGCTCACTGGTGCTGAACATCTCGCCCTGCTGGTACGTGGTCCCGTTGTACTGGCAGGACCTGGCGGGTGCACGGAGGCCGGACGGAGAATGTGGCTCTGGAAAAGAGGATGAGAAAGAAGCAGGGTGAGGGGCAAGCCCCAGTGCATCACTGATGCCCCACCAGCCCAGCCCTAAAGGACCAGCAGCCCTTCCCACACCACGGGCACCTTGAAGTGGCTGAGGTGCCACATGGTTGGTCAGCAATTAAGTGTCCAAAAGCTTTTGGAGAATGAGGCTGCCCTGAGCTCAGCACAGAGGGAAAACCACAGAGGGAAGTCTGACCTCACAAGGTTCTTAACAAAATTCTTGGGTTTTTCCCTCTCCTGCTTGTAACGATTGCCAAATTCAGATAGAGTCAGGTAAAAAGGGCTTATCTCATGGGTAATTAGCAAAAAATGAAAATTAATGAGTTTTTTTCCTTTTTTTTTTTTTTTTCCTTAATTTCTCAATTCACTGATGGTGTCTGACTAGCTTTGCCAGCACTCAGGTAGAGAAAGTTTTGGGACTAAATCTTGAGGTAATCTGTGGGTGTGAGAATGAACATATTGAGGTGAAATGAGGCAATCAAAAGGGGTAAAGTAGGAAAAGTTTTGGGGCTAAAACTTGAGATAATCTCCGGTGCAGAGAAGAAAGTTATTAAAAAACTTTCTTTTTATTTTTTTTTTATTTTTAAATCAAAGATATTTTGCTGGGAAATGATCAGAATAAATTGCCAGCTTCTGTTTTGCCCCTGAAGTGTGAACTGACATTTTGTCTCTACAAAGCTCTTGGGATGGGGGAGAGAAGGTGATCTGGCAGAGAGCCCTTTTCCATGAAAATGAGATTTTTGGAGGGAAAAGGCAGCTGGAACAGGGCCAGATCCAGTATCACTGCACTGCCACAAGTGGCAGCAGTGGAGACACCGCCCTGTAGGACCATGGCCACCTTGTCACCCCATCCCTGAGGAATGTCCACCTACCAGGGCACCGTGGGCAGCACTGCTGGGGGTCCGTGACAGGGCTGGCACACGGCAGAGCTGGGCACTGGATCCGGTAGCACCTGATGTTGGTATTCTGGGGAGAGAAAGACACAGTTTGTTTAGTCCACAGGGAACATTCAGTTCACCCCTGCAAGAGGAGGAACACAGCATTATCACAACAAATTGTGCTGGCTGTAACTCACTAGGGATGTGTCCAGCCCTGGCTCAAGCCCAGCCACATCATGGTCTCCCATCAGCAAAGGCTGCCCATCATCAGGAGCCCTGAGCCACCTCCACCCACAACCCACCAGTGCTACGGAGGCACAACCATGGAATCACTGAATGATTTAGCTATGAAGGAACCTTAAAGATCTTGTTCCACCTCCTGTTATGGACAGGAACACCTTCCACCATCCCAGGCTGCTCCAGCCTGGCCTTGATCACATCCAGGGATGGGGCAGTCGCAGCTTCTCCAGGCAACCTGTGCCAGGGCCTCACCACCCTCACAGGGAACAATTTCTTGTGAACATATTAATCTAATTCTCCTCTCTTCTAGTTTAAAACCCTTCCCTTGTCCAATCATTATCTGGCTGTGTAAAAAATAACTCCGTCTTTTTCACAAGCTCCCTTTAAGTACCAAAACGGCCTCCTCAAGGCAGCTCCCTCACAAGGTCAACCCAACACCCCCCAGGGTGACAGCTTTTGACAAAGGGAAGAGATTAACCCAATGCCACTACGGGACTGGGAAGGGTTCTCTGGTCAAGTGAGACAGTGGGACTGATTGTCCTCAAAGCTGCCGAGCAAGCCACAGCACAGCAGCAGCAGCCGTGTCCCCACCATGCCCCAGGGACGTGCCTCGGAGCAGCTGCAGCGGATGCAGTACATCAGCCCCTGGGGCTCCAGGTACGGGTGCCAGCTCTCCCCTGGGCTGTACTTCTTGCCGTTGAAGTCACAGAATGTGTCTGGCCCTGCAAGTCAACCAGGAGAAGCTACATGAGAAAAGGTTCCTGGGAGACCTCTCTGTGATGAGAGCAAGGACAGCCTTCTTGTTGTTCCCCACAAGCCACATCCCACCCACCAAACCCAGATTTTGTTCCCCCCATTTTATTTTTCTGCATGCATTTTTTTACACTGGGACCCATCTGACCTACACAGCAACTCCTCCGAGCAAACTGGACTCCCTTGGCAAGAAAGGAACAGAGTGGGTGGTTTTGAGGCAGAAAATTGAGTTTTCACTGTAAAACAAAAATGCTCACTGGAAGACGGACAGATGATTTCAGGGTGATGCTACAGGATGGAATTTCCCCCAGTGAGATCAGAATGGTTGGGAGTGGTGGCAGAGATGGGAGACCCTGAATTTAGGGGATATTTTCATTGTTACCCAAAAAAACCCAACAAAAACAACCAAAAACAAAAAGAAGAAAGGAGGGGGGAAACCCAAACAAAAACATTATGGGGAAAAACACATCCTGGGGTAAAACCTTTTGCTCCCCTTAAGAGCTTCAGCTCATTCTCTCAAGGATCCACAACAAGCAGGACTGGGTTGCTTGTGCCATCCCACCAGGTCTCAGCCCTTTGGTTTTACCCAGCCTGATGCAGCACTGGCCTGACTGAGTGCCAGTGACTTTTTCATTTATGGGGCTGTACAGGGGGACAGCAAGTCCACCTCATCCACTTTCCATCCCCAAAAGCATAAACACATGGGATTTTTCTTCCTTCTTGATCCTGCTATCCTGAGAAGAGGCAGTTTCCAGCTGTGCTCCTGAACCAGAGGTGCCTGTCCCAGAAATGATCCAGACCTGCCTCCACTGGCATAGATTTAACCTCACCACGGCACAGGGATGAGATGGTGCCCAGCACAAGCAGTGGAGGAGACCCCCTTTGGAGATCTCTGCCCTCCCCATATTTTAGCAGGTCCTTATCAACCTCCTTCATCCCCAAGTCCAGAGTTATAAACCAATCCTCTGGCAGGACCAGGCCAGCCTGCAGCAGGAGCCTGTGGGACAAAGCCAGGATCACCAACAAAGCCCTCAGGACTTCAGCCAAGAGCCCTGATTCAACCACCCTCAATGTTCACTCCCACAAGCACCACCTGGTCCTGCAGGAGCAAACTCCAAACCCAGCAGGGTCTGCAGGAACCCGGACCCTAGAGCAGCCAGGGTGCTGCTCCCACTGCCAAAGCCCTGACAAGGCAGAGGGCCACCCCAGCACCTGGGCTCTTTCTAAGCACACACCTGTCTGTGTGTGATTCTCATGGCTTATGTGCTCAGAGCCCCGCTGAAAACCGAGGGTGATTTAACAGGTTATGTCATCGAGGGAATTTGAGGTAGTTTGGGTGATTGCGTTGCTTGAAGGCAGTGGAGACGTTTACGGTTCCTGAAGCATTTATGGGATTTATGGGTCTTTTAAAACCTTGCAGCACCCTGGGGATGCAGGAGAGGGGGAGGGCTGTTTTCCAAGGCACGATGCCCACCATGCAGAACATGAACTCAGGTGAGCTGGCTGGTGCTGACCCTGCCAGGCTGTTGGGAGAGCTCCTTAATGAATAACAGAGAGTCCAAAATTATCTCAGTGGTGTTCACCACCCAAAAGATGGTAGAAGAGGCATCCCACGCTCCACTCTGTCACCTGGGACACAGCAGTGGTTTGGAGGGCCCAGCTGGTGGTGTCCCACCGTGCCAAAGCTGGAGATGCCACCTGCTTAATGGATTTCTCCAATCAGCCAGACAAAATTCCCCCAGATATGCTGGACTAGGCTGCAATCCCTCCTCCAGCTCATGACCACCCTCAGGATGAGCCCAGGTGTGCTCTACCATGGCCAGACCCTCTGGCCAGCAGGAAAGGCAGCCCTGTGGGTCTGCAAAGATCTTTATAGGTCTCTTCCAACTCAAGCCCTGCCAGCAGATTTGAGCTTTGATGGCTTTAGGCACTTGATTCTCCAAGCTGTACCTTCACAAGGGGTGACCACCAGCTGTCCAGACTGCCTGGCCCAGGCACAGCAGTGTGGGGCCACCACTGCATCTGCAGGTGTGGGGGTTTGCAGTAGCTTTGTAGTGGATGTTACCAGAGGTGTTAACCTTCCTTTTCCCTGATCAGGACTTGACACTGCCCCCACAGCTCTTGACAAGTCAGCAAACCCCTATTCCTGGCCACACAGGTCATGAGCTTACAGCAAACCACACAAAACTAGTGGGCATGTGGCTTTAATGTGAGGAAAGCCAGAAGAGAGAGGAAAAAAACTCTACAAAACTAGAAAACAAAAACAAACAAACAAAAAAATCCCCCCAAAATAACAACAAAAAAAAACCTATACAAAAAAAAAATCATACTTTTGCAAAAGGGTGAGAAAATGACTTCATCTTTCCCTGCTTGCAGCATCCTCATGAATTATGCTGAGGGTGAAGAAATAGAATTGCCTTGGTGTGACGTGGCCCCGCTCAGCTCGCAGGCTCCCATGCCAGTTGGCTGCCTCCTTCAAACATTTAATCACAAGTGGAGCCCTGGTTTGGGTCCAGCCCTCGAAAGCAGCCTGATTCATGTCTGCAAAGAGCCTGCTGGTAAAATTAAAGCTGTGCTGGGAAGCAGGAGACACTTGTTGGCATCTCAGTAGTGCTTTGATTTTGGCAAGAGTTGTCAGCATGTTTAGGCAAAAACAAGATGGGGATGGATGGATGATGGATGGATGGATGGATGATGGATGGATGGATGGATGGATGGATGGATGGATGGATGCATGGATGGATGGATGGATGATGGATGGATGGATGATGGATGGATGGATGGATGATGGATGGATGGATGGATGGATGGATGGATGGATGGATGGATGGATGATGGATGGGTGGATGGATGGATGGATGGATGGATGATGGATGGATGGATGGGTGGATGGATGGATGGATGGATGATGGATGGATGGATGGATGGATGGGTGGATGGATGGATGGATGGATGGATGATGGATGGGTGGATGGATGGATGGATGGATGGATGATGGATGGATGGATGGATGGATGAGGCTTAAAAGATGGAGTCTCTTGACCATTTTTTCCCATACCAGGCTAATAATTCCATTTTCAAAGGTCAGATTTTGGATATCAGCCTAATCCACTTGGAGTGAAAGCCATTAGTGGAAATTAATTGCTCCCATGCTGATCACTAAGGTGATTTTGCTTATCGCACCACCAGCAGCAGCACACTCAGAAAAGTCATGTGGGTTTACTTCTCGCTGGATCTAGAGCAGTGGGTTGGCATCTTGTTGGTGGCTGGTGTCTGAAGCTGCTGAGGTACCTCCTAAGGAGACATACCCTTCTCATGGTGTGAAAGCTGCAGCCCAGGATGGGTTTCTCCACACCATTCAGTTTGTAACCATGGCTTGCTGCCTCTGAACCACCTCATGAAGATGCAGCTCAGAGCTTCTGTGACAGCCTCTTGTGAGGTTTCCATTTCCCAGTAGCTGGAAAGCTTCCCACAGTACTTATCCTAAATCTTAAATTGGGTCCTTTCCAACACAAGCCACATTCTGTGATTCTGTCCCTGGGAGCGTTCTGATGGCTCAACGAGAGGTTGTGGGGTCTTGCTCATCTCCCCTCACTCGTCTTCTCCTGTTTCATCCCGAGGCTGAGGGTGGTCCTGCATCCCCTGATGGCACGTTTGGAGTTGTCTCCGGAGCAGGGAATGTCTGACATTTTTTCAGTTTTTCTGGAGGTCACACACCTGCCAGCCAGCGCCATGCTGGGCATGAGGGAGGTGGTTGATGCAAACCAGTTTGTAAGTCTTAAGAGCAGCCATAAATAAAGTGTAAAGAGCACTGTCTGGTACACAGAGTCCAGGCACTCCTATGACAGCCTTGTATTTATGAAGGGCTTAAAATGCAACTTAGCTGAGAAGGGACTGGTTAAAACACATTGGGCCCTTGACATGTGGCATCCTAAAGACTCTGCTCACATCCAGATCAATCCCTACACACTTGCCTCACTCAGTTCTGGGCTGGAAACATCTTCTTGGGACTTTGGGAGCCCTGAATACTCTGTAGCTCTGAAAATGCAGCCTCATGTAGCATCTCTGAGTTCTCCAGAGTGGAGAAGTCAGGCAGACAGGGTCTGGCTTCCCCCCGCTCCTTCCCAAGGGAATGGTCTGCTACCTACAGCAGGGTGTGCAGCCCTCACCTCTCCCTTACCATGCATGTGGTAGCACTCGCTTTCCATCATGGTCCTTCCCATCTCAGAGCACCCTTCATCCTTGCTGGATCCAAATTTGTAGGACAGAGGGACCCCAGGAACCCCCTTTTCTCCAGCAACCATGTTAAAAAGAAATTAAACAGCAGCTTCCAAGTTCCTGGGGAAAACCACTGCCCCATGCTCTCCAGAGATGCTGCTGTTTAAATGCCTCCAGCCAAAACATCATTGCATTCAACCATTGCCCCTGAATTACTCAGAATGGAGCACATTCGTCCCAGTAACCTGTGCCTCTGATGTTTTTTTCAGCTGGAGTGTAAATCCCCTAAAATAGCCTGTTTCTGTGGGCAAATTCTTCTTTTCTGACTTGCCTTCAAGCCCGAGCATTTCTGCTTCTCACCTATTTTTAGCCACGACACTGTAGGTCCCTTGGCTGATGAGCCTGCTCGTAACGAATTTATTCCCGTCTTCACTCTCCCTGAACAGCCAGCCCTGAGAAAAGTGTGAGGCTGCAGAGGTGGATGGTGGAGAGAAGTCCACAATTTGATGATGACTCTGTCACCCAAACTTGCCCTTGACTTTGGGATGAGTCTTGGCCAAGCCCTCCACATCCTGTGATATGCCCTGTAGCAAAGCTGAGGTGTTTCAGAGCTGGGGAGTGAGCCTGGACCTACCTGCTGCAGCCCTGCTCCAATCCCACAGCCACCAGCTCCTTATCAACATTAGAAAACCTGCAAACAGACCCCAACACTTCCTCCCAAATCGGACAAACCCTTACTGCCCCCACCCAAGTAGTTCATGCCCATCTTACGGGCTCTGTTACACCTCCAAAGAGCAAACACCTCATCTAACACCTGTTTCACCTTCTGGATCTGTCTCCGTCCCCTTCCCAACCCTGCCATGGCAGCCTGGGTTGAGGCAGGGAGTCAGACCCACATCCCTTGTTCAAGAAACAGATGCTTTGGGCTGGGTTTGGCAGCTTTGGATGAGCCCAGGGAAGGGAAATGAGCTGAATTCACCCAGATTTTGCTCTCCAGGGCTTTGCACAGCCCCATCCATCACTCGCCTTTTCCCCCCAGCACACCCCAGAGTCGGGATGAGCAATCCAGTGCTCGTATTTTGGGTCCACACTCCAGGAGGATGATTATTTGAGTGCCTAATGTACTGCTGGCAGCAGGCAGGTTGTAAATCACCCTGACGAAGCCACCGACAGACTCCTCTGGGATTCCAGGAGATTAAAGGGAAGAATAAATGTAGGGACACAACAGGTCCTGCTGCAATTTGCTCAGAGCTCTGGTGGCTCTGCGATGTTGCAGGGGTGCTCAGCACCTACTGGTAGGGTTCCAGTGCTATGTCCAAGTCAAACCCACCTCCTTGCCCCAGTTAACACATCCAGCACCCTCCAGCTCTGGCCAAGTCCTTCAAGCCTTTTTGTGGGAAGTGCCAAACCTCCCTTCCTTATCCCAAACCTTCTCTGCCTCAGTCAGCCCGCTGGGAGCAAAAGTCAGAGAGACTGAGGGATGGATGTGGACATGGACAAGGGATGGATGTGGAGGAAAGCCCCCAGCTTTTTTTGGGGTGGGGGAGGCATTGCCTCTGTCCCCATCCACCCTCGGAGGGGAGATGCACTCGTGCAGGGTGGGATCTGTGCAGAGGAAGGTCTGTGAGACAACCTCCTGCTCTGTGGCATTTCTAGCCCATGGAAAGGGGGTCCCAGACTTTCCTCACGCCCCCGCCGGCCCCCCGAGCCCCTCAGCCCCCCTCACCATCACCACAACCCCGCAAAGCAGGCGGGGACAGCAGCAGGCAGAGGGGGACACAGCCGTGTCCCCAACATTGCAGGATGGGAAACCGGGCTGGTTGCATGGCCTGGGACATCCCAGCAGCGGAGGGCCAACACCTGCCGTGGTCAGAAGTTTCCCTGAGCCCTCAGCCATGCCCGCAAAGCACCCGCGCAAATTCCTGGGGACCCCGGGGAAACTGAGGCACGGAGGGAAGCAGCGCAGCCGGGACAAGAGCGGGTAAGACTTACGAGCCCGGGCTCGGCTCTCGGAGGCGAAGAGGAGCAGGAGGCACCGAAGGAGGAAGGCGAGGGGGCCCGCCCCGGGAAGCATCGCAGCCCGGTGCTGGTGCCCTGGGGCTCCGGTCCCGGTGCCCGGGGGTGCGCTGCCCTGTGTCCCGGCGATGTCTCGGGGTTTGTGCTGAGGGTTTCGCTGCTGCCCGGCGGTGCCGCGGTCTCGACTACGGTGTCGGCTCCTCGGAGCACGACGCGGTGCCCGGGGCTGCCGGACCGGGGCTGCCGGACCGGGGCTGCCGGACCGGGGCTGCCGGACCGGGGCTGTGGCTGCCCGGAGGTGCCGCGGTGCCGGTGCCCGGGGATGCCGGTGCTGCCGTGCCGGTGCTGCCGGTGCCGGTGTCGGGGGTGTCGGTGGCCGGCGGCGCCCGTGCCCGGGGCTGTGGCTGCCCGGAGGTGCCTCGGTGCCGGTGCCCGGTGCTGCCGGTGCCCGGTGCTGCCGGTGCCGGCGCTGCCGTGCCGGTGCTGCCGGTGCCCGGGGGTGCCGGTGCCCGGCGGGGTTCGTCTCTCTCCGATCAAAGGCTCCTCCTTTAGGGAGAGTCGCGGAGTTGTTTGTTGGTATTAAAGGCGGAGATGGAAGCGGGAGGGGGGATCCGCAGGGTGGGTATTTTATTAATTTTTTTTGTTATTATTATTATTATTATTATTAATATTGTTATATTCCCACTTTTTTGGGGGGTGTTTTAGGAAATTCCTCGGCGGCGGGAGGGAGGAGGGAGGGCGGGCGGGGAGGTGGTGCGAGAGCCGCAGGGTTAACCCCTGCCGCCCTGCGGCCGGGGCTCTGCCGGGCTGCACCTCGCCCTGGGGGCTACGAGCCAAGAGGGGACATTAATGGGGTACATCACGGCCCCAAACAAGGCCCGGCTGCACCCCTTCTCCCTGTCAAACGCCACCTGGACACTCGGCTCTCCCCACCGGCTGCTTGACATTCCCTTAGCTTCATAAAGCCACTGAAATGACCGGTGTAGACCCTGCCTTCAGGAGCCCCCCTGCCCCTGTCCACAATCCCAAACCCTCCTCCCACCCAGCTGCCGTCCGTCTCCACATGACGGGCAAGAAACACCATGGCTTGGAAAACCACGGGTCATGCCGTCATCCCTGGAGAAGCCACCTGGCCTCCACACAACGTTGCTCCTGTTCCTGCTGCTCCCCAGATCCTGCACAAAGTGGTCCAGCTCGGGCTGCCAGCCCTTCTCTGCCTGTCTGTGGGGCTCAGCTTTCTACCCTCCAAGATTCTCAGGGAGAAGTTGAGCAGCACTGGATCCTCCCTGAGTAGCTGTGTCCCCTCAGCAGGGCCAGAAAAAGCTGGGGCCACCAGTTCACTATGGAGGTTCCTTAGACCAGATTTTGTGTGGATTTTACCCGATCCTCCTGATCCACCTTCACGGCTTGCAGGGGTGCTCAGAGCAAGCAAGACACTTCATTAGCACATGAAACACAGCCTTTAAGGCAGCATGAGCTCCTTGTGTTCCACCATGGGAAGGCTTGGATGAAGCTCCCAGACCTTGCAGGATTCCTGGGCTTCTTCTTTGCAAAAGCTTTCATGTCTACAACACAAGATCTCTCTCTTCCCGCCATCTCCTTCAGCTTTCTCACACCCCCCAGACAGGGAGGAACTGTCATCACCTATGATCCCTTTGGTGACAGGAGAGCTCATCCATCGACCAAGTTACTCATTTTTTTCCTCTTAATTCAAGCTCAGGATTGAGCTTTCCAAGGCGTGAGATCTTTGTGCCTGATGCCATCCCACACTGAGAGTGGCACCAAGCCACTTGTCTGCCACAGCGTCCCCAAAACCCTTTTCCTTGTCACACCAACTCCAAGGTCCATTTCTTGCAGAGATGAAAGAAATCAAGGGCAATTTCTGCAGAAAAAAAAACTTCTTCTTTCCATCCATCTCCTAATTTTGTCTGTCTCTACCCCGGGTGCCAACACATCCCCCTGTACCAAACCATGCTTGCAGGTGCCTGTTCCTGGAGCTGGATATGAGGGAAATCTTTGTAATAAGAAAGCTTTTAATATCCCTTTAAATCACCAACTTTGTTATTTTCTCGTTAAGCTGTGAGCAAAAGAAACCAAGACGCATTTCTTTGCTCACGTGGGCTGGACATACCTTCTGGGAAGTGGGAAATACTGGTGATGAAATGCAGGTGAATCTTCACTGCACTTTGACTCTCCTCCACAGGAATAGCTGTGACCCACCAAGAGCACAGCCCAGTGTGCAGAGCAGAAGACAGAGCTGAGACATCTGCAGGGATGGTCACAATCTGTTGTTTACTAGCTCTAACAACAATTTTACCCCTGGGAATGGCGGATGCGATGCTGCTGAAAGACCCAGGAACTCCAGGGGATACAGGAGCCCCGAACACAGGGATACTCTGCACTTCAGCTGGAAATGACCCTCTACGGAAAGCACAAGCTGTGCTGTCACATTCCAGGGCCAACCACAAATGGGAATTCTTCTCACAAGGAAGAATTTCTTCCCTATGTCTAACCCTGCCCTCTGGCAGTGGGAAGCCATTCCCTGTGTCCTGTCCCTCCGTGCCTTGTCCCCAGTCCCTCTCCAGCTCTCCTGGAGCCCCTTCAGGCCCTGCAAGGGGCTCTGAGCTCTCCCTGGAGCCTTCTCCTCTCCAGGTGAGCACCCCCAGCTCTCCCAGCCTGGCTCCAGAGCAGAGGAGCTCCAGCCCTGGAGCGGCTCCAGGGCCTCCTCTGATCTCTCTCCAGCAGCTCCAGGTCCTTGTGCTGTTGGACCCAGAGCAGAAAGTTATCACCATCTAATGCCACTTCCCTTTTTTCACTGCTCCACTCATTTCCAGCTCTCTGCAAGTTTTTCTAGCAATGCCCCTCGATTTTCCCCTCCTGCCTCGATAAAGATGTTTTAAGGGGTTTGGGTAAACAGCAGCTCCTTCCAGCTCCCACCAGGAAAAGCTGGTACCTCCTCTCCCAGCTCTTCCCTTGTGCAGGGCTGACTTGAAAAGCCCATTTGTAGCACAAGTCTGTGGGCAAGTTATGAAAGTACTTAGAAAAATGGGGACACAAAGTGCAAGTCAATGAAGTTATTTTGTGCCTCTGCTGCAACAGCAGCAGCTGAATTCAGGACTGTAGATCCTGGCCCCACATCAGGGCTAAAACTTATGGGAAAGTTCAGGCATGTTCTAAGTGCAGACCCAGGAAATAAAGGCCAGCCTTGTCAGGAGCAAGGTGCTGTGTTACATCTCTGTTGGATCTCATAAAGAATACATTCACCCTTTGGCAAAACCAAGGCTCTTTATCTTCATCTGTGGAGGAATCTGTCTGACAGTTCAATACTGCCAACATCAATCCATCTGCGATCATGAATCAGGCTCCAGAAAACCATGGCATTGGCCTGTAAATAATAAAACATGGGCCTGTTCTGTTTGCCTTCTGGTTCCTGAGTCTTTAGGTCAAACTCACTTTATGTTTTCTGGGCAATCAGGGAGACAAGACAGTTCTGGGGTTTTTTTTCTTTTTTTTTTTTTAATTTTTTTTTTTTTAATGAGAATGAAAACAGAATCTCCTGCAAACTGCTGAGTAGAGTAAAACTGCTCTACTTTGCGAGCCTTGTGGCAGGAGTGTGAGCTGGGAGCTGGCTTTCCTCCTTGGAAATTTGTAGCCCTTCATCCCTGGCATTTGATCCAGCGTGGGCAAGGAGAAACGCACATGAGAGGGCTGTCAGCTGTAGGCAATGGAGCTGGAAACCTGCAGCACTCTGAAGTACCCTGCCCACATCAAGGGGGTCAGAATGAGATGAGCTTTACTGTCCCCACCCAAAGCAGTCCATAATTCCCTGCTCCTATCCTGTTGGGTGATTAATGCTGGCAGCAGCTCCTTATGGAGGTCTCCTGAAGGTGTTTGAGAGGTGTTCATCAGAACATCCATGTTTCCCATGGAGTTCTTTCCAATGTGTGAAACTCCACCTCACTGGAGAGCTGGTGGGCTTTGAAGAGCTCTGAAGCCACACCTTTTAGAGGGTTTAAGGCAGTCAGTGACCCCATGAGGCTTAAGAAGATAATTTATCCATGGAAGCACGTAGTCCAGCCTGGAATGGGAAATCTGGTCATTTTTTTTAGAGTCTGAGCGTGTTGCCAAGCACAAACCCAAATAAATAGTCTATAATCAGTGCAATCCGGTGATACAGAGAGGACAGAGGGTAAGAGATTCTCCTCCGGGGATGGAGATCAGAAACCAAGTAAAAAGCAGGGGTGAAAAAAGGCTGAATAAAGCAAGGGGGAAGGATAGAGAGGAAAAATGGGAGAGCACAGTGCCATGGGCCTGTCTGTATCTCCCATATGCACCACAACACATCCCACCCACACCCCATGGAAGGTATCTGCCCTCTAGGGCCGACATCATCGCTGGGAGGACCGTGAAGAGAAACGGCAGTGGCAAAACCCTGCCAGCTCCTCGGGAGAGTTGAGAAACGTTCCCTGGCAGGCTGGGAAAGGCTGATGTTTTGGCTGGGGATGGTAGGATTTGAGGCTGGAGCCTTGCACGGGCTTAGGATTCCCTCTGCAGGCCAGCCCTGAGCTCCGCACATCCTGAACTACAGAACCACAGAGGGCTTTGGAGTGGAAAGAACCTTACAGCTCATGCAGTGCCACCCCCTGCTGTGGGCAGGGACACCTTCCACTACCTGATCTTGAATGCTTTCAGGGATGGGACAGCCACAGCTTCTCTGGACAATCTGGGCCATTTTTTTATTACTCTTATTGTAAAATATTTCTTCCCAGGATTCCATCTAACCCTACCCTCTGGCAGTGTAAAACCATTGCCCTTTGTGGGGCTTTGGGTTGGAAGACGAGCTGGAGACACAGAAACCAAGTTCTGTCCAAGGCAGGCTGGATGTGCAGAAGCAATTTTGGAGAACAACTGGCAGAGATCCTTTTCCAAATCCGATGTGCCTAGGACTCTGCAGAGAGCTAAAGCTCTTCACAGCCCTTTGTCCTCCAAGCAGCTTTGGTGGGGGAGAGTCTCCTGTTCCCATATTCCCTGTCCCTCCCCAAGGGCTCCCCAGTGCCCAGCTCCCAGGTCAGGCTGATCCTGGGGAGCAGCAGCTCTGTGGGGAGCCAGGAAATAACACACTCTATCTGACTCTGGCCAGCAGCAGCATCTACGGGACAGACACACTTAATCCAGATTGCTGGATTAAGTCCAGTCCCAAACCACTGCCATAATTCATCTTAATAAAGTCAGTAGGAGTTTTTTGTTTCACAAGAAGTAACTTTTTTGTCAACTGACATTTCATGGAGCCCACAACAGCAGGGATCCACATGCTGGTATCCTTTTAGTCATTCAACAGGCAGAGAAAACTAAAGATAGAAGTGTGGGTGAGATGGAAAGTTAATGATATCCCCCAGCAAGTTCCTGGCACACGTGCAGAGGCCGTTTCTTGGGCATGGAACATCCCTTCCTCTCTCTAACCACGCATGGTTGAGGAGCCTCTCATGCATGAGAGGAGCCTCCTCGGGGAGGCTCAAAGGTATAAGGCTTCACCTCTGTCTCTGCAGCCACATTTTCTCTTCTGCCAACCCAATGTAGCTGAGAGGCTTCATCAGAGAGGGTGCTAAAATATGATGAGAAGACAGATTGGTTTGGTGCCCCAGTAAAGAGATGAAAAGCAGAAGAGAAGTGCAAGAGATTTCCATAGCAACTGGTGCAGAGGCTCTGCCTCCTCTGGATTGCTCTGAGTCACCATCCATGGTGGTTTAACTCTGGCTGGACACTGAGTGCCCACCAAAGCTGCTCCATCACTCCCCTCCTCAGATGGACAGAGGGGGGAAGACTGAACAGAAGGCTCATGGGTCAGGATAAGGACGGAGAGAGACCAGCGACCCACTACAGTCACGGGCTGGCAGAGCTAGGGGTGCTCACCTGGAGAGGAGAAGGCTCCAGGGAGAGCTCAGAGCCCCTTCCAGTGCTTGAAGGTGCTCCAGGAGAGCTGGAGAGGGACTTGGGACAAAGGATGGAGGGACAGGACACAGGGAATGGCTTCCCACTGCCAGAGCGCAGGGATGGATCGGATATTAGGAAGGAATTGCTCCCTGCGAGGATGGAAAAGCCGTGGCACAGGTGCCCAGAGCAGCTGTGGCTGCCCCTGGATCCCTGGCAGTGCCCAAGGCCAGGCTGGACACTGGGGCTTGGAGGAACCTGGGACAGTAGAAGGTGTCCCTGCCCATGGCAAGGCTGGCACTGAATGATCCTTAGGGTTCTTCCAACCCAAACAATCTGTGATTCCATAGTTTGCCCTTAACAGCCGGCTGTCCCCGTCCCGGTCCCGGTCCCGGTCCCGACAAAGAGCGGGGGAACTCGCACGTGGCCCCGCCGTCTGTACCAGTAATGAATATTCATGAGGGGCGTGACCTAGGCGGAGGCGGGAGCGGCGCGCGGCGCTCATTAATATGAACCGCGCGGGGGGCGTCCCCTCATGAATTATGCGGGTAGGCGTGGCCGCCGCGGCCCTTCAAAGTGTGGGAAGATGGCGGCGGCGGCGGCGGCGGGTGCCGGCGGCCGGGCCGCGGTGCGGGGGCGGAGGCGGCGGGGCCGGCCTGCAGCCGAGGAGGAGCAGGACGCGGTGGTGCTGTCGGTGGCTGAGTGCCCGGTGTGCCGGCAGGCGCTGGTGGAGGCGGTGACGCCGCCCTGCCGCCACTCGCTCTGCCTCGCCTGCTTCCAGCGCTGCCTGCAGGGCCCGGGCCTCTGCTGCCCGCTGTGCCGCAGCCGCCTCTCCACACGGGCCCGGCGGCAGCAGGCCGAGCCCGCAGCCACCACGGCCGCCGGAGCAGCAGGCGGGGAGCAGCGGCCGCAGGACCAAGGTGCGGCGGCGGCGGCGGCACCTGCGCCCCCCCATCCTAGAGCGGGAGGGGCGGGGGGGCGCGGGGAGGGGGCGGGGCCTCGGAGGGGGCGGGGCCGTGGCGGGAGGCGCGATGAGTTCGGGGGGCTCAGCCTGAGGGGTGCGGCCGTGGCGGGAGGAGCGATGAGTTTAGGGGGGACTCAGCCCGGGTCTTGCAGGGCCGAGCTGGGGACGGGGCATTGGGGTGAGCGGCCCTGCACTGTGACATCGGGAGATGGAGGGGATGGATCTCCTCCCTCGGAAGGGATGCTTGGCTGGGGGGATGTTTCCCCACTTCCTCAGGTGTTTTTGTGATAATCTTGCCCCAGAAGTGCACTGTTCCAACAGTGCTGCCAGGAGTTGGGCGGGTTTGTACTGCATCAAGACAGGAAGGGTTTTGCACCATGGGAAGTCCCAGTCCCGTGTTGACATAAAAAAAGTCCATCATCCCTGTGTTCGTGGCTTTTTGTTGCACATTTCCTCCCTGCCTCCAAAGCTAGATGCCTTCCTCAACTCGTAGAAAACTGTTCCCTGTGTTCCCATGAAAAGAAATCCTCGTCTGAGACAGTGGCTTGCTCTTTCCCAGTGGGAGCTGCTGGAGATGCCCACCTTGCTGCTGTCAGAACTCGGGATGCACTGTGATCTGTTGGCTGGAGAGGTGTTGCATCAGTGCCCACTTCAGCAACACAGCAGGTGCTGGGGGGAACCCTGTAGAGCAAACAAGGATTTAAGCTACAGATAAACATCCTTTTAGCCCAACCCGTTCCTTTCCAAGCGTGTTTCTGGTCTCCCGGTTCATGCTTGTGTCAGCACCCTCTAATTGGCTGTGGGAAGAATTGGCAGGATGAGCTTAAACAGCTTTAATTGGTGGTTTGAACTAACCCCACTAACCTGGAAGAGATTTAGGAAGCCTTCACACGGAAGGATTTGCTGAATCAATGAACAGATGGGCTGTCCAGAGGGAGCTGAGCTGAAGCGCTGGCAGTGCTTCCTCTGGAGGAGGAATGGGAGGAACTCCTGGAGTCAGTCTCTGCTCCAGGGCAGTGGTGTCAGTCATGCTTTAATGGACTTGGCGTGGTCCAGGTGAGCTTGGATGAGAGTATCCAGCCATGCTGCGGGAATGCTTGTGCAGTGTCTTAGTCAGGCTTTTTTAAGTAGAATTAATTTTAATTCTCAGCTTGCCCTGAGTTGTGTGAGATGTGTGCGGGACAAAGAGGAATGGCTTCTCACTGCCAGAGGGCAGGTTTGGATGCAATACTGGGATGAAATTCTTCCCTTTAAAGGTGCTAAGGCCCTGGCACAGGCTGCCCAGGGAAGCTGTGGCTCCCCCATCCCTGGAAGTGTCCAAGGCCAGGTTGGATGGAGCAAGCTGTGATAATGGAAGGCCCATGGCAAGGGGTGGAATTAGAGGATCTATACAGACCCTTCCAACATCTTCTGCTCTGTGCTCATCCACTGAGCCAGCCATCTCACCCTGGAAATCATTGGCTAAGCCTGCTTTCCTTTCCTTAAATCCAGCAGCCTACCTCCCAAGCACCTTATCCTTGTTTAGAAGTGGTTTCCAGGAGTAGCTGCTCCCCAGGAATCAAGATGGGGCTGATCCTGTCATTCCTCCTCCTTGCCCTGTCTGAAGGGATGGGTGACATTTGACCTTGGCTGAGGCTGGGGATTCTGCACTAGGTGTCCAAATGGAGTTAAAGTCAAAGTCTTTGTCACGACACTTGTAAAAAAAAACCAAACTGGATAGAAATCAGCAGAGACACACACTCGCTGCCTGTGTTGTGTCTTGGCATGGGCTGGGTTTGCCTGAGAGTTCCTGGGCGTCTGATTCCCTAGGAGCTGCCCTGCTGCCTTCAGCCTGGCCCCAGCTGCTGCTCCAGAAGGATGCAGGTGGCCCACGGGTCCCATATCCTCTCTGTGGCCATCTCCAGGTTCCACAGAGCACCTGGGAAGGCACCCTGGATGCTGGTGCAAGGCCAGACTTTGAGCTAAAGATGCAGTGCTGGCTGCAGTGCTTTGCTGAGTGAGGTTTCTTATATTAAAACAGTTGCTTGGTGAAATTCTTGGAACGCAGAGAGGAGCAGCAGATGGGAGGCTTGGAGACTGCGGGTGTGTGTTTGAGGATTCAGTTGGCCAAGGAGAAGGAACAGAAATGTTTGTGGCAAGGTGCTCAGCCTGATTTGTGAGAAAATAAGTACATTCTCATTTCAGAGAATCAGATTTCTTTTGTTTCTCCTCTGCCTAGAAGCAATGCACAACATTCAATAACTGATGCTCGTGTAAGAGAGGTGGTGTGTTTTTGCCAGACTTGTAAAATGACTTCCCCCTCCTTCCTCCCAGTCTTTTTTTGGCAGTGGTTTTCCCCTTTCCCCGCTGGACCAAACCAGTCTAGTTCTTGAGCATTTCCTGGTGACTCCTGAAGTTCCTGTCATTTCTGTTGTTTCTGTAGCCTGTCACTAGTTGGTTTTTTTTTGTCTCAAGACCACAGTGCTACAAGTTTGGAAGTGGCAATCCCAAAGAAGCCTTTCCCTGTCTCGGGAAAAGGAGTGATTTCCTCCCCACATCGAACTGATTAAAACTGACACCATCTCTTTCTTTTCCTCCTTGTCACAGGGCTGTATTGCTGGTGGGATGGGTTAAATTTAAGATTTCCTAGGAAGATAGGATACAGTGCCTCTCTGGGGGCAGTAATTGTGCCGTGAGGATGTCAGAGGGCTTGCACCTCCATCTCTTCCTCGTTGTCCTCTCTCCAGCCCTCCACAATACATAAATGATTTTTAATCTGCCATTCAGACCATTAATGAAGAGAATGATTAAGACCAGACCCCAGTGGTCAGTGAGAGGCATGGCAGTGGATCATTAACTCTTGGGAAATAGTTTTTCCAATTGAGTAGTGGTTACACCTGTGCTAGGGTCAGAAAATTCCTAACTTCTTGTTTTGTGTTTTGAAAACATTTAAGATTTCATCTTCAGCTGCAAGTGTTAACTGCCAGGAGTTAAAAGGAAAAGTAGTGAAGACCTCAAGGGAGGCAGAAGCTGCAAAGCCTGCTGAAAGTTTCCATGGAAGCTGGGGGTGAGGGGGATTCATTGCTGCTGGTGGCAGAGCTGCGATTTGCCTGATGGCATCGGTTTGGCAGAACCCAGGAGCCTCTGAACGACAGACAGGGAACCAAAGGGTTCTGAATCAAGTTCAGCTTTACTTTTAATCAGCCCGTGTTGCTAAATTCACCAGATGGAGGTTTCTGAGTCTTTTGCCAGTAAATATAAAATGTGCTGGTCAGGAGCGCAGCTCCACGGAGAAAGTGTGTAAGACACACTTCTGAGCTGGCGTGGAAAGGATGGACTCTTCCAAGGAGATTGAGGCTGCAAGTTAGATGCCTCTTATAAGGAAAATCTGTGTTAAATAATTAGAAAATCTTTTGTCCTCTCAAAAGTAGTACAGAAATCATAGTACAGAAATCAGTTGTTTTTCCCAAGACTGAGCACAATAGGATGCAACTCTTGTCTGCCAGCATAAAAAACAGGGTGCCAGGTTTGATCCTGCCACTGCGACTGTTTCGGTGCTCTCGCCAGGCTTGGAAAGAGCATCCCAGCAGCAGCAGCACTCCCAGCAGCCCTTCAGAGTCAGCTTCATTCAGAAACCAGTTCTCTTGACCCACAGATCACTCGAGAGGAAGGGCAAGCAGGAGGTTTGCTGTAAAATCAAGTAAAAAGCCTTTTCTTCCATGGTTTTGCCTACTTTGTTGTTGTCCTAGGCTGCGGCACACATTGAAGCAGCTGAGCAGCCTTGTCCTGGGCCTGAACATCCAGAATTGGCACGGGGAGGTGTGCCAGAGAAAGACATGTGTCTTCTTGACATAGTCATCTTGTCTTCCTCCCAGTGTGAGGACTGGGCTGGTTCCACTTGGAATGGTTATGTGCCAGCAGAAACATCCTTGGGTGCAGCGCCCTTCTGCCCTGTCAGCAGAGGGGATGCTGCCCCTCTGCTCAGTCCTGGGAGGCACCTCTGGGGTGCTGTGTCCAGCTCAGCAGGGACAGGAAGCTCCTGGAGCAGGGCCAGCATAGACTGTGAGAATGAGGAGGGACTGGAGCATCTCTGTGTCCTGGAAAGGCTGAGGGAGCTGGGGCTGTTCAGCCCAGAGAGGAGTCCCAGCTGAGAGGGGCTCTCAGCCCTGGGTGTCCCTGGGTGCAGGGAGGGGCAGAGCAGGGCCTGGGCTCTGCTCTGGGGCCCAGCAGTGGCACCAGAGCAGGGACTGAGCTCAGGGAGTTCCAGCTGAACATGAGGCAGAACTTCTTTCCTGTGCAATGACCAAGCACTAAACAGGCTGCCCAGACTGGAAATATTCCAGAACCCTCTGGACACAATCCTGTGCTCTGGGATGGCTCTGCTTGAGCAGGGAGGTGGCACCAGGTGGCCCACAGCAGTCACTTCCGGCAAGACCCATTCTGTGTTTCTGTGAAATGCAGATATACATCTTTGCATACATTTTTATTCTCATCTCTTCTATACAGAGCTGGAAATTTGGGGTCTCATCTCTTTTAGACCCATCTGTAAAAATATACAAGTTGGCCCATAAAGATATTATTAATAAAGTTGCTTCCACCTGGTGTTGGACTCCTTTAGCTCAGCCACCACAGCTTACATATAAATGTTATTCCATTATTTAAAATTTCTTCTGGCTTGCTGAACCCAAGTGAGAAATGAGAGAGTTGACGTGGCTCATCTTTCTGGTGCATGTTTCCCTCGGGTTAGCTTGTGTCCTGGAGGAGAAAACTCCACCTTTTTAGCTCTGGAGACAAGCCTTAAACATTGAGAAGTAATTGAAGTTTGCTGCGGGCAAGTTACAGATTGCTGCTGCTCTTGGGACTGTCTCAGTGGAAATTCAGCTTGATAAGGTTCAAAAAGAACTGGAACCGCTCAAGGACACAATTGAAAAAACATTTTGGGAAGCCGGTGGAAGGTTTCCAGCATGGCCGGTTGTGGGCGCAGAAGCAGGAGCAAGGAATGCAGCCTGGCCTCCCCAGCATCAACATCGCCTGGGATTTTTATCACATGTGTAGGGAGGGACACTTGGGATGTTTTCCCTTAAAAACAAACCTGGCTCGTGCAGGCACGTGAATAAGAGGAAATAGCAGCTTTTTGATGAGAAGAAAGGCCTTATAATCTATATGTTTAATGTTTGCTTACATGAGATTATTTTTCTCCCTCCAAAGCAAGTATTAAAGAAATGCTTTGTGATTTGTGCAGCTCTGGCATTGGCAGTGTTGTCTCTTTAGAGCTCCGGAGCCTATGGAATTTGCTCTGACCCTCGCCGGCGGGAGGGACTGAAGTTACAGGGTCCCTAGGAACTTTGAAAGGGGAAACCAGGGGAAAGCAGGACAGGTGGTAACGGCATTTCATCAGTCTGTAAATGGCATGTTTGGGCACCCGGAGGGTGCCCTGTTCCCAGGGACAATGTGACTGTGATCCAGAGGATGCCTGGCAAAACAGTCGGCAGCTGGTCACTGGGTGGGTTTGATTCACCCGCCCTACCATATACCTTTAATTTTGAGCCAAATAGAAACACTTCCTACATAAGGGAATTCTGTGAGGGGACTCAGCCTAGAGAAAAGGAAGCTCGGGGGGACCTTCTGTTTCTCCACAGCTCCCTGATAGGAGGGGGCAGCTGGGGGGATTTTGGGCCCTGCTGCCAGGGAACAGGGACAGGGCAAGAGGAAACAGTTTCAAGCTGTGCCAGGGGAGGTTCGCTTTGGGAAGCAGGAGGAATTTCTTCACTGAAAGGGTGGTCAGGCATTGGCATTGGCTGGGGCTGCCTAGGGACGTGGTGCAGTCTCCACCCCTGGAGGTGTCCAAGGAACAACTGGATGGGGCACTCAGTGCTCTGGGCTGAGTGACAAGGTGGGATCGGTCACAGATAGGACTCAGTCGTCTCAGACATCTTTCCCAGCCTAAATAATCTTGGGATTCTGTGAAAACATGTGGTGGAGCTGTTGGTTTATATCCTTCCATTTTAGCAGGGTGGAAAAAGGAAGTACCCCTGATGTTTCCTCCTTGCTCGAACGTGTTCCATCCTGACCGTAGCATGTTGGGATGATGAACTGTGCTGCACCCTGCCAGAATACTGATACGGATTGAGCCAGGATGGTTGTCCAGGGTTTCTGCTTGTCTTTTGTTCTGGTTGTTCCCTTTTCCCTCCAGGCTCCTCCAACTGAAGTGCAACTTGCCCAGACTTGCACTGCACAGAAGTGGGAGGGCGCTTTGAGGCTGATAGAAGCACGGGTCACCTTTGGGAATAGCAGACTTCAGGGATGGAAGTTAAACTATAACCCTGGGCCAGTATGCTTTTGGTTTCTGAATTCCCGAGGGGAAAGGGAGGAAGTGGGAGCAGGACAGGGAATTTCTGCCAGACAGAGCATTCTGCCCACTTGGTTTCAAAACACTGATGTAGGGAAGTGCACTGCAAGCAGGGAATGGCTGTGCTTGCTCTGGATCCATGGGGCAGCGTTGCGGGCGGCTGGAAGGGGGTGTGGAGGAGGCATTCTCAAGAAAACAGGGAGCATTCTTGATGCATTGGCATCAGTGGCAGAAGGGCAGGGGTGTGAATTTGGGGAGCTGTGCTGCCTGTGCACCTGGGTTGTCTGGCTGCAGCAGGCACCTAAATCCTGGCTTTATTCCTGGGACTCAAATTCCCTGTGCCTAAAGCCTGGGTTTATTCCCAGGACTCATATTCCCTGTGACATCTCCAGGCTGTTACTTCACCCCTGTGTTTACATCCTCCCAATGCTCCTTGATTGCTTAACTGCTTGTTGGACTCTTGAGAATCTCAAAGGAAACTTGGGAAGTGCAAAGTGGGATTACTTGGACATCCTCCTCCTGATGTTTCTGTATCTTAAACAGAGCTATGATAGCAGTGGCAGAATATAAACATCTGGAGTTGAAAAAAGTGCTGCAGAAGCTCTTTTGTAGCCTGTGGAGATCTCGCCCTTTTTGGGAAATAATGGCCAACACCAATTATCCTGCACTAAAAAGTATTTCCTTTCTTTCCCCTTTTCTTTCCAGACTTTATATTCAGAGCACCCATTAAATTAAGCAAAACAGGAGAACTCCGAGAAGAATATGAAAGCCAGCTAAGGAAGGTGAGTATTTTGGATACTTGTGTTTTCCTTCCAGAATAACTTGGATTTCCTGCAGGAATGCCATCCTACCTGTAGGGAAACCTGAAGAGTTCTTTTTTCCTGTTCTGTAACAAAAGTCATTTATTCTCTCTATACTGTTCAGCCAGTTCGAGAAATGGTTGTAAGTGAGCATGTAGAAGCCAAATTTTGCTGTCTTAGTTTGCCTTCCAGAACACGGAAATGTACCTTCTATGGAGTGACTGTTCAGTTGTAGATGTAATTCCATAAAGGCTTTTGCAGCATAAGGCGTCTCCTTCTCCTCAAAAACAAACTTCCAAACCAGAGCTTTCTATTTCTTTTTAGCCAAGAATAAAATGTGGTTTAAAGACCAGGAAAAAAAAGATACAAGAATAAAGGTTTTTCAGCTAGTTTGGAATTAAAGGCCATGAAAATATTTTTTTAGATTTTTGATCTTTTTGATCTTGTTTTCCCTTGAGATGGATCCAACTCCTCACTGATTATTTTACCTGCTGGGTAAAAGTAACCTGAGGGGTTTTTCACTGTTGAAGAATTTTCTTTGGGCTTTCACTTGTAGATCTCAACAAGCGTAAAAAGGCTGATAGAGTTAGAAAAACAGCCTTGTCTGAGTAGAAAAATGGGTGATATTTCAGATAAGTAACTAGTCTGGGAAATGCATATGTGCAAGGAGACAGTTAAAAAGTGTGGAAGGGTCTTCCCTCCTGCTTCTTCGTGTATGGAATTAGCAGTGACACTGTTGGGCTGTGTCACTGCAGGTTACTAAGATAGCTTTGGCTGACTATTTCATTAACTGATCATGGGAATTGCAAGTTCTTCTCCAACTGAGGTGCCTTGACAGGAAAGCAGGGACACTTAGTGTGCAAAGTCGTGGGACTTGTGGCATTTTCAGCAACAATTCTCTATCAAGTTTAAGGAAGCACATTTGCAGCATGGTCGGGCTGCAGCTGAGAAGTTTTTTACATCTACAGCTTGACTTCAGCAGAAAGATACCATGTTCAGTCCAGTGCCAACACTTCATCTTTCCCTTCCAGTTAGAAGGAAATACTTTACCATGTTTCTGGCATTTGGGCATTTTTTTTTTTTGTCTTGTTCTTGTTCAGGCTGCTGCTCCCTGCCAGATAAAACTTGCATTTTTGTGCAGCTCAGCTGAAAGAGCCGTGTGGGAGGAGATTCTGTGAATCGTCATCTAGGAGGAAATGGCAGTGAAATTTTGCTGGTGAAATGACAGCTGATGATGTAGTCATATTATTCATAGAATCAGAATAGAATCAGAGAATTATTTAGATGGGAAAAGCCCTTGGAGATGGAGTCACTCCCTCACTGCCAAGGCCACCACTATCCCATGTCCCCTGTGCTGCATCCATATGGCTTTTAAATCCCTTCAGGAATGGGGACTCCACCACTGCCCTGAGCAGCTGGCTCAATGACTGGCTACCCCTTTAGGGAAGAAATTTACCCTGATACCCAGCCTAAACTTCCCCTGGTACAACCTGACACTGTTACTTCTTGTCCTGTCACTTGTTACCTGGGATGAGAGACCGACTGATCTAGCCTCCTGTCAGGAAGTTGTAGGGAAGCAAAATTGTAACAGTTGCTACTTACCAGGAGTTTCTTGGTATCTCTGAACTTCTGAATTAGGCAGGAGGAGACAGGAACTCGGGTTTGGGAATCTGAACTTGTATATGACTGTGTTTCATCTCAGCTTCCCTGCCTGCGGAATGGGGATAACCTGGGCTTTCCTCTTGGAGCATTTCCAAACCTTTTTACATCTCCCAGGTGTGAGTTGTTTTATATATCTGAGCTCTTGACCCACTTCCCTGCTTTTTGCAGTTGAAAACAAAGTGATACCATAACTATGTACTGAAGAAATTTTATTTGACGTGGATTATCTCTTCGCTAAATTTTCTCAACTGGCTTTCAGAATGAGATAAACATTTGCTGTCTGTGCAGGATAGCGAGATTGGGCTTTCCTTTTTTGTACCCTTGGTTCTCTTGCATTTTATGTTTATCCAGAGGAGGCTGTCATTTCTGTGTACTAAAACCCTAACTCATCCTGTCCAGCTGTCTTTCTGTCACAAGCAAGTCTGTTGCTTGTAAGCACACACAGTGGGAGGGGAAACTCCTACCTGAGGCATGTGCTGACATGCAGCTTCCCCGAGCCAGGGCAGACGGAGCAGGCTCCGGGAGGCAGCAAACCTGGACAGTTTGTGGAGAGAAGAGAAGATACCAAACGTGAGTTTGCCAAACTTTTGGAAATAAATGCTAGTGTCAAGAATGATGGTCCTGAAATGGGCGTTTCTTGAGTGAACAATTACTCATTGCTTGTATGGCATTTTTTTTCCCCCTACAGCTGCGGTATCCAAAAGGACTAAAATGTATTTTCTGATAACTGTGCTGTTCACAGCAGCTGTTGGTCCTGCATCCAGTGTTTCAGAGATGCTACTCAGATAACATGAGGTCCTTCTCCCAGGGTACATGTTTCACTCTACATTGTTTCAGTTTCTTGTCCTCCTGCCCCAGCACAGCATTGCCATGTCTGGAAGGAAATTCTCTGGGAGACAGTTTACATTAAGGCTATTTCAAATTATTATTTCTGTAATTAGTGCAGATTTTATTGTTAGAGTTTGATTTTGTTTGCAACCTTAATTTTGGATGTAAATTCTCTTTTGTATCCCATTAATTAGGATTAGGATCCTGCTGTTGCCTTTTTGATTTCACTGTCAGCAAAGCTTGGCTTGCCACCTCACACTGATTGTGCCACAGATTTCCTCAAAATCTTTAAATATTCCTGTGTATTGTTACATATTCCTGTGTCTTTTGATTTTACAATTTTTATAATTTAGTCGTAAAAGCGAGTATCTTCCTTCCACATGAGAAATAAAGGAGGGACACGAGTGCTGGGTAATATTTCAACCAGTCCAAAAAGAAAAAAAAAAATCTTTATCATAAACCTGGTGCAAATTTGTTTTTCAGATGCTTCAAAAAAGGCAGAAATGCTGTTGACTTAGAGCAGGCTGTTCATCATGTCTGCATCATGTGGTCACAATCTATGTTAGTCAGACACTGTTGTAGTTATTGCTTGAGATTATTAATAGATGAGGAATTTAAAGATACATCTTAAAACAACTCTAAGCAGGGAGTCAAGCCAGTCTTCGAAAATATTTGCTGAACACCCACAATCAGCCAAACAGTGGAGTTTTTCCTGGTTTCTGCCTTGTTTCCTCCTTGTTTTCCTCCTTGTTTTTCTCTTCCTTATCTGTGGGGGCTTGGATTCAGTAGGATTCAGGTCCTTCCCAATTTGAAAATCACAATGTGCTTTCCCTGTAATGCCTTGTGAAGTCTGTTTTCTTTGTTATCCTTACGTCCATACTTTTGGGGGTTTCCCCTCCTCCAGCAGAGAAGAAAAATACTAAATGTTTTTGGAAGAAAGAGGAGTTGTTGCATCATTCCCCACTGCCTTTTTAAGTTAGGGAGCTTCTTAAACACCTGAGATGCCTATGCCCAAATATGAGGAAAAGCCCAGGGATCTGAATTCATAGTGCTGGGTTTCATGAGCAGGATGAAGATGTGTCAGTCAAAGGTCCGGATAACTTCTGCATGGAGAGTGGATGGAGGAAGGAGGGAGGATCTGTTCTATATACAGATACATTAGACTATTCCTGGGCTGTGTCTAAGTTGAGTAAGAGGCAAGACACAAGCTGGGAAAATGTCTGGCTGATGGAGGGAGAAGGGAGCTGGTTACCCTGGGCAGGGACAGTCAGGTGGTGTTATCTGAAGTGTGTTCTGTCAAGCCTGTTCATCAGGAAAAGGTGGTGTAAAGGAGGAGAAAAGGGGTCTTGTTGGTTTTGATAGCAAGTCTGAAAAAAAAAAAAAAAGTCCTGGCAGAAAAGGGGAGTTTGATTTCTTAGGTGGGGGGCAAAACAGTGCAGCAGGACAGGCAGCCCATCAGAGTCCATGTACCTTGTGTCCCAGATCCTGGCATTCCCTTACACTTCTCTGTGCTTGATACTGAATTCGAGCTTGGAGCCTGGAGTCAGCTGTCAGGGCTAAGGGGGTCTCTCTGGATCCTCTTCATCCCAACACACTGGTGGAACAATGGGATTTCATCTCTTGTGTTGCTTTCCACATGGGAATTGCTGCATCTCACCTTTTATTTTAGGTAATGCTGGTTATGTGTCTGCCAAATTGTGTGTGGAGCATGTCAGGCCGTCAGAAGGCTAAAACTGAAATATCACAGCTTGTTTGAAACTAGTTTTGCACATTTTTATATGTAGTAAGATCACCTACAAGTAGAGAAAAGCTTTTGTCACTCTATTTTAGAAAATACAGTGGCAGACAAGTCTTTGTCCAGCCTTGGGCCTCATGGTGCCTTTGTTGTTTTGCAAAGAAGATAAAATCCATGATACTTGTGTATAAAACACAAATGTGATACAGAAGCAAACCAATCTTCACATTATTGTGTGAGAGAGGCAATGGCTCTATTCTGGAGTAGAGAAATGAAGGCACAAAATGAAACGATGTGACCAAACTCTCAGTCTTGCCAATCTGTAAGTGTAGCACTTATGAAATTATAACTACTTAACCTCTTTTGTCATTATTTCCAGCTGAGAGAAGAGAAGCTACAAGAAGAAAAGACATCTGAGGATCTGATTCACAAGTTCATTCTAGATGACATGGACGTAGGGAAAAGAAAAATGGAGGAACAGCAGAAAAAGGATGAATCTGTAGTTCTGAAAGGGAACCAAGACTGTGTAAGTAAGCTCATGCTTCTCCTTCCTGCCCACATATCAAAATTTTCATTCTTTGGCTTTCCAGGATTCCTCGATTGAGTTTTTACAATTTATGAAGGCTATGAGCTGGTAGATTATAAAGATCCTTGTTAATGAGTGTCTTCTAAGGTCTGTTATGACTGCAGATGTTCTTCTAGAGGTTTCTGTCCCCCTTTTTGCCCTCTACTGTGTGACTCTTCCTAACACAGCAGATCCCATCAGCTTTGGGGATATCCTTGGTCTTCAGGCTTGTGTGCATTTCCATGAACATTTCTCCATGAATCTTCTGCAGTGAAGTTGTACAACTGAAGTTCAACACGTTATTCCTGCTGACTTCTGCCTGTTTCCCATTTCATTTGGGAGACTCTGCAGGAAGTGCTCTTAAAATTTCCATTTGATAGCCTGACCCATGGGGGCTGAGTAACCAACACCCTGTAGTAACCTGTATTGTAGAATTTCCCACATTTTCTGATGAATAAATCACCTTTATTTGATGAGTAACAACTATATATAGAAGCTATGTGCTTATTTTTGTATTATTTATGCCTTATGTCCTCTCAGTATAATCAGAAATGGGGGATTTGGGGATCTTTAACACTTCTGCAAGAAAGAGCTTTATTTTCCAAGTTACTCTTTTTGTTGTACATGTCAGCTAACTCTTCCTTGATTGACTTCAGTTTCCTGAACATCTCTCGGATTCCGAGAATGAAGAACCATTCCAGGGCAAGCAAACACATCGGTCAGCTTTTGTTTCCAAGACCAGTGCCTACTCCTTTGCTCTCCTTTCAGGGTAAGATGCTGAGAATTTTTAATGTCCTTTAAAGATGTTCTTCCGACATGTTTTAAACACACATTAAATGCTCTAATTCAAATGGTGGTTCCAATCTAAAATAAGGGAATTTTTTTCTGGAATTTTAGAGTAGACTCATTGGTAGAACGTGGTGTCTGTCTGATTACTTCCTACCTGGAAGTTAAGGAAGTTAATGTTCATCCCATGAAGGAGAAAAATAATTGCCTGTAGATTTAAACCATTAGTCAGAAATCAGAATTCTGTCGGATGAACTCAAGAGTGCTGGTTCCTTCTCCAGCACAGATATGAAGGAATAGCATCAGCCACGAACAGCTGAATAACCAGGTGTGTTTCCACATGAGAAGCAAAAGGGTTCTCCCAGCTCCCTCATTGGCACTGACCTCAGTTCTGTATGAGCCATGGACAGAGGTGTCCATGTGTTCAGTGTGGAGCCTGTGAACGCAGACCAGGGCTCTGCTGCAAATCCAGGATTCCTGGATCCCCTTTCCCAAGGGCATGGAACGTATCTCTGCCAGCCAGGTGCTGATGCCTCTCCCACAGGTAGCAACTGCCAGGGCTGTTGAGCTGGTTGTTCCTAAGGTCACGAACCTCTTCTCACCCATCTGCTTTTCAGGAATTTAATCTCCAAGGTGGAGAGGAGTCAGAGCTGCAATGACACCATTCAGGAGAGATCCAAGAGCAGGCAGAGATCAGCCCCAGCCATCAAAACAAAGGTACAGGCAGTGTCTGGAAACAGGTTCCTGTGTGTAAATGTTCTTATCTGAGGTTACGCAGCACCTGTAATCTGGAGTTATAAAATATGGGCTTTGTGGTGCTGTATTATTGCCACGGGGCAAATCGCTTCCTTGTGGCTCCCAATAAAACCTGATGGGTTAGGAATTACTAAACAGAAAAGCTGACAGGTGTCAGGGTTCTTGTGTAGCACTGGAGGTTAATTGGAAGTTGAAAGGGTTCTCATCAAGCTTTTGTTTTGTGATTCCTTTTGTGTTCAAGGCTGAATTCCCAGCCAGGTAAAGAAAAATCTTTTAGAAGTTTAGGAAAATAATCCTCTCTCCCTTTCTCTCCAAAGCTGTTTAAATAGAGCAAAACTCATTGTTTTCCTGACATCAGGATCAGGGTACATTGGCACTTCCATACTATAGAAGATCCAAAGTCTTCATAGGATCATAGAGTAGTTTGGGTTGGAAGGGAGCTTGAAGTTCATCCAATCCCATGCCCTGGGCAGGGAGACCTTGCACTGTCCCAGGTTGCTCCAAGCCCCATCCAACCTGGCCTTAGACACTTCCAGGGATGGGGCAGCCACCCAGCTGCTCTTGCTAGGATGTTCTACCTCCTCGTGCTGACGCCTCTCCTTCTTGGGATCGGTTTCATCCCTGATGGAGAAAGAGAGGGTTCAGATCCAGAGATCCCATGAGGAACAGAAACCTGTGCAATCTGCCATCTGAGCTGATAGAAGCTGGACTGAGCCCAAAGCAAAGATCCATAACTTACCTTCCTTCCAAGGACTTTCTTCTTTTTTAAGAGGATGCCTTATGGATGTGACCAGTTAGAGTTCCAGTATTCCAAAACTTATTTTGACCTCAAAATAGGTGAGTAGAAAAAACCTTTCAGACTAAGCAGGAAAAGGCTGTTATTGTACACACTAGCTGCTGGATAAAAATATTTCACCTCGGTGCTAAGAATAAGACCATTTGCAGTTGTGTGTGTTGTTTCCTCTCTGCTTCATTTGTGCCAGGATTATGACCAAGTGTAGCAGCATTCAGGGACTGTCTTAGAGAAGACAAGAAATGTTGCTCTTAATCACAGAATGCTCCATGTTAGAAGAGACCTTTAAGGTCATCTAGTCCAGCCATCAGCCTAACACCACTAAACAGGCAGATTTATCCAGGTAAAGAGAAAACATATTTCAAGGCCAGGTTGGATAGGGCTTGTAGGAATCTGGTCTAGTGGAAGGTGTCCCTGCCCATGGAAAAGGGTGGAATGAGATGGTCTTTAAAGTCACTCCTCACCCAAAACATCCTGTGATTGTGTGATTTTGCCATTGGAGTGGCAAGAGCAGCTCTTAGACCGAAATAAATTTGACACCCAGATTTTGCTGGACCCCAGAGTGTCCAGCTCACGTCCACATCAGCTGTGGAAGGTGCTGTGACCAGCAGAGGCTGTCGGGGACGGCTATGCATGGCAGCCATCCATTCTCCCGGTCTCCTCTAGCATGCTTGTCGTGCAGCCCCGTGAGCTCCTCTCCCAGCTGTGCTGCCTTGCCTTGCAGGTGCTGCCCACCACAGGCGCGTCGACGCCGCTGCTCGGGGTGCTGTCGTCCACGCAGAACAACCGCTGCCTGTCCGCCCCGGACCTGACGGCCGAGAAGCGCCTGGTCCTCAACGCCGTGTCCTCCCTGTCAGCCCTGCACAGGCCGGAGCGATCCATCAGCCCCGAGAGCAACGACAGCATCTCGGAGGAGCTCAACCACTTCAAGCCTATCGTCTGCTCCCCATGCACTCCCCCAAAGAGGCTTCCCGACGGCAGAGTCCTGAGCCCCCTCATCATCAAATCCACCCCCAGAAACCTGAACCGGAGCCTGCAGAAGCCAACAACCTATGAGGCCAGTCCTAGAATACTGAAAAAATGGGAGCAGATATTTCAGGAGCGTCAGATCAAAAAGACTCTCTCTAAAGCAACCCTTACATCCTTGGCTTCAGAGCCTGGGGAAGACATTGTGGTTCCTGATATCACCAGCTCCAACAGTTGCACTAAGGAGCAGCCACAAGTGCAGGATGATCACAGTCCACCTGACGCAACAGGAGAGCCTCGCCCTGAGCTGGATTTCTTCCCTTCCGTCAGTGAAATGAAGCTGGGAAGAGGGAGTGAGAAGAACAGAGGTTCACAGGCCTTAACCACTGATGACAGTGCTGCTGAACCAGATGTGAGATCAAATGTAACCTCCCTAAACATAACCTCCCTAAACACACGAGTGGCTGAAGTCCCTGATCTAAAAGTGAATACATTCACGGACAAATCCTGCCTTAGTCTAGGCCCAAAAATGCTGAGCAGAAGACTCATGGGTGTCAGCGCATCGCTGCCTGACAGCAGCACGCTCGGAGTCCCCATCAAGCCATCGGGGAAAAAGCAGCTGAAGTACCTGAACAACAGCGAGTTGATCAACGTACAGAACAGCACCTGCAATTCTGTGGGGAACATCATCGGGGAACAGCCGCCGCTGCTGCGACGGGGCCGCAAGAGACGCTGCAAAACAAAGCACTTGGAGCACAACGGCTCCGTCAAAAGACTGAGGCACGTGGCAGGGGAGGTGGGCCTGCCTCCGGAGGTTCGGGACGTGGAGCAGAAGCTCCAGCAAGAGGAGGAGGACAGGAGGTTGGCCCTGCACCTGCAGCGGATTTTCGACAGCGAGAACAGGACAGTGGATAGGCGGAAAGTCCGTGTGGATCGGTATCTGCTGCGGTCCAAGAGCACTCTGGGTGCCAAGTAGCACTGCTGGATGATGTTGCCTTTCTAGAGGACAATGAGATTTATCAGATTATCTTATAGGAAAACTATTTTTTGCCCTAGTTCCACCCACGCAATTGTTTTTCTGTTTCGGTGGTAAGACATTTCTAGGTCCAGTTCAGAGAAAAGCCAGCGTCCTTTCAGATTTAAAAAAACAAAAAGAGAGAGAGAATGAGAAAAAAAGTCCTCCGGTCCTCTCTGGTCCTTTGGTCTGAAGGAATTGTCTGTCATCCCTGTGAATACACTGCAAGGCCTCCACACACAGCCTGGCACACCTGGGGTCCCCAGCTAGGAGTGTTGTGACCATGGGGTATGAGGACCATCCCTTGCCAAGGGAAATCTGAGCTCTGCTCATGGAAATTGTCTGAGAGTCTTCTCCTTTCTGCCTGCCCCATTTTCTCCCTCAGGCTGCCTCTGGTTGTGGGGTCAGCCTCTTATCTGTGCTCTGTATTTCTTCTGGGGAGTCCTAAACAGAGTCCCCCCTAGCACTTCCGAATGAATGTATCTCACTGTCTGCAGCAGCAGTACAGATCATTCATCACTTTCTTGAAGCAGAAAGCCAAATGCAGTGAAAAGACATAAAATAAGGATTTTACTGAAAAAAATGGTAGGAATTTGTAATTTCATGTTCATGACAGGGGAGAGAGCCCAGCTGGAGCAACACGCTGAGCACTGTGAGCTTTTCTCCCAGTGCATGTCTTTTCCAAACCAAGAGGGTTTCCTGCTTTTCCCTATAGTGTTCAAGAAAGGGAGATGCTGGCCAGGGAGTTTCTGGAAGGACATTCTCCCAGCTGCCACGTCCCTTGCTCAGCTGAGAGCTCTCAGCACACCTAAGGCCTGTCCTTGCGTGTTCCAGAGGAGCATCCAAGAGATCCAGCACGTTGCTGTGCTCTCCAGGCAGCCGAGATGGGACGGGAGCCCAGCTGTCCCAAGGGCTGCCCTGCCCCTGCTCCACCTTCCTGCCTTCAGGCTCAAACCAGTAAGAAAGCTCAGGTGAGCGATACACTAAAAACTTCCAGGCATGAAGCTGAGGCTGAAGCATAGCTGGCTCAGAGCCTGGGCTTGGTGGAGCATGTGTTCTCTGCCCAGATGTGCCAGGCTGCCCTCTGAGAGTTTATAACCCTCTTCCATGGATTAATTTCATGGATTATTTCCAGTAACATGGCTCAGAAGGTACCCTTCCAACTTCCAGTTGCTGCCTTGCAGAGTATTCACTGGGACCCTGAGGCCATGGGGACCTTTGTCTGGGGCAGGGGTGTTTTTGGGATGAGCACAGTGCAGGGGCAAACTTCCCTATGGATCTTGTGAAGGGAGGGCAGCCAATGCACATAAATGCACATAAAAAGACAGCTGCATTGCCCAATTTCCTCTATCTAAAAATGGTTGAATTTTCACCCTCCATCTTAAACAGTCAAAAAGAAAACAGGAACTGCAAGGGCCCTGGCAGGCTTTTTTTTTTCCCTTAATCGAACTGGATTTAAAAAAAAAAAACAAAACAAAAAAACCAACAGAAAAGAAAAAAGAAAAAAATAAATCCTATATTTTATTGGGTAAAATTTATATATTTTAAATACTATATTTCAGCAGATTGACACTTTTGTTTTGAGAAATCTTATAGCAGTGATTCCATAATATATATCTCTATCTCTGTATCTCCTTGCCACACAAACTACTGGATGGTTGAAGTTGTACCTGGGGCTGGTGAGACCAGGCCTGCTCTGCCTTCCCGGCACTCCGGGCCCTCCTGCGCCGCAGCCTCGGCAGGTGCTGCTTGAAGGGGCGCTTTGGACCCAAACCAAAACCTGCTCCTCTGTCCAGATGTGAATTAGAAGGAAATTAAGGAATTAGAGCCTTGACTGGACCTAGAAGAACGGCACAGAGAGAAGTAGTGATGGCCTGGATCTGCCCTTGGAGCTCAGGAGGGAACACCACAGCTTTAACTCAGAATCCATGCTGTTTTTCCCAACATTTTGAGCTGCAATATGCACTTCCCAGGTGCATTTAGATTTAGAATTATTTTTACAGGCCCCCTTTTCTGCAGCTCATCCCTGGAGCCTCAAACAGACTTCCCTACACAGGTTCCTTTTTTCTCGTGGTGTTTGTGGGGGTTCAGCTGGGCCTGGGCTGCTTACACCACAAGAAAAATAGATTTACACGCTGAATGTATCTTTTCTTTCCCCTCTTAAAACAGATTTCACAGCCCAATGCACTAGGCCAGTGTCTTAAATACCTTCCTTTGAAAAGATTCTGGAAATACTGAGGGGTTTGTGCGTTAATTTCCTGGTCCCAAATCCAAGCTGGGCAGAAGTGAAGGAGGCAGTGCCTGGACTGGAGCTTGTCCCCAGCCAAAAACAAGCTTCATGGGACCTCTCACGCTCCCAGCTGCCCCCAAAATAGAGATCCCAGCTCCCCAAGCATCACGCACAGGCCATGGCATCTGCGTTCAAGGAGACCTTTGGATGTGGAATCACAATCATGTCGTGGAAGGGTGGCGGCGATGCAAAGCCAGGATGAATGTTTTATTAATTTAACACTCTAGAAGTTTGTGTAAGCTTGCACAAAACAACAAAAATTGTAAATAATTACACTCAAAAGGGCAGGAATGCCCAGCCTCTCCCCTGTAAAGGTCAGGAATGACACGACCTTTACCAGAAATTGTGCCAGCTGAGAAGGAAAATACCTCCTACTGAATGGTGGATGCAGCACAAGATGAAACCAAGTATTTATTCACACTTCTCTAAAAGTCCTTTGTAACCCTCAGCTGCCTTCCCCCTTGGATGAAGGCATTCCTTGCTGGCTGTGGGACGGGCATGCGAGCATCCTCCCAAAATGTGAAGCTGTCCAATCCAGAGGGGCTGGGGTTGGTTCCGTGACAGAAGGACTGTGTCTGCCAAAGATGCCACCGACTCCCAGAAAGCTGCTTTCTGACCCTCTGGAGCTCTCTGGCCGGGAAAAGGCGTACAGAAAGGTCCGTGTTTGGAGTCAGCGAGATGAGATAAATGAAGGAAAAGTGCCAAAAGGGATCACGCCAGGTGATTGTATGACGTTGTTCTATATTGTCAGTATTTCTCTTCCAATGCTATTGTACCTGCAGTGCACAGCAGTCATGAAGTGTATAGCTTGAGCAAACGCTTCTTCGTATTTTCTCAGTGAAAGCAAAGGGGGAGGTTGAAGCCTTAAAGACTCTCACTGATTTTAGAAAACAAGCCTTTAGCAATGCTCCGAGGGCAGAGCTCCTCCTGGGCCTGTCCTGTCTGCCAGCTGGCCAGCAGAAGGTTGGCAAAGAGCTCGTCCCACACACGAGGGGAAGCGTTTCGGGAGAGCCCAGACCCTCTCGCTCAGTGGGGGACGCGGGACAGAAACTCCCACTGTCCGTGGTGGAGCCCCACGGGATGTCCCGGGGATGGAAGCGCAGCACGGAGCGGGGATGATCCCTGCGTGCACCGCCCTGTCCCCTCCCCGTGTCTGTGGAACTCCATCCCCTCTGGAGTTAGCTCCTCACTATGCAAACGGGAAAACCTTCAGCTGGGCACGGACGGGGGTGGGGGGGGGGTGTGCCTGGTTTCCTTGGGATTTGCTGTCGAACTGTTCAAAACCAATCTCGATGTCGCTACACTTTTTCTCCAGTAACGCTTTAAATCGTTGTGCTTTCGTGTTCTCCACTCGCCAGCACAGCACTGGCTGGCCACAGACTCTCACGGTCATTCTGGTCCCCACTGAACCCCCGTGGCTTCACCTGAATGTGTTACAAAGCGATGGAAGGCACCAAAGGACCACTGATTTGCATGTGTGAAATGTGTGAGTGGAATGACATGCAGGCATCTGTCATGTTGTGGCTTCTGTTGTTCGAAACAGAGTAAATCCTGCTTGTGAAACAATTGTCACAAACCAGAAATATGCCAACAAATGTGTACAAATAACAGTGTTTGTTTTAACAGCAACCGGGACCTGAACTGCAGGGCAAAGGCCGAGGTTCAAACAGAATAAAACCAGATTCTGACAGTGAAACTCCCTGCTTCTTGCTGTGCTTGGAAACAAGCAGGATCCTACTGCTGCTTGTCCCAGATAGGTGACACTTACCTCCATCTGAAAGAGGTTGTGGAGTAATTGCAGAATCACGAAATCATGTGGTTGAAAAAGCTCAGAGACCCAAGTTACACTTCCTCTCGGGATAAACCCGTTTTAGTCCAAGGCTGATCTCCCAACAGCTGGGTTTGGGCTGGGGTTAATCCAGCTGTAGATCCCAGGGAGCCCAGCAGTGTCCGTGTGGCAGAGCTGAGCCCTCTCCTGCTGGAACATGCCTGTGCTTTCCATGTGGGCAGGGAGAGGCAGGTGCTGCTCGCCCATCCTGTCTGGATCCCTGGCATTTGCAGCAGGACAGACTCAGGCTGTCCTTTCTCCGCTTCCAGCTCTGCTGGCACCTCCGTGTGACCGGGAATGCTGCCAAAGGCTGCTCAAGGACTTGTGTCTGCTCCACTCCCACCCCCTCTGCTCTCCCCAGCACTGAGGACAATGTGCCGTTTCCTCCGGGAATGTCCCGGCACAGCCAGGGCAACAAGCCAGACCCAATTCCCACCAAAAGGAACAAAGGTACAAAGAGGTTCGTTAATAACAGACTCGAGCAAAGACAGGTGAAAACCCATCATTTGCTCTCGCTATAGGGAGGTGCATCTGCCAGGAGACTGGGGCTGTTATTGATTCTTTTAACATGAAACTGATAATCCTGCATCAAAACAGCTAAATTGGATCAGTCCAAATGGCCATCCAGCTTAGCATCGCACCTCCTGCAGTGGAGAACAGGGTTCTTTGGCTTGGCAGCTGGGGCCAAGCTGTACACAAAGGGTCTAGTTAAGGAGGAATAAGCAACATCCTCCTCACACGGCTCGGCCACACAGCAGGGCTGCTGTACCGTGTTGGAGATCATAGAACTGTGGAATAGTTAGGGCTGGAAAAGGCCTCCAAGGTCATCGAGTCCCCCAGCACTGCAAGGCCACTACTAACCCACGTCCCCAAGTGACACATCCACACGGCTTTAAATCCCTCCAGGGATGGGGACTCCACCGCTGCCCTGGGCAGCTGTGCCAGGACTGGACAGACCCTTTTGAGGTCGGACGGGGTTTGGAACAACCTGAAGTGAAACTGGATGCGTTTTAAGGTCGCTCCCAACCCAAATCCTGCGATTCCATGATGCGAAGAACCTTCTCCACGTCATAAGGGTGGCGGGCGGGACGGACTGCATTTCCCAGCGTGCCGCGCGGCGCCGGGGGGGGCGGACTTCCTCTCGCACCACCAATCAGAGACGCCCAGGTGGCGCGGGCGGGTCGGGGGCGGAGACGGCGAGAAGATGGCGGCCAAAAGCGGCCGGAACGGGCTCCTGGACAAGGTACGGTGCGCGGGGCTCCTGAGCCGCCCGGAGCGTTCCCTGCCCCGGCCGGGCCCCCGTGCAGCGCCCCGTCGGCCCCGGGCTTCCGCCTTTCACTCCTGGGTATCCCTCCCTCTGCCCTGGGCATCCATCCTTCACCCCTGGGCATCCCATCCCCGAGAATTCCCATCCCCGAGCATCCCCATTCCTCAGCATCCCCATTCCTCAGCATCCCCATTCCTCAACATCCCCCTCCCTGAACATCCCCATTCCTCAGCATCCCTATCCCCGAGCATCCCCATCCCTGAGCATCCCCATCCCTGAGCACCCCCATCCCTCAGCATCCCCATCCCTCAGCATCCCCATCCCTCAGCATCCCCATCCCTCAGCATCCCCATTCCTCAGCATCCCCATTCCTCAACATCCCCCTCCCTGAACATCCCCATTCCTCAGCATCCCTATCCCTGAGCATCCCCATTCCTCAGCATCCCCATTCCTCAGCATCCCCATTCCTCAGCATCCCCATCCCTGAGAATCCCCCATCAGCCCTGAGCATGTTCCCTTCAGCCCTGGGCATCCACTTCCAACTGCTGTATGTGCTTGTATAAGGAAAAATAAATAGTGGAAAGAATTCGACCCAGTTTTCTTACGGCAAAAGCTTTGGCTTCCAATTAACGTGTGTGCTAATTAACGCTGGAAGAAAATGCTTCAAAAGGCAGCCACCTGAAATATTTGGTACATGTGAGATACATGGCTGTGAGAGCTCTGTCCCAGTTCCCCATGATTTTTAGATCCTTCTGGCCGTTGCTTTTGTGCCTCATAAACCTTGTGGACACGCAGTGACATTTCCTGTGTGTCTCATAATTCCCACCTGCCGGGCCTGGGGGATAATTGGGCTTTTTCCTGTGTGGCTGCAGGGGAAGCAGATCGAGTTTTACATCATATTTTAAAGTGGTTTTTTTCCTTCCAGAGGAGGGAAAGGAGCTCTTTGGAATGGTAGTTAATCCAGCTTGAGAACTTCTGGAGCAGGAAAATTACACGAGTGAAATTGAGGATTGCTTTACTGGCTGCTAAGATTCCAGCTCCAGTCACTCAACTGTTTGAAATAAAGGATTACTTAGAATACTCAGAGCTCAGACTGGTGTGTCACCAAAAAATAATGTATTCAGGGGAACATGGACCCTTTGGAAAAGCTGGAATTGTTATTGGGGAGGTACCCATTCCTGCAGAAGATTTGGATACGAAAGAGTGACAGAGTCCTTTGCTTTTGTTCCAGAAAATGAATTTAACTGAAATTTCTTGTTTGTGCCTTTTAATTCTCCTATTGTACAAAGATAGTTGGGGGTTCTTGAAATTTTCCTCCATCCCCCAAGAGTCTGCGTGTAGCAGTGTGGCTGGAAAGTGGAAATACTTCCAAAGGGCAGGAATTCAGCCCAAATGCCACTTCCTGGGGATGGCAGTGGGAGCAGCAAGTGTAGAAGCAAAACTGAAGCTACTGTCAGAGCCACTTCAAACCTGTGACAAGGTGTTTAAGCTGGAATCTGCTCAGGCAGCTTTTGGGTGCAGGTTCCCTCTGCCCAGGCAGGTTTTCCCAAGCTGCTTTCTGGTTTGCCTCCTGCCTTGGAGCTCACGGCAGGAACAAGCACCTTGGGATGAAATTCCCCTCACTCCACATTGTTTCCATTGCAGTGGAAGATTGATGACAAGCCAGTAAAAATTGACAAATGGGATGGTTCAGCTGTGAAAAATTCCTTGGATGACTCTGCCAAAAAGGTAGGTTCTCTCTGCTGAGTTGTCCCTCTTGGGAAACTCCCTGATTTTCTTTCCTGCCCGTATCCATGCCAGGTCTGTGGCATCTCTCGTGATTCCCACATGTTTGTGCCCAATAGGGATCAATTACCAGGATGCCTGATGCAAACATGAATTCCCCATAAACTTTCTGCTCAGTTCACCTGTATCACTGGGATTGTTCCCTTCAAACCCTTCCCAGAAACAGTGTGTCACATTCCTGAAGAGCTCAGGATATACTCTGCCTGTTTCTCCCACAGGTGCTCCTGGAGAAGTACAAATATGTGGAAAATTTCCGTTTGATCGACGGCCGCCTCATCATCTGCACAATCTCTTGTCTCTTTGCCATTGTTGCTTTGATTTGGGATTACCTGCACCCTTTCCCTGAATCCAAACCGGTTCTTGCCTTTTGTGTTGTCTCATATCCTTTACAGATCTTGTCTTGGTTATACCTAGAGGGTTCACAGGAACAAAACCCTTTTGGATATTCCCATTTTCATGCCTGTGGGAATTATATGTCCTGTCATGTGGAGATCAGCTGACAGTCAGACAGTTTTCATGTGACAGGAGAACGCCTGCCTGTCTGGGTGTAATGACCCTAAATTTGGGTGGTCTGAGGCAGATCCTTTTTTTTTATTCTATCCACAGTCTGGTTACAGACGTGTTTGCTTTTCCCTAATACCATGGGTCAGATACTGAGAGGGAAAAGAGGAAATTCTTGCCAGCAGCTCTCTGCAAGGGATCTCACTCCATGAGGTTCGGCAATGCGAAGGATTAGTGGTGGCCTTGGCTGGAGGAATGGTGGCCTGGGGGAGTGGTTGGACTTAATGGTCTCGGAGAAGTTTTCCAACCGAAACAATTCTGGGATCCTGAGGAATTTTGTTGTTCCCAGCTGTTCTGGGTGGCTTTCGGAACAAATGAGTGATTTGTCTTGCAGCACTTGAAACTACTTAATTCCATAAGTGGGAAAGTGGAATTACTTGGTCTGTCCTTAGGAGGAATGCCCAGAAATTCTTTCAGTGTCTTGTTCAGTCTCAAGTTTTCCCACTATCTCCCAGCAAATGTTAGGGAATCCCAGACTGGTTTGGGTGGGAAGGGGCCTTAGAGCTCATCCAGTCCCACCCCCTGCCACAGGCAGAGACACTTCCACTAGACCAGGTCATTCCAGGCCCCATCCAGCCTGGCCTTGGACACTTCCAGAGAGTGAATAATAAATGATTAAAGTTGAAATTTATTACATAATTTCTCATGCTAATGAAGCATCAGCCAGACATCCTGTTTGGAATTAAAATTTCATGAGCAGTGGTTAAACAACAGTGTCTGAGGGGATCCAAGCGGCTTCTCTGCCTAATTCCTGCTTCTCCTTGTACCTTCTGAATTTCCTTAGCTTTCTCTGCACATATTTTGTAATGATGGGAATTTTGACCATTTATACCTCATACAAAGAGAAGAGTATTTTCTTGGTGGCTCACAGGAAGGACCCGGCAGGGATGGATCCCGACGACGTCTGGCAGCTCTCCTCCAGCCTCAAACGGTACCGTTTGCTCTGGCAGCCTGGGCTTAGCCAGCAGGCACCACTGCCATCCCTCCCTCGCCAGAGATCACTCCAAATCCATTCAACTCCATCAAAATCCATGTCCTGGGCTAGGAACAGAAGCTGCTCCAAGTGGTTTTCTGCCACCAATGTTCATGTTCCACTTGTGTCTAATGCGGGGTATAAAAGGCTCTGATGGTGTTAATTGTGAGTGCCCAGGTGGGGAGCTCCAGTCCAGGAGGGGGTTTCTGTCCTGAGTGGGATCCCGCTCTGAGGTCTGTCTGCCCTCCCACAGGTTCGATGACAAGTACACCCTGAAGCTGACATTCATCAGCGGGAAAACAAAACAGCAGAGGGAAGCCGAGTTCACCAAATCCATCGCCAAGTTCTTCGATAACAACGGGACGTTAGTCATGGAGGCCTACGAGCCCGAGGTGTCCAAGCTGCATGACAGTCTGGCCCTGGAGAGGAAAACAAAATGATTTGGGAGTCCACCCGCCTCCCAGGAACCCGCTAAATTAACACCAATAAAGTCAAATGGCAAAGAACGTGAATCATGGCCTCTGTTTTTGTCCTGAAGTCCTATTGCATTTTGGATAAGCAGGAATTTTAATCTTGGACCCAAGTTTTGTTGAAGCTTATGGCTAAGTTTGGTCTGTGTGCCTGCCTTCCAAGCTCTGAGATGGATCCCAGAGTTGGATTTTGGGGACCCTCAGGAGGAGAAACGCGTCACCAATGCTGCCCCAGTGTCCTCTGCTTTACATGGCAGTGCTTTCTCACATGGCTCTGTGTCCAGGGGGTTTTACCAATCCCTCCTTTCCATTTTCTGTTAGGAGTTCAGGACAAAACCCTTCTGTGAAGCAAACCATCCCCTCACAAACAAGTTTGCTTTATTTTTGTATTTATCTAATTGGGGGTAGAGGATTGTTTTATATAAAAATCTTTCATGTGTTGCGGGGGGAGAACCAAATATGCTACTTCTGCGTGCTCAGCCACAAAGCTTCTGCGAAAGTGTAAAAGATTTTCCAAGCTGTGTCTCTCTGTCTGTCCTGTGGTTCCCTTGTGGCACCTCCTGTTCCATGCGTCCCTTCTATAAACTGGCATTTTTTAAAAGAGAGATTTGTTTGTTTGTTTGTTTGTTTGTTTGTTTTTCAATAAAAGGGAAGAACAGACATCAAACGTGTCTTGGAGCATCTCTGGGTTGTTTCATACCTGGGGAGGGAATCCCAGTTCACAAAACCCTCAAAGCTGGAAGAGTCCTGGCATTCCTGTACCACAATCTTGTCACCTGAACCTCATCCCCAGGTGCCACAGGATGAAGATGGCTCTTCTTTTCATCTTGTTTGGGCTTGGCTGCCTCACCTCAGGGAACCCCAAGATTCACCTTCACGATTTTCCAGCCCTCCCTCTCCACACCTGTTCCACAGGAGCACCTGGGAAGGCACGGGAAGCCAGTGGAGGATTCTCCTGGCATCCCAAGCAGGCTCCTGCCTCCGTCCCTCTCTTGGCTCCCCTCCTGCCCGTTGGGGAGAGGGTCGGGACCCCTCGGCAGCGGTTCCACCTGTCAATCTCCTCTTGATATTCCACCATTCCACCTCCCCCCGTAGGAGCGCCGGAAGAGGAGCACATCACCTGCCCACACAGGTATTGTCCCTGCTGCCCTCCGGCAGCGGCGCCGGGCTCTGTAATCCCGACAGCCGGATCCCCGCCCGTTTCCCCGGGCCGAGCTCCTGTATCCGGCCCCCCCGGCCCCGGGAGCTGCAGGAAGAGGCGGAGCGGGGCGGCCCCGGCGCGGCGGCGGCGGGAGGAGGAGCGGGGTCTGCGGGGATGGGGGGGATGGAGGAGTGCGGGGGATGGAGGAGTGCGGGATGGGGGCTCAGTGCTTGCGGGGTGCAGGGGGTTCACCCGGGGCTTGGTGCGTGCGGGGTGTCGGGGGTACGCGGGGAGAACCTGGGTGCTGCAGGGGGATGGGGGGCGAACGGGGGTCAGGACACGTGAAGGGGGATGCACGGAGGGGGTGTCTGTCACTGCGGGGGTCGCTGCGTGCGGGGGGGCTGTGAGCGAGCGCAGGGACGTGGCGGATGCAGGCTGGGATCCAGTGGAAGGGGTGCGTGGGGGACTGTGGGGGACACGGGGAATGACGAGGTGCCCGGGCAGTGGGAGCTTGGGGGTCCCGGTGCGGTGCAGGAGAAGTGCACAGCCCTTGGGAGCAGCCTGGACGCGGCACCGTGGGTGAAGCAGGGGACTCTCTGCAGTCCAGGGGGGCAGCACAGACAGGCAAGAGGGCGGGTGTGACCCCGCCGAGGGGCTCGGCTCTCACCCCACTCTCCATCCCTGCTCAGGTCCCAGGGGAAACCTCAGGGCTGCCACCATGTCCCAGGCCACCACCTGCCTCAAGGTGAGCCTTCATCCCTATCCCCCCCGTACAGGCCACCCCCTCTTTTTGCCGGGATTTAACCCTTTACGTCTGACTTCCTCACCCTTCCTGCAGCAGGGGGATGGCGGGGAGAGTCCCCCACCACCACCAGGATCCCCGCACGTTTTCCCTCCGGAGACGCTGTTCCGACAGGCAGGTGGGGTCACCTACCGCATCCCGGCTCTGCTCTACGTCCCCTCGGATGATTCCTTCCTGGCCTTCGCCGAGAAACGCTCCTCGGCCCGGGACGAGGATGCCAAGCACCTGGTGCTGCGGCGGGGCCGCCGGCACGGCTCCTCGGTGAAGGTAAATTCCCCCCCGGGCCGTAGGAGCAAGAGATGGGCGCGGTGCCGGGTGGCTCCGGGATGCGGCGATCCCGCGGCCGAGCCCCGTTTTCCTCCTTGCCGGCAGTGGGGTCCCACGGAGGAGCTGTCGGCGTTGGCGCTGCCCGGCCACCGCACCATGAACCCCTGTCCTCTCTACGACGCCAGGAGCGGCACCGTCTTCCTCTTCTGCATCTGCGTGGAGCAGGGAAAGACGGAGCGACGCCAGATCTGGAGCGGGTGCAGCGCCGCTCGTCTCTGCTTCGCCACCAGCGCCGACGGCGGCCGCGGCTGGGCCGCGCTGCGGGACGTGACGGACGAGGCCATCGGCTCCGACCTGGCCCGGTGGGCCACCTTCGCCGTGGGGCCGGGCCACGGCGTGCAGCTGGGCTCGGGGCGCCTGGTGGTGCCGGCCTACACCTACTACGTCCACGGGTGCCTGTGCGGGGCCCTGCGGCTGCCGTGCTTCACTCGCCAGCATTCCTTCGTCTTCTACAGCGACGACGGCGGGCGCCGCTGGCACAAGGGCGCCCTGCTGGCCGGGGAGCGGACGGGCGAGTGCCAGGTGGCCGAAATCCGCGGTGCTGGGCGCCCGCTGCTCTACTGCAGCTCCCGGGCCCCGCGGGGCTGCCGGGCCGTGGCGCTCAGCTCCGACCGCGGGCAGCGCTTCCAGCGGCCGAAGCTGTGCCAGGCGCTGCGGGAGCCGCCGCGGGGCTGCCAGGGCAGCGTGGTCAGCTTCCCCTCGCAGGCTCCCAGCTGCTTGCTGTACTCGCACCCCACCGACCGCCGCTGCCGCCGAGATTTGGGTCTCTATGTGAACCCCTCGCCGCTGGACGGGCAGGGCTGGCGGCGCCCCTGGGTGCTGCACTCGGGGCCCGCCGGCTACTCCGACCTGGCCGTCTGCCCCGACGGCGTTTTTGGGTGCTTGTTCGAGTGCGGCGCCAGCAGCGCCTGCGAGGAAATCGCCTTCTGCCTCTTCACCCTGGACCCCTCTGGCGATCAGGACCTCAAGGTTTCCTAAAACGAGCCCGTTTTAGGCGGTCCGGTCGCTCCCGAGCGTCGGCGGCCGGATCCCGTGAGCACGGCAGCGCCGAGACCGCACCAGGGTATTTCAAGCGCACCAGAGGCTCAGCATCATGTAGCTTTTATTTAATTACGTCGTTTTAATCACCCGTCAGATGTCAGGTCACTGCCGGTGACCTGAGGCGGTGGAGGATCTGCTCTGGCTTGGCCAAGGGAGATGCCAGCACAGCATACGAAATGCCGCTGCTTCTCCAAAACTCAGTATTTTCCACCTGGTAGCAGCTGAAAAGCAGAAGGTGCCGGCAAGAGCAGCTGATTCCCTGAGGAAAAAGTACCCCAAAATCTCGGTTTAGTTAAAAATATTCCAGTTCCTGCATTCCTGCAGGTGGCAGAAAATTCCCAGTTTTTACCATTTTTTATCCTGTTTTCTTCACTTTCCTGCTTTAGACTGAGTTTCTCCCTCCCTCCTGGGAAAAAGCATAAGAATCTTGGGGGGTTGGGGCGGGGGAAGCGCTGGGGGGTGTTTCATTCTGCTCCGTAGGGAACAGGTTGTAGCATCCCGACGCTGACAGTGACCTCACATCCCCGTGCTGCTGTCAAATAAAATTCTCCCAAAACACGTGAAATCCAGTTAATACAGGGAAAATCCCAACGGAGTTGACCCTGCCCCAGAAAGATGCAGGACGGCCCCAAGCACGGCACCTCCCACTCGATCCTGGCGCTGTGTTTTGAGTATGGAGAGGCGGGATAGGGGCAGACGGGACGAGAGCAAGGCGGGGTAGGAACAGGCAGGATGGGCAGAAAATCAGATCGAGACAGGCACAGGCAGGATGTGGACAGGGACGGGCAGGATAGGGCCAGACAAGAGGACGGAGCGGGCAGGCAGGATGAAGCTGAGGACAGAGCAGGATGAGAACAGGACAGAACATGGAAAGGGGCAAGGACAGGCAGGATGAGGCTGGGGCAGGACCGGGAGGGACAAAGAGGGGGACAATCAGGATGGGGACAGAGGGGCAGATTGGAATGGGGACAGGGACAAGCAGGATGGGGACCAGCACCACACCGCCCTCCCCAGCCAGCGTGGCGGATCCGAGGCACCCCCCACCCCTTTTTCCCCCCAAAGGCGGGGCCTCTCCGCCCCTTTTCCCCCGGTTTCTCCGCCGGATGCGGGCGCTGCCGCTGGGGCACGGCTGACACTGGGAGCGCTGGGGGCACTGGTGGTGTTTGGGCTGCTGGGGCCTCGGGGGGTGCTGCTGGGACTGGAGGTACAGGGGGGACCGACGGTATTGGGGGCACGTGGGGACACTGTGAGTACCGGGGTCACTGCAGAGGGTAGGGGCGCTGGAGGTACCGGGGATACCGGGAGCACTGGCGGTGCTGGGACTGGAGACACTGTGGGAACTTTGAGCACCGCGAGCTCTCGCCGTGCGGGGTCTCTGGGCGCTGGAGGCACAGGGGGTTCTCGGAGCACTGGGGGCGCTGGCAGCACTGGGGGCGCTGGGGGTGCTGGGGGCGCTGCTGGCGCTGCTGCTGCCGCCCCCCGCCCCGGCCGAGACGTTCTCTGCCATGCTGAGCGTGCGGGGAGCGCTGGGCGCCGAGCGCCGCCTGCTCCGCCGGCTCCGCTCCTACCTGCGGGACGAGAGCTCCCGCCTGCGCCGCCTCCGCAGGTACCGGCACCCCCAAACCGCGCCCCGGCCAAGGGTGGGACACCCGCAGCATCCGCTCCCCTCCGGCCAGCCCCAGGCGTGGGTGATTCCCTGGCTACCGGCAGGGGTTAACCCATCCCCACCTTCCCCGCAGCGCCCAATTGTTGGGGGTGGCCCTAAATAAGAGGGCGGTGGGAGGATGGGAAGTCGAGCCCGGATGTGGCTCACGCCCCCTCCTTTCCCCGGCCGTGCCCCAGGAGGGGGACGTGGTGCCCCCATCCACGGGGGCTGTGGCTCCCCCAAGGCCAAAGAGTGGACGCTGAGGCAAAGCTGCCCAGCAATGGGGGGGATTGAGCCCTCACCCGGGTGGTGCCAACCCTGAGGAGCGTTGCAGTGTCCTCCAGTGGACTCCTTGTAGGTTCTATGAGAAGGTCCAGGCATTGCATCAGGACCCCGAGGCCTCGGTGGACAACCCCTTGTTGGCCTTCAGCCTCATCAAGCGCCTCCACTCTGACTGGCCCAACGTCATCTACAGCGACAAGGCCACCAGGAACACCCAGGGTACGGGGAAGATGCTCGGTCTTGTGTCCCCTCTGTCACCTAGGCAGAGCCAGGAGGTGGTGGGGAGAGGATGGAGGAGCAGGAGAATAGATGGAAGAGCGAAACATACGGAAGAACAAGAGAACAGATGGAGTGGAAGGGTCAGTGGGTAGAGGAGCAGGAGAATGGATGGAGGAGCCAGAAAATAAATGGAGGGGCTGGGGAACGGGTGGAGAAGCAAGAAAATTGCTGGAGAAGCAGAATGGATGGAGGAGCAGGATGTGGTGTCCCCAGGGAAAAGAGCTGATAAGGGCGATTGCACCTCCTAATTCCGTTTATCCCCGCCCCCCACCTCTTTCCCACCCTGCAGCGCTCCATGCTGGCCTCAGGGAGGTGGAGCAGGAGCTGCCTGGAACTGAGGACCTGGACGGGGCAGCCAGGGCGCTGATGCGGCTGCAGGACGTCTACGCACTCAGCGTCAAGGGCTTGGCCAACGGCGTCTTCCAGAGAGCCGGGCACCCACCCCTCTACAGCCCCAGCCGGCACGTCTCCCTCTCTGCCGATGACTGCTTCCATGTGGGAAAGGTGAGGGAGAGCCCCACAAGCCTCCACAAAGCTTCTCCAGCCTGGGATGTTGCTTCCATAGGGATAGACATTGGGGTTTCTTTACACGGGATGAGATGGAAGTGCAGGTGCAACTGGGGATGGAGATTGAGATGGAACAGGAAAGGAAGGGTGGGACAGGATAAGGATGATGTGGGAGGGAATGGGGATGGAGATGGAATAGGAAAGTGACAGATGCAATGGTATAGGATGGGTGGGAATTGCAATGGGATGGGATGACATGGCATGACAGGGTAGGGTGGGATGGGATGACAGGGTGGGTTGGGGTGGGATGGGATGACAGGGTGGGGTGGGATGGGATAGGATGGGATGGGGTGGGGTGGGGTGGGGTGGGATGCAGGCCAGGCTGGCCCAGCTGGCAGGTGCAGGTGATGCATTGTCTTGCAGGTGGCCTATGATGCAGGTGACTATTACCACTCCATTGCATGGCTGGAGGAGGCTGTCAGCCTCTTCCGCCTCTCCTATGGCAGCTGGAACCTTGAGGACCGGAGCAGTCTGGAGGATGCTCTGGACCATTTGGCCTTCTCCTACTTTATGGTACAGCCATGAGTCCCCTCCCCATCCCAGTGTCCAGGAGAGCCAAACCATGGGTGGGAGGATGGATGCTCACGGGGTCTCCACTCCCTCTTCCAGGCTGGAAACATCTCTCATGCCTTGAGCCTCTCCAGGGAGTTTCTCCACTACGGTATGTGGGAAAAGGGAAAAGATTTTGGGGTGACCTCATCACCACTATTTGGCAACAGCCTCCCTCACCCCATTTCTTGCCCCCAGCTGGGGTAATTCTCCCGGGACTAGTGCCAGGGAAGGGGGTCGATGGGGATGCAGCATTCTGGGTGACACCACCTCCCCAGCAGATCCCAGTAACCAAAGGGTATCGAGGAACGTGGCCAAGTACAAGAAGCTGCTGGAGATGGGGACTGGGGCAAGTGCCAGCCCCCTGCAACGCCCCAACAGCACCCGCCTGCAGAGCCGTGATGCCTACGAGGAGCTGTGCCAGCGCCCCAGGGGGCAGGTGGGACTGGCAGGGGGTGCCATGGTCCCCCCCCACCACTGTCCCCCCCTCATGCTTTCTGTGGTCCCTTTTTTCCCCAGCCAGCCTCAGAGCCGCTCCTGTACCTCAGCTGCTCCTACGAGACCAACAGTAGCCCCCACCTCCTCCTCCAGCCTGCCAAGAAGGAGATGGTCCGGATCCAACCCTATGTGGCTCTGTACCATGACTTCATCACTGATGCTGAGGCTGAGACTATCAAGGGGTTGGCAGGGCCCTGGGTGAGCCATCCTTTTCTCCAGGGATGTCCCTTTCCTGCAGCAGGGTGTCCCAGGAGACCTAGGGTGAATGCAGGGATAGGAGGGGTTTGAAGGCCAAAGCCTCCTCAAGGGAGTTCAGATGGGATAGGGCTTGGAGCAACCTGGTCTAGTGGAACCTGTGTCAGGGGGGTGTAACAGGATGATCTTGGAAGGCCCCTTCCAGCCCAAACCACTCTAAGATTAGATGAGACCCTGGGGATGATGACCCCAGTTCCATCTGAGTCCCCCAAAATATTTTTTGGAAGAAACCAGGTCCACGGATGCACCTAAACTGCTTCCCAGCCAGGCTTGACTTGGTGCCACCCTACTGCCTTGGCTCCGCCTGCTGTCATTGCTTCCCTCACCCCAGTGAGACACCTTGGGGTGGGATGCTTGGCAACCAGCTGGTACAAACCCACCAGCTTCGACCCTGACCACAGCCCCTGCTTGGGGCGAGGGTCCCCCCATGTGCATCTCCCATGTGTCCTTCAGCTGCAGAGATCCGTGGTTGCCTCTGGGGAGAAGCAGCAGAAGGCCGAGTACCGGATAAGCAAGAGGTAGTAGCCACCTCTCCTCCCTTGTCCTCCAGCCAGCAGGACCACTGTGGCTCCATGGCCACCTCTGAGGTGGCGGTGAAGCCATGCTGGGAAGCCTGGCTCCTCCAGCAGCGCCCTGAGGGTAAAGCCCAGCCACAGACGAATTTGGGGGCTGGTCCCACAGCGCCTGGCTGAAGGACACGGCTGACCCAGTGGTGCGGGCGTTGGACAGGCGCATCGCCGCCGTCACCGGCCTGGACCTGCGGCCACCCTATGCAGAGTATCTGCAGGTGGTCAACTATGGCTTGGGAGGCCACTATGAGCCACACTTCGACCATGCCACGGTCAGGGAGCTGCCAGGGTGGGCCGTGGGGAGACCCTGGGGTGATGCCCAGGGTGGTTCTTGTGGTGATCCTGGGATGGACTCTGGGATGCTCCTGGCATGGACTCAGGAGCGCCCCATGGATGTTCCTGGGGATGGGCCCTGGGGTGTTCCTCATGATGCTGCTGGGATTGGTGCCCAAGGGAAGACCCGGAATGGTCCCTGGGGGTGTCCCCATGGTGATCCCTAGGTTATTCCCTGAGATGTTCCCAGTGATGCACCCTGGGATGACCCCTGGCAGGGGTAGGATGGATGGTCCCAGGATGGTGATCCCTGGGTGGGTTCCTGGGGTATTCCTGGGAAGGGAGGGAATGAGGGAAAAAAAAGAAGGGAGAGGGAGGGATTTTACTGGGGGGGGAACAGTGTGGGGCAGCTTAGAGCTGCTGGGACATGAGGTGCCTCTGGGCTGAGCCGTGTCAGTGCAGGACTGACCATCCCCATGGGACTGACCATTCCCACCTGCCCTTTTGGAGCAGTCCACGAAAAGCCCCCTGTACAGAATGAAGTCGGGCAACAGGATCGCCACAATCATGATCTACGTGAGTTCTCCCTCATTTCTGGAGAGATGGCGCTGGTGTGGCCCTCAGGGTATGGGATGGGGGAGGACAGCCCTAAAACTGCAGTGGGTGGGAAGTATCCTGGGGAGTATTCAGGAGCTTGTGCTGTGCCAAAGTGAGGGGAACAGAGCTGGGGCCCAAGGGAGGTTTTGTGCCTCAGTTTCCTTGTGCAAAGGAGCATCACAGGGAAGGGACAAGCCATGGCTCCTATTTGTGCTCCTTTTCCAGCTGAGTGCAGTGGAGGCAGGAGGCTCCACTGCTTTCATCTATGCCAACTTCAGCGTGCCCGTGGAAAAGGTGAGGGGTCATGGAATCCCTGGGATCAGGGGAGGGAAGACTCTCTGTATCCCTCTGTATCCTCTGTAATGCCTGATCTGTTTTGGGGTGCCAAAATTCAGTCTTGGGGATCCCAGCTCTGTTTAGGGTACCAAACCTGTCTCTGCTCCGCAGAATGCAGCTCTTTTCTGGTGGAACCTGCGAAGAAATGGGAATGGTGACGGGGATACCCTCCATGCCGGCTGCCCCGTCCTAGCTGGGGACAAATGGGGTGAGAGACGCTACCAGTTGTCACCCCGGGGTGACACAGGGGTGGTTGGAGGGACAGCTCCACCGGCAGGGAGACAAGAGGGGCTGGGAATGCACAAATATCCTGGATAACAGGGAAAAAGTTCCCTGATAGCAGTGCAGGATTAGAGAAGGGTGCAGAGGTATGGGAACAGACAGGGGTCCGTGTCCTTGTCTGTTCCAGTGGCGAATAAGTGGATCCATGAACACGGGCAGGAGTTTCGGCGGCCGTGCAGTGCTGACCCACGGGACTGAGCCACTGTGGGATCATAGATGTGACATCCGTAGGTGACAAAGCCGCTCTGGCACAGCATCTCCTCAAGGGTGGAGCAAAGCAGGGAGGAAGGGAGGGAAGGGGGTGGCAGTGGAGCAGGGGATGACTGGAAGGGGCACTTGCTCAACCACGGCTGGCACAGCTGGGATCTGCACAGGGAGATGGGGCAGAGCTTTGGGCACAGCCCCAGCGGAGTCAGGGTCGGGCTGGAGGATACCTGTGGCACAGCAGCTCCACAGCTCCATCCAGCCTCTGTTCTGGGGGGTTTCTGTTCCCCGGTCGGTGGCCGCTGCAGCTCCAATGTCACGTCATGTACAGGTGGTAACGCGATGCTACCTTCCCAAAAGTGCCTCCAGGGGAGACAGCACCTGGGCAGGCTGCAATCTCACACACACACACACACACACACACACACACACACACACACACCCCATGGATAGCAGTCACTGACTGAAAGGCAGGAAGGGTCTCTGTATGGAGTTTCAGTGGGGTTTATTCCAACCGCACACCAAAGGCGTCCAGGAACAGAGACAGAAACCAGTGGAGGTTCCAGGAATATATGGGGGCTTGAGGGGGAGGATCCAAGGCTCAGGGTCCAATGGAAATAGGGGAAAATGGTGCAGAGGCAGGGTCAGGGAAAGGGAAATCCAATGGGATTACAGGGGTGGAGGATTGCACCAAACTGGGGCCAACTGGGGAACAGGGAAGGGAGAACTTTCTAGGGAAGGGATATACAAATAAAAAGGGGAGGGACAGCTAACAGGCTAACTGGGTATATAAACTGGGGTACAACAAAATGGAGGTGCAAAGCACTATGGGAAAAGCCCTTCATATTAACTCCAAAATGGGGGAAAACCTTATACCCTGGAGGCCTCTCTCCACACCATGACAGCTTTTGGCTCCGGAGCCTCCACAACTCCAAGGTGAGTCAGGAAGCTTGGGGATCTCTGCAGCTTTTCCAAGGCCTCCCTGCCAGAGCTGCCGTGCGGGCTCTCGGATTGTTTGGGTTCTGTTAGCTAAGGCGACAGGGTTGGGGTTTGTTTGTTTCTGTTTTTTATGGAGAGTGTGGGGACAATCCTTCGGATTTTTTTTTCTTTTTTTTTTTTTTTTTTTTTTTTTTCTCCCCTGACCCAGTTTGGTCCAAGAACCCACAGGAGGACCAGCGGCCAGGAGCCAGCGGGACGGGGCTGTCCCGGCCCCACACCTTGGGACAGCCGAGCCAGCAAGGGAAAGGACACCAAATCCACCAGCTTCATCTGCTGTGCCGAGGGGACTCATGCCAGAGATCCACCAGGTTCTCTTTTGCCCAAGCTGCTGCGTGAACCCTTTGTTTTTCCCCTTCCCCGAGACAGGGGCCGCTGTCATTTTCCCCCTCCCCACCACCTCGCGGCCTTGGGTTTTGTTTCGCCTTTTCCTGGGATTTTGTTTTATATTTTGGCAGTTTTTGAGTTGGTTTGTTTTCTTTTTAATCCATGGAGGAGGAGGAGTGGTGTGAAGGTTGGGCAATCCAATATCTAGCATTTATTAATTTTCTTTTTCCATGTGTGCACTCTGGCAATAAATGATTGGAGTTTTTTCACTTTCATCCACTACTGTTAACCTCCTGTTGGCAGAAAGGGATTGTTGGAACCCTTTCTTTAGAGGAAACACTCATTCCAGAGCGTTTTTCTCCTAAACTTGTCTCTAAAGCAAGATGCTCATCTAGGTGACATTTGGACGAGATTCCAATACTCCAGGATGGAAACCAAACTTCCCAAGGAGGCCACCAGATCAAAAATCAGGGAAGTGGGATAGAAACAGAAGGCAGAACTCTCCCAAGGCTCTCCTGCTTGCTCTGGGTTTCGAATTGTGCATTTATCACTCCTTGGCTGTGCTCATCCAGGCGTGGATTAACGCTTCCGTAGGCACACAGGGAGAGGGGCGAAGCTGCAAGGAGCATTTGGGCAGGACAGCAGGAACTGGAGCACTGTGACAGGGCTCCAGCAGCCCTCTGGGGCTGTTAAACCTGCCCAAATGTAAAGAGGCCTGGAAGATTTCCAGTTTCTCCCAATTCCTGCTTTTCAGTCAGGAGCGACCACTACAAGACTCAGAGAAGGCTGAGCTGAGCACAGGTTACTCACTAGCCCCAGTGCTCCAGTTTATTACTTTCAGATGTTTCTGTACATTAGACACGGAAAGGAGGGGGAAAAGTGAAAGCTGTGGCTAAATCCCCGCTGCTTCCCACAGTGGGGTGCAGGGAAGGGATGGGGAAGCATTTTGGATGACAAGAGCCTTCCCTGAGTCACCAGAAGAACCCAAGGGTTTGGTCTGGTGCAGGAACAGCTGGATCAACCCCCTTCCTCCACTGGCTGCTCCAAGAAGCCCAAGTATCACAGCTAAAGGGAAAGCAGGAATTCCTACTCCAGGCTTTTCACAAATGCTTTATTTGTAGCTGAGGGGAAACAGACATGGAACAAGACAAGAGCAGGATGAGGCTGACACAGGACACAGTGTGTGGACTCCAGAGAACTGACACATGCACACACGCACACACACACAGACACATTTTCCTTCTGGAAACAGCAGCAAATGGCAGGAGGTCACCCCCCCATGCCACACTGGGAAAGCTCAGCCACAACTGGCCAAGCATCCGGCAGCAAAACTTGGAGCAAACACCCAGTCCCATTCCCGCCGTGTCAGATGCTGCACGGACAGAGTGCTGAGGGGGCAGCATCATCAGATGGATGACACAACCAAGGGATGCAGGTTTGGGCAACACAAAGGGCACTTCCAGGCTGTGAGCAGAGCGCCAGGCTTGGAGACGGGTGGTAGAACGCACTAGGGCCAAGGGTTCTTGGAAGTGAAAAGCCGATAACTCAAGTTTTGGACCTTGCCTAAAGATCCAGGTCTAGATTTCCAAGAGTGTTCATTACCAGTTCAAACCAGTGAATAGCTGTTGCTAGGCACCTCCACACAGCTCTTTTCCCAGGCCTTTCTGCTCCCAAAAGAAAAGGCAATAGTGGAGAAGAGGAAAAATGTCAGTGCTAAAGTCAGAGAATAATTTGGGTAGGGACCAACCTTAAAGCCCATCCAGTCCCACCCCCTGCCATGGGCAGGGACCTTCCACTATCCCAGGTTCCTCCAAGCCCTGTCCAGCCTGGCCTTGGACACTTCAGGGATCCAGGGGCAGCCACAGCTGCTCTGGGCACCCAGTGCCAGTGCCTAAATTGTAAAAAAACTTCTTCCCAATACCCAATTGACCCTCCTTGGGGGAATTTTCCAAGGTCTGTGTTGCCCAGCTCTGCCTTTTGCAGGTCATCCCAACACTGCTTGCAAAGCATAAACTCATGGAAAGAAAGGCTGGAATGGGCTTCTTCAACTTGTCCAAGTTTTTCCTTTGCCAAAACGGGAAAAATAACAACTGTAACTATTGCAGCATCACCTCTGCAGATGCCCTATCACAGTCTGAGGAGAAAATTCTGGCTGGACAACTCCAGGCCCGAGTTTAACTCCTTACTCAAGGGTTGATTTATTCAAAGCAAGAGTACTTGCTTTGCCAATATAGGAAATAATATTTTTCTAACAATCCCAATGCTCCAGTCATCTGCAAGTTCTTGATGGCTTTGTCCAGTAAACAATCTGGCAAAACCCATCCTAGGTCTTAGATATTTATTTATTTAATTTATTCAATTAAAATGAAGCCTGCAGCAAACCAGCATCCCAAAGTACATCTCCTGCTCCTGCCAAACCTTGGGATCTTCCACTGGCAAAGCTACCACTGATCCTCAATCCAACAAGTGAAACGAAACCAAGAGAGGTTTCTTAATTACTTAATTGCTTAATCCAGAGGCTGCAGGAAAAATGCAAAGCTGAGAGTTCTGGGGGAGAATTTTTGTGTCCCTGTTTCTTGTAAGTCAAAGAGAAGATTCCTTCTCTCTGCAAGTTACTTTTACCACAGCCTGTGTATCCTTCACCAAATTCCATTTATCCCAGCCTGCAGCCCACTGGAAACTGCAGCAGGAGCATTAATAGTTCACAGACAAAAGTACAGTCTCAAAAATGTACATGGCTTGACAGAGCCGAAAGGAATTTCCCTTCCACCCACCCCCACAGTGCTGCTGCTGTCCCTGGAATCCATTTTTTAATCAGTACCACGAGTCCCTGAACAGCCACCTATCCAGGGCAGGGCAGGGCTGGGAGCGACGCACCATTCAATTAAATAGGCTCTTGAAATATTTATTTTCTTTTCACTCACTCAGTGTTAACAACGAAACAGAATCCCAGGGAGCCCGCAGGATTTCAGAAATCATTCCTTTTCCAGCGGTGCTTCTACAGAATACAAAACTCATTTGCTTTCCACAGAGGGTTCTGTTTGCTTGGGCTTTTTTACGAGCTCACAAATCAAAGGGATAACGCGAGGAATCACTCCAAGTCAGACTCTCCAAGTTACTTCACCACAGAGGAATGCGACTTCACCACCATCATTCAAGAGGATGATCCCGGGAAGTGAGACTCTGGATATACACGCTGGATTATTTAATCCCTGACAATCTGAACAAAGGAGTTGCCTGCAAAAGAGGATTTTGGCCATTCTGGGAACACGGCTGGGGAGAGAACTATTTTGCATCTCGACTACTGAAGATCCATTGAATCCATCCAGGATGGATGCTACATCATATGAATGCATTAACACAGTGACTCACAGAGGGAAGCGCAGAGAGCCAGCAATTGCTCTTGTAACACCTGAGTGCCTATGGCCAAAGTGCCAGGAGGGCATTCTTCTCTGGAATGAGGCTTTTGTCTCTAATCCAGGTGCTTCCCAACCTGATATGTCAGCGAAGGGACATGGAGCAAGGCCACACGGCTGCTGTGCCCTGTGAATCCCAGCTAAATGGATCTCTACCAGGCCCAAGGCCATGGTAAAACCCTTTGCCCCATCTGCAGCTCTCAAAGGCCAAGAATTCCTGATGGCTGTTGTCATGGGATGCACAGGGCAGCTCCCAAATCACCACAGAACTTTGCCTCAGCAGAGCAGGGTTAAAATCATTGGACAGCAGCAAGGGGTTATGGCCACCAGGCAAAAAAAAGGGATTTCAGGCATCCACCAGCAAAATATTGAGGAAAACTGCTCCAAACCATGTCTGCTTTTACACTCAAAAGTGACTCTTAGGTGAAAGCAAGCCCAGGAACTGTCTGTGGATAACTGAACCCTAAAGAAAAGCTCTCTGTGCACATGGAATTCTGGAAGGCAGGCAGCGAAATGATCTAGGAAGCAACAGTGGAAAAAAGGTCCTTCCTCCAATACTGGGCAGAACAGCTGCCTACACCTCTGCATCATCAGCAGGACTGACTCCAAGCTCTCCCAGGGTTTTTTCTACAGCCCATTCCATGTTTTTCCATCCCAAAGGCGCTGATCTCTGCTCAGCTGTGTGTGGCAGCTACAAGAAGGGAAGAACAAACACATTCCAGGGGCCGAAAACAGCCAAACTGCCTGTTGAGCACGTTGTCCCTGCTGCTTTTGGGCCTTCTCCATAAACACAGGTTCAGAGTCCTCCGGTCTGGGATGTGTCTGTAGTAGATGGAGTACATGGAGTTATCCAGGCTCTTCTTCCCAGAGATGACTTGAAACGAGCACTAAAAAAACTGCAAGACTCTGAAATGGAGCTCATGGTCCCCCCCTCACCTTTCTGGTTTACAATCCCATCCAACTTTGCCCAGGAGAGTGGCCTCCAGGCTTTTTCCACAGCTTAACCCCTAAGGCTGGTGCTGGTGAGATGAAACCTGAGCTCACAATGAAGCCAATTCCTCTTCTGCTTTAGGGGGAAAAAAAGTGTATATATAAAACCCAAACCTAAGGGGCACTTCCAAGATGATTCTATGATTCCACAGAGAAATCCTGAAGCCTTTGGCTGTACTGCAATGCCCTCAGTGGATCTGGACTGCCAACAGCCCTTCTGCAGTTGGGTCCAAGAAAGCCTGAGAATTGATGGAGATTGGTATGATTGACTACATGGGATTCCAGGAGGTCTTTCCTTGTGGCAGCAGAGAATAGGATCCCACTTCCAAGGGCCTGAAGAGCTTTTCATGGTCTTCAGTAGAAGCTGCTTCCCAGCAAGGGAAAGTCCCTAAGAATTTAGGTATTCTGGAGAACTAGTTCTAGGGGATGAATCTCACACCAACTTCTCACTGCTGCTGGACTGGGAGATGAGAGGATATGGATACATCACAGTGGCCTCTGGTGCAGTTTATTTACAATGGGAATCAGTGCTGGAGAACACCAGGATATTAACAAGCAGGAAACACACTAGGAGGCAAAAAAGAGAATAGAAGAAAGACCCCATGTTAGCATCAAGGTATTCTCTGCAAACTCTGCAACAGCCTAAATTTAGCTGTAAAGTCCTTAGTTCTTCTCCCTCTCTCCCTACGTACACATCAGCCTGCAATATCAAGCTTATCAGTCACACTCTTCTCTCACTGCCTGGCTGATCACAGGGGCCTGGCTTCCACAGGGCATTTTGATAAGAAGACACATGAGATGAGTATGGAAAGTCTGCAAAGTGAAGCACACAGCTTTACCTGCCTCATCTCACCAGTATTTCTTGGCCAAGGGAGTGTGATGCAAGTTCTTTCCACAACACAGGGCCTTGGTTACTTTACAAAATACTATTTAAGCTAAATGCCATAAAATTTGTCATTTTGCTTTCTGGCAGGTTATAAAGAAAGAAATCTGCTTTGCTTCTCCCCTCCAAGGGAGGAGGTTTCATCAGCACATATAAATATATGAGAAATTTAAAAAGAACACCACAAATCTATTACTGGCTGTGATTCAGAGCTGTTTGTTTACCTCTGTTTTTTAGCACCATGCTAAAATTTCAACCTCCCACCTCAAGAGCCAAACAGGCAGTGAGAGCAGAAGCTCTGCTCAGGGACACAACTCCATGGAGCCTTACCACTGGAATCCACCAATGGGCTCTGTAAACCTGTGACGGATCAGGAACGTTGCAACAGCTTCAGCAACCTGAGAGAAGGGGAAAAAATTGCTCTGGATTTAAAAGGACACAAAGAGAACATGAAACCCAGTCAGTTTTCAAAGCCTGCAGGTTTTCCAACAACAGTTCACGTCCTTCAGGATTTACTCCTTCCTCAGTTTGCTCCTTCACAAGAAGAGCTCCATGTGACACACTTCCAGCTTTACTCCGACACTGAACCTGCCATCAAGAAGTGACCAAACTTTTTCTCCACCTATTTCAGTAATTCTTAAAACAATGTCTAAGTTTAGCAGGGAGAAGAGGTAAATTCAGGATGCAAGATAGTAATCTGGAATGGGATTGGGTTGGGAGGAACATTAAAGCTCATCCAGTTGCACCTCCTGCCATGGGCAGGGACACCTCCCACTACACCAGGCTGCTCCAAGCTCCCTCCAACCTGGTCAATACTGTATAGAATGCATAAAAAAAGAGTAACAACTTAGGAACTCAGTATGTTTAGATAAAAATACCTATTTCAGACTGGTAAAGAGAAGCACAGAAAAGCTGAGTTTTAACACGGCTGTCAGTGCAAAATGAGCTTTAAAACCAGATGTGCTCCCAACCACAGGCTCTGCTGGCTGCACTGCATTCCTGCTTCCATCTGGACACAAACTCTGGCAGTGCCCAGAAGCAGCACTGCTCTGTCAATGCTACTTCAGGAACATTTGGTTTCTATTTGGAAAATGTGAGCCACCCAACCCAACAAAACACAGACCAACCCCTAAAGCTGCAGCTTAGTGCAAAGGAATAGTGGGGAACAGCATGAGGAAAGGAAGGGAGGAGAAATCCACACTCCACATGGCTAGAATTAGGTCCATCACCACAAGTCAGAGAGTTAAATCCACAGCCCAGCCCTGTGGCATGTAACATCTTAGCCGGGGCTTTCCAGACAGCTGAAAAATCCAAGCTGCTTGTGAAAGCCAGTTGTCATGCCAAAAACTTCCCCTGAAGTATGATCTCTGCTCCACAGTAAGGAACAGATCCCTTTTTGCATTTTAGATCATGGCTTATGTAGCTCCAACCCCACGGTGGGACTCACCTTGTCTGGAGCGTCTTCATGGACTGCGTGGCCACACTGTGGGAGGACCTGCATCTGGAACTTCCCTGTGGATTGAGAGAGTCAGCACACAGATCTCACACTCTGGACCAACTAATCTCACTAAACATAGCTGGAACAGAGGCCCCAGGGACAGCAGGAAGACTTGGCAGACTCCACACCATGCACAGCCAATGGTCTCCAAAAAAAACATGGACCAGCTGCTTAATTCACCTTCTCAGGTGTAACTAGAACAGGTTACCAGGAGTTAAAATGAAGCTGAACTTCTCAGAGCTTTTCAATGCAGGCAAGTCCCAGAGCTGGAACTCTTATCGGATTTACCTTAAGGTAACGCTCATCCTGCTATCCAATACTACTTTCCAGTACTGGTTGCTCTGGAAAGCCAGCAAAAACACTGGGAGATGGGTCAATTTTGAATGGTCCCAAGTGTTCTAGCTAGGAACATCAGGAATGTTGCTAGAAAGGGCAAAAATGGATTAGAAAGAAGCCCTCACAGACAACCATTCTGATCTAAGTGTGGCAGCTCCGCTGCTGGGAGCACTGAACTCTAGATTGAACAAAACCCACAGCAACAACGCTTCAGACTGAACCTTTCCCTCCTCACCTTCCCCACCTTTCCTTGACCACAGTAGGAGAACACTTTGGGATGGATGAATTCTTTAGGCCCCATTTGTTTGGATACTGACTGTACCCACAGCAACCACCTGTCATGCAAAAAGAGCATTAAGTAAGGCTGGAGTAACAGTATTAAATGCTTACCTTGCATCTGTCCAATGGTCAGATCTTTATCCAGCCTGTCAACACCTACAATCAAATAAACAAATGTATTGGAGAACAGCCAGAGAGAACACAACTCTCTGAGCCAGGCTTTACTCCATATTTTAAGAGACATTAGCTTGAAAAACAGAAAATAAACACCTCTGACACCCACGACAAGGACACTTCACTGCTGCACCTCGAGAGAGTGAAGTGACAGGAAAGAAACACCGCCAAAAAATGCAAGCGCACAGCCCTCCCTACAACTTAAAAGGATATTTACACACTGTATTTCTATTAAGGTACAAAAAGGGCTTAAAGCTGTATTTCACCTTCACCTGAGAAGTTCCAATCACACCACGCTATTTTAAGAGACAGAGAAGCCCAGGTATTCCCAGGAAACACTGTAGCCCAGCGCTGACCCTGTTCTCTAAAATACAAGTGTGACATCACTGAAGTGCACACCAGGACTGGAAGAGACACCTACCAGCTAAAAGCAAAAGCTTTGGAGTCGGACAGCTTAGGAAGAGGTTGGATAAACCCCTGAACCAGCCATCCCAGTACTTTTCTGTTTTGGCCAGTTCGATTCGCCACGTGTATAAATGCTCCTTCTTTGTCTGCAGGGAGGAGAGAGAGCTCTGCATTAGTGATCAGTAAAACAGCAAAAAGAAAACCAACTCAGGGAGCCATTTGGAAATACATAAATGTATAGATATAGAAAATACAAAAATACTGGCTCCCTCTGGTGGATTAAACACTTCCAGGTAAATCTTGCTTCTAAATTTCTCTCCAAAGTACATGAGTAGGGAACAAGTCAGCAAGAGCTACACCAAGGGGAGAAAAGCCTTCAGGAGAAGATTGCAGGATTCAGGACAATCAATTTGCTATTTTTTACTGACACAAATAGCTCGCAAATTGTCTGAACATTTGTGCTTGGCTCTCATCCAATTTTCTCTCCCTGGAGTGGCTCCCTTTCATATCAGAATGATTTGGATAACCACAGGTGACAGCTTTTGCAGGGGAAGCTGAAAACACAGCAACAAACTCCCTACCTCCGTGTCATCCTCTTTCTTCCTTTTGTTGACAGAGCCTCCCCCTTCCTCATCCTCCTCCTCCTCCTCCTCTTCCTCAATAATTCCCTCTACTATGGCTTTAGGGCATTCAGGACTGGCAGCCCCTTCGCACCTGTGAAAATAAAACCAGAAACTGATTCTCTGACAAAAAAAACCACCTCCAAACCAAAATACCACCCAGGATAAAACCATAGGTCTTCTGCAGTTTTGCTTAAAGAAATTTTAATTTTAAAGTGCATGTGTGTAGCAATGGTACTGTAAAACAGAACAAAAAATATTTAAAAATAATAAATAAATCAAAGGCCACCTACTGTTTGACTTGACCAACCATAGAAACTCTGGCAGATTCGAGATTTCTTATCTGTCCACTTTTTACACTAGGAAAAAAAAAAAAAAATCAGAAGACAGAAATATTTACTGAAATATTTACTCCAGAAGGCCCAGAAATGGGAGGTTAACTCCTCTACAGCTCAGGATTTCCCCAAACTATTCCCAAAGCTCCTGCTCTCAGACAGAACTGAGTGGCTCACGTTAAAGTGACCTGAACCTCCCATTGTCACTGTAACTGTGAGAAAGAGGGAGAATTGGTGGTGGGGTAACAGTAAAACAGGGTTAAACCCATGGCAGGGGGCTGGAGAGGGCCTGTCAACAGCCAAATTCTATAAACTTTGTTTCCTTCGGGAGTCAAGCTACAGAGACAAGGGATTCCAGAGAATTTACCTCCACTCAATGGCATTCTCCAGTGACTTGAATGTTTTGGGACGACTCCTTAGGAAGTTCTGCATGCTGTTCAAGGCATCCATGGCTGTACCTAAAAGCAAATGGCATCATCTTCATCAACTTCATGGCATCTGATGAAATTATTGCCACATCCCTCTACACAAAATGGGCTGCAGCACCCTCAGAGAGAGCTGGAGCTGCCCAGTGATTTAATGCTGCTAAGGAAAGTACAGATTAGCGTTTCTGAGCCAACAATCACACTGGAAAATTACTTTTTGAATAGGTAGGATGTTCAGATAGTAAGAGAAAGCAGCAATCATTTATCAGCACCAAGCATTACAGCAAAAGCCACCCTCTTCCCCACCAAGAAAGTGTTTCAAAGGAATTAGTGCCATGGTCTAGATGACAAGGCGGTGTTAGGTCATACGTTTGACTCAGTGATCTCAAAGGTCTTTTCCAACCTAGCTGATTCTCTGATTCTGCGAAATTAGCAGGAGAAAAGCAGAGAGTACACCTGAGAAAAGGAAAAGAAGGGGTCAAACTGGAAAGATTTTTGCATGCGTAGGATCTGTAAGGAGGATGGAATTGGTGTAAGAATGGGGCAGAATTGTCTGTATTCAGGGATCTGGGGCTAAGAGAAGAGGTGGAAGGCAGAAGCACAGCTGAGGGGCACCCACACTCACCTTCCACGACGTCGATCATGCAGAGCCCCAGCAAGCTGGGCACCAGGTTTGCGACGGCCGTGTGCACGGCGATGGCCCCCCCCATGCTGTGCCCGATCAGCATGATGGGTGGGGGCAGGTCCCCGTACAGGGCTTCCACCACGTTCCCCACATCCCTGCAAAGGGACAGAACCGTGCATGGTACCTCCACCTCCATGGGAGGACGAGGGACACACCTGAGATGGCCCCAAAACCTCTTTTAACCCGCAGGCAAACCTGACAAGTTTATTCTCCTGTCACTGTTTTGTCTTAGTACCAAAGCAGGAAACCCTGCAAGCCAATGCTTTCCTGAACATCCATGTAATTACTCTTTTTATTTACCCTCATTTAAAATATACTAATTTAAAATATATTCAAGCAACCTGGTCTAGGTCTTCTGGGGGAAGGTGTCCCTGCCTATGTGGATGAAATTTATTGTCCCTTCCAGACCAAATTCTGTGATTCCTTGTAGAAAATATTTTAGGCTGACACTTGCTGGTGGGAATGTTGAATAAAAGGCAAGAAAAAGCTGTCAAATCATCTTGCGTGGAAGCACAAACCAAGAAATACATTGTTCTTAAAAGAAAAAGCTGGAATTACAGAGACAAAAATAACTGAGCCCTACTGACCATGGCAAAGATGAACAACACTGAGCACAAGCAAAAAGACTGAGACTCTCTATGAGCACAGATGCCACAAGGCAAGGGGCAATTTCCCCATCCTTCCCGTAAGGCAGCTACTGTTAAACTGAAGCTGTCACTTTTTGACACTTTTCCCAGGATGGGATTCTCAAACCCCAAAACAGCAGCAGAGCTAACAGCTGAAATCTACTGAGGAGCAGATTAAAGACACCTCCCCAACTGGCTCTCCTGACTACAGCCATTCAGAGGAACCTGAGAACTGAGCAGTATTGAAAATGGAAAACAAGTGAAAAAAATGAACAGGTTGACCAGCTTTTTGCTCTGCTGGAGAAAATTACTTGGGGATTTGATTTAAAAGAACAATCAGGAACACTAGTTATAACTTAAGGCTCCTATATAAAAGAGATTCAGGATTAAGTTTTAGACTCATTGCAAAGAAAGGGGGAAGGTTTCAAAAGAAAAGGAACTTGCTTTCCCCCCACACCAGTGCTGCTCCAGATCTGAAATATTCTAATTATTTAATCCAGCATCTCCTCAGGACAGTTACACATCAGGATCTGACAAGGCATAAGCAGCAGGAATAAGGTATACAATGGAAGTCAGAATACATTTCACACATGGCCTCCCCTCAACAAACCAAGTGGATTTGTCCATGGGAATGTTGCAAAATCCATCGTTTAGTTGTAGTCACAGCAAAGAGTCTCTTTGTACTAAATATGGGCAGAACATAATGTACATAGCAGCGGGTATTTGCTTTTCTTACAGTTTTGTCAAGAGGGGGATGGATTTGCATGCCAAAGCAGGTCATGACAGTTTGAAAAAGCAATTCTATGCTTGAAAATCCTGTGTCCATGACCCAGACTTCGGGGGTGTTACTAGGCCAATGTGGGCCCACTTTGAACACTCACTCCAAGGGCTGAGGAAGAGTCAAACTGGTGATTTCAGGCTAAAAGTCTCTGTCCAAGGATGAACATTTCCTTATACATGGATGTATAAGGAAAGCATTCCACCTCCATTAGGTGAACTCTTCAGCATGATGCAGGTTTAAAGTGCTCACTGTTTAAAAACTCAGGGTACTCAGAAAACAACTCCTGCTCTTGGAATCTGACTCAGCTGGGAGAGACGTCATTTTAAACTGTCCCAGAATGGAAGGAAAAAAGGGTAACTACCAGAATCATGTGAAATTAAACCACCTTCCAGCTCCTTTGAATGAAGGCTGTGTGCCCTCAAGTAGTTTATTGTTCATCCAAGGAAAGAAAAGGGAAACAAGCATAAGTTTCCTTACTTCGACATAGTCTCTGCAGACAGATCTTCAGGATTCCTTACTTTTGTTTCTCCTGAAAAAAACCCAACCCAAGTTAAGTTCACTTAAGTTGAAAAACTTCAGGCCCCCTCAGGACTTAGAGCAGTGACAAAGCTTTAAGGCATAGATATGAAGAGCAAGCCTACTGCAATGACTATGAATAATTACGAAACACAGGATTAACAGGAAGACCTGGTACTATGGGTAGCAAACACCACTCATAACTGTTCTTTACAGATCTTAAAATGAAAGAACAGTCCTTATTTCTCATGGCAAAGACCACCCATGGGTTATGGAAATATGAAAGAGGGCTTGGTGGATGGAAGTAGTCCACCACTGTCTCATGCAGAAGTTCAGGGGGGGGCCTCAGCTCCTGACTGAAGCCAGTCTTCCATCCTTGCTTTTGAATCAAAAATGGGATGCCTCAAGGATGCTTTCCTAGTCATCCTATGAGGAATTCATTGCATCTTCTTTAAAAAATGGGAGTGTGTAACACGTTGATTTGACTCCAGATTTGTTTCTTTGACTTACCATGGCCTCGGAGGTCCAAAGCCACAATCCTACACTGGATCCTGTTAATGATTGCAGACTGCAAGGAGAGACAGAAGGAATATTGTTTGCAAAGCAGGATTAGCAACAACAAGCACTTCCTAAAAATCCTTCACAGCCTCCAAAATGGCTGAACCCAGATTGGACAGGGTGTTACAGAGTGCAAGCAAAGATATTCCACAAGACTGTCCTTAATGGGTCAAAGCACCTCCAGACACTGGAACAGCAGTGGGATTATGGACACCAAAGGGATTCCCTTGCTTTTCAAGCCCCACATGGTACAAAATTCCTCTGGGCTCCATGGATGACATGGAGGTGAAGCAGCTGCTTTGCAGTACACATTCAGTTTGCTCTCAAAAAATAGAATTTTACAGGCTGAAATGTATGAAAATTGATTAGTCCAAAGAGGTCAGTGGGAACATCTGAGGAATCTTTTTAACATAAGGCAGAGCATAATAACTGCAACATAATTATGGCTCTATTTGTCCCTGACAGATCAATTTAACTAAGTTATTTCAGGCATCACAGAGAAGTGGCATGTTTTGTTGACAGGAAGACTTCTGTGTTAAGGAATCATTGATTATTTAAATAACAGCCCAGCAGAAGTGGGGGAATTTGCTGAGGGATTCTTAAAAGAACCACCTACACAACTGGAAAAAGCTACCCAGACCTCAAAGCTACTAGTCCTCTTGTTTTGATTTTTCAGTTATTCAGTTCTTAAATGATTGGAGCAGTTGCTTTCCCCAAGCCCACTGAATCCACAGATTAGTATTTTCCAGCCCCTAAAGACAGCCCAAACCCTCCATCTGCAGGGTGCCCATGCACCTAAGCGATAACCCCAGCCATTCAAAGAGAATATTACTGTCTTTTAGAATACTGTTTTCCCATGTTTCCCAAAGGTGAATAGATAGTTATCCACACTCCGAGGGCTCCATTTCCACACATTTATTTCTATAGAGCAGCAGCTTTACTTACAGTAAACACAGCCCAGGACAGAGCAGAGTGGCCTCCACCATGTAACAGCAGCAAGACAGGCCCCTCCAGCCCACTTTTGTAAATTCGAAAAGTGTATGAACAGTTAAGGACATTTCACAGAGTTACTTCAAGGCAGCAGAATGAATTTTGGAGCTTGCAATGCCCAATAGTATTTTATTTCTACCCCTCATTTCTCTGACCAACAGGAATGTTCAAGCATTACCTGGATAAAAATGCAACTCAATTTAAGCTTCAAGAGCTGTATTACTGTATTTCAGCTGCCCAGGTTTTCATCCCCGCCCTATAATTCACTCATCCCCTGTCCTGTTCTCCCTGGGCACAAGAAGGAAGTGAAACTAAGAGAGAACTAGAAATCCATTAGTAAAAAAAGATGGAGAGTTACTTGTTACACAGGCAAGATAATGAGAGGACAAGGAAATGGTTTTAAACTAGAAGAGGGGAGATTTAAATTAAATGTTCATAAGTAATTCTTCCCTGTGAGGGTGGGCAGGCCCTGGCACAGGGTGCCCAGAGAAGCTGTGGCTGCTCCTGGATCTCTGGAGGGGTCCAAGGCCAGGTTGGACAGGACTTGGAGCAACCTGGGACAGTGGAAGGTGTCCCTGCCATGGCAGGGGTGGCACTGGATGAGCTTTAAGGTCCCTTCCCACCCAAACCACGCTCTGGTGACTCCGTGATTCATGATGGGCACCTTGTCCGCATTTGGTGAAGGCTTTGCAGTCCCCCAGGGGTTTAATATAAAATAAAAAGCCTACTAGACTTATTTGGATAGGTTGTGTGTAGAAGCATCCCAAATTCAAGCAAATCTTAGTTGTTTATTCTACTCCTTTCAGCAAAAGCTTGAGGCCCAAATGAAAGGCTGAGGACAGATGTGAACTGTGGAAGCAGCTGAATTAATGATTGGGTTGGTGCCTACTGCTCTGCCTCAGGGATGTGCTTAGACCTCCAGCACATCCCCTTTGTGTACAAACCCCCATTTGGCACTGATGGCAACACAACCTTTCTGCCTTGGCCAGAAATTTGAAATATTTATTCACATCTACATGTTTCTGTTGAGGTTTATCTGTTGTACTGCTGCTATTAATCTTGAGTAGACACTGATTGCCACTTAACTAACTGTAGTTAATAAAAATCAGGAACAGCTTCGGTCCTGAAACGGTTTGAATTATGAGAACCTGACGAGTGTTTCCCTGCAAAATAAGCTATTGAACTGTTGGAAACCCTTTTTTAAAATTAATGATTACTAAAGAAATGATATCAGGAATTGGCCTTGCTGGGTACAGTTTAACTCTCAGCCTGGAAGGGATAGTTCTAGTTACTGGCACTGAAGCCTGCAAGAGACACAACGGAAGATGAGAAGGAACACATGAAAAAGCTGAAAAAGCCCAATAAATTAAACAAAATGTGATACCTCCCCAATCTTTGAGATTATGACAAATTCAATATGGAAAAAAAAAAGGATATATCCTTGCCAGTGTCATTTTCTACCACAACATCCTCCATAGACTCAAAGTACTGGCTCCAAAGCACTGGAGAAAAATCACGCTTTCTTCCAGGGCTGCAAGACAGAAAAAAATCCATAAGTAAGAGTTATTTTTAAAGTCTTTCACTGAAACTGGCATCCAGGCCTCCTCTTCACTTAAGAGAACACGCTGATGTTACACAACAGTTCAGACTGGAAGCAAACTACACATCAGTGAAATACCCATACAACCACAATATTCAGAATTTTATTGTCATTGAAGAAATCCTCCCCTTTTTCCCCTCCCTAATTGTTGTTCCTATTGAGGAAATGTAGTGGAAACAGCGAAAAGAGTATTTTCCTCATCAAGTAATTCCAAGGAAGACTGGACAATGGTGATTTAGACTACATAGACCCAAGCCACGGGAAAATAAACAGAACAGTGATACTGTCCCAGTAAAACCTCTGGGTTTGCAGTGACCCACAGACAAAAGGTGCCCAGTTGACAAACCAATTTTTTTTTTTAAATTTATTTTTTATTTTTTGCTTCCTTCAAAAGGTGCAGCTGTGCCCTCTCCTTGTACCCCCATTACTGACAAAAGTCTCCGCAATCAGAATTTTCCTGATGACTCAGTTGATGCAGAATTTGTTTCTCGGGCTGTTATTTACTCAGTAAGGCTAAAAGAGTAGTGCTTAATTTTGGAAGTGGCATAATTAGGATCAATTCGAGCCCAGGATACAGGATGAGTAACAGTGCACCATTTTAACCATGTTTTTGCACTTCAGCTCTTCTGGGGGAGGCAGGCAGGCAGGCAGCACAGAATATTAAAATCAAGCATGGGCATGAGGGGTGAAAGAGCTTCACAGCAGAAAAATCCCTGCTGAAGAAGTTTCTCCTGAATTCTTGGCTTCCTAAAGAAACAGAAAATAACAGACAAAGCAGCTTTTCAATTCTGTAGAAACAAATTTTCTGTTTCCCCTGGTGTTTCTAGGATATGAAACATAAACCAGCCACCCCCTGAATGGATCAAATTCCCTCCTGTGGGTTTCCAGACTTCTTGTCAAATCTCAATTAAAGAAAATGAGATGTCATACACCTACATAATTCCAGAAAATATTAATCTCTTTTACTGCCTCAGCTTAATCTCATTCTCTGATCAAGGAAAAAAATACTACATTCAAAGCTTAATTTTTCCCTGGAAGCCATCCCAGCCCTGATCACATGCTCTCTCCATACCAGTTCTGGCTCTTTCTGGAGATGCAGAGAAATGCCCCCAGTTTGGATGATCTCCCTTCTCCGGTTTTTGAATAGGTAGGATGCGCAGTTAGCGAAAATAAATTCTATCACCCTTTCAGTATGCAGCATTTCAACTGCAGTCAGACTTTTGAACAGCATGTTACAGCTGGTTTTGGGTTCCACTGCCCTGAGCAATTCCAGGTGATCAGTAAATATCGTCATCTGCCTGGCTACTCCTCCTTCCCACAAAATCCATAAATGTGGTGACCAGCAATCCCTGGTAACCCAGCCCCTGCACTACTGTGACATCAGAAATCTGCAGGGCAATTTTCTTACCTATAGGGGAGGCAGAGCACGGGGAAGTGGCTGACTGACTGTGTGGTGCCAAATGAACCCGTTCCTGTGGAAGCAGGGCTACAGGATGGACAGCCACTGTTGCTCAGGGGAACACAGCAGCCTCCTGGCTGGTGCAAGTAAATCACCTTTCAGCAGACCAGGCTGCTCTAAGCTCCATCCAACCTGGCCTTGGACACCTCCAGGGATGAGTATTTTTGTCTCCTTCAAATGCCACTTCTGACAGCAGAGATCCAATGCTAGAAGAGGCAGGCAGATGCTAATGCCAAGGCAGATCCATGGAGAGTATCTCATCAACTGCAAGAGGAATCCATGAAAATAAGGTGGAGCCCTTCCCTAGGAGCTTGCCACACTGATGCATTTAGCAGTGCTTCAAATTCAGCTTAACAAGAGTGAACACCTCCAGAGAAAATGTTTGTAGCTGTGTCATACATGAAGTATCTGGGAAAAACATACAGCAGAACTCCTATGTTTGCAAGGAAATTGGAGCAGAAAAGGAAGAAGAGCTGGGAATTAAAAACTATCATCGCCTCTGATGAAAATATATGCAGATCATGATTTAAAACACAATACTCACCTCCAAACAATGCTGAGGAAACATGAGTGATCTTAGGTTTAACACCGAACCCCAAAAGGGCAGAATAAATGGGCAGTTTTCCCACAAAATCCCAGGTGACCACAGAGGGTTGAGCAAAAACCCTCAGAAAAGATGAGCTGAGAAAAGATTCTTTCTCCAAAGAAAAGAAAGATTTTGAGAAAGAAAAGATTTTGAGTTTTTCTAGAGCTGATTCCTTCAGTGAAGCATCAACACACATTCAAAATTAGAAGTGTGCCAAATAAACAGCATCTGTGGTTTTGCACCTTCCTATGCTGAAGCCATATTTTGCTGACCAATATTTAAGATGACAGAATTAATTACAGCTTTTTAAGGTATCCAGCAAACCAAAACAGAAATGGATCTGACACAACTTTTCTAGAATGATCCTTAAACTCCAAGCCAGCTGGCCAGAATATTAAACTGGAATCACAAAACAAATTCTGGGCACCCTCTACAGCTGTTTTATCTTATTGTGCGGTTTGTCCTCTTTACCATGTCCTCAATCCCTAGGACACCCACATGGCTCAGAAAATCTCTCCTCAATTTTTGAAGGGGTTTTCTTTCAGGTATTTTCCTAAAATGAAAAAAAAAAAAAAAAAAAAAAAAAGCACACCAAGCAGAAGGAACCATTTTCAGAAAGTCCTTTTTCTGCTGAGAGCCCCTATTTAAAACTACTAAAACAAATATAGAACAAGTGCATGAATCAAGAGATTTCATTCTCACATCATATCTGAACCCAACCAAATCAAACATCATCTACAAGTAAGAGCTGCCACGGCTGACAAGTTGTATTTAGAAATTCTAAAAATTGACAAGGACAGTATCTTAAGTTCTGCCTTAGAGATGCTGAATACATAAAATGTTTTGTTATTAAAAGGATTCCAAGGGGAAAAAATGGATTAAAAAGGGAAAAATGAGTTGGAATTGCCACGATTGAATTACACAGATCTGATCCAATCATGCTCTTGTAGATAATTTAAAAGATTCAGAGACTGTACATGATTTTTACTCACATGTTGGAAGGGAACAGCAAACTGACTTTCATTTTTAAATCCCATCCAAGTGATTAACTCAGAATGAGCCACTAGCAAAAAAAACCAAAAAGCAAAAACCAAGACCGGAAATGCAGAAGTTGCTACTGCTGTTGGGATCTGCTACCGTGGGTCTGGGGCCTCTTGCTCCACCAGTGACTTTACAAATTCTATTATTTTATTTCCCCACAGAACACAGAATCAGGCCATAAAGCCTGACTTCGCTTCCACTTCAGTTGAGCAATTTGAAGGAATCACTTGCAACACGCAGGCAATTTCCAACAGAGCCTTGATCATGAGCACTCCTTAAAGAAATGGACACTGAATTCCTCTCAGTGCCTGAGTTTCACATATTGCTCGAGCTGAAGAGAAGCTCCAGCCTCTTTTGGAAGGAGCCTTTTGGAACCATCCTTTCATTGGACAGTTCTAGTGGAGAGCACTTAGATGCAGGGAGGAGAGGACTGTGCTAGCAAAGCAGGAATTGATGCCACGTGCTATGAACATGTTGGATACCAGGGAACATTCCGTCCCTAAAAGGGTCTGTCCAGCCCTGGCACAGCTGCCCAGGGCGGCAGTGAGTCCCCATCCCTGGAGGGATTTAAAGCTGTGTGGATGGGGTACTTGGGGATATGGGATAGTGGTGGTGACCCTGGCAGTGCTGGGGGAAAGGTTGAACTCTGATATCTTAGAGGGCTTTTCCAACCTGAACAATTCCATGATTCAATTGGCTTCAGCCAGTTTGACTTCTCAAATTAGACTCTACCACAGAGAGAAATTAGAAAGTGATTGTACTGAAAAATAGCAAGAAAAGAGTAAGTTTTAAAGAAAAAGCTATAAACAAGTTTATTTTCACAAATTTAAGTGCAGCAACAGGTGCCATTTTTTTTATGAACTACTGAAACACATATTAACCTTTTAACAGCATATTACCAAAAAATGTAAGACTTTATTTTGATTAAGAAGTCCTCAGTAAATTCTCTTTTTCTGTTGCAATCTCACATGTTAGACCCTCTGCTTCTCAAGATCTGCTTTCAGCCACACTACAGTCACATTAAGATGACCTGCATGGTGGAACAAAAAGGGCATAAAAAGAAAGTCCCCAACACACCAGTCAGGGGATTTAGCCACAGAAAAATCAAGTTGCTGCCACTCTTGGATATTAAGTTTAAACCAATTTTTTTTTACACCCTGGCCTGCAATTCAAGAAATGGAAAGCACAGAAATAAATCACATTGATAAATGCAAGACGCTTAATGCAGCAAATAAATGTTTTCCTGAGTTTAGTTATTTTTGCTCCCTGTAAAAGTTGACTATTTCAGTGCAACCCTGTACATCTGCTAGGACTGAAAATCAGACTGTGCTTTCCCTGTACAACTAATTCCGTTCTCTTTTGGTGGAATTCTCTTTGGGGGAATCTTGCATTTGTTTGTACTGAACTGAACTTCGATAAGGATAAATTCAGCCTAAGCTAAACTTTCTATCCTACTTCCTCTTGTTTCCTTTTCACAGAAGCCCCAAATCCCCCTGGAGGAGGCCATTCCATGCTGGATGTGCAGCACCTCCCACAACATCACCTGTAAAGGGATTTACTGGGTGGCAGAGTGGTGAATCACAAATACAGCTGTGCTGTGCAACCACAACATGATTATGAACTACTCTCCACTGCTTCCAAGGGAAGAATTCCAGGGGAATTCTTGATCCTTAACAAAAATCCGCAACACTGGATTTTCTATCAGTGCTCTCTGAAAGCATTTGAAAAAGAAAAAAAGAAGTTTATAAAACAAGAGAAAATAAACTTTCATTCGTTAAACATTTCATTTCCCTAACAATGTTTAAAACCCCTCCAATGCGTGGTAAGAGAGGAAGAATTACATAAATTAATCCATGTTACATCCTTTTAGACACTGGTCAAACTTCTCCCACAGCCCCAAAAATGTAAATGTAAATGAAGCTCTCAACCCCTGCTTCAAAGATTAAAGAGTATCCCAGACTTTTCCATCATCTGGAAATGCAGACTTAAGCAGGGATTAGAGTCACAGACCTCACCTGCTCCACATGGGTGCATGCAGCTGAGAAGTCACGTTTCACAGAATCATGGAATATTCTAACTTGGAAAAGGACCCACCACAAGGGTTATCAAAGTCCAACTCCAGCTCAGGAATTCAGCTCCTGAGAATCTCCATACACCTCTCCCCCCAGCCACACTTTGAGGTACCACCCAGACATCGTGCTTTACCCTTCCCCCAAACACTGATGGCAAAAGGACTGGGAAAAAACAGCTGGAGAGTTGATCCCAGCACCTGCCACCTTCGCCCAGCCTGAGGATACTCTGGCTGGATTCTCTTGGCTGGAGAAGCCTGATCCAGATGGCACTCACCTGGAGCACTGGGAAGCAGGACCAACCCCTCCTCCAGACCCCCTAAGAATGACCACCCCTCGCTCCAGATCCCCCAGTAATGACCATTCCCTCTGTCCAGACCCCCTAAGAATGACCATTCCCTCTGTCCAGACCCCCCGATAGTGACCATTCCCTCTGTCCAGAACCCCCGATAATGACCATTCCCTCTGTCCAGACCTCCCGATAATGACCATTCCCTGTCCAGAACCCCCGATAATGACCATTCCCTGTCGAGATCCCCGAGGACGATCTCCCCTCCGGCCCGATCCCTTCCTCCGTCCAGACCCCGGAACAACGTGCCTCCCTTCCTTGTAGATCCCGTCCCTCCACACCCCCAACACGAGCCCCCCTCTCTCCAGAGCCTCGCCTCCGTTTTAACCTCACCCTCAAACCCCCCCACCCCACCCCGATCTCCGCATCCGCCCCTACCCTTCCTCTGCCTACCCCATGCGCATCTTGGACCCGGACTGGCCGCCGCCGCCGGGCAACGGGGGCCGAGGAGGGAGGCGGCCCAGATGCAGCTGCTTCTCCAGGGCCGACATGACAGCGAGGGACGCGCCGGGAACACCGGGATCACCGGGACGCCCCAGAGCCGCCCCCGCCGCCCCGCCCCGCCCCGCCGGAAGCGGCTCCCCCAACAGCGCCGCCACGCGGCGCCGAGCACACACGTCCGCGTGGCACCATGGGAAACGTAGTCCGTGCCCCCGCTGTGCTCTGCGGGGCGCGGGGCATGACGGGAGCTGTAGTCCCCCGCTGTGGCGGCGGTTGCCGGGCGGGAGGCGCGGGCGGGATGCGGCGGAGGGGAGGTGCGGAGAGGGACGAAGCGCGGGCTTGGGGGGATACGGCGGGCACAGAAGCGTGCTGCGGTGGGACGGGAAGCGGCACGGGTGCTGGGGGTGATGTACGGGCCGCTGACGCCGCCTGTGCCCGCAGGTCGTGGCGACCCCGCCGCCGCCGTCACCAGCCTCCCGCCGCTGGTGCAGGGCCCGCCGCGCTGCTTCCTGCGCTGCACCGTGCCCCGCGTGCTGTGGGCGGCCCCACAGCCGCCCGCCGTGGTGCGTCTGCGGTGGTGGGGGGAGAGCTCCGGCGGCACCGTGCTCCAGCCCGCCTGCCGGCCCGGGCAGCCCGCGGGGAGAACCAGCGTCCGCTTCGCCGTGCGCTGCGGGCCCCGGCAGCTCGCCGCCTACCTGGCAGGTAGAGACGCTTCGCCCTGGGACACCCGCAACAGCCGGGGAGTTCACCGGGATTGGGGTGGGACGGGAGGACATGGTCGTAAAGGTGTGCCGGGGGAAGTCCAGGTTGGGCTTCGGGAGGGTGGTAAGGCTTTGGAATGGGCTGCCCAGGGGTGTTACCCTCTAGCGGTGGTAAGCCGTTTCTCTTTGTCCTGTCATAAGCGTCCCCCTTTCTGGTAATTCTGTACTTATTTATTATCATTTATTACCAGTAATAATGTCTGTATTGACCCTTCTTTACCTGCTGCTTCGTTACTGTAGTTTCCTTGTACGACGTAATGTTCATCTCTGATTTCTTGTCATTTTAGCCAAAAAGTGTGAGTTGTGACCATGAGACTGACCTGAAGATGTTCCTGATTTTTGCAGATATGGGTGTTCTTGTCCTGGAGGTTCTGACCAAACTTGACCGCCTCCCCCTCGGCAGAGCCCAGATCACTAAACTGTCCCAGCTCTCTCCCAGCCATCCCATCAAAGGGTCTTTTGCTGTGCTGTCACCAACGTTGGATAAACTTGGAGAGCTGCAGGTAGTCTTGATGTCTTTGCTCATTATTATAAATTATGTGCTGTGATATTGGTATACTCAGGTGCGGGCTCAAGCTGTACGTGGCATGCTGCAGACCTGCTCTCTGTCCAAGGCATTTCTGAGCTAAGGTAACAAATGAAAAAACAAATACTGGTAGTGTTGATTTTATTCTGGTTAGAGTGATGTGAGATAGTTGAGTTTAATGAGAAGCACGTGGTCATCTCTACACTGACAGTGAGTATTAACAGTGGATTTAAAAGTGGATATTGGGTTCTTACACTTCACTGGACTGGAATAATAGAAGGTTTGACATCTGGAATTAAGGAAGTTCTGTCTTGCAGCCCTGGCTCTGGAAAATTGATTATGAAAGATAGTTGACTGGGATTTGAAGACATGGAACGAGAAACAAGTAGTCATAAATATGTGACATAGCTGCATAATGTTAGTATTACTTTATGGAGAAAAGCAACAATTTTCCATTGCACAGCAAGTGAAGTTGAATGCAGTATTTACTTCACTTATTTAAGAAGAGAACAAAGTAATATTTTCACATCTTGTCTTTCAGGTCTCACTGGTTCTGGAACCTCTGCCAGAACTGTATGACACCAGCAGCTCTGTGCTGACCACAGAAGGAAGTTCAGATGCTCCTGCTGCTCAGAGAAGTAGCAAGTCCCAGCTTTCTGCTCCATCCCAGCAGCCCAGGCACACACGGGTGGCTGTTGAACAGGAGTCTGTTGACAGCAGCAAAGCCACAATTCCTAGGTACCTTTTTTTTTTTTTTTCCCTTATGACAAAATTGTGGTTTGTTTTGCAGTTCACACAGAATTTTTAAGTAGTGGCAGTACACTTGTGACTTATGAAGATACTTGATCTTTTCAAACATACATTTTATACAAAATGCAGAATGTTGAGGGTTTTAGAGGTGACAGGGACAGTTTCTTGTCTGATAGAAGTTTACATCTTATGTTGACTTAGTTCAAGCCATGCAGGTTCACACAAGAGGTGCTTCAAATCATCAAATCAACAGAAGAGTTTGGGTTGGAAGGAATCTTAATGTTCATCTTATTTCAGCCCTGCTGCCAGGACACCTTCCATTATCCCAGGTTGCTCCAAGCCCCATCCAACCTGGCTTTGGACATTTCCAGGGATGTGCCAGCCACAGGTTCTCTGGGTAACCTCTGCCAGAGTCTCACCATGCTCCAGCAAAGAACTTTCTCCTAATATCTAATCTAAACCTACCCTCTGGCAGTGGGAATCTGTTCCCCCCTGTCCTGTCACAATGTGCTCCTGTAGAAAAGATCTTTTAGAATGTTTTTTCTAAAAAAATCTTTTACTTTCAGCTGGGCTGGGGTCGGTCTCTCTGATGGTCTCAGTGGCAGACGAGGAATCACTAAAATAACATGTCATGTTTCCTTTTAGAGCATGTCCTGAAGGGGGAATTTACAGAGTTCTGAGTCCCTTTATCCACCCACTTGAGTTGTTACTGAAATAACGTTTCATTTTTCACTAGAGGAAAGGACGATTTTCTCCACCAAGAAAACTCTGAAAACATGAAGGATGCCTTTTCTGCTTCTCATCACCATGTGATTTTACCAGATGAACATTGGAAAATGAATCCTTCAAGTCAGCCCCTGTCATTTCCCAGCAGCACCGATCCTGAAGCACTTCCCAGAAGGAATGCACAGGTGCTCTCCATGCACAACCCAGCTACAAAAGACCTGCTGTCAGGTTTGTGTGCAGCTGGCTTCATCTCTTAGATTTCACTGTAAACAACTCTTGATGCTATTTCATGTGTCTGTCTGGAGATGAGATTTTCTGAAGGGGAAGAGAGACTTCACACCATCTTGCTTCATTATACCAAAAAGGCCTTTACTTAAAAACCACTGTTGCCTGGGCTGGATTGAAACAAGCTTTGGAGTAGGGCACATTTCCATATGTGTCTTTTGGTATTTCATATTTACAGAAAAGAACAAAAATTAGACATCCTAAAGTGGCAAAGTACTCTTACCTAAATTAGTCTTCTGTATCCTAATAATGCCCTTCCAGTACCTGACCTGGTGTGTGCAGACAAGTTCCTTGTACACCTGAGTCTGAGACTGATGGGGGACCACCCTTCCTCACTCCACAGCTGAGCTGTTTTCTGGTGTATAAAACACATTTAATTCCTAGTGCATCAAGATCTCTTTTTAACAGCAGAAAACAGAAGTTTCTTGACAGTAGCTGACACATTTATTGTGTCTACACAATGCTTTTAAATTGTATTTGAATGCTGGAGTGTAATCCTTCTGCTTATTTCCCAGCTCTCTTGGATCAAGGCAGTAAACTCCGTGATGCCATGGTTGTTTCTGCAATGAAGTCCAGCCCAGACATGGAGATTGAACTGAATAAAATGTCTCATTTTATAGAGAGAGATGATTTTAAAGCACCAACAAAGTGAGTTTGGATTGGGTGAAGTGAGATTCAAGCTCCACACCATAAATTTTGAGGCTTTATCCAGAAAACTGTAGATACTGAGATTCATAGGATGTGTTTTAGGATTCATTTAGGGTAAAAGTAGCAGATCGTTCAAATGGGAAGTTAATTTCTATCTGTGAATAAATGCCTAAATTTTGTGAATTCATTTTAATCTTCATGTAATAATCCTTGATTTAAGTAATTGTTTTGAATTTCATTTCTTAGTCTATTTGTATTTAGTTCAAAGTTATTTTACAAGGAAATATTAAATGTTGGTAGGGAATAAGAGGAGTGCAAGAAATGGCAGTGCATCACAAAGAACACCTTTTCAGAGAAGTGTAAGTAATTGATGACCTAAATGCATGGCATTTTTCTTAGGAGAAAAGAGATTTCTTGGTTTTCCTCTGGAAAATTGTGAATATTGCCTGTTCCATGATAATCAGAAAGCAATGTCATTGTCTTTGACAGTCAATGACGCTATTTCAAACTCAGTTTCATTTATTTCTGCACAAACTATTTGTATTTGTGTGAAAGTAAATTATTTTGGACTTCCCAGAAAAAACTGATAGACCAAATAATGGATTAATCTTGTGTGTGCCCTAATGTCTTTATTTTTCCTTTTCCAACTGTCTGTGCTTCTATTGCTGTTATCCAGGAGTCCAAAAGCCTTGAAGTCCACTTTTGTGCCCACTCCTGAAGATCCCCATCACTTTGAATCTGAAGTTTCAGGTCAGCAATTTGACCTAAACTCTGAAGAAAGAGCAATTCAGTTACTGTTGGGCAGGTGAGTGTGGTGCACTGGGAGGCTTCTGCAAAATCTGACCATTTTGAAAAATGTCTCCTGACTCTTCAAGTTGTCCACGTTTTTGGGAATGTAACCAGTGGCTCATGTGCAAGTGATGGAGGTGTTTTATAGCTCAGCTTTAATGCATGACAATCTGGATAGCTCTGAGTCACTTGGTGTAAAAGTGTTGTATCAAAGATTAACCACAATCTTTGATAAAACTAAGTTATTTAACATTTGTAACTGTTGTGGCCTAAAGTGAGTACATAAAACAAATACCATGTTTCTTTAAAGAGTAAACACTCTGTAAAGGAAAATTAAAGAGCAACAATAGCTATTTTTAATCTTTCTCCAGATATTAAATGAACCTTTTCCTCTCATTTTGCATAGCAGGAGCATAAATGATGCTTCCATTGTGTCCATGTTTGCACTCTGAACACACAGCTTCTGGGTCAGATAGGGTTCAGAATTTCAGTTCATGTTTCTTGTCACCTTGAACTTAGTTTTTCACTGTGGTTTATCAGTGGATAACACTGTAGTGTTGCAGATCATAGAATGATTTTAAATTCACAGAGGAAACCCTTAAACCAAACTAACTGCTGCTTGTATCTAAAGATACTTGTATTTGCATCTACTCAGATATACCTTGGGGTTTTTTTTCATCAGTGTAAACTGTCCTTAAGTATTACTGATATCTTAAAGCATTCCAGAAATTATAAAGTAGTGAACAGTAAAAATAGAGGTAGATATTCATAGGTCCATTTTATGGATTTTTTGGACCTATGGATGAATTTTATTCATTAAGGTCTGGAGTTGATTGCCCAAAGAGGTTGTGGAATCTGCAGCTTTCAAAATACACAAAATCCAACTGAACAACTTTTTATTCACATCCCTCCCCTTTGAGCTGGGGTTGGACTGAGTGATCTCCAGAGATTTGTTCTAACCCAAGCTGTCCCACACTTCACACACCCTGCTTTCCTGTTGGGGCAGAGAAGTTACCCCCAGGTAAGCCTTCTGGGGCATGCTGTGTGAGCACAGTTTGCCTCCATCTAGAGCCAGTATAGCCCAAATCCAAGATAAAACAGGCAGCATTGTCAGCATCCCTTAGAGACTGACTGCAGAACTTGGAACACTAAGGTGTGCTTCCCTCTCTTGTATCCACAGTGCTGATTTTTCTCCGGGGCATTTTTGGGATCAAACGGGCTCCCTGTGGGATTCTCTCTCCCTTGGCAGTGAGGTGTATGACAGTGAACTTGGAGATCCCCATTACGACCAGAGTCTGCTGGAGAGGCTTTTTTACACAGCTCCTGTAAGTGGAGATCCAAAGGAAAATGTGCATTCCATAATGTGCAGAAAAATGGAAGTTTGTGTGGTCAAGAAAACCTATAGATTTCAGTATTTTAAAAGCTGAATAAGCGTTAAGTATCATACAAAAGCTTGTGAGTATGTGCGTATGTTGCTTAAAATTGATCTTATTAAAAGAACATTGTTAAGACTACAAAGTCAAGCATTGACTTGGAAATTGCTGAGATTGAGGCTGTCCAGGAAGACTTTGTTTTTTACATCCCTGAGATTTTGATACCATTTTAATTGTTTCAAATGGTGCAATGCACAAGTTGTTTTCCATTTATGCATTGTGACCATTATGGAACTCTCTGTATAATGATAATTAACTTATTATTTATGTGCATTATTTCTGCTTTAGAAATCTGATTCCAGTTTGAGTGATTTCCTCAGTGATGATGATGTTAAATCCTCAAAGAAAGCATCCAAGACAGAAACACTCAAAAGAGTGGATCCAATGAATCCACAGAAGGATTTTCATGCCTTTGATCAGAATGTGACAGAAACAAAACACAGGTAGTGACATCAGTGACTTCTGTTCTGACCTCTTCTAAATTGTATTCCCTTTTTTTCATGATGGAACCAATAAAAGTGTCCCTAAAGATCCAGTTATCAAGCTTATCTTGTCCAATACAGTCAGTGTAAAGGTTTTGTGACTTTTGTTTTTTTCTAGTTCAGCTCTAAACAATTATTTCTGATTTTTTTTCTGACTAATACTGCTGTTTTTACATCAGGTAAAATTCATATCCCCAGAGGAAACAACGCAATACCACAACACCAAAATAATTTTCAATTCAAGTCTTGCAACTTACACAAATGGGATTTAAAATTATAGCAAAAATCCTGTTGCGGTTCCTCTGGAGCAGAGACTTGTCCTTGTGTATAACTGTATCACCTCCCTGCTTTTGTACATGTCATTAAATGAAGCTTTTCTCTTTGAAGAGTTAGGATAAGATTTTTTTCAGATTAAAAATGTGGAACATGCACTTTTTGGTTTTGTTTTTTTTTTTCACTTATGGACCCCAGACATTTTAAGATTTTTGTTACAGAGAATTACGGAGACCACCAAATTAGTTGTAAAAATACATTTTAAAAAGTATATTATAATGAACCTTGCATAATTTTTAAATAACCCTACCAAGCTATAGTTTTCCTTTCATGTGGTCATGTCAAGAATGTTTCTGCAGTCCTGAGCCTCAGTTTTGTCTCTCCAGCTGCTCTCCCACTGTTCCTCCAGAAGACCACAGAGAAATGGCTCTTCTCACATCCTTGGGTGCAGACAGGTTTGCATTGCTGCAGCAAATATACCTGGCCAGAGTCATTGTTGAAAGCTTGAAGATCCCTCCTGAGAGCATCCAGATCTCCCCAAGGAGGAAAGGTTTACTGGGGAAACCTCCACGGCCTATGTCTGTTCATAAGTGGTAAGGGGGATTGTTTCTCCCTGGTTTGTTTGCTGTGCATTCAAGGGAGATTTCCCTGGGGTCCCTTGTGTAGTCCAGCTTCCCCAAGCTCTCCAGGCTTCTGAGACCTTACAAGTTCTCTGCTCCTCTCAGGAAATTGTATCCCATAAACTTGTGTGTCAGAGATGTGACTGATTTATCCTGATGTGGGCTCACTTCAGGCTGTGCCTTTCCCAGGGTTTTGGGGAGCTACAGATGTACTTTGTACCTGGCAATACACTGAAAACAAAAGGGGGTTTATTGGAGGAGAATCTGGCATTTATATAGTCTGTGGAAGGAATTCATAGAATAGGTGTTTCAATTATCTAAAAAAAAAGTGTTACAGTAAACTGTGACTCTGGAACTTGCCTGCTGTGTTCAGTTTCATGACTCACGTCAGATTCTTGATTGTGGTCACCCTTCCACTTTCTTATTCACAGTACCTTCTTTGTGGAGTACCACTTTCCTGTGAGAGTCTCCAAGGATGATAAAGGACAGGTCTCCATAACAACAGAAGCAATTCGAGTAGCCTCAAGTAAAATCACAGATGATGGTAAGAGCATAATTTTGCCCCCTCAGATTCAGTTTTGTGGACTCCATCTCTTAGAAATTATTTAGTAGTGTTTACCACGTATTTCCTTTGCTGCCTGAAAATCACAGTACGATTACTGGCACCTCTGCACACAGAGTTGGGAATGATCCTCTCAGGGACAAGGAAGCCAAGCGATTTTTTAATTAATTTTTTCATACTGGGATTTTAAAATTTCTTTTCCTATGGAAGGAATGACTTAGTAAGCCCATTCCTTCATTTGAACGTGTAGCCAATACTCTTTCTGCAACAGTAGGTGGATGATAAAATACTTTTAGAAATATCAAAGATACTTGGAGCTCAAATAAATAATTTCCCAGATGTCAAAGTTTGTAGTATCCCAAATAGCCCACATAATCTGCTGGATCCAAGGAATAGGAATCTCGAGTCCTGTGCTCAAATCAGCAGACATGAATATTTGTACTGGGAGTCACCAGTGTTTGTATTCCTGATAACGATTTCTGTTCCTACTGAGCAGAGAATGCCAGATGAGCAAGATACTCTCTGCCCAGTCTTCCCAGAAATTGGAATGCCAGGGTGACTTTCAAATGCCTCTCCCATTTACTGCCTTTCCATCTTTCTGAGCAGCACTTGAGAGATTTTGAGTTCTCTTGTATATTCTCCATTTATGGCCAGAGAAAACACCTCTTTCTTCGGAATTTTGGTAATACAGCCTTTGTAATCCAAAATTCATCCATCCTCATGCCCTTTGTCTTGTGTAGGGTCCAGCTTTTTGAGACCTAGAAAAATAGATTGGACTGAAAACAATTTGCAGAAGACTTCAAGTCAATCCACTGTAGCACTATCCTTTCGTTAGAGTTGTGTCATTGATTAAAGGTGCTTAATGGGAACAATTGCATAGCCATCCCAGACAAGATGAAGAAGTGCTGAGCATCCAGGTGGAAATTTCCTCACCTCAAGTCTTTAAATACTGTTATAATGTTGGTTTATATTAATGTATTTAATAATTTATTAATTATTTATGAATTCATGATCTTAATTTTGTCCTGATGGCCTCCTGCTATTTGCTGGCCTTCGAAAATGAAAACCAGTTTGCTTCAACCTTGGTGTTAATAAATAGTGCAGAGTTAAATGATTGTGTGTGTAACAGAGCACTCTCCAGGAGAAAGTTTATTTATGTCAGGTAATTTTGGTTATTTGTTGCTCCTCTCTTCCTTCCAGTGGTGAAATTCCAGCAGCGGTCTGTGTTCCCTGTGTGGTTCGGAAGAACGATGATCGAGCACTGGTGGAGCTCTGACCTGGCTTTTAAAATCTACATGAGAAAAAGCACACAGAAGAAGGTACTTGCTAGAAGTTGTTCCTTTTTTGTGTATTGAAAAGCAGAGAAATTCTTTGCATTCCATTTCCCACAGAAACTCGATGCAGACTATCAGGTATTAGGAGGGGAAATGACCTTACGTGTAGATAGTTGAACTGATTTCTGTTCAGTCTTCACAGAATCACAGAATATTCTGAGGGACCCACAGGATCATCAAGTCCAGCCCCTGGCCCTGCACAGACACCCCAACAATCCCACCCTATGCATCCCTGAGTGCGTGTCCAAATGCTTCTGGAGCTCTGGCAGCCTCTGGGCTGTGTCCGTTCACTGTTCCAGGCTGGTCTCTCTTGTCACTCCATTAAAGGGTTCTCTGAGTTTCAGACTGGCAAGCAAAATGAATTGTCCCACCCTCATTTAATTTCTTGCAGTTTAAGCACATTGGATCAATTATGAACATTATCCTTCAGTGAGAACACAGCTCCTTTAGCAGTGTAGAATGAGTTCACGTGGATGAGTTTATATCATAACCCTGCCCAGTGTAAGGGGAGTAATGTGAGCTGTGAAAAACAGCTGTAACTTGTACATTTTTGGGGGAAAAGGTATATTTCTGTCTGATAAGACTATTTGCATAACCATCTGCCTGTGATGAAGATGGTGAGAGGGGTTAACTCAGCTTAAGTTATTTTAAGCAGCACCAAGGATATCTGCTTTTCTTTTAATGGGGGAGTAAATTGCATCTTTCGCTATGGAAACTAGCTTTACTCATTTACTAGAGTTTAGGTTATTCAATTTTTTAATTCATCTGGAATTGTTTACAGTAGGTTCTGGGAAAATTTGTCTTACTGTTGTTCTAGTGAGACTTGAAATTGGAAGTAAAGGAGATTTTCCCAATCCCTGTTGGTACAACTGATGGTGGGAGTAGGAGTGGAAGGGTGTGTGGCTGCTCATGGCTTCCCAAAAAGATTTTGTTTCACAAAAATTCTTTAAATCTGATAGAAATCTTGCAAAATTCATTCTTTGCCTACCCTTAGCCTGTGGCCATAGGCTCAGCAGCACTTCAGCTCTGCAGGGTGATTGAGGCTGAGCTGCTCAGTGTCAGCTGGGAAATACCTGTGGAAAAAGAGGGAGATCACCCACAAGTTGGGCCACTAAAGGTATGTGCTTTACCATCTTGAGCTTGAATTGTTACTAATTTTGGCTGCACATTCTTTATTTTTAACTCCTCTTTTCTCTCTGTGTTTCAGTTTGCCAGTATTTTTAAGATCAGTATAAAATAACAGGAACCCTTTTTTATTCCTTAGGGTTTTGGAGAAATATTTTGAAACTCCTGCATGTCTAGGGATGTTGCCCATAATCTGGGACTTGAATACAGAAACCACTCTACAGACAAATTTTGAGTGGCACATATTCATATGGCTTGGAGCTTTGGCTCCTTCTTCACCTCTGACATGAGCTGAGCTCCCTCCTGCCATGGAGGCCTGGTGTTCCTTGTCACTTCAGGAATTATCCTCTCCTGTCAAAGTTTGCTCAGCTTCTGTTTGGAAAGCATTAACAGTTTGAGAGATTTGACAGTTCTGAGGGTAAGCAGCTCTCTGTATTAGCAGATGAAGGGTTATGAATGGGGTGAGCTTTAGGGTCCCTTCCAACCCAGACCATTCAATGATTCATCTGCAACTCCAGTCTGGACTTTATTTCATAAAGCCACATGTAGTTTATTTTACAGCAACAGCTGTAGCTTGCAACCAGCATAATGCCTTAGGGTGAGTTCTTGAGCAAAAGGTGTGATATGTTTTCCTGAGTTTCTGTTGCATCCCTTGGTTCTGGATGGGGCACATCTGGCCAGCTCTGCCTTGCCTTGCAGGTGTCTCTGCAGCTTGTGGCCAACAACAAAGACTCAGCCTGCACTGCTGCCAGGTCAGCCACAGCTGGACACCCAGCCCCAGCTCACGCCGTGAGAAGTGCCCAGCTGAAGCTGCAGGAGCCCAGCAGGACGAGTGTAAATGCAAAAAGCCCTCTGTGCTCCAGAAGGAGCCCTGAGGACCGCCAGGAGCCAGGAGCAGGCAGCAGGGAGGTCGCGCAGCCGCTGCGCGCTGTGCCGGCTCCCGCAGCCCGGGATGTGGTGACACGTGTAACCCCAGCTGAGGAGGATGGCTTATTGCTGCACATGCTGTTGATGGTGCCTGATGGAAAGGATTTTATTGCTGAAGGCTGTGGGCTCCCCAGTTCTTGCAATGTGTATTTAAACTGCAAACTGCTCAGCACTGAGGAGGCAACGAGATCCGCTGTCATCTGGGGCACAACACAGCCTGCCTTTAATTTTTCTCAGGCAAGTCACATGCTGTCCATTTCACACTGATGGAAGTGTGGTATTCCCCACTGACAAACACAATTTGTAGTTACTTTTATATACATAGAAACATCTCTGGTTGGCTTGGTTGAACACACATTTGATTTTTAACTTCTATCTCTAAAAAGCACCATTCTGTAGACTGGAATAAAGCAGACTTAACACAATGCTCTGTACTTAGACAATACTTCCCAATGTATTCTGTATACTAATTCTGCTTTAAACCATTCAGGTGATGCCTTTTTCATTGACTTCCAAACACTTGGAGCGGCTGAAGAACAATGTAATGATTATTGAAGCATGGAACAAGCTGGGAAGCCCTGGCTGTGACAAATTGCTGGGATTAGTGAAACTCCCTCTGCATCAGTTTTACATCTCATTCAAGTAAACTTGGGGTTTTTTTCCCATTTTTTATTGGGTTGGGAAGTATCCTAACTGAAGCTTAGAAAAAGAAGTTGGTGATGGTGTGTGGGGGTTGTGTGGGAGGGTTCTTAGTTACGCTTCATTCAGAAAGCATTTTTGCTCTGTCAGGCTTCCTATGGCCCTTTCCTACAGTGAGCAGGGTGTAAGTTACACCATCCATGTCCAGAAGTACAGCTAGAGTGTGAGAAATAAAGTCACTGTGCTGCATCAGGGTTGGTGCCTGCTTACTTGTGGTCCTGTGATGGAATAAAACTAGAAGAAATCACAGTGACTTTACAGGAGAATGAAGTGTGGCTTTCCACCGGTGATTTTCCAAGATTGTGACTGATTTGGTTTGCTCCTAATTATGCTCTGCAGAGATCCCATGGGGTGCTGTCCATCTGCACAGCCTGGGTGTCAGAAAGTCTCCAAAACCTTCATATTTTAATTGTGTTCTTATCCGATGGGATTCTCCAGAGTTCTTTGTTCTTTTTGGGTTTAATCTCTTGGCTTCTTGGTACAGTTGAGTAATATACCTGCTTAAAACAGTTTAAATTGCTGGAAATACTGGGCAGAAGAAATTCTTCCTAATGCAAAGGATTTATTCCTTTTCTTTTGTCAGACCTAGAGACATGTGGAAATCGGGTAGTGCTGGAGCTGACTGGCCACTACTTTGTTAGTTATTACTGTGTCATTTGTATCATTTTTTCAGTAAGCCACTGTAGTAAACTTCAGTTTACTAATTTGTATCTTAGAATCCCAGAATGGTTTGGCTTGAGAGGGACATTAAAGCCCATCCAAGGCCATCCCCTGCCATGGGCAGGAGCACCTTCCACTCAACCAAGTTGCTCCAAGCCCTATCCAGTCTGGCTTTGAATAACTTCAGTGTATAATTGGAGATTTTTACATCTTTCTGGGAGGCTGTCACTGTGTATTCTTTTCTTCCATCCCCAAGGGCACATAACTATCTCATAAAAGTATAATGTGGCTACAGGGTGTTCATGGGAGTCTTGTGCCCATTCATCCCTTCATTCACAGATCTCTAGGCTGGCTCATAGCTAAAGTACTGTTAGATTTTGGGAAATTGTCCTTTGTCATTGCTGAAAATAACTTCTTGCACCCAGCAGCTCATGGATCTCTCCTGAGTGAAGACTGGATGTGAGACAAATTTCAGAGGAGTGGAGATAGATTGGTTTTTATCAGCATTGAAAATCCTGTCTAAAATGAGTTCTGTGTGATACTGCTCCTTCTCAGATGGCTCATGTTCATGCTTGGGCTTTTTTGTTTGTTTTGTGTTTGTTCTGTAGAGATCCCAAGGTTTCCCACCTGCTCCTGCAGGCTCAGTACCCGGTTGTGGCTGTGGATGGCCACATGCCTGTGATCGATGTTTTCACCGGCAGCACAAGCGGAAGCCTGAGGGTCATCCTGGCAATGGGATCAGCTGATCAGATAGTGGCACTGCAAAGGCTCAAAACTGAAGAAGGAATGGTCCCTCCAGTCACACAACGTCCTCCCCACTCTCTGGACCATCCACCTACAAAACCCACAGTGGTATTTATTGTTCAGTAAATTCTCATTCTTGCTGCTAAGGACATGTGAAAAGGGTTTTACCAGTGGGTGCATCAATGGATGGACAATTCCCAATATCTTCTTGAAGCTGTAGCCAATTTTGTTGTATTCTAAAAATTGTACACAGAATTATATTGTTTATACTATTTTTTTAACCAGCTTGCTTTCATCAGTCTTGACATTATTGCCCTTTTTATTGCCTTGCATATCCACTACTTCTATCTTCACAAGTCCAGTAAAAACAAAAACCCAGCAAAATTATAGAAAATCCTAATTCTCACAGCCTTACTGTGAAGGTTTTGCCACCACCTTGGAATTGGATAGGTTGGAACTCTGATGCTTTTTATGTGCTTTGCAGGAAAAAAACCTATTTTCTTTCAGGCTTTCAACATTTCTGTGAACTTCAAGAGGAAAATGGCAGATAATTTTTCTGCCCCCCATCTCAGGCTTCTTAGATCATCTTCACATGTAATTGTTCACGTTGGAAAAGACCTCTGTGCTCATTGAATCCAACCACTGCCAAGGTCACCATTAAACCATGTCCCCAGATGTTACATCCACATTTTTAATACCTCCTGGGATGACTCAACCACTTCCCTGGACAGCTTGTTGAAATGTTCTCAGTTTCCTAAAGTTATCCTTTCCATGTGGCTTCTTTTTTTTTTTTTGTTTTTTAGCAGTTGGACACAAAAGGGGAAGGCCTGATGGAGCACGTGTTTGAGATCCATGTGGAGAGTGTGAAGGGACTCACTCCCTTACAGTCCACGGTCTGGGGAGAGGCCGACTGCTACATCCAGTACTATTTCCCAGTTCAGGAGGCTGGCTGTGGTGCATTGCAAGGATCTGGGTTGCATGAGGACAGTAAGTTTGTTTTATAATTTTCCCTTATTTTAGAGCATTGCTTTAATTAAATACTATTTACTTGTGTTCTCTCTGCTTAAGTAAGAGGGGGAATGTTTTTCTGAGCTTTCATGCAGCCAATGCTTGTTTTCTTGGAAAAACTGGACTTGGGTTGTGTCTCTGGATTAAAAGCCTTGTTTTTCTGAGGCTGGTGGCAAGTTCCCAGTGAAAAAAGAGACCTAATTCCAAATCTCTTCACATGGTACCTTTTGTTCAAGGTGCTTAGAAGGCTGTGCCAGCTGATCCGACAAAGATGAAGGAATAGGTCCACAGGAAATAGCGAGATTGTGCAGTGAAATTCAGCAAAGGCTTTACATGCACAAGCCTTTCAGGGTGCTCGTTTTGCTCTCCTCAGCCCACGGACAGGAGAGTGCAGCCAGGTGGGGATCGGGCTCAGGGCAACAAGGGACAGGACAAAAGGAAATGGCCCCAGATATGCTATGGGAGGTTTAAGTTGAATATTATGGAAAATGTCTTCAATCAACTGGGTTATCAAGCCGTGGCACAGCTGCCCTGGGCAATGGTGGAATCAGCATCCCTGGAAATGTTCAAAAAGTGTTTGGATATGGCACTTCGGTACATACATGATTTACTGGTGGCCTTGGCAGGGCTGGGTTAACAGTTGGATTTGATGATCTTAGGGGGCTTTTCCAACCTTAACAATTCTGTGATTTTCATGGATGCACCAACAGAAGAGTTGTTTGGTTTAGATCACTAGGATTAGCATAGAATGGTTTATGTGGGAAGGGACCTTAAAGCACATCCCATTCCACCCCCTGCCATGGGCAGGGACACCTTCCACTGTCCCAGGCTGGCCTTGGACACTTCCAGGAATCCAGTGGAAGCTACAGCTTCTCTGGGTGACCTGTGCCGGGGCCTCCCCACCCTCACAATATCGCAATCTAAACCCAGCATTTTTCAGGTTATAAAAAAATATTTAAATAATTGTAATTGTGGGAAAGACCACAGTCTTTCTTACATGCTTTCCATCACTAACATGTATTCCCACTGCAAAATGGGAAATGCAGTCAGTAAAATGTTTCCGTAGTAAGTCCTGTGGGATTTTTTTACTGCCTTTTTAGCAGTAGTTCCCAGCTTGTACCTCACAGGGTCATGGGGCTGCATGGATTGCTTGTAAAAGTTTTGTGAAGCTCAGAAGAACAAGCCTTGTCCCAGGAGGATTTCACTCCCTGTCCAAGTGTCCTACCTCCTGAAGGATTGCAAGCAGAAAAAGGCTGAAAGCTGCAACTGCAACCATTTTTAACCAGGTCTGCTTGACTTCTAGGCATCACATTAAAGCCATTTAGAACAGCTACCACTTTGTGTGTTCCTGATCCCATCTTTAATGATGAACATCATCATTCCCTGTTGGTTCCTGCTGATGTCCCAGTCCAGAGGCTCCTGGTCAGTGCGTTTATGGCACCAGGAGCAGCAGGAGGAGGAATCCAGTTTGAAGTCTGGTGCAGGTACAGAACGTCTATCTATTCTTTGTAGGTAGCACAGCAGTACAGGTAGAGGTAGATCTGATCTTGAAAAAATCTCCAGCTCTGGGGTGGATATGCTGTAATATTATTTAATAATAGCTAAAATAAAGGGTAAGCTTATCAATGTTTGGTAATGAGTATCTGCACTTAAAACTTGTGAGCCTTTTTTCCCACCAAGAGTCCTAATTATTCCTTTTTATAACTTACTTAGAAAGTGTGTGTTCTTTGTTTGCTTTCTTCCATCTTTTAGTCAGCATAACAATCTAAAAGTAGTGTTTAAATGCTTGACACATCTGAATTTTACTTAATAGCACACTGAAAGTATAATTTCATAGTGCTAGGTTTGCTTTTTTTCTCATACAAGTCACTGAATACAAAATAAATAATATGAAGTGTTTTGTAAGTTCAAAATGCTTCTTTGGTTTCTGAAGCTAATTATTAGTAGTGGAGAACAGAACCCATGAAGACAAATAGCTTTAGCAAAATTTAATAATCTGTTAATTCTACAGGAAACAAGTCAGGCTTTTTAAAATTTGCAAAGTCACATGAAAATTACTATGGGTTGTTTGTAAGATACAGTGCCAAAATTTGCTTTGAGATGAAGCTGAAGCCAAGTAATGCACTAAGAAAAGGTTTAGGCTCATTTTTTACACTCACAAACTGGTACCACAAATCTGTTCTGCAAGAGAGGTATTTTCATTTATTAACGAGAAGCGAGAGCAGAGAATATTTGGTGCCAGATCCTTCTCTTGTTTTCCTTTAGGATGCCAATTTTTAGTGGAGTTCCTGCTTGTTGACTTTTTATGACTAGTGCAAATATATATTTGTAGCATTATCTACTTAAGCGCTTAATGATTCTTTTCCTCAGTGGAAATACATTTACTTGAGTTTCTCCCTTAGCTGGGGAGACTAATTATGCTTTGAAGACACTCAAAATTAAATTGACTTCTGTGCAGTTGTGAGAGAAATGTTGGTGCTGTTTTTTTTAGGTATTATTACCCAAATGTCAGAGACCAGCTGGTTGCCAAAGGGGCCTTGCCTCTGTCACGGCTCTGTGCTATGGTGACTCTCCAGCATCGTGAAGAAATAGGGATACAAACTTTTAATCTTCCCTTGGTCCCCCGGACTGATTCCTCAGAGGAATTCCATCTGCAGTCTTCAGGTGAGGAGGGCTTGTGGGCTTGCACTTGGTGTGGTAAAGCCAGGCTTAGTTAGGAAACCTCTGAACAGTACAGCAGTGTTTGATGGTGTGTTAGCAAAGAACAAAGGAAATGGCCCCAAGCTGTGCCAGGGAGGTTTAGGTTGGATCTTCCCCCAAAAGGCTGCCCAGGCCATGGTGGAATCCCCATCCCTGGCAGGATTTAACGGCTGTGTGGATGTGGCACTTGGGGACACGGGAGAGTGGTGGCCTTGGCAGTGCAGGAGGAATGGTTGGACTCCATGATTTTATGGGTCTTTTCCAGCCAAGCCAATTCTGATTCTGTGTAAAATTCTGTCAAAGTCTGTAAAAATAAAGTCTGTTTGCCTCCAGGGCAAATAAAAATAGGGATTTGTGTCAGCAACTGAAACCAACCAGGAGTAGTTTTCCTCCCAGCTTTCACTAACACCATAATGAGTAAAAAATTAGTGATTAAACATGGGAAACCCTGAAACTCTCAAAAACTTTTCAAAAGCCCTCTCTGTGTATTTGGCTGCTTCACTACCAATAAGCCCCAGCCTGTAGTTAATCTTCCCATGTAGGGTGGGGAAGGAGGATCTGAAGAAGAGCTGTTTATGGTACATAGTGTAAGCAGAGATGTCTCTTGTGAGTCTTTCAAATAACACAAACATCAGCTCTGGGAAGGCCACAAGAAGCTCTGAGGCAGTAATATAAAACAAAGCCCACCCCAGTGGATTAATGGATTTACCTTTTTAGATAAATATTCACTAATAGAGTAAGTTTTGTATTAATAGGTATAGCTAAATATTGATTATGTTGGATGTACTTGCATTAAGAGCTGACCATTTCTTTCCTTCCTCTCTTCCATTTAATCCAGGTTTGCTCGATGTGAGTGTGAGGTACCAACGATCCATGAAAACAGCAGCTGGAATTACTGCTCAAGCTGTTTCACTTTCTGTACAAATACACAGGGCAGCTGGTTTGCAAGCAGCAGCCAGGTAAAACCTAATTCAAAAAGGATCATTTTTCACTTAAAACAGCTTTATCTGGCGACAGCAGACGGAGGCATGAGATTAGAACAAATTCTTACTGGCCAATTCTTCATCTGCAGAGACCAGGATTCAAAGTGGGTTCTGCTCCAAAGTGAAAATAATATAAAGGCCATCAGTAGTTATTCTGGTCCCTGAAGCTACAGTACAGGGTGGTAGCATTTGTTCTGCAGAAGCATGCAGATTGGAAGGACATGTTTTCCTACACTTCCATGTTTTTCTGCACCAAAGACTGACATAAAAATTGGCTGATATAAGATGGTACCTATTTGAGCATTGGATCCTGGTGTTGCTGATGCTATTTAAGAGCTAGCTGACATTGTTTTCTTGCATTTCCCTGTGAAAACTTCAATAAACTAACTAGGAAATGAAACATGTTCCTTCCCACCTTAAGGCTTCTGGTCCAGGTGTGTGGTTTCAGCTGGACATAGTTCCAGAATATGTGATTTGCAAGGGTTAGGAAAGGGCTAGAATAGAGGGAGTCAGTTCTGCAAGAGAAGGGTAGCTCCTGTCATTCCAGAGCCATGGTCTGACCCTTTCTCAGTGTTGCTGTGACACCCTGAAAGGTGAGGATCACTGTTCTGTCATGCTTGGAAAAGTCAAGGGAATAGAATAACCTCAGACCCCTCATCCTTCAGGCATATGACCTGAGTAATTACCTGGGTCTCATTTACTTGTAAATGATTCCATTTGCTAATTTCACCTTCTTTTGCTGGTCAGTACTGATCTGTAAAAATAATATGGCTCGGCCTTTGGCTTCTTTCAGAAACAGGTTCTCTGGGGAGTTATTTTACAGTGTATCCTTAAAGGTGCTGAGTACTTTCTCAAGATAAAAGCACAGCCACCAGTGATGGACCTCTTGAGTTCCTCTCACCATTTCATATCTGTTCCTAGTATGTTCAGATGGAAAAAAAAGATGGGAATGCTATGCAACCAGAACCCACATACATTTTGGCTTAGAACATTCTCTGTTAGTCCCATCTTTTCACCTTTGTTTTAAGCACCTTTTTTCCGAGATTCCTCATACATTATATGCATTCTCTTTCTTCTTTTCATTTTTTCCCCCATGTGAAATGAAGAGCTGTGGCACAGAAGAACCCTTCTGTCCAGTACTATGCAGGGGTGGGAGTGAACGCCTACGTGTGTGTGCTCCTGTCCTTCCTGCCCCAGGCGCAGACACGCAGCACACGAGCCGTGCCCTGCTCTTTCTGCCCGGAATTTGAGCATCACACTGAGTTTCTTTGTAATCTCATAGTTCAGAAAAGCAGTGGAGAAGCCTCTTCTCTGGGGGAACTCCTGCAGTCTGCCAGTATTTTTTTCTCCATCTACCATCAGAACAGCAAGTCAGGTAAGGATGACAGGTGTGATTGCAAGGATTGAGTACTGGTGCAGAAGTCCCCTTAATTTTAGTATAGAAAAAGAAATTCTCATAGAATAATGGAATAGTGTGGGTTGGGACTTGCAAGAACTTCCCTGCAATGAGCAGGGCCATCTTCCAGCAGGTCAGGTTGCTCAGAGCCCTGTGAAGGGAACTCTGCAGTTGCTAATACATGTAATTATCTAAATTGTCTTTGGCAGAGCCTGTTCCCCTTGTGCAAAGAGTTTTTGAGACTCACAGTGATCAAGATCACCTCTTACCAGCTGTTCTTCAGTCAATCACTTCTAAATCTTATGTACCAGTTGGTGTATTTACAATATTATCTCTTTTCCAGCCACTGAAAAATTGGCTGATAGAACATCCAGGGATTATCTTCTTGGGACAGTCACGATTCCAACCAGAGACCTGCTGACAAGAAGTTCAGGTAAAACAGCAGTGCTATGCTGCTGACATTCTGTCTTAATGCTACTGTAATTCCTTAAAACTATTTCCATTCTTGTTTTGAGGTTGTTTTTTTGGTTTTGTTTTTGGGGTGGGGGGTGTTTCTTTAGACCAAAGTTCTTTCAGATATTCCCCACGTGTTCAGTAAAAATCCTGTATGAGGAAAGTCACATAAAGGTTGTTATTTGAAAGCCTGTTTTCAGGGTGTAGGATATTTAGTGGCTGAATGAATATTCTGGGGCTACTATGAAGAAATTTAACTCCATGCCGGCTAAAACCAGTACCTAAAATCCTTAGGATTTTATTCAGTGCTGTTTATTTTCTAGATAGAAAGTCCAAAAAAGATGTCAAGTCCATGAGTTGTAGTTTTTAGTGCAGGACCAGTGAGTGCTTTTTAGATGTCAAAGCTAGAAACAAAAGTCTTAGATAATTAGAAAGTAGTAGGATTAACAGGGTTTTTTTGTTTCATTTTGTTTTTTAAACTATGTGTGAAATATCTCAATGGTCCTTTTAGGTCCATATTAAGTATATTCTGTGAAATTTCTGTGAAAAAAATATTTACATATCTGTCTACTAATGATCTTCTTTCTCTAGCATTAGTTTGAGATTATCATACCTTGTAATTATGATGTTTTTATTATTGTCTTGGTTATTTCTGCTTTAATTTCAGTAAAATTCTCATTTTCTCCAGCCCAAAATTTTGGGGTTATTTTTAATGGGAAGAGAGTAGGAAAGAAATGAGAATACATAATTTTATAATTGGATATCCTAGAGATGTCGTTTCATTGTAAAATGGGTGTTTTTAACTAAGTGAAAAATCCTTGGGGTCACAACTGCTGCTGAGGTTTTTAGGAGGCTAGTAACTTGTTGGTTTTTTTAGATTAGAAATTATTTAATAAAATTCCAAACGAGAAATAAACCCTTGGGATTCTGGTCCTTGACTGATGATCATTCTTCTGACTGACATTTTTTGAAAGTTGGGGTAAGTCTAATGTGATCTTTCCTCCCAAAGGTATTTCGGGCTGGTACCCAGTGACCCTCTCAGAAGATGCGGTGCCTCCACACCGCACAAACACCGTACAGGCCATTGTGGGAGGGCTGGAGCTCTCTGTTGCCTTTGCCCATCAGGGTGACAGGGAGCGTGTTTTGGAGGCTGCCAAGCTCTTGGGGTGGAGCAGCAAGGAGATCCATGAAGACAGCGAGGATGAGAGCGATGACTGGGAGCAGAATTCCAGTCCAGTGGCTGTGACCATCTCCACCCCAAGGGTGTGGCTGCCACTCCACTGTGTGCTGCTGGCAGGCCAGACACACTTGCACAAAAGCATTTACTGCTACCTCAGGTACAAACTGTACAACCAGGAAGCCACCTGGACATGGCTTAAGCGGCCAAAACTGAGTGACGACGCAGAGAATGTTACAGTGAGCTTCAGGAAACCCAACAAGGTGACTCTCAGAAGGAGCCAGGGACTGCTGTGGTTCTTCAAAGAGGAGAAATTAGAAATCCAGGTGTGGTGGGCATATGGCAAGGAAAATGAGGTGGAAAGACCGCTTGATACAGATCGTCTTATTGGATGTGCCTACGTTGACCTGGCAGTGTTAGCAGAGAGATCAAGGAGAGCGCTGAGTGTTAGTGGTGAGTTCCTAAAATACAGAGCCACATTTCATTTCTCCTTATTGGCAGTTTGATGTGGTTCCTTCTCTAGTCACTTTAAACAAAATGTTTACAGCTTTGTTTTGTCCTGCACAGAATCCCAGAATCCCAGGGTGGTTGGGGTTGGAATGGATCTCTGGAGATCAGCCAGTCCCACCCCCTGCCCAGGCAGGGTCACCTGGAGCAGGTGACACAGGAATGCATCCAGGTGCAGTTTGGAATGTCTCTGGAGAGGGAAACTCCAGGCCCTAGGCAGCTGTTCCCAGGCTCTTCACCCTCCATGGACAGAAGTTCTTCCTCAAACTGAGCTGGAACTTGTGTTCTAGTTTATGGCTTCTGTCATCTATGTGGTATTCAACACCCACCAGATTTGTAGACTGATCAGCTCTTCTTTCAGATACACTCAGGAAAGGGAGAAAGAGCAAGAGTTAAAACAATTTTTTTATGCGGGGTATATGTTGTGTTCTCCATATATGTACATAAAATTATGCAGAGTTACTGTTCCCAGGGCTCTCAGGAAGTTGAGGTGCTTTAATCCCAGTTACTGGGAGAAAATTAAGGTGTACGAAATTTGGGGGATTGCTCATGGTTTTTAATGTTTCCAGGCTTGTACTTCTGGGTAATAACTCACATAGAAATTATGCTGAAAATCAAAATTCATTCTGCTGGGCTCATGTGAGATCTCTGCAGTAATGAACTGTACCAGCTGTTTTCCAAGCTCCTGCTTTTCCTTTGGCTCAGTTAGCTGGTTGTTTGTGTTTCCTTTGGCTCAGTTAGCTGGTTGTTTTCCTGCAGGCGTTTATCCATTGTTCAGATGCAATGCTGCAGACCTGGCAGGAGCCGCTGTGCGTGTTCATGTCAGCCTTGCTTCCACTCCTGCTGCTCTGCCCAGACCTCCCTGTGCTGAGGAATGCAGCAGCAGTGAAGATGAAGGCACAGGGGAAGACCCTGCTCTGAGCCAGCAGGTCTCTGACAAACAGCAAGTGGATATTGTAGGTCCAGGGATCACCAATGGCGAACCACAGCAAGAAGACGTGATGTTTCTAGAAAACACAGTTGCTGTCAATATCCTTGTGGAAAGAGCAATGCATCTAAGTTTAAAAGGTAACATCACACACACACACACACACAGGCACACACACTCCCCTTCTTTCTTTCTTGTCTTCCTTTTTTCTTTATTTGTTTTCTGTTTCTTTGTTTTCCTCTGAGATCTGTTCCTACTCCAGCAAAGTGAATGGCCAGGACAGATTTTGAACTTGGCTTCATGGTCTTGAAATCCCAATCACTGTGTAGGTACAGGGAAAGCAGGAGGCTGAACTATCTTCGTGAATAAAATCCAGAATATAAATAACATAATGTTACCTGTTAGAGATGATGGCTGAATACTGAAATTAAGCATTATCTGAGTAGCTAAACTCCAAGTTAATCATTGACTGAGTAACTAAACCCCAAGACACCCGTATCTCAAAGACTCCTGCAAATGAGCACATAATAAATTTGTAAAGCTGGCTCACTGTACTTAGCTTTTGTTCCCCTCATAACAGAACTAAGTGTCAAATGCAAACTGTGATTTAAGGGTATGTAATTCTAAAAGATTCTGAGTCCTGCAGATGGATTTTTTAAATTATTCTAGAATCTTCTGGAGTTCATAGTCTTTGAAAAACTGATGCAACTTTGTTATTGCAAAGTTTTTGATGGTATAAAGGAGCCTTCTTTTGAGTATTGCAGAAATATTTAAATATTTCTGTCTTGAATTCCTTATTTTAGGGGATTTTTAGAAGTAACTAATTGAGAGGCAGCTGATCCCTAAAACAAATATAAGCTGGTTTCAAGAAGCAATTTCATTCTTTATGATTGCCAGACAGGTGGCCCAGCATGGAGAGTAGCTCAAGCACTGGAATAGTGTCCTCAGGACCTGAGCTTTATTCCTAGCTTTACTTCTGACTTCTTAGATAATCTTGCGCAAATGGTTTTTCTGTTTCTCCCTTGAATATTCCAGTTTCCGCTCTGTTAAAGGTTTGTGTAATACTTGCTTCCATTGTAAATATAACATGCTATCAGTTCCACCAGTCAAAAGGAGTATTTTCTAGATGGTGGATTTCTTTGCTAATTGTGTGGTTTTAATTGCTGAACTGCCTTTAGATGTTGTTGTTATTAATTAAAAAATTTGTATTTAATTCTGTATCTTTTCAGGAAGTCCCTTGACAGAACGTGAAGTAACAGCCCCCAGTAGCTGCGTATCATTTGCTGTTGCTGGTGCAGGTGCTCCAGTAACCACTCCAGTGGTAGAAAATACAGACTCACCAGTCTGGGACTTCCAGCAGCAAGCAAGGTGAGAGCTGGGGATTCACACAGACACTCCCCAGATATGACAGCCAGGCCAGGTGTGAAAAGGATGTATGGTTTGGGCTTTTTAGCTCAGACCTGGATATCTGAGCTTAATTTAAAACAGATGAATTGACTGATTAAGTCATACGTGGCAGTATTCAGGAATTAACCTGTGTGATCCAATCTTGTGTCTCCTCCAGTGTTGCTAATACCTGAATCCCTTCAAACAACTTAAAAACTGTTCTATGTTTAACACTTCATTTTTCCTTTTTATTTTTTTTTTTTTTTAATTTCCAGGAATGAACTTCAAACATCTCAGCTTTCAACCATAACCCCAGTGCTTTTCTGTCACTGTGTTATTGAGTCATTAAATAAACTGTGTTTCTGGTACATCATATCTTTTAAATGTGCAGCAAGAGTGACGAGAGGGAAGTACTTCTTGAATAAGCAGAAGCCCAAACTTATACAGATATGTTACGCTTTGAGGCTCAGTAATTTTGGGGTTTGTTTTGTTCCTGCTCCCATCAGTACAGAAAGAAACCAATTTTTTTTTTGGTAGATAAAATGGCATTGAAACTTCAGAAGCATTTTACTGCTTTTTCCTGCTTTGTATAAAATATTATGGTTTTTGTTCTTAACAGATTATCCAAAGAGCTTCTCCTGGATCCACAGCAAACCTTGGTTTTCAAAGTGTGGCATAAAGCAGGTAAAGTTTGTAGTGCACTGTTAAGAGGAGTGTGTTTTATGCATCCCCTTCCTTAGGCTACTTGTATTTCATGCAAGGAAAATAAATTCTGTGAAGTGAATTGGAGAGTGGAATTGTAGTGCTGTCTTTTGCCTTGTACTGGAAGAATGCTAGCGATAAATACCTGTTGATTTCCTGGCCCTTGGCATCCTTCTTTTCCCTATTAATCACCTTACAAGGTTTGGTTTGTCCGTATTCTCTCTGGTTTTATTTTGACGGTGCTTTAGAGGTTGGACTTTACTGCTGAAGGAAATTCTTAACTTCTCCCTTCACATGCTGTTTGTTCTTGCTGCAGTTGATTGAAGTGTAGCCAGCAAGTTGTAGTCAAATACTTCAATTTTTTTCTTTTTACATATTGAAGTTCAGCTGTCTGATTTTTGGTTCAAAAATAAACTTCCTGTGTATCCAGAGTAGTGTGTGTACACAGTGGTTCTCCTCCCAGTCCCTTTCCCTGCCCTGTGCTTTCACTCTTGTGCTGGAACATTTTTTGGTGAACATAACTGAGGTAATCCAAATAATATCCCACTATTGGGACAGGATTGTTCTGGACCTTGGGTTGACTTCCAAGCCATATTTCAAGTGCCATGTTTTAACATTTCTGAAAATGATCCATATCAATCCATATGTGCTTTGTATCCTTCTTCCCCAGAGTCGGAGCGAGTGATAGGATTTGCATCCGTGGACCTTTCTCCTCTCCTTTCTGGCTTCCAGCTGGTGTGTGGGTGGTACAACATCACAGACTTCAGCGGGCAGTGCCGAGGGCAGATTAAAGTGGCGGTGTCGCCTCTCCAAAACATCCATCATCTCAAAGAGGAAAGGCAGGCCAGGGCCCGAAGCCAGCCAGAAAGCTCTTCTGTATGTTCTTCCATTTCCTCCTCTCTCACACTTGATTGGATTGCTAATCAGCACTCTGGGTTCCTGAGCAAATTCACCACAAATTCACGGCTCTGCCGTGGACGAGTCTGCATAAATGTACCAAAACCACCTAATTCCTTAGGAATTCTGCTCCAGGTTTCCATGGCAGCTGCTGACCAATGCTAGTTACAGCATTCCAACCAAGTCATGAACATCCCCATTGGCTTCACTCTGTTGTTGCTTCATGGGTGTTTGGGATTTTCTTTTTAGGAGAATATTCTGTGCATTTGGATTTCTGGGAGCATGGCATAGCTCTGTTTGCTGCTTTGGATGACAGCTGGTATATCCAGCTCAAAAACATACCATAGAGTCAACTTTTCGTTGGTTAGGAAACATCTAATTTGGCAGGAATCTGTTTTTCTGGGATATTTGCCTTTTTTCCTGTGTTTTTCTTTATTCTCTAGACTTTCCAGATATGGTGGGGAGTGTTATAGACATGTAATGTAGCCCTCATCCTACTTTCCATCACTTTACTCTCTAGTAAAGAGATATGTATGATAGTAAGATAGTATAGAGGGAGCTAACAGAAGTGTCTGAAATGAAAGTGGTGTGAAATAGTACTTTGGCTCAGTGCCAGGAAATCATTTGAAAATTTAAAGCTATTTAGAAAACCCGAGGTTTTCTTAGATCACCAGGATAATACCTTAATTTCTCTTATTTTCTTGCTGTGAAAGACTCATGTACAGTCTTTCTTTTTCCTTTTCATCCTAGGTGAAGGTCAGCTTTCCAGCATGTCCTA